>NC_135405.1:8297655-8929321 GCF_051989625.1 Stigmatopora argus | reverse complement strand
CCGTCGCCTCACTTCATCAAACTGACACGCCTCCAACCAAGCGGCTCCACAACAGCTCCCTTTTGCTTAAGTTTCCCGTCAAGGTCGCTAATGTGTCGTTACAACCTTCTCCCGGCGCATTCTTCAACGTTAATAATGCGTGCATTCACCTGGGAATAGACAGGAGAAGCAAGGGGAAAATGTCTGCTCTCATTTGGGAGCGTAACCTCCTTAAAATCCCTTTTCCGCCAATCCATTACCGGTCAACCATGTTGACAGCAAGCAATGGCGTCAGTCTCCTCCTTGACATTGATTCCAGTGATTTAAATCCTCCAAATCGTGACACAAATTACTGGTAATTTACAGCTCCTCCTCCATTTACCTCATAATACGCTCCGTGGAGTATTCAATGTTCCTCCTTCTCTTTGTTGCCACGTCGAAACACGCCTTTGCTACAAGGCAAGCGTAAAAGACAGAGGAAAGCTCAAAGTCACATTGGCAGTAGGCCTCTACTGAATGGTCGCTGGGCTGACAAAGTGAAATGTCAGCTTGGCTGCTCAAAAAAGACAAAGACTGGATCCGTCTATGCTCAGCAAAAAAAAAAAAAAATCTCGTTCTTTAGAAATGCCTGACTAAGTCATATTAAGACGTATACTGTCACTATAAAAAGCAGACAGGAGATTCTATTATGTGCACTTTTCCAGGAGTTTTAGAACCATCCATTCATTCATTTCTAATTCAGGACTTGATTTTTACTATGACTTCTTTATGTCTCTAATTTCCAGCAGTCAGTCCAGAATGGACTTAATAATGTTCCAGTAGTGCTATGGAACTGAAACAATCAAATTTTGCCTTCACTAGGTCTTTGGGATCAGCATCCTCACACTCGAGCACCCCAGGACAGAAAAAGGGTGTCATAAAGTGCTGGGAGGGGAAATGTCCTTTGTCACTTTAGTGTCTACTGCAGGTATGGAGGCCTTGCAGATGCTCTACTCCAATCACCTCTGAAATGGAATTACAGAGCTCTTCACAGCTCAGTGGCATTTCAATGCTTCTAGCGAGAAAAAAAGGAGTGAGGGCTTAGACAAGTGGGAAATGATTCCGCTAGAAGACTCAAGCGTGGCGTGGACTTTGTGATTTATCTTTTTGTCTCTTGTGTTGCTTTCTACACTTATGGAAAACTAATGGCGATCACGTAAATGGAAGATAAATTAGAGCGGTGAATCCCTGTGAACAGGATTGCCGTAAAAATGAAGTTCTTTTATCAAAAGCTACTTTTCCTGTTCTGTCAAAAGCCTTTCGTCTGGTTCTCTTGGTGGATGATCCGTGCGGTCCACTCATGGAGGACGATGTAGACAAAGCAGGCATTCATGTGAGCTATGAGATCTCATTTAAATGATAATGAATTTCGGAGAATACAAAGTCCACCCCCCAAAAAATAAACAATCCACTCGGAAAACCTGACAAAGCACTTGACATTTATATTCTCATTTAGCCGGGATGGCAAGATCAAGTACATCTCCAAACAAAGAATACAGCTCTGATTGGGAACCAGTTCGCGTCACTGCTTGTTGATTAACATTCTGTCAATTGTGAGTGCCGCTTTTGCTCCTTGCTCCTCAACTTTGATTTCAATCTAACACACCACAATATTGTTGCGCGTCGCGAGCGTCCATAAATCTCAGCTGGACAAGCTGTCTGCACCAACGGAATTACAAGAACATGATGGCATTGCAATTTTAGTATTCGATGACAGTAAAGCCCGCCTTTTCAAGACAGACACATTTTGGGCTTCTCTGTGAGCCACTGCCGACAAGAAAAGTGTTTAGTACGGAGAAAATATATACCTATTTGCCTTTAATAGGGGTTTTCTGTAATCCCTTGGAGGCTAAAGGCAATTGATTCGGAGCAGGCCATACATGACGAGGGTGAAAAGACTGGGCTTTGCTTATATGAAAAGGAACAGTGACAAAGTTCACCTAACACCAAAAGACATCTTTAAGAAAAAGCTCTAACTCAGTCTAACCTCCTGTCAATAACCTTGCATCTGAAACCAAGTCCCAAATCCCAATCCAATAACCCTTGTAATGCAGAATCTCTGTGAAAGTTATTCCATTTTTTTTCAAGAACTCAAGATGATCCTTGCAATTAGGAGACTCTTACAGCCTCCACTTGTTTAAAAAAAACATTCTATAGCTTTAGATTATGCTGTCCATCCCACCTCAACCTCACACCTTCACCCCTGACCACTTAGCTCCGGGAGATTTTAATTACCAGGTGTCAAGGCGTTTCTTTTGAGGCCTACCATGACCTCTCGGGAGGACTAAATGAGCAAGGGTGTTTGGGGGTTAAAGACACAACTGACCGCACTGATGCACTTTAGAACCTGGTCCTCAAGCAGCTGGCGCGGGGCCATGAAAATGTGATTGCGCTCATTAGGTGCGCCTGTTGCCTGGTGCCTGGTGATGACCTAAATGTTGCGGTCAGACTCAAGCGGCAGAACATTTATTGTATAGCACTGCTCATCTGTAGTTTACCTAACACCAAACTTTCCCGCATAATGAGGGACAGTCTCGACACCAGGTTTCATCATTATGCTGGTTCGACCCAATTCAAATAACGTGGAATTTGATACACTAAATACCTAGATATAAAACAAATAAATATGTTTTGCTCCCCCTACATAATTAGTCACTAATAAATAATTTGATCTGAAAAATTGGCCCTGAATTCACGTTTTTATTACTCCAACTAACAAGCCAGGCTTAACTACGCTCATTTCATACAAAGTTCTCCTGTCAATTTCATTTTGAAATTTATTGCTTAACGCTGTAGTTCCTTTTGGGTTTGTTTTCACTTGGTGTGTTTCAAAAAGAGCTTAACAAAACAAGCAAAAATATATTTTTTCAGCAAATAGCTTCCTTAAAATGAGGTGAATTCACTTAACAACCAACTGCAAATATGCAGCCATAGCTTCTCACCTATGTATTTTCACAAGAAAAAGCTGAATTGTGCAACGGCAGATGCCTATTCCAGGTTACAGAATTTCATTAAGGGTATGCTACCTGCTCATGATGTCAAGCCACAATCCTTGAGGGGGCTCACATTACTAGACTTCATTTTCTCCACTGAAATATGACATTCAGTATCATCTCCAGAGAACAGGAGGAGGGAAAAGGCTGCATCGCAGGGAAGCCGACAGGGAAAATATAAAGGCAGAGCAGATGGCATTTAAGCCGAGCACCGTCAACAGTAAATTTACAATCCTCTCGATGATGCACCGAATCGATTTTAAGAACGGCGGCAATAAAATCCCTGAAAGGCCAGCGACCTTTTTACTCAAAGTCCTTGTATCAAAACTTTGCTTTCACTTCAGAATAACAGAAAACATGGGTTGAGCTTCCTATCTAATGATATTTAAAAGTGATGACATTTCCCTACTTTTTACTGTTTAGTTTCCTTTAATAAAAGCAATGATCAAGTTTTAGTTTGGGGGACGATGCAGCAGTATGCATGTCACGTCTGCCAGTATAAATAGAACTCCCTTTAACCTTCCACAAATGACTAATGATTAGCACGTTTGCCACATAGTTTTTGATGCACACCATGCATACGCATTGTACTGCTCCTTCTGATGTATGCACATTTGCCACGTGAGGGCAGTGTAATATAGGCATCTACTAAATGGTCACAGAGCAAATTCTAAATGATTATTCGTAAAGTATATGCAAAAGAAAGAAGATCCTACAGAGGAGAGAAATTATATATGCCTGTGGTGTAATCTGTTAGTATGCAATGCTCAATGTGAGTTGAAGTAGCGAATATTTGAATATGACTGTAACATCTATACTTATTTCCATCAGCCTGTCTAAGGCGTTTACAATTCATGTTTAAACAAAAAGACAAAATTATACGGTTTGCTTGGAGAAGCCTTTAGTTGGATGTGTCAGTTTTGCCATTAACTTCACTTATGAATGAAAACAACATCTTGAGTCGACCTCTAAATAAATACGAGAATCATCATTATCGGCCAATAAAGCTAGAAACAGAGTGCCAGTCATTTCATTCAGTTAGTATTGAATTAAATAATGACCCGCGACTATGCGCGTCCTTCAAATATAAAAACAACAAAAAAGTACTAATTGATTTCGATTCATAAAATGACCATCTGACATTTAGTCTCATTTGTTTACTTGAGCACACACTTATGCTTTATGAAGAGACATTTCAACCACAAGGTTATTCCTGCCCACAAAAGAAGCACAAACAGGTATTAAGCTTTTTCCTGAACTATTGCAACACAATGCAATTATCCCTGCATAATTACCTCACCGCAATATGATGGATTTCACAGTGGGGTGGCCAAATGCCAAACAACAGCAGTAATTTCTCTTCATTAAAGTGATATGCCATGGAGACTAACTGTAGTTCTGCATGAACTTCCCTCTTCCTATTAACATGGAGTGGGAAATCAACGAGGAACATGGAAAACGTTGGATTTTTATGGCGTGAAGCGATGCTGGCTGACTGCTACTCCAATCCCATTGAGGCAAATTGGTTGAAATGCTTCATCATAAAAGGCCCACATTGTCCGCCATGATAACATACTCTGCTTTCATGGACGACTGATGTGTGAAGCTGCCCACCCAAGATATGTTCTCTTTAAATACGTTGAAAAAAAGTAATGAAACTGCGGGGGGAAAAACCGCCAGATGGTATCTTATAGGAGGTTTCCCATTGATCGAACTCAAGCATATCTGGGTTTTGCTTAAACAAGATGGAAGTTGACTCAGTGGAACTGCTCTAGTGAAATTCCAACTGCGGGGGAAGTGATTGAGGTTAGCGCCACTGGGGAAATAAACGAACAATTTCTGCTATTGAATTCTGACATTCTGCCATTTGGCTTCTAGACCCCCACTTCTGGGACTTGTGGTACTAGATGAGCACATCACATGACTTTTTTCCCCTCAGCTTCTACCATGCAAGGGAAGAGTAGATGCTGTCCATGTGAATTTCCATCGTATGTTTTCAGAGCTGCTTCAGAGCCAACAGGGTAAAGAAATTTAAATAGAAACTGACGGTACAGTGGGACCTTGAGATATGACTTTAATTGGAATTGGTTCAGTGCACATGCTTGAAAAACAAATCAATTATCTAAAATGTTCTTCTTATTTAAATGAAGGAAAATGCTATTAAGTTCTGATGGTATTTTTTAGTATAATGAATACGTCTCTTATGTTAATGGTTCATCTTCTAGAAATTGTCAGGAACATGCCGTTATCTTAAGTTAAACGCTTACGATCGACTGCTTTGCCAAATGTCTTTTTGTCCGTCAAAGGACCCCGAACCATGAGACCATCCAGTATAATACGGCTCATTAAAAGTTCAAGGCTGTACGATTGAGTGCACTCAAATGCCTCTTTGTCGCTGAAAGGACATCCTCATCAAGGCATGAATTGACCTCAGTATCCGTCTTCTGTCATTTTCTGTTACTCCACGTATTTAAACTTCACTCGGGACCCGGAAAGTTCGAGAATCCCTGCTCTTAACCTCCCCTTGTCATGCTGGCCCAACAGGAGCAGTAATTACCCCAAAACACAATCAAGCCAAGTAAATAGCTGAAAGTTCTCCCACTTAAAAGCCAGGTAGCATGCTGTGAAAACAAGTGTCTGTCTTTAACACTGAGAACCCTCAAAGATCTGAAGTGGGGACCATCTGGGAATCTGTTGATGGGGCTGTAATTGAGGCCAAGGGGGGGTTTGAGGCAAAGAACACCATGCTTTGTCATTATCCTGCAAGGAAAACCAAGCTGCTCCGCTCCTGACATTTTCATTAATATCTGTCACGTTTGTGGGCTAGTGAAGCCGATACGGTCACGATGCTGAGAGAAGGTGAGCTGAGATGTGTTTATCCAACGTTGGGCAAATGGCGGCTGGCTCATTAGGAGTCGAGAGCAGCCGAGTGGCACAAGTGGGAAATAATGCTCCTGCGTGGACATACTGACAAGGTTTCATTCTCGGAATGCTTTTGAGTATGATAGCCTGGTTGTAACTCAGAACTCAAGTGCCATTCAACTGTTCCAACGTGCACAAAAAACATTGGCTTGAAATGGGGTTAAGAAAATGGCACTTTGGATTTTCGTATATCTGAAAGGTGGTCAAAATTTCAAACTTTGGTTATGTGCCTTTTTGCAATGGACCGCTTTCACTTTTTGGATGAGCAAATCGAGGAGACTCGGCACAGACTTTTAGTCTTTGCGTCCCAAAGGAGGAAGACGAAGCGATCATTCCAACAACCACAACAAAACATTGGCAATTTGTTTGTGCCAGAGTGGGAGGATCAGACTACAAGGCCCACGGGATGTGAGTTGAGCTAGGAACAAACAAGGCCCACGCCGTGTAATAAATGGCGTACTTGATCTAGTCCCCGATTCTACAATTGTATTTGGACATTGTGATGAATTGAGGACCGTGAGCTGTCTCACATTTTTTTTCTCTCCCCTAAACACAAGTGATAAGTCATGCCGACAAGCTCGTGGACTGTGCTACACAACTGGCCCTCCTCTGCCTTGTATTGAAATCAACATAAATGCAGCTATTACGGGAAAGGGACATAAAGGCAGCCGTTATAAAAGATTGGCTTTTAAATCCGGAAAGACGTAACATTAGCCTGAAAGTGGGTAAATTCAATTGACCAGTTTCTGCAGTGTGCCTCACTGGATTTAATGTAAAACAAATTAAATAAAAAAAATGCAAGAACACTGACAAAGAGACCCTCGAAAAAGGGACTAAAGTAGATAAAATCAAAGCCTTTATACAAATAATTCACAAAGTGTATCACTGCAACACAGTTGCAAATGATGAGCATTTGCAAGCGAGATTCATTTTTACCGTGAGGTGACTGAGGAAAAAGTCTGGCTATTTTAGCTTCAAGTGTGTAGAATTCTGACGACCTAATTCTTTCAATGACCACACCCATTACCCAATTCACTCAAACGAAGTAAAAAATCTACACATTTACAGCAGTGTTGGCCCAAAAATGTAATTAACAGCCTACAAACTATATCACCAAATAACAACAGACCAAATATCCTATCCAGTATTTCCAGATAACATCAGACCAAATAACCAATCCAGTATTTCCAGTTCTATTCCCCAGTCTGCTAGATTTAAGCTGCATCCCACACAGCACCAGCTTTGTGTGGTAGTACATCCCGAAGCATATTCGCCTTTACAGTAAGACTCAGTCCCAAGATGTGATGTTGATATTCTTCCAGGCTTTTTTTCTCACTTAAGGCATGAGGCAGTGTGAGGTCCTCACAAAAAAGCTTAAATGTGATCAAGGTATCGATTGCTCGGCCAAAAAATACCTCATCACTTCAAAAACAGTCCCGGCGTGAGCATTTTATGTAAAGACTAAAACCCGACTAAAATGTTTACTGCCCTCTTTGCCTCATCACGCAAAGCAGCTTCTAATTGCAAGTCTTTTAATGTCCTGAAGCATTGCATAAGAGATGAACGAACATCCCCTGCCAAACTCGCACGTGCGAATGTACGAAAAAAAAAAAAGAATTAAACAAATCACAGCTTCATCCTTTTCATCAGGCTCTCTGCCCAGAAAAGGCTTGCGAGACTGATAACGGGCCAAATGACTACCTGCTTTACAAGCATTAACGATGACAACGGAGCGGAAAAAAAAATAAACATGAATAATTTACATGAAAAAGTAGAAGGGAAAGCCGTTTTTGTTTGGTGCAATGCCAATCTCTGTCTAAAAGGCAAATAAATTAATAAATAAATGGAGAGGCAGATGGTAGAGAGGATGAGACCCCCCGAAAAAATAAATTGAAATCACAGTGCAAGTTGCCATGGAAATCAAGAGCTATTGGAAGGACGGGCGAGGTCACCCAGAATACGTTACGGCATCTCAAAACTAAGACTGTAATCTGATCCCTCAAAAAAAAAGAAGATCAATAATCAAGATAATCTCAGCGAGTCGGTAGAATGAGACACTATCATCAAATTAGTCTCCCAGGAAGCAATCATGAAGAAAGTCAGACAAATATTTGAAGTCGGTTTAAATCGACACAAAAATACACAAGACTGTCAAGGCCTTCTCTGCTAGCTCACTTTTAATAGAGGACTAATTCTGTTTAGCTTTAATGTAATAATAATATTATAAGAAGGATTTATATTCACCTTATTAATAATGTTTTACGAGAGGAGAGTGGGAGATTTCCGATATACAAATTGTTTGGACCAATGATAGTTGACACTTCTATCTCGTGGTGCCTTTTTTGTGTGAAATGGTTTTCTTTCTTCACTTGCACAATGCGCCACATCTGCTCCCTCTGAGCATTCGATTTTTGGTCTAATCAGATTTCATCCTCACCGTGTTGCCATGTCAATCTTCTCTATCCAATGCCTTGACAATCAGTAGTGCGAGTCAATGGAACCTAACTATATTAGCAACGTGACCGTTTTGTTTAACAAATCACATTTCATTGAAAGCGATAGGCATCCAATTCATTTGAAAAGACCGCCATTTAAAATGCTCATCTTTCGGTGCCCTTGACGGGTGTCAGGCGTCCAATCCATTTGGACTGGGAGAGACTAGGTAGTTCGTTTCATTTTGAAGTCATTGGCTGTAATTGACTTTTCTTCTTCGTGAAAGACTACTTGCAGGCAAAATACGAGACTTTTTATAAGGCTATATAATTTGCATGGGAGCAGCTGGGGTCAAGACGCTTAAAGTTCGGCGCCAGCTTGTGCGTTTAGTTGTGTTGTCTTGCCTAGACCAGATCCCCCCCGCTCATTTAAATCTCATTACGACAAACCTAGAGGCTTCACTTGTCTTGCTACTCCTCGCACGCATCATTTCCAATTAGGAAAGAATCAAAGACAGTAAGAGAGGAGGGGCATCCGCTTGTGTTGCTAGGCAACCAGAAACATGGTTATGCCCTCACCTTTCAGCGAGAATATGTGATTGTTGATGGATGTTGACATTATCCAAGCGACAAGCATGTGATCATTTATAATGATGGCATTGATTGCATTCACGCAATATGGTGATGTCACTTCTAATGGCAGAGAACCCTCGGATCATATATTGAGGG
The DNA here is from genome assembly GCF_051989625.1 of Stigmatopora argus. Taxonomy (NCBI): domain Eukaryota; kingdom Metazoa; phylum Chordata; class Actinopteri; order Syngnathiformes; family Syngnathidae; genus Stigmatopora; species Stigmatopora argus. The sequence continues at coordinate 8,920,227 of NC_135405.1, read as the reverse complement.
GGCCTGTGAATTTGTTCAATCAAGCCCACATTTATGCTACTTTCTAATCATATTAGTAGTCTTAATTAAATCTGCACTTTTCAATTACAGTATGACGGGGATAATTACGGTCTTAAAAAAATACCAAGAGTGTGGGCAGCACATTATAGAAAGCTTCTTTTACAACATTATAAAAGCAGTGCCATGTCCAGATGCAATGTAGAATGAGGGGAGTCAAAGAGTTTAAGGTGACTGCGTAGATGCAAGGAAGAATTTACTAAGAACCTAACTATGTACAACTGCAGGAATCTGTCTGTAAACTATTTGTCTCCTTTATTCTACCAACATAACTATGTACGACTGCCTGAAAGCGCAAGTAAGGTATTTGTTGGCATTATTCTACCAACATAACTATGTACTGTGTGTGTGAATGCATCTGGAAGCTATTTATTCGGCATATTTATCGTGTTCACCCATGGACTCGACAATTAGGTGGATGCCGCCATGCAAGCTTGTGCTTACCTGCTGTGATTTGTCCCAGCCGCCTCATTGTCCCACGCTCATGCACCACTGGGCATCAGTTTGGAACGTCAGAAAATGGTCGCCGGGCCCGACCCTTGAGCGGCGAGCGAGCGTGAAACCTGCAAACACACCAGAGTGAGAGTTTAGCACACACACAAGGTGGACAGAACAACTCACGCACACGTAGAGTAGCTTCCTTTGCCTGAGAAGCTCACTGAAGCAAAACGTTCAAAAGTCATCTCTACATATTGAAGCAGATACATTTTTAAAAGGAAGTAAAACCATAGCAAGAGAACTGCAAGTTGGTATCCACATTTGATAAGTCTGCCCTTTCCGCTTGATAAAAAGCGTGCAAATGATTCCACACATGAGAAGTCCCATTTTATCATTTAAAGACTTGATAACCAAAACAGCAGCTGTCTCAGAACTGGAACTGGAAGAAGTGGGAGCTAAAAATGTCCCGCGTGTGGCAACTAAATCACCACCAATAAGAAAAGACCTTGCACTTTCCAGTAGATGGATCAATGCACATTTGTCCTTCATGCCGACTTAGAGAAGGAAGAATAGCTGATGAAATGCTACAAGCAGAAGAAACCAGAATGGCAAAACATTAGGTAAGCCTCCACAATGTCATGTCAAATATGACTGCAACATATACTGCACTTTTAAAAATAAATTATGCTGCTGAATAAAGCAACATTCAACACACATAAGATGTGTGAAATGAATGAAAAATAGTATTGTATTGATCTTCTAAATCTTATATCTTTATACATTTGAACAGATATGAGCACCTTTATTTTGGGCTTTATGCCTGTTTGGGAGCAGATTATATTTTGTTGTGTCATGCTGGTTTAGCCTTTAACTTTTAGATAAACGAAACAGCAAAATATTCTTAAAAAGAGGTCTTTTAGATGTACTTAAAGGAGAAAGGAAAAAAATCAAAAGGAGGCTGAGCGCTTTTCCAATTACAATCCAGCTCACACTGTTTTTCTTATCATGCCCTTCACACTTTCTCCGCTTGCCAAAGAGAGTTGAATATTGGTCAACGTGTGTGAGGAGTTGCGTCAGGGCTGACGGGTGTTAAGTCAGGTGATTGGCCCACGAACATAGAGTCGTAACACTTTAATGTTTGCTCTATGTGTTGACTTTGAAATGGGGCGCAAACATGAAAACACAAACAAACCGCCACTCTGTTACATTCTTTGCATTTAACAAATCAAAAGCGTCTTTAGATCCGGCCAAAACAATTCTTGATGATTGGCTTCATGGAGCCTGGGGGGCAGTTACCAAACTGGAAAATTAATATAAAGACTGTTGCATGTACAAGCTGTTATTTGTAAACAAAACACAAACCTCTCCAATAGTGGAGCAATTAATTTGTAGCAGGGGATTCTCATGCCATTCCCACCGCCCAAAACAGAGGAGTCAAAGAACCAAGGGGTCCTGGATTTTGTTCCAACTAACACAGAGTTACACAGTTCACTGAATTAATTTAAAGCAGAATTTGCCTGCAGTCAATGGATCGCACCAGTGCCCTAAACAAACTAACAAAAACAATTTAAAAGCTTCAAAATGTCACTGAGAACCAGGGGCAGCTTTTTGTTCATGTTATTTTACAGTGAGTTGTATTGGCACTTCCTTTCAGGAACAAAAAATGGACGTCCTGTTGAGACTAATTGATGCCAATTGCGAAACAAAACAGAAGCACTTCTCCACTCAGTTTGAAATGGCAAGTTTGATAGTTATTTATGCTTATTTTTGTTGTGGTGTGGCAACGACATTTAGCATGAATTAGGATTGTCCGTCTGTCATCGTCAATGGTACTTCAACACGATCATTTACAGCCATTTTATGCGATAATGACGTCTTTTATGAGGCGATTCGGGGCTGTGCCTGATTATTAATGGACCAAATTCAGAAGACATGACATGAAATCACTGGAGTTGATGAGCATGTTAAATAAATGATATTCCCAGAAGAAGAAGAAGAGTGGTGGTCTTATTTATCTGAAGTGAATTTTGAGGCAAACTGTTTGGGAAATGTTGACATCCAGAACGGCAAGTACAAAGCGAGCAGGAAGAAAACATAACGCCATGTTTCAAAAGAAAAACTCATTCAAGATCATTAAGTCAAAGCTGACAGAAAGTTATTATATTCTCCCTCGCTCTCCTTTGAGCATTTCATTTTCTCCCAATGTGCCTCAAAAATGAGAATGTCTTTCCCCCCTCAAGGCTTCCATTTGCCTAAAATCCATTGTGGAAGTCATTTTTGTATGAAAAAGAAAAGACCCTGTGGGGTAGCACGATGCTCCGATTAGGCCTTTGAAGGCACGGCGCTACTTTTCACATAAAATGTCTATTTGAAAGGATTCCGTCACAAAAAATACAATAACATAGTGGACCCCCCACCTCCCTTATTAGAAGCTTATCGCTTAAAAACCAGACAGTTAGAACTTCATAAAATACTAATAGAATACTGACAAACATGAGAAGTTGGAGAATGTTGAAGGAGCTATTTAAAATGGACTGTATATCAAAAGCTCTGTGTATTTTTATAAATGTTGTAAATAATACAGTTGCACAAGAGAGCTGCCACTCAATGTGGGTTATCTATTTTAATGATAAAAAAGGCTTTCTATTCTATTCCATATACATATTTTTAAATGCATCTTTGTAATATCTAGGTCAAAATAGGGAAAACCTCTGATATCCTATTAATAGGGCAGAGTATTAGTAAAACATGTAATCACGAATAGTACATTGCATCAACTAATCTTGTCAAGCCTAAGGGAATTTTATGTATAAGTGGCACCCGTGTTTGTCATTTTTTGGGGGGCTATATATAGTTGCTGATAACATTCAAATTCAAATCTGTAATCCTTTACTAAACATGTTTTGTTATACGTACAGTGGATCAAAATGAACTGAATGAAAGTTGAAATAAATATGCAAATGTGTTGTTTGGTAATATGTGAGAAAATAGCATTTTGACTATTTTTTCATGCTTTTATGTTATTAAAAAGAATTAACTTTACTGAATGAGCTGAGAGAGGTAAGATAATACATTTGGGGGAAAGTAGTGGAGGTAGTGAGGAGATTATATATATATTTTTTACTTTCCTTAAGGTTAAAATTGAGTAATTTGACTTGGGAGTATTTTTGCTGTTGCTGAGAAACCTAAACATTATTTTTTTGAATACGCAAACATGCCCTGGGGTCAAACTGACCCAAAAATATGTTCTCTATTGCAGAACAATTACTGTCAAGCAGAGTTTCAGATTAAGCACGCGTCATATTAGCATTCACATTAAAGACATTGAGTCAAATTGACCTGTGCGCTTTATCGTTTTTCCTTCCTGAGAAACATAACAAGTACAAAAAAGCGACAGTTGACAGTTTGGATAATTAAACACGCCTGTAGTGTTTTGACTTTGGATATTATTGCTATCCCATGAAATAAACAGAGCAAGAGGGTTTAAAGTCGAAAAAAATGCATTGTCTTATTAAAAATAGGGACTTCTGTTGGTATTTGAATGGACTAGCCCTGAGCAAATGCTCCATGAAATATGGATTTGTCTTATGAATAATGCAAATGATGTCCGGAGAATTGCTCAACGGGGCAAACAAAACGGCAGACAAATGTCAATCTTTTCACGGCATTCAGACAAAAAAAAACATTTAAATAAGCATTATCACTCGCTCTGCTGGGTCCTTCTCCAATATGTTATTCCGCTATTCCGTTCTATTATTTCAAACAGAAGGGATGGGAGCTTTGTGAATGAGAAAATAAAGATGAAAAAAAAAAGCTTATTCCTGTTGGATGGGCAATTTCAGGTCCATGTGTAAATATATATAACCCTTGACTGTAGTAATCCTATTTCAGACAACCAAAGATAGGTGAAAATGTGCCACATACTGTAGAAAGATTGCATTTTGACGCCTTTCAAGGGTTTCAAAATTCAAAAAAAAATCTATCTTTATGAATGGAAAAAAAATGAGAACATATCTTTCAATGAATTAATTTCCTTCCCTCAATCTCTCGGCGCCAGACTTTCTCGCGGACTACCAAAAGCCCTCCTAAAGAAAATCCCCTGAAATGTGTGAATTTTACAGGGGTTTATTTCCTCGTCTCCCAACATGAGGCCTTTCACGACAGGTACCTGATTAATTCAGAGCAGACTGGTGACTTTTTAGGGTGAAATAAATAAAAAAGGGCATGTGGATGAAATGTCTATGTCAAAAAATAACACGGGTAAGGTTTTTAGATGCGCTGAATGCGTTAGGAAATGTCACAGTGTCCTTGCGTGCACTGCATCTCATTTCTAGTACAAGTCATTCGTGTTGTTGCCACGGTCTGTAGGCGCCAGACTGGAAATAAATATGTCCTAAGATTATTTTAAATTTGGCTAGGATACCTCCTGGGATCTTCCTTAGTGTGGCTACTACTACCTCCACAATCCAAACTTGGATAACACAATGTATTTGCTATGTGATTACTTTATATATATTTATTGTTCGCGATTGAGTCACAACTAATTCAGCGTGCAGCCCGCCTACTGAGCTAAAGCCCCGCCCCCTCCCCACATCCCTTTAGAGAAGAAGCGGCAAGATGATTGCATGAATGTGTCAATTTCTAAAATGTGGCTTTCTATAATAAAACAGAAAGAATTGAAAAAAAAACTGGCTAAATGCCTTTGAAGCATTTTCTTAATGTTTAATGCAAAAAGTGCTCTGTAAATATTCCCAAATGGTACAAGACAGAAAGTGTGATGTGCTGGGAAATTGTCCAGATTAAAAAAAAACACACCAGATGGATTAAAAGAGCTCATTTTTTGCAAGAATGATGAAAGTTAAAATTTCTCCCTTGACTGCTTTCAGTCTCAAAACTTAAAGTAGCAGTAGAAGTGCGGCAGCAAATTATATACACAAAAACTGCTTTATGATTTCTTGGCATACTTTGAGATGTAATGTGCTTACGCTTGAGTTTTTTTTCAAAAGTATGTGTGTGTGTGTAAAGTAAGTAAAAACATACTGTATATGAACTACAGGCTATTTTTTGACACCTAAAAAAAAATCCCAATTTTTCTCACTATGACGGTGGGTCACGACTTTGCAAAGATGAGAAAACGTCGGTTGTAGGTTGAGTCATTTCTTCTCCCAATGCAAAATCCGAATGTCGTTAATGATAATCATCATCATTAGCGGAGTGCTTCTGAAGGTGAAAGCAGCTCGCAGGTGTGCTGACATCTGAAACCCCCTTTCGGCATCTTCATAGCTTTTGTTTTCGACTTAAGTGATGACAAAAAGCCGCAATCCATCACACGCTGACTTTCTGCCAAGGTAGAGATGCTTTCAATTCTGTTTGTTTGTGCTTTAGAATGACATCTGAGTACTACAGATTGCAATGAAATCTGTTGCCAGGCCACATGCCAAACACAAGATTATTCTTCCATCGCCCGCATACTAATGTCGGCACGCAGCCGAGACTTTTTAGAGATGGAGAGTGAAATGTCTAATAAGGAACCTGTAGATGGGAGTAATAGCCATGTCCTGTTGGAGACCGGCACCAACAGCGACGTTATCCCAAGTCTCAGTGTTTGAGGATGGCGCCAGTAGTCTTTCATGCCTGCACTTATTGTGGATTCAAAGGGAACAATCGAGCTTTTTCGTCCTCTGTGGCTGACTCCAGTCGCCGTTTAAAAGCCTCGCTTGCGCTACACTGCTGCCGTACAGTAGCAAAGCATAGAGAAAGAAGAAAAAAAAAACTTCTAGTGATGTGCCTGTCAGCTTCCTTCCCAATAGTGTGAAGAGGACAACCTGAAGTGACTCTGGCTGTTTCTAAAGATGCGGAACTGTCACACAAGTGCCTACTTTTCTGTCAAATTGCTTGTTTGATTGCATCTTTTGATCTGAGCCATCTAGTTTCAAATCTGTTCTTTATTAAAGTGACAGAGAGAACAAAAAACTAGGGAAAGAAAGTAGCGCCAATGCACAATTTGCATCAAACTGTATTGGACGTCAATCGCTGTTAATAGCAGTGAAATATTTAAGATCTGATGACCTCAGGATGGGGCGTCCAGCCTCGGGGGAACTATAAAAAGATTTGAAATGGAGCAACACCAGCTGAGAAGATGTCGTCGGGATGCCGGGGGTCTGACCTGGGTGCCCTGAATCTACTGGCTCTACTGGCGGGGTCATGCAGAATCCACAGAGTCCATTAGCACATTAGGCAGTGCTTTGGGCCAGAACGAGAGAAGGGAGAAAAGCAATAGAACATCCCTATTCCATCCTCCTGCATGCTCCCTAATGGAGCAGCAATAAGGTATGCGAGCAGAATGGAGCGCGGCAAAGTGACTTTAAGGAAGAGATATGAGGAATCAAATGAAATGGGCGCCACTGATGATCATTCCTCTTGATGGGAGATAGCCAAAATGACATTAGGGGCTCAGGAAGAAGTGCAATATCCTTCTATGAGGCAGGATTATTGAAAACAAAAGCTTTATCGGACAGGCTCTGTCTCAAGTAGGAAATCAGTTGCAAGTAAAGGGCTGAAAGAAAAATAGTCTACATCTGCATTAAGATGAAACAGATTTAAGATGTTTCACTTTGACGGGAAGCAGTTGACATATTGCCTATTGTTGTCTTCAGGTGGGACACGACGGTCACACGTTTTTGCAGATAACGACTTATATATATTTTCATAGCTTCTGACTCGGCAAAAGTCTAGCAGAAATTGTATTATTTTTACTTCACTCCAAAACCACATGGTTTTCCTTACTGGGTTTTATTCTTGGTGGCTCTCTTTTACTCTCAGGCGTGACACAAATGCTAATAAATATGAAGAAGAACAACCACGACGTGGTCCCGTGGGTGTCGTCGCGTCGAGGTGAACTTTCAGTTCCACTCTGGAGATTTTCTGGGCCGCCGCAATGTGTGTGTTGTATGTTTGTCGGCTATGATGGATTGCCTTACTCCCTTGCTACTACAAAGCCAGACTGGGAATTAAAATAAAAAATGAACACGTCCACAGGGTGTTTTTTTCTTCTTCTTTTTAAATGTATGCCTATCAGTGTTTTTTTTCTGCTCTCATGCTATCCGACTCTCCCTTTGTTTTCACATCAAAAGGAAGTTGGGCCTTGATAGCAGCTGTTTGGTATCATTGTGAAATATGCCTCAAGGCAGTGAAACATCATCCAAATTTACAGGCTGCGCTGACATGGAGGCTAATAAGGGCTCAATAAACCACCAACAAACCCGATTTAACTGTGTCGTAAACACTCAAGTGTTGGCTGTAGAATATTATAATCGTTATTAAAAACAGAGTGCAATGCTGTTAAATCATCTGAATCCTAAAGATGACTGCGAAGGGCGCTAGACGGGAGAATTTGCGGAAGAAAAGCGCATACTTTGACAGTCACTTTGGGTGTGACAATAGTCCCACACAGCGTTAAACGTATAGCTCCAACTGCAAGTACCGCCAGACAACTTAGCAGTTGAGAAGGATCCCAAGTTGCCGTGGCAACAACAAAGATGATGTAAGAATCATGTCAATATTAGCATAATTTCATATATTTGATCATATATTTGCTGCAAGCGATCTAAACTTTGAAATAAACGCACCATCCGTCTCCATTGAGTCATGTATCAAAGGTATGTATCATTTGCTGCGTTTTGAAAAAGTGTTTGACATCTCGGTCGAGGGACTTTTGAACATTTGTTCCGAGATGTTCATGAAATGTTTAATAGGGAAAGGTCAATTTTGAAATAGGACGACCCCTGAGTCACAATTGCCTTCACCTCGGAAGTTATCAGTGAAACTGCAACTCATTTTGCGATGCCAGGTCACATTTGTGAGTCTACATTGAAGTCAAAACCATGCCCAAAAGAAAGGAAATCTGACTTATGCTTTTGGAATCCATCCATCAGCATAAGCGGAGAAGACATCTCTACCGAGTTTAATACAATAAAAGACGAACAGAGACAGATTTTGGGAGAGGTCTTCAAAAGCGCAGACCACATATGAACTATCTTTCCCAAAACATGTGCAATATCCCCCCCAGGGCGCAAGATACGTACTACAGAACCCCTGCTGGACTAAGCTAAGGCGGAAATCTATAGTAATCACTTTTCCTTTGTATCTACTGATCTACTGCATGCCATAGATCTGGTGTCAAGAACCACAGTCGATTGTTCAAATTCTGCACCTTTTCTAGAAACGTCACTCACGAGCTTGCCGTATTATGCAGAGAAAACTAATTTGCCCTCACCTCCCAAGTTCCATGCCGAGGCAAGGCTCTGTATGCAAACACTCCACTCACATGATCACATTGCAGTTCAGCCAGTCTGGAAGTGGTTATAGTCACACAATATGTTGCTACGGTGACGGTTTTGCATCGCCCAATATGCAGCTACAAGAAAAAAATGTAACATTCTTGCATCCAGTTGTCATGACAATCCGCACGAACAGCTCATCTTGAATTGTAGGTATAATAAGATAATTAATACAGTATTAAAATTGATCCTCATCTTTGTAATATGGCATTAGACTTTTTTAGGGCATTGAAAGAAATAAAAACATCAACAGTATAATTATTATTTTTGTTTGTAATTTTTTTTTTCAATCATAAAATAAAAAAAATAAAAAAATAATAGTCAATAATAATAATAATATATTATATAATAATAATAATAATAACTACATTTTTTTTCAAATTTTAAAATGTAATCCGAATTTATAATATTACATAATTCATCAAAAATAAATGATCATCATTTATTTTCAGATGTGATTAGAAATGGAAGGGGAAGAAATGCAATGTATTTTTTCTATTTTGAATTATAAAGAGGATATATTTCAAGTGGCTATAAATGATATGGTCATAGAGTTCGAGATTTTGTTCGATTGTACATTTCTTGGATTTGCGTCATCACAAGCTTTGGAGTCAACAAGTTGACATTCTCTCAGCATGTTGCACAACACTTCCAGGGCCATTCGTCTCTGTGCACGTGTCAGTGTCCATTAGAAAGCCCCTTATGACTGCGGCAAAATGACAAAAGTGCAGCGGAAAAGTATTGCGGGAAGAAGAAGAAAGGAAAAAGCTTTCATCAGAGAGCACTCAGGTGAAGAAAATGAGAAAAAGAAAATGCCACTTTTGGTCACTTTGAATCCATCAAAAGTGGACATGGATGGATTAAACTGATTCATTTTCCGTGTTGGATTGGGTTCACTAAGCTACAATTTCTGTCCTATTTGAAGCATTTTTCTTTTTCGTCATAACAAAAATGAGAAGTTCAACGTTCTTACCAAAACCTTGCGTTAAGATTTCAAACTTTACAAATGTGCTTGTTTATTTGTCATTAAGATTTTATAAATGTACGATTTGATTAAAAACAATAACACAAAATTATTAATCTGTATTTGTATGGGTTACTTCCTTTCAATAATATCAATAAAATTAATTTAAAGTCATATTTCTTCTGCTTTCTTTATACAAAGCACAAGAAGTTGACCCAAACCAAATTTATTTGGTTAAATTATTGTATTATGTACCATCAAATCATGTGATGTATTTTTTTAAAGCCATAATCACTTAAAACGTTTTTAGAAAAAATCCTCATAATATCCTGTTATGGTTAACTTTGTTGACCCATTTAACATTTTCATGTCCAAATGTTTTATTGCATATAGGGTAGTTGTAAAAAAAAAAAAAAGGAAATATGAGACAAAGGGACCTAAGAGGTACAAATGTTAGAGGCAAATGTAAACTCCAAAATTGCAGAGAGAAGATGGAGGCGGTGGATTGATATGCAAGAAACAAAGGTGAGTACGCCACCTTTTCCATCCGCAATCGCAATGAAACACAACATCGTCAGACTAAGTGTTTCTACTGATGCTTCCATTGGAGCCACAAAAAACAAGGTCAGTCGAGCTGTGCCAAAACTCCCATTATCTATGATTAACATGCACACAAGCAGGAAAAAAAGCTCCATAATGCCATAAAGTATAGCAGTTTAATACTTTGAGCGTCGCTTAGTAGCACCTCTGTTAAAAATAGACAAAGTTAGCTGCACGTTTCAATACACAACCCTAAAAATGTCCCTAGGACCCATGAGTAGAGAAGAGTTCAGCAATTTTGAGGGATAATAAGACACAAAGTCAATGCGAAATTGTCCTGCAAACTGACAGAATGACGAAATGTTAATGAACGAGCCTAATGTCGTAGCAGTCGAAGTGGGAAAGAGCCTTTTCAAAGCTTTAAAAAGTCATTGCGAGGCTTGCTAACCTTGTTTCATTTAGCGTGCTTTATTTTCACAGCGTAATGGAGGGAAAATTGCTTCTCGCTGCACTCATTGAGAAGGGTTTTAAAATGATGACAGCGGAGCACGATGGCATTTAATGAGCAGATGTTGACAAACATTCAAATAGATGAACACAGATTTTTTTTTCCATTGGAAAGGTGACTCACTTGTTGAATTGATGGTATTGTTTGAACAGATTATATTTGGTTCAACACCTTAAGTATGAGGTTTGGGGTTGCCATGGTAGCAAATAAAGTATCACTTTTTGAATTCTAAATATCTCATAGAATATTCGAGGTAACGTGGAACATTGTCGTTTGCTGGAAGCACCAATAATAACGCAGGACAATTAAGTGATTGCGTTAAAAAGAAAGGAACGCTTCTTGCTATAACAAGCAACTCAAACGGCTTCAAGAAGTGTGTGTCTGTGTGTGAGTGTTGGCGCACGGGTGTGTTGAGAGGAATTCAAAGGCTAGTCTTGGCTGCCGATTACACTGGCGAGCCTCATACAATACAATGCTTTGATTCCATTTGCCTTTCTTCTGCAGTCATTCATCGTGGCTCATTGAGGTTGCTTTACAAGCAAGTCCACAATCAAGGTGACTGCACCTGTACATGTTGGTGGAATTTATACAAACCCAAAACGGTAAAAACCCCTCCCAGACGTATGGTTTGGAACACTGGTGACAAAACTCAAACTTATATCCACATTGCGCTCCATTGCAGGATGACAATTGCAGAACAATCTAACATAAACATTGCATTAAAGGCCAGGACAGATGCAAAGTATGTTAGCTAAAAAAAATGTGATTAAAAGAAGAGAAGTAAACTACATTTGTACTTACTAAAAACAATCGCATCCCTTAACACCTTTTAAAACAGGTAGACTTCCAATCCACCTGTCCCTTCTATAGTTTTCCCCAAAAAGGTTCAAGCTCTTTATGCATCAGTTGTGGTCGAAGCTTACCATTAAACTGATACAAAACAACACACATTTTTCTAATTTGTATCATGAAATGCAAAATGTTCAACAAAACTACCAAACCACAAAAAGTTGCCAATGGCAGCCAATAAATGAATAACTTAAAAATACCAGCAAATGAATAAGTAGTGACCAAAAATCTACACAAATGGAGCCATGGGATGAACAGAAAAGCACCCCCCACACACTCACTTTCTCCAGAAATGGAAGCTTCTAGTTTACTAAATAAAAGTGTGACATTTCTGTGAAAACACAAAATTGACGGCTTGACCCAAAACCTTTGAACACTAGCGTAGGAACAATTTTATCGTAATTAGAAACGTTAACGCAATAACTAACCTACATAGGGAAGGCTTACACATCCAAAGAGAGACACTACTCACAGGAATTTATTCTCTCTGTACAGTGAAAACAATCGTTATTGGAACAGCCAAAATTGGTATTGTATGACACAGAAAGGATTTCCTCTTGCAGTAATTGTAATTCATCTCCCCCAGTAGACCTAAGTGTTGGCCGGCATGCGACTAAAGTGCAGGTGTGCGACACTAAATTTAAACTTGGCTTTGGATCACAGCAGTTTGTGATGGATTGGCCAAATATCATCCAGTCGACCTCAGCCACCATTTTAATTTAGGAGCAAGACCTGGCATTAATTCTGCATCGTGTCAAACATTCATTGTTTTTAACCCTTGTCCTCGCCATTTAGCGCAATATTTTCTTTCCTAATGATCTCCGCTGGGAATCAATCAAGTCTATTGGAATGATCCGTAATTAATGACTCATGAGCGATCTGTGTGCTGATTGGTTGGCTGGAATGATCGTCACATTTAATTTTCTGGAAGTGTCCCTATGTAAAGGACATCCAGTTGTGTATTCGAAGAAACGTGAGAATTTTTTTTATAGTTAGTCGAAAAGTTTAATCAATACACCGCTGTATAAGTAGTAGTAGATGAAGAAGCGGAAAATAAATATGCTGAGAATGTTGCACGCTTCACTAGCAGTTGTTTCGAGGGAATAACAGTCGTGGATTTTGACCCGTCACAAGCGTGAAGGTCAGTGTGAGAAACGGGAAAGTGGCAGCGTGAGCAATCCTTCATTGAAATGGTGGCTAATGGACTCAGGCTGACAAATTTAGTCATCCGGGAGAGGAATCCCTTAGACAGGAGAGAGGACAAAGTGCGCGGGAAGTTTGGGATGTCCCTTGAGGCTTTTTCTTCTGACTGACATCTCATGGCAGTGACGCCAAGCACTTTATTTTTCAATTTCCCTGTATTTTTTTCTTTTTTTTAAGATCCCAACAAGTTCTTCTCATTACTAGCCTTCAAGTCAACTGTAGACCACCAGGTGTTCTTTGGGTGCTTGGGTGTGTTTATTATTTTTGCTATTTGTGTTGGGACTTGGGACCAAAGAATGTACAAAAAAGGTATTTATAACTTAGAACTGTTTAAATCATCAAAAAAGTAGGACTCTTCAAATTCCTGTATTTTTCACTTAAAGTGAGAAAAGCCAAAGCCTTTCTTCCAGGTGGTTTCATATTTTTTTTCTTATGTCAATTTTCCAAAGGTTCCCTGTGAAACAAAACATAAAAAAACACCAAATCTAGAGTATAAACACTATCTTAATTGGGTTCGGATCAAAGTAAATCTAATCTAAGAACAGAGTTTTCATTAGTACTGACCATGACAGCGAATTACTATGTCTATGTCCTTTGGCACTTCTGTGGCATGTTTGGAATATAAATACTTTTAATATCTTTGGACACAGGTCAAAGGAAACCTGACCTTCTTAATGGGAGCATTTAATCCCCATAAAAATCCGCCCCAAAATTCATTGTGACCACCAACTTGACTTTCACATTGCTGCTTATTTGCAGTCCCTTCCATTAATCCCTTTGAGACGTTCTAGGCAAGTGGCTGTTGGAACGCCGAGCACGACAGCATCAGTGGCCACCACTGAAACTCATTTAGGAGCCGCTCTCTAAAGGAGATTAACGCGGGAGGGATTGAAAAGTCAAAAGATGGGCGGTCGGAGAGGGGAAGGAGATTTCTATCGAAAAGACGGGGGTAACTCCATTCCTCTTTTGGCATCATTATCCTGTCTGCCGTCCACAGGCGGCAGCTGTGATCAGATGGTGGCCCAAATGACGCGTGGCAAAGGAATCATCTCGACATGATCCCGTCAGAGATTCCGAATTTGCAAGGCCGGCTGGGCTGCAGGTAGGACCCCAAAGGCGACCTGGGCAACTCGCTGGGGATGAGTAAAAAGGATGGCAATTTGGAAGAAAAGTAACAAGGGGGGATTCAATGGTGAGCATAATAAAATAGTCACCAGGGAGACAAACTGTGGAGTGAGTTGGCGCTATTGTCAAATCTGGGGGCTGTTCAAGCTTTGCTATTTTTAAAGGAGACCTTGTACTTTGTCATAATTTAAAACAGTTCCCAGGTGTTTTCGTATCAAAGGATGTAGTCATTTCAATCTGTTTTCATCAAAATACCCCAGGGATGCAGATTTTAAGAGACGGTTTTGTGTCATCTTTTCTTACAACTTAACAGTCCTGGCATGCATGCACTACAGATGCCTATATTTTTGGACCCCTCCCTGCAGTTTCTCAGAAAATGCAATTGGAACGGTGTCATATTCCCGCAAACATAACCTTAGGTAGTCCTTAAGATTCCAGCTTAGACCAGACATTTTTTGACACTTGTGCCACTTTCTACCGACATTACATGAAAGGAAGCCAGCATCAAAATTCCCTTGGCAACTTCTTTTCAAAGATCACAAAGACAACATTGTGCTACTTTACTGTGTGACGTTCCATAGATGTTCAAATCAGATATTAAAGTGAGATATCAGGCCTAACTTTCAAGTCCTTTCAATGAAACAAGATGCCTTAAAACCTTATAAGCCCTGCTCAAACCAATCAATCAATCTGAATGTCAACTTGAACATCTTTGAAATTACAAGTAGAAGGGATTGAGTCTTAACGCCATTGGTAAAAGGCCCAAAAAACTAAAGCAAACTCAACTTTTCCATTGGCAGAAGATTGAACCACTTCACTTCAACATAGTACCTTAGAAGCAGAACGCTGTGTTCAGGCTAGAACTGTCTATCTAGTCATTAATTCAGATTGCAACAATTTACGATATTAAATGAGTTTGATTTATCGGTTGACCCATTCTGACCCACCGTAATATTGTCGAAAATGAAGGACCGACAAAAAAACCCAGAACAATTAATTGCAATAGCAGGAAAATCTGCAATATAGAAACGCTCTAAATTACCATATAAATCCCAATATGTTCCCCAGGGTTATAAATGCATAAAAAAAGAAAAAAAGTCTACTGTTTTAACCATATTGAAGACTCATGAAAGGGAATTTATTCTGCTGAACGAATTCATAATGATACAGCGCCCTGGAATTATCTATGATACAAAATTGCAGCACCATGAGCAGGAAAAAGCGCAAAGATAGTTAGCACAATTTATAAAATAACAGGGATTGATCATTTTGCACCCGGGGTGCAATCAGCGCATGATGCAGAGTCGAGATGTTGTGATTATTTCGCATTTTTCGGTGAAATATTTTTTAGAATGACAAATAAGCTCTCAATGCTTTAAGTACTTTTCCTGCATTTTAATGGGGGCAAATAGCGCCTGATTTATGAGTCGTGCAAACATAAACAACTGCTCTGTAAAGAGATTTTGCTACTCAAACAAGCAAGTGCACAACGTAATTACACCACTTTCTCAAGGCATTTTAATGCTGCAGATTTGGAGAAGGAAAAAAAAAATTCTGCCTGCGTTATCACGCCCTCACTTTATCACTTCAGGACCTTTACTGAAATAATTTTGGAACATCTGCTTTTGGAAGAGTGCTCAACTATAATTATATAAAAAATAGGTATGCGCTTAGCCATCCGAAACAGGGTGAAGGAATTGAGATGATTTAGATGTGATGGAGAAATTCTTCTGTGTAGGTAAATGTATCAGTCATTTTGACAGACTAAGTTCAGTGATGTTGGAAGGTCACAATTTTATATTCAATTTGAGGAATACATTTATCTTTAATATCCACATTTTTTGAGCGATTTAAACCATTCCATCTTATAAATATCGGGCTCAATCCTATCCAAATCTTTCGGAATTTTCCTTTAGATTTTTTGACTGAACCGTTAGCAAATCCATTAAATCTTTCCAGCCCTAATTCTCCTGTACACTCACCTACAAATATAATACTGTATTAACTTGGTACCGTATTTTCCGGACTATAAGTTGCTAGTTTGGCTGGGCCTGCGACTATTATACTCAAGCTGGAATTACATATGTTTTTGAAATCCTGTTATTTTGGTTCTTGGCAAAAATGTCAATGTTAAGTTAACATGTGCCTATTTAGCCTGTTGATATTCATTTAACAATTTTCAGTTTAAAGTATGTTTGTTCTTGCTTTCTGATTTTTAAAAAGCCACCCTTAAAATCCGACTTGTGCGGCTTAACTATACTTGTTTTTGCTCTTCATTATGCATTATTTTGTTGGTGCAACTCGTAGTGGGAAAAAAACGGTAGTATTTATTTTAAAAAATGTGATTGCTTTTGTTTCCTACGTCTTTGTGTTGCAGCAGCAGAAGAAGAAGAGGAGATGACGCCCACTCCACACACCCCACACATGGTTAACCTCAACCACACATCCAAGTAGAAAGAGTAAAGGCGCGCACGGGAGAGGGCGGACGCTGCCTCCTCCAGCTTCGTATCCGTTGTCAACCGAAGGAGGAGGAGACGACTGGGTGCACTCATCTTCTCCCTTTCATGCCAAGATGATGTTCTAGCGGGGTTGCGATTGTGAAGGAGGAGGTGGGACAAAAGTGTTTCATGGGGGAAAGGAGAGCTTTGTTTGCGCACGGGAGAGAGCTTTACGCGGAGGAGGCGAGCGCAGCTGCCGCTCCGCCGCCGGGGCGCACACACACACACCATCTCGGCCGGACACAACGTCCAGCCCTCCGCGTGGGAAAGTCACAGATTTTGGATTCGTCTTCAGGCTGCAGCGTGATGCACCAGCCAGGGTTTTGTCTGGATTGTCGCCGGATCGCAGGTTGGTCAATTGCTATTTCATAAGTGACAAGGGAGCGAAATGTTGAGTATTTCGGGAGGTTATTTTGCAATTAGGTGCAACGTGGGGATCGTCATGGGTGGACTACAACTTCGACTTGCGTCTCCATTCATACTCCTTTTGTGTGTGTGTGAGGGGGGTGAGAGTGAGAGGTAGTGAGAGAAAGGTAAGGAGAGGGAGGAAGAGAGACGAGGGAGGGAATGATATGGAGATGATGAATCATGTGAAGAAGAGATAACAATATGCCTGTTTTATATACTTTAAAATGTACCCTTGCATTTCAGTGAGAACCTGGATAAGGGGGTCTATTTAGGATGAATAAGTATGACTCAAAGTTCCAGTCAGGTGAATAAAAGGTCTAAATTTGACACTCTACAGAGAAAAGCGTTACAAAATCTGGAGGATTAAAATAAAAACAATTGATATAATTCAATTTAACAATCAGTTTTTTCGAAATATTGAGGGTGGGTATATAAAATGGGACTAAACCACGCCCCGACTAGCCGGCAAATGTTAAACAATGTTGATATTTTTTGTTTATGTTGTAACTTGGGTGCCAAAGAGTCACTGTTCCACAAATGCACACCCCCAAAAAAACTGCAGACATAAGAGTGGCAGACAACAAAACGCTTTCATTGTGTTTTATCAATCAGTTGGCCATGAAGACAGGTTGGTCCTCAGTGCTGG
Source organism: Stigmatopora argus (assembly GCF_051989625.1). Lineage (NCBI taxonomy): Eukaryota > Metazoa > Chordata > Actinopteri > Syngnathiformes > Syngnathidae > Stigmatopora > Stigmatopora argus. The sequence goes on along the minus strand of NC_135405.1, from coordinate 8,902,652 downwards.
CTGGCAGCAGCCTGTTATATTGACAGCAAGCTCCCGCTGAATTATTCAACACTTCCATTTCCACTAGAGGATTTACACATCAAGGAACACTTAAAATTGTCCAACTGAGGGTTTGGGGGAGGGTTACGGAATGGCACTAGGTTGTATCAGGGTGCTCGGAGAGTGGGGGTTATGCGATGATCCTAGAGTCGCTTATTTTCCAAAAAACGATTATAATGTTTGACGTGGACGTGGAGGCGATATGGACTGAGTCATGCAGCGAATAGTGGTAAAACGTGAGTTACAGAAAGCATCTCTAAAAAAGGGGAAAGTTTTGAATGGGTTATAATAACATTTACTCGTGCTCAAATTAGTTTCGCAAGTTATGACTGACTGCTAGACCATTTTTTGGGTTCAAAACATTTGAATGTGTACAGTGTTTAGTGCCTTTTTTTATTTAGTGGAGCCTCGTCAGCAAATTATTTATTCTATCGTTGCTGTTGTTTCTGTTCAATCTTGTGGTATGGTGTGTGTTTGTTTTGTATATAATGTTTTGGCCTCCAGTGTAATGCAAAGTAGCAATTCTAACTTTCAGACCATCCATTGCCTGGGTGCATTTGTTATTTGTGGCTTAAAATGTCAGTTCTATGGGCAGGCCACCGGACCTGAGGAGTATGTTTTCAAGGGAGTGTGTGTATCAGCTGTGGCATTGTGAAATTGCACTGCGGCTTACTGCGTGGCATGGATACGACATGGGTTTCATGAGGTGTCATTAAAGCGGAGAGTGTTGTCGTCTGCAGGCAAAGCTGTAATGGGCTGTTTTCCATTGATTCGTTCAGAGCGTCACCGTGTAAACAGACCTAAAAGACTCAATCATACTAATACAAAATGAGTCCATGGATGATTGGTGGTTCCTATTAGCAAGGACTTTGGCAACTTTTTTTTACGCCATATTAGATCTATCATGTTAAACGAAAATGTGAATATCGAGGCACTGACAGGCGGGGATTCAATGTCGCAGATGTTGCTTCAATTGACTGATTGAACTTCCATGTGCTCCAGATGACGAATGTGCCTTGAATTTGCATCCTCCACCCCAAGCCCTGCCGCATGCCCATCAATAACGAGCCGACGTCGACTTCTATTATGCGCCGCGTGGGCCGTCGCCGCATTCAAAATTAAATCACACAGAGATGAATTTGCCGACGTCGAGCAGGATGGAATAGCTTGATAAACATGGGCGACAGATACGGCGCATTGGTATTCAGGTGCGCCTCGACACGTAGGCCTCGGGTCCCCCCCCAGGCTGATAATATTCGGCTCGGGGGAGAGGGGGTCAAAGGGTCGGAGGATGATTGGCGGGGGGCTGACGCGATCAGACGATTGGAAACGGACTGACTGAGGGTCTGATGGGACTGAAGTTTGCTGACTGATGAAGTGACCATGACTCGCCCTGTTCCTGGATGACGCTCTTAACTAACGCCAATCTGCCATTCTCGTGTCCAACATCAAAAAACATCAAAATGTTGATGTTTATTTATTTATTTATTTTTCCGAAACGCTAGATTGGCATCAACAGAGGAAATCCTGGTCATGTTAGGATAGCCTTGGATCAATGGATTTAACAAAACTGGTGTTTTGATCCTTAAAGTTTTCAGTCTTTAGACTCTAACATTAAAGATGGCGTAATCTATTTCAATCGAAACAGCTTGTGCCCTGCTGTGGCAGTTTTGTTTTTCTTTTTACGTTCAATTTACTACCATTCTTTAAAACTACGTTCTTGACACGTATTTGTTTATATACTAAGTTTGTGTAAAACTTCTTAGCCTGTTCTGTATCAGCACCTATGCTATAGGGATATATAACTTTGTTTTTAATTAAAGACGTAATGACTTCAAGGATTCCAAAGAATCTTATGGCGCTGCTATAAAATGAAATGGAAAAAAAAGATTGGCAAGGATCAATTAGCAATTTGTTAAATGAACGTAAATAATAAATGTGGTCACTCGGGATCATTCATAATTAAGCGGCTTCTCATCAATATAACGACGAGGTCACAGGGGTACGGGGCGTCATCATTACGACTTGAATTGATGTAACCATGGTTTCAACGTGGGCGCAATCCAATTTCTGTCTCTTCAGTTTACAGCCTAATTTAGTTACTATAGGAATAAAGATTTAGGAAATCATCCGTAAATTCATGTCATGATTTGAGAGAAAATATTCTATCAGAGTTGTTTATTTAAGTTAAAGTTATAGTAAGGACTGTACGCCTCAATGTTTGGGTCATCGATCATTTCGGATTAGCGAAGCACTGTTTGGCTTCGTACTAAAAAGAAAAGGGTTTTTATTTCGCATCCCGGTCAAAATCACTTTTACAGAAGCGTTGCATGAGTCTGCATCTCCGGAGCTATTTGCGAACGTGTGAGAGCACGTAAAACTGCAATGTCAGGAGGGAAGACCGACTGGGAGGAATGAGAGTTGAGAGTTCTATTGGCTGTTTGAGGCTGTTTTTCAGGAAAACTGCATGTGTGGGAATTGTGATTTATTCATGGAGGCGAGGAGATGAAAATAGTGCAATGTGTTAGGAGAAGAAAAAGTAATATTGTTTGGGCTTTCCCAGTAGATTAAGACTTGTTAGAGAATCGTTTTTCACATTCCAAAAAATCCACACGAACCCTTTCCTAGATCCCGCAGCTAATAATTACATTTTCAAAATGCACTTTCGTCAGTTACGGATTGTTTTTCCCAGTCTTATTTGTTGACTAATTTCAGTTCAGTGTGAACCCTTCGGCAATGGTTTCTATAGATTTTTTTTTACATGCAAATGAGACCTCTCTAATGGTTCTTTGTGATATCTGAGTCAATAATCTTTGATTGTAGCTAATAAGGCTTATTTGCATATAATTAGGGATAAATTATCAAGCATTATTCCTTGACAGTCACACTGACGGCTTGTTTGTACTCGTGTTGCTTCCAGTATGAACACCGTCTCATTAGTGCAACTCCGGTGCCAACAGCACTGCACGATAAGGGTCGTAACCCTTTGAATTAATCTGCAATTGGCATTTCTATTTTCTAAGCGCATTCATCAGATAAAGGTCAAGGGTGACGTGGGGTGAAGGGGTGGATGAGGGGCTCAACTCGATTGCCATTTTGATGATTAAGATGTTTAAACGTGTTTTGGATGCTTCATTTGTCATCTGATTGAGGCTTGTTAACATATTGGCAAGGAATTGTTGTGGAGAGCATCCAAGTGAAAATTAAATGTCTGCACTTGGGCTTGTATTTAACGACATAGTATACTGTGCTTGGCAGATGTACGTATTACACCAGCTGACATAAAGACATTTTTTAATGGAGTGGTCAAATACAGACTTGGTGCTGAAGCATTATATTCAAATTACTATTAAACACCGTTTTTTTCTTCAGGAATGCAAGGAAAATAGTGTTATATTTTTTGAAAAGATGGCAAATCTTCAAAATGGTCTTAAAACTTGGATACCCGCCCAAATTTGATCGTGCCGTCAAAAATGTTCATAACGGTGTCTGACTAGATTTCTTTTCTGAACTGTGACTGAAGTTTTTTTTTTTTTTTACAGTTGCAAAGTCTGGCCAGGCATCTATAGCAATCATGGCTCAGTCAGTAGCATAAATAAATGTGGAATTAGTGATTAGCTTTACTCCTCGTTAAGCACCAGGGTTTTTTATTCTTACGACTTATCAAGTCCAAACGCGCAAAGCGGAAAATCAGCAAAAAAGTTTTCACCTCAAACTGCTTTATGGCTACTACCCAGCTTATTTACCCGAATGTTCAAATCCCATTAACCCAAATTTATGGCTACCAAATTGATGCCAACTGAGTTTTTTGCACACATTTTGCAGAAAGCTATCCAATGCTAGAGTCCTGTTATATTTTCTGCATGTATAACGATTTGTCCTTTAAATTCTTTAAGTACAATCAAATAATTTCTCAATGTGCCACGACAAAGTGGCGGGGGACGTCAGTCTTAATACTATTTGATTAATAAAAGGAACAGAGTATAGGTATGAAAATAAATATGCCAGGTGCACAAAACAAGAAGAGATGCATTAGGAGCAATCACTGTTGCTCTTCTGGGTATTGTCTCACTGTGTGTAAAACAAGGAGGTGATTAGAACCTAATTGAGTGCTTGTGTAATATGCACTTCTGATAATATATTAGTAAAACTAGACTCTCAGAAAGATCGGCTTGAAAATGACTCTCTAAAAAATCCCCTATCTTCTCCTATACTGTCCCATCCCCCTGCAGATCTCCGAGTTCTGAATGCCGCTAGAGTCCCGAGTCCACGTCAAGGAATCACCCATCATTAAAAAGCGAGTCTACCTTTTACCACGTCTGTTGCTATGGAGAATCTCAGTGAGCTGCAAAATCCCTTGCTGGACAAAAATAGCAAGCATATGGTGAACGGTTACGGAGGGGACTTTCCAAACAACCAGTGTCAGGAGAACATCATCAACTACTTCGGTGGCCAGAGTGGCGGTGGCGGTGGTGGTGGAGGTGGCGGCGGCGGGGGGAAGCCGAGCAATGCGGTAAGCGGTGGAGGAGGCTACAATAGCAACGGCAAGATGAAGTCGCAGCAGCTCTTGGATGCCACTTCGCTACATTTGGCTGTGGAGGCTTTCTATAGGCCCAACTTTATTCTATACAAAGAGGACAATGACAGCGTCAAGGCCAAGGAATACCAAAGTGAATGCTGCGAGACCACCTTCACTGAAAAGAAGGCCAAAGAGACAACAAACTCGACCGGCGGAGACACAGGGGGCTCGGAGGACTCGCAGATGAAGGTGCCGGAGGACGGCGAACATGTAAAGATCCAAACGGTTTCATATGAGGTCGAGGAAGAAGAGTACGTTGAGTATGAGGTAAGGCCATAAAGGAGTGTTTTTTAAAGGCCAAATTTAAGCTTGTCCTTATATCACTGCTGTTATTGTTGTTGTTGGCTGTTTGTAAACTATCATGTTTCATTTATTTCTTCTTTACATTATAGTTAGATGATTGGATCACCATCAAACTGCACATTTCATGACATTCAATGAGGATAAGTAGTATAGAAAAATGACAGAAATTGGCATCTTCCCAAACACGAAATCAGCTAGACCTACTGACCTTCTTTCTGCAATACAACCACACAGCTGAAATCCAACTGAAATAAATGATCAAAATGGGCCGGCTAAAATAGTTTTGCGATAAAAACTGCAGGAATGTCACCATACTAAGAGCAGGGACAAGAAAACGGAATATCAGCACTTGTGTAATAGTTTTGTTAGTAAATAAGGAGTTGGAAAGATTTAAGTGGTGCCAACTCCCAAGGTGTTCAAACACCATCAGCCTCTCGCTCATGTTTCTTTGAGTTTTTACGGTTCTCCATTTCAAAAAATGAATAGACACATGAAACACATCATCATCAAGGTTTTCCAGGAAGAGGAAAATACTCCATGGGGCTCATTATGTAGTACACGACTAACTCCATCGACCGCTTGCCTCTGGTCTGACATGCGAAAGAAATCCCATGAATACTCTACAAGATTGCTTGATCCGGGATGGTTTAATTTGGGAACAAATATCTGGATGAGAATATCTTTATTAAAGCAGCACAAACGACATGTTTAAGAAACGTAAAATTCCTGTATCACTGAAAAAGCCACAGAAAGCATTGCTTCCAACAACCCTTGTCTTAACTGTTAAAAAAAACAACGAGGGGATCAACTCAATTCAACATAATTTCTACTGCAGATGAAACAAAATGTCCACAATCGGTTAAGCGACAGGCAATAAAACAATGTAACAGGTTGCCAAACCCACATGCTCCTCTTTCATGACCATTTCATGAGGATACTACAGATTGGCTCTCGGTTAAAAGGTACAATTTAGACAAAAAGAGAGGGTTCCCAGGCCATTGTGTGGGATTTCAGGATGCACATAAAATGCACTATTACCTTTACAGGTGATTCGCCGTTTCAGTGGATTTTGCACAATCTATTGTGTTCACAAACAAGGGCACGATTGATAGAGTGTCCACAGGACGTTGCAAAGAAACAGAAAGAATGAACGAGCCACGGAAAGACATAGATTGCTATAAATGTTTGGGTTCATTCATGGAGGAGGCACCTGTTGTGATTTTTGCTATTCAGCTTCTTGCTAGAAAACTGCATCGTGTGTAGCATAAATTAAGCTCACCTTTAAAAGTTGCATGGGAAGAACATCCTAAAATCTCATCTATAACAAGACAACTTTATAACTGTGCACCAAGGCCTATAAACACCACAAAAGCCACAATAGTACTTTATTCAAACCTCGATATGATGACCACGGCAAGGTTTAGTAATCTTTTTAAGGGACAAATTGTCGACCAGCAATTAAGATGTGCTAACTCATGCGGGGAAACGTGTTAAATGGTAACGTCAGCGTAATAAGGCTATCAAAGATGGAATTTGACATGCTTGTTAGCGATTGTAGCTTCACGGCCGAAGTGTACACGCTTCTCTGTTTGATCCTTCCGCCTTCCGTCTATTAAAATTATCCGCCGTTTTCCCCTGAATACAAAATAGCACCTGAGCCAGAATTGAGGCAGTGTTTGGATTTTGCGGCCATCTGTTCCCCCACTCCTGGTGCATGAAATCTGCATTTATTAATGCGTTTCATATTTACTCGATGCTGTGAGCATGTGGTCTCGCTGCCTAGGCGTAATTCATCAGGATGAAAAAAAAAACGGTCTCTTCACAGATTTGATCAATGCTCCTTTTGGTGAAAACCAGGTCAAAATCAATAGTGGCGTTTTTGAATAGCTGTATCCCGCAATATTGAACATAATGGCTGGTGAGATTGGAAGGGCTATTCATATTCACTATGGGGAGAAAGACGACGCTTATACCGTCATTAAATCTAAAATGTGGTCACACCTCAGTTCATTGCACACATATTGTTAGCCCACTGAAAGGCCGGCAGCTAAAGCCGTAGTCATAAATTCTCATGAAATTTTCCACAGGTATCCTTTCTCTCATTTAGCAATAAACGACAATAACGACTGGATGATTTCAATGCGGTTGTAAGTGCTGGCTTTTGCGATTGATTTGACCACTGGCTGTCCCCCACTAACGGATGATATTTATCCCGTCGCACGTCGTGTCTCACCCGCCTATAAAAACCCTAAGTGTCCCTCGGTGACTCTGGCAATGTAATAGCCTCGTGTCAAAATATACGACCGGGGGGAAAAATATGCAGTTAAACCGAGTAAGCAGACGTTTGCCTTGAAATCGGATGTGGTGAGATAGATAACAAAAACAAAAAAACAAATATAACCATTAGTCTTAACCAAGTCACTACTCTATGAAAAATAAAGAAAAGTATGTATGATAATTCTACTTTATGCTCTCCAGTTGCTGATTTATTGAGCAGGCAGGTTGGGGCTCTCCAAAATGTCACAAATGTTTTCATAGCAGCCTCGTGAAAAAAATTGCAAACCATGAAAATGTTTTCAGGGCAAAAATGACTACTCATCTAAAAATATTGAAAAAAATACTATGCAATATAAAGTGTCTGACTGACCTTAAATCCAATGTATTATTATTAATGAATCGACTCCAAAAGCTGCTTATGTCCTTCTCAAGAACTTATTACGGTCATAACTTTGACGTGACATTTTTGTTCTAATTCTTCCCGAATTTATTGGATTGCATTTTTCACGTTAATAGTTCCCCATTTTTAACTAAGATCAATAATCATAAATGTTCTTTCTTCACTTCACTGAATACGTCAAAAAGTGTCAGCAGAAGGCGCCGGCAAGTTTGAGGGAACATTTGTGAAAACAAACGTGCTCTTGAGAGCTTCAAATTATTCCTGGGAAGGAATAAACGGTAAAATTAATTATCGCACATTGTCACGTTCGCCTGTCATAAATAATAAATTGTATTGCAAAACTAAAACTCTTAAGTCAAAGCTGTGGCACAACTAACGCAAGGCACTATTGTTATTCAAACAATGTTTTTTAATACCTATATAATATGTGCGGGTTATTAGCTGGAAGTAAACACTGCATATGAATGATATTTGCCAGCAACAAAAACAAGCAGGAACAAAAAAAGAAAAAGAAAATTCACACATCCCACCCCCAAATGAATTGAATTCATGATCCCTTGTTATGATTGGGGCAAATTGGAGATCTGGCCTTCCCCAAAGAGTTGCCAGATGGATGTGCGCGACAAATCATCTTCCGCTTCAGGTTGCCGCGCAGCTAAATGTTTCTTTTAAAGCTGATACGGATGCTTTTGCAATCAGCAGAGAGGAAAATTCCCCTGAGGCTATAGCGCTTTTTTTGCCACCAAATGCAGCTAATTATATCCGCCTCTCATGGACGATATGCAGTTTCTAATCACATTTCTACAAATTACAGATGCACTGCTCAGTTATTTAGGGTGCCACAATCACTGAGCTCTGATCGCTCAACAAGAAATGTGTTTGTTGTCCTGATTTTTGATATTTTTGTTTTTGACTGTGCACAGAGGGAGGTTATGATTGCATCTTGCATATAAATGATGTCAACACTGCAGGTTTCAAAAATATATCCACTTTTTTTACTGCAACTCAATGGTATCATGCTGGCTTTGATTATTTTAAAGGTACATAAAATTACTAGCACTTTCATGTTTGGTGAAATATCTTTGAGTAGTTTGGCTATTCTTTTCTTCTGTTTGATTTTATAACAATCTGTTCCACTGGTGCTTAACTACTCAAACTGGGCATTTATCAGCCTGTAGTGTCACAGTAAAAAAAACCGGTACTCGGACGTTTGGTCGCCGGACGTTTGGTCGCCGGACATTTGGTCGCCGGACGTTTGGTCGCCAGACGTTTGGTCGCTGGACGTTTGGTCGCCTGGACGTTTGGTCGCCGGACGTTTGGTCGCCGGACGTTTGACAACATGTTTACTGTTGAAACCAGCTCTCAAAATTATATTCATGAGTGAGAGTTTAATATCTAAATATCTACTGTTGAAACCAGCTCTCAAAATTATATTCACCCGGGCGACCAAACGTCCGGCGACCAAACGTCCGGGCGACCAAACGTCCGGGCGACCAAACGTCCGGGCGACCAAACGTCCGGCGACCAAACATCCGGTCACGAAAAACCCCATTGTAAAACGCACTGATGTAAGAAAATGGGACAGTTGGCTTGAAGACAACAGCGAAAAATGAACAAAAGACAAGACCTATAATACGGGGATAAATATAGAAGCATTGATTACCATAACTCTTCCTATGAAAATCAATTCAAATGGTCATGGGGCTCAGAACCTCAAAGGTGAGGACCCTAGGTAGTGACAAAAAACACGAAACAAATTGAAATGCAGGCAAGAAAGCAAAGGCTAAGAAGCAGTACTTTACTTGTTAACCAAGTGTGGCGCAGTCCACAATCAATTGCTTTTCCTCCATCTCGCCTAATAGGTTCTTCACCTTTGACAATCTTCCAAATAGAAATGTAAGCAGCAATAAATGTATGCGCATGCCTCGCACATGGTGAACCAAGCTCTTCACCCTGAATCAAGGACTTTTATTGGCAGCGCAGGAATGCCACTCCCTTCTGGGAAATGGCCTGTCATAACACCTTAGAATTATTAAATCTTAAAACAAGCACTCCGGCTCACCTCTGAGGCCTTGGGCTTCTGAGCTAGCATAAATTAAAAATCTGAAGCAGGTGCACCACAACACATGGGTGGATGTCGCAAGAGAATACCACATGCTAGTTCGTATTATGCAGACACAGAACACGCTGCACTAGTCCGAATAACTAATTTGTCTTTGCAGTCTACCCAGTGTCCGATAAAATACGTGGTTGTTGTCACATTTTGTGAAAATGCAACGCACGCAGGTGGTACTAAAATTCCGACTGCTCAATTTTTAATCAATTGCGAAATCATCGTGGTAATTTCGCATTAGGGTTTGCTCTTTAATTCAGCCATGTAATTGAATTGCTGTTGGCAAGCTCATTCCTTTCTTTGGGTTCGAGTCTTCCGCATGCAAAGCAATTCATTTGTGTAATTTCAAACGAGGACTTTTGAGTTATGAGATCATTTAAAAGCCGGGGCTTGTTTCCGTTTGAAACTTTAAGTTGGATCCAGCTTTGTCCATGTCCTTTCGTGACATAATTTTCTGGCAATAGACTCAAAGGTTGCATGTAAAGAATGGATTCTCCTTTTGCCCATAGAAGCATTTATCCCATTAATTCTTCATCAGTACCCAAAAGCAAGACACCTCAAATTGGACTACCAAAACGATAGTACATCCTCAAGGGTCACCTTCATGACCCATGTGGATAAATATCAGGGTTATGTAAGTAAACATGAGAGAGCATGGTGTGAAAACTAAAGAAAAAAAAGGACAAGCCAACGTCGTTTAACAAATTTCTCAGGAGGATGGTGAAAGCATCAATTACCTCTTTGTTACCTGTCAGACTATTCCCTCACGTTGACAGGATTTACGCCCTGAGTGATTCATCTGAGCACAGCCTTCATCTGTCTGCATATTGCCATTGCTCTCCTCAATTCTTAAACATCTGTCCGATGCATTTCGACTTAGACGCAGATTCTGAATGGGGGTGCTGTACATTTTGGGAAGGGAGTTATAGACCCACGATAAGCAGTGGTGGAGGGATCGGTGGCACCTCGTGATGAATCTCTGCAAACATTTGCTAGATGACTCAGATAATGCACTTTCGGTAGCTTCCGCTGGACAACTCCAACGTCCAGCCTACAGGCCAGTTAATCTAAAATAAATAACAACAGTGCCAATATCCCAGCTTGCCTTGTTTTCTCACTTGCTCGATGAGGGTTGTTCAATGGATTGATCTTATTATGGAACATGAAAAAAAACTGGCAAGCAAAACTAGCAGGCAGAGGTGCAGGGAGGATATATGTAATTCTTTTGTATTTAAAGTATACATAATATGCCAGAATAAAGTGAATTAATCTCCTCTTATGTCATAACAAGAAGCATGGCATCACAAACCCACTTAAAGGGGAGGCCAAGGTGACTGCTCGTTGTCTGCGAATGTTTCAATTTGATCTTTGGTCATTCAAGTAAGAGAGATTTATTTTCGTGGACAGTATTAGGCAGCAACAATATGATTGCAGCTGTCATTCTGTAGAATTGAGACTATTTTTTTCCTGATATCTTTCAGTTGATACAAATTGCCTCAGCAGTGTCCAATTTGCATTCACAGTGTTTTTCTTGCTCACGCCAATCACTTTTTAGTAATAATACACTTGGTATTTTCTCCCTGGCTCTATTTTGGGAGTCCATTAAGATGACGTCCGTGCAACCATTAGTGGGGCAGGTGAGCAAATCTTGACCGCCCACTCGCTAATCCTGACATCGATCAAGGAAACGGGCCGTGCTGTTACAATTAAATTTTTTCATTCCCACCACGTATGAAAGGCTCCACATAGGTGGTCACACAATAGGGGACAGTAAGCTTTAAATACCGAGTAAATCAAAGCAATATGAGCTTCTTTTGATACGACAACTTCACTTGTTTTATTTGATTGCGCACAACAGGGGAGAAAGGATAGTCTTAACTCATAGAATGATAGAATGTGCTCATTATGAAGTCCTGGACCTTAACCGATTTTGTCAAATTGACATTGTTATTTCAGTCATGTTTTTTGCTCCTAATTTCTAAATGAAAGTCCGAAGTGAAAGTCATTGTGAGGAAAGGGACTTCGCCCTGATGTGGCCGCTTTATGAGTGCTCTTTAATTAAAATTAATTTGTCTGTGGCTATTCTGTCGTATTCCATCCCATTCAATTCCCTCCGTCGCAAAATCCATCACATCATTTTCTCTTCTTAGAACATTATGTCTTTAGATGTGAGTATTTAAGCCCCAAGCTAGGGCAAGAAAGAGGATCCAAACATTAAGACGAGGATTCCATCCAACACTTTAAAATAATTGAAACTTCCGTGATACATTAATTTGACTTGTTGTTTTTTCTTGAAGCGACGTGAAATAAATATTCACATTATCAGACAGACCACTAAAAACATGCCCGGATTAAAAGGTAATAAAGGGATTACATTGCCTTGTAAGGATGAAATGAAAAAAAATCTTAAGAATACTACTTTACTGTGGATTAGAATTCTGGTTGGATATAAAAACATATTGTTAAATTCTATTTTTGTACTCTTCTTTATTTATTTCTCATGTTCCGCCCTCGTGCTAGATCAACCTACAAACGGGATGATGTGTGCGGGAGGTGGCCTTAATCTCTAATGCCGTTTCATTACACAAGACATCTTGGCTTTGTTATTGGTGCCAGCATGTATTCATGTATGTGTGAAATATATATATAGTATACACACAAGGGTGAACTCATTGTGCTTCATTCAAAATGTACATTCACGCATAATTTCTTTTGTCATTCGACTGACAAAACATGGTATCACATTCTGCCAAAACTAATGAGAAACTAATGGGGCGAGACAAAAGTCCACGAAACAGATCCTTCATCTTACGAATAAGCAGGCAAAGATCCATTCGCCTTTCTCATTGTCTAAATGCACATTCTTTTTACTCCCACTCTAACTTGAGTCTCTTGTTGCCAAGTTCCCATTCTGGCAAAGATTCAATGCATGAGAGCCCTCATCAGTGATCACACTCCCACCAAGTGTGCGAGCTGATGATCACATTTCATATTAATCTGTCACAATGGAACTGTAACAAAAGCTTGGACCGTGAATTGATGTTTAGTCAGCTGACAGTGTACCAACAACAATGTACAAGACGACAATCGACTGAAACAGCTACTCAACAAAAGCAGTTTTTTTTGTTGAGACATTTGAATGTTTCAAATGATCCTTGTTTACGCGTGTAATAAAACATGTGGTTTGTATTGTACAGACAGACTGCTCCAGTGACAGCGAAAGTGAGGACAATTTCATCGTGGTGCCACCACGAGACCACCTGGGCTTGGCTATCTTCTCCATGCTCTGCTGCTTTTGGCCTCTGGGAATCGCAGCATTTTACTTCTCGCAGGGGGTGAGAGCACACACACCGAGGACATCGCACTATTACAACAACTAGTTGCACTTCTAGTAGAAAGTCTACTCCCCTAAAATGGGCCATCACACTGTTGGTCAAAGATTTTAAGAAATTTATGACCCAAAGGTTATAAAATACTGCAGTCCTAAAATACTGAGTGGAAAAAATACTGTTTTTACATACAGCCTCTATGAATGACACCAACTCTACTGATTTTGAAAAATACCAGACACAAAATATCAGGTTTATCTGAGTACTAAAGTAAGGAAACCTTTGGAGACTACTGAACCACACAATGTCCTGACAAGATCTGCAATTATTTTGGCGATTATCTCATCCAAGATGGAAGAATCTTATTGAAAAGTAGATGCAATACATTTTACCAGCAGAAAAGAAAGAACAGCAATCTCAAGGCAGAAACACAAAATTAAAAGCCATCAACACCAGAAGGTCCAATTGGTATATTTCAATCAACCGCCATATTCCTCCAGTGTATTTCGCTTGCAAGTCCCATAACAGAATATAATACATCTGATCCAGAGAATGCACAGTGCAGACGAAAAGAAAAACAAGTTAGCAAGCATAATGAGGTTTGCGGATGGCGGCTCGATGGCGTATTTGTCCCATCGGAAGGTCACCCAACACCGAAAGCGCGGCGCGAACAAGCTGCTTAACCATTAAAATGAAACCAATGTTGGATTACTGAAACCTGTCATGGAAGAAACATTGCCTTCTGCATTTGATTAGCAAGCAGAACCGAGTTCCCATTATTGCCACTAATGGTGTGACTGTGTTGTTTGGAGACGCTGACGAGTGTTGCGAGTCGCACAGATCGCTCTATTAGGCAAATGAATACCCTGCCTCCTATTAAGTTATCTGACCACAATAAATGTACGAGCAAATTACTGGGCGTAAATCAGTGCTTAAAAGATAAAGGCGGGGTTGCAAGGCGTGTTCTGTGTCAGCTACATGTTACTGTCCTGCAAAGGCGCATTTATGTGCTGTTTAGATAACCTGTATGGAGTGTTGCGTTCAAAGTAAAAGAGCTAATCCTGCCTTGTCACTTCCGGATAATACCAGGTACCACTGTGATTATCCTCACTCTAGTCCTCTTTGAGCTATTCTCCTAAAGGATAAAACGAATTCCCTGGTGAAGAGTAAATAAAGGAAACCCTTATTCTACATCATGAGTCAAAGTCAGATGTGGTCATCCATGCCATCTTGTGTGGCACGTTTGAGCGAATAAATTGTGCCTACTTAATGTTTGTGTGATTCTCACAGGCATGCACGGCTTGTGTTTGCAACAATAAAGCTGTGAGGTTTGTGACTTGCAATAAGCTGTGACACCCCGAGTCTTGTTGTTCGTTAGTGTCTTGTTCTGATGGATGAGTTCAATGAACTTTGGTCTTCACAGTTCCCTTCTTATTTGTTTTTGCTCGTCAAAATTCAGGTAGTAGCCTGCCCCTACATTTTGAGGTTGTCAATACCTGTCCCTGGGTTTTTCCATTAGAAAGGTACCATTTAATAGCACTGCCTGCAGTCCTTGACATTTTCCAACTAGTTTCCACGCCGTGTGCCGATGACCTTCTGCTTTTGGTCAAAAGACGCGTTTCCCAACTTGAATCAGTACTTCTAAGGAATCAACAGTAAAGCTTGTGTCATTACTACAACCTGTTGCCTGTCACCTATTGTTTTTTCCTGCATTTTCTTTTTTTGTGCTTTCTTCCAGACGACCAAAGCGGTGCACAAAGGCGACTTCCCCCTGGCAAACATTGCCTCACGACGTGCTCTGTTCCTGGCCGCCCTATCCATCACCGTCGGCACCGGCGTCTACGTGGGGGTGATAGTGGCCCTCATCGCCTACCTTTCAAAACCAGGACACATATAGTTGACGCCGGTATCCTCCAGAAAAACCCTAAGGCTACGATTTTTGAACGGTTATCCCTCTGCCCACCACTCCTTCCTTTTCCCAGAAGATACCCTGTCAGACCGAATTAGCACAGTGGATGGAAAGGGGCCAAGTTAAAGGGGCAGCAAAGACAAAAACTTTAGAGGAAATAAATGTTTTCCTCATTGGCGGCCCAATTTGCATTAAGCTCATTCGCCGCCAAACTTGTACTCTAAGGTTACAGAGGACAAAACAAATCTACAGGCCTCATCTCAACTAAAGAACAATAAGAACCATGAATTACCATCTTTGTTGTACTTTGAGCCTGCCTGGATTTTCAAGTAACTATCAAGAGACACCAAGACTGATAGCATCAATTCATTCATTTTATTTGCCCATGGAATGAAGTCACAACACCTGTCAATGCCCGTTAAACACAACTGCCTCACGCCAGATATGTTTGCGTACAAAATGAATGTAGTACTTTGATTTTGGTTTTTTTGCCCTCTGTTTAAAGTTACCTTGAAAAAAATGGCCTGTGGCAGTGAGAATTCACCAAGCGTCTGGGAAAAATTTCAACGAACCTGTGTTCAGCATTTGTGAACAAATGCTTAAGAAAAATCTCACATTTGTGTGTAATTAAGTAAAATAATGCCTAAGTCACCATTATTAGTTGGAGAAAAAACATAAATAAAAGCCAGTATTTCCCAGGAGCGAGCCAAAGAGCGATTTGCCACATTTGGGCTGAAAGTTTTCGGGCACCAAATTTTTGCACATCTATACTAGATGATGTCTTGCGCTTTGAGCTACTAAAACACACTCTAAAAAGTTTATGACTGCATCTCTTCATGCCCTTTAACTAACATAACATAACTTTACCAACTTGAGCCACTGCCACAGACTATTTCCTATTTTCAGTTCCAAAAAGTTGTGCATCAGAAGAAAAAACAAATCGTGAAGAAGCCAAAAAGTAATTTCGGAAGTTATAAATCAGGCAGATTCATCGACACGCTCCGAGAGTCTAGGGTTAAGAGGGCGATCAATTCGGTATGTTCTGTCCGCCCACAGTATGATTGATCGAAAAACATATATATATATATAGTTCATTCTTTAATTAAATTTGCTAAAACTGCAAAGGGGGGGCTAGAACATTAGCCCACCTTCCTGCATATAAGAAAACAAGAAACAAACTTCCGCAACAAATAATGGGGTGAAAAAAATTAGATTAATTACCTGGGTGACTTTATTTTTAATTGCGAATTCAAGCCGTGAGAGCGCAAGAGGCGACATTCTGTTTAGCTTGCCTGCATCAGTCATAGCTGACATTTATGGAGCACAATTAGCTCCGTGTAATGGCCTCTTTTTTTTCTCCCCTTCCCCTGCAAGGGAATGTGTACTCTTCGGAGCGTGGCCCTAAAATAGCACAAGCACATTCATTTCAATAATAGGCCACGATGTCAGCGGAGAGTAAACGACCCGCTAAAGAAGTCAACGTTCTCCACCAGGGAACACTTGGAAACAACGTGCAAGACTCAAGGCGGCAGTCGACAATTTCCCCACTCCTCGGGCTAAACATGGTGCTTGTTTACTTTAAAACGCCAAGATGCACTCCTGCCACGGTGAGATGACGCTCAATTTGTCGTATGTTACCTCGAGTACAACGACCCCACCCATCAATTCGCTGTAAAACTCACAAGTGGCCCTTGAGCACAGTAAGAAAAAAAAAGCCCTGCTTGGTTTGACCTCACAGCCATTGACCACAAGCTTTGTGTTGTCTTGTTTTGGTAAACTGCTTCTGTGCATCGAGTGGATGTGCGCCAGAAGGATCTGTGTGTGTGCATAGGCGCTGTGTACATAAAAAAAGACATGTTAATATGTAACAAAAAATAAAAGGCAAATGGAAGGCACGTGTGTTTCTTTTTGTTTTTCCAAACCAGTCATGAGATGCACGCGCCAGCCATTCTTAGAGAGACAGCAAGTACTGACACACCAGGTGTAGGCGGATTCACTCAACATGCGCACACATTCACACACACATTAGCAGCTTTCTCTACCATATGTACATGTGGGCAATCTAGCAACAACTGAACTGACATGACATAATGTTCTCGGGCGCGAACGCGGTGGTTGGGAGGGTTCGGTCCCATTATGTAGGAAATGGAAGTTGAGGAGGTATAGAAGTGGGTGTGGATTGAGTCATCAACTGATATGTTTGTCAGAGATGTTCGTCAACCAGGTTGAATACAGCCAACATTGAAAATAGTTAAGTAAAGGCCAAATGTTGGAAAAATTTAACAGTAGCTGATCATCACCCATTTTTTTCCAAACTGTCAGGCACTACCATTTCAGAACAAAGTTGCTCAGGGCACAAAGAGAGAAGTAGCTGCATAAGATTTACTCATTCTGTGGTTGCCACAAGAGTCATAAGAAAGAAATTTGTGTCAGTTTATATGAGATTCCTCCTCATAATGCTTTGCTCCAAGTCATTCCTTCTATTGTTCTGCTTTCTATAAAACAGTTTAATATCAATACTTTTTAAACCAAGTTCATGGACAGAGTATATAAAAAGCTAGATCACATTGGACGAGACAACTGGAGGATGAGGAACGCTCAGCGACCTTCTGTCAAACTCATGGTCGATGAGTGGGAGATGTAACCGTGACTGTTTGGTCTTTGAATCTATAGAAGACATGACTGCTAACAATGAGCGAGTAGCAGGGGGGAGACCTTTAGAATGCTATGGAGGATTGCAAGGGGGGGCAAGTAACTCCTGACTGCAGGAAACATGGCCTTGGTTATAAAAAAGCAGCAGCGAGTGAGAGGAACAAGAGAGAAGAATGCTTTTTGTTTAAGCTGCATAAAAAAAGAAAACAAGAAAGAGACACAAAGTGAACGGAGAGAATCGTCGCTTCCAGCCAAGTTCAGTTGACTTGATTAACGGCCTTGCGTGGTCACATTTAATTGACACTCAATTATCTTCTACGGCAATGGCCGCCCAGTCTTTGTAGCAGAGCTGTCGACATCCCTGAGGCGACAGAACGCTGACACTCCAGCAGCGATGAATCATTCGTGCTTTTCGTGACTGGATGAAGGCCCATTGTTACCAAGGCCGAGTGGGGTAAATCCATGCAGGGCCGACATAAAAGAAAACACTTTGTCTGATTTACAGCGCAGCTCCAAAAGCCCAATTTCAACGTCATGCTCATGTCAATTTCCACGTATGGATATCCTTTGTGGCTACACTGACAGAACAGATGTCCAAGTTGTCCATGAATAAGAGTCGAATCTAGCCCAAGTAACCTTGACATTACTCTCTCTTCTACAATTATTTTGCTAAACAAATGAAAACACTAATTTTACACACTCCTCTCAGGCGAGTAATAACGTCATATGTTGTGATTTTTGTCAGGTTGTCCATCAGCTCAACAAAAAAACATAAAAAACTGTCCCAACCCCCTTTTCCTGAAATTAGCTGCACTGGTCGCCGACCTTTCTACTCACAGTATATTTTGAGCAAGCCATTACCGAGATTGTATGACAGGATCTATTTCCCTCAAACCTCGTGTCACTTTAGAAGTGCGTTTCAACCAAGCTAATTCACTTTGGCTATCTGGCTGACAAACACTGTCAAAAACGGGCATGACCTAGTACATAGAACCGTACCGTACACACTCACATTTCAACGTTTACAGTTTTCACTCATTTTGTTATTTTAAGAGGGAACGCCTAGTACTAGGGGGAAAAAAAACTCGTAAAGGACGAACTGTGAAATCCAAAGAATAACCTTCACCTACCTTCTTTTTAATGTCATCATTGGAATCCTGATCATTACCATAAAAAAATCATTGACTTACCAGGCATTAACTGCTGATGTCATCATGAAGACTGGCTGATGAAACCAACCAATGACTGGTGTTGTCTGCCATGGCGGCGCGAAGAGCTCCATGTGGTCAATTTGAGGCGTCGTCAGACCTGAGATGGAATAAAAGCAATGTGAGTACATGACACAAGCTAAGCATCCTGGGAGAAGGCAAGAATATGGACAGATTGTTTTTTCCCGACATCATGACTGAGCTAGCATGAATATTCTTTGGGAGTGTTATCGTCTCCCTTTCAACTTTTTTTTTGTTCCCGCCCATTTCCAAGCCTCAGTTCTCATTTTCTCTGAGCCAGGCTCTGATCTCTCTCCCGCCTGTTTTATCTTCTTCCTCTCTCCGTCTTTCTCTGGGAGTCTTTCACGGCATGGGATAACGAGCAGATCCTATTTCAAATAGATCACATCCCAAAATCTCATATGGCAAATATAAGGCAAATATATTTTTTAATTGCTTCTATCGTAGTTTTCCTAGTCATTTTTGGTACCCCTCTCTAATTATACCAACTTCTAAAGGTGAATCAACCTTCACTTAGGTCTTCCTCAAGCTCTATTCCTTGGCAGTTCCGGACATCAGCATCCTTTTACCAATATTCTCCTTATCTTTCCTCTGAACGTGTCAAAAATATCTAAGTCTGCTCTTGCAATTTTCCCCCCTAAACCATCTACTAAACTTGTCTGTCCCTTCGGAGGAGCTCATTTGTAATGTTATCCATTCTCGTCCCTCCTAAAGAAAACCTCAATATCTTCCTTCCTGCTATCTCCAGCTCTTTTTTTTACTGTTCTCTCTGCAGGACCACATTTTAAAATATGTCAATTTTCCTAACAATCAGTGGATTGCATATCACTGGATGATTATTCATACCCTAAGTTAAAAACACAACTTTTAATGATTCAGTTGCAATGAAACATACTGTGAATCCCAACAACTAGACAAGCAGAAAATGGCTTAATTTGGTATATTTTCTTTATAAAGACTGAGGAAAACTGGTAAATGATTTGTTTTCATTTCACAGAATTTTACAAGACTGTTTTGGTGACTTCAGTTTTGTTTCCCCCCCCAAAAAATGACAGTGACAGGAAAAACATGTCATATGAAAAACGTTGGTCGCACTAACAAGCACCATTAACAAGAAAACTGAATTTAGCCCTTTTTTAGTTACTTAATAAAGAAGAAACTTTGCTCAAAGCAAACACTATGAGCAACTACTGTATTTTTTTCCAAGATAACTTGTTGTCAATTCAGTTAGCACGGTGAGTTGAAACCCGAAACAACCAAAAAATATGAAATTGCTGGTCAATTGCGATAGTATATACCTTAAAATGGGCTTAATCCAAGTTTATACTACAAAAGCGGTACGACACTGATTCGGTAAAGAAAATGCGGCCAATAATCCATTGTTGCTGCTGGGTCCTGGCAAAGGTAGCCCCGAGAAGCAATGCCATGATCCTCTGACCGTAAAAATCAGACAGATTTCTGCCTGCTTTGAGGTTTTCATTCCCAGAATCCCTTCAAACACATCCACGCTCATGCATGTGCAGACATGGAGGATAGGCGCAACAATCAGATGCCTCAGATGGGATTCCAACTGCAGGCAGAAAAAGGGCAACAGCACTCTGGCATGTACCCAGGCAGACCCAGCCTCTCTTGCCAACTCCTGCGAGTTGGTTGCAAGGTGAAAAATTAAAAGAAAATCATTCTGCGGTGTTGCTTGCTTTTGTACTCCAGAGTAGTTGAAGTCAAACAAAAAGCGGGCCTCAATGACAACTACAAGCCAAAATAATGAGTCCATTAGTGAAGCGCGTCATCCCCAGACTATTGATGCATTACATAACAATAACTTTTCTGACTTACAATACATAATGCCATGCAAAAGACATCATTAACAATGCAACATTAGCTCAATTAAATCTGCCTCGCATTCTGTGTGACCTCCACTTACACTTGATCATTAGCATAACTGTCCTCCTAATGGGAAGGAAGTCTAATTGGCATTGATGACACATCTAACTGCCTCTAGTTTTAATAAATAAAATAAACTATTCCAGCCTTGCCAACCTCAAATGTACATTGTTCACTAAACTTCTTGGAGAAATATTGTGATTCGAATACCATTCCATCAGGAAATAAATACGGTTTACAATCATAACATTGCTACCATCCTACCATGCAACTGTGATTAAAAACATTGTATATACAAGGTTATGGTATTACATGTGCTATATTTTCAATTGAAATGTATAACTATAATTTGAATCAGATTTTTGTTATATTTTTGGGGTGATGTGTTAAACTTGATGTCTAGTTTTTCTAATTGCTGTTTTGTGCTCTGCATTTTCAGAAGAAAAAAAGAATATTGAATATGTCTCTTAGTATTACTTGATTGCAAATGTTTAATAGTTTTAATTGTATGCTGGGAAGGTTATATTTATTAACATTTTTTTCACTTAATATAATTTGGATTTTTACCAAGTGATTTCACATTCATAATTTAGATTTTTATTAAGTAATTTCACATTTATACGCAAGAAATACACGACATACAATAAGTCAGTGACAGCTGCAATACGTTGACCACATCAACACATGCACAGACTGAAGAATGAAAAAGGCAGCAAACATAATTTGGTCAAATCAAAAGCAAAGGCGAGGACAAAAAGTGGTATGTGTGGGTTACATTAATATAGAGTGCCTACACAGGGATGGGAGAGATTCATGGGACGATGTTTGTCTTGAGGACGACGCTAAAGTAAACAGTGAGTGAAAAGAGTTTTCAGATTACGTTGGAACTCTCGCTGACCTTTTGTCACCTTGCAAGCACCGCACAAATATTGCCCTGTTAGATTCAAAATAATGGCCATGAAAAGTCTGCGAGAAAATATTCAATGATTTTGACCTCAGTCTAGTTTTGGTGCACATCATTCAAAATGAATAGAGTTCATTCTTCATGTTTTTGACCGAGACACAATCACTCAACAAAGCTACTGGACTCGGTCGAGTTATACTAAGATTGATAATGTTTTCTTTTTGATAAAGAATTTAAAAAGCGGTTTTCGTTCATTTTCACCATGAGTAATCGCCAAAACCTTAGTCAAACATTAGCCTAAATATCAATTTTCTCTGCGTTTATTTCTTTCCAGCTGCCTTCTCTGAATAAACAACACAATATAAACAGCCACAATATCAAACTCCCATGTGGCACATTACAAATGTTCCAGTTCTTTGCATAAAATATGGATACAATACACTATTATGAATAATAAAGATTAAATAGCTGTTCCACATTCCCAAAGGGGAAAAACTGATGTTTGGCTTCCTCAAATGAATAAAAACTATTAATGTTGCTGTTGTAAAACAAATTATTCACAAAAAACAAGGCAAACTATTGATGATTGATCTTTCTAAAAAGTAGTGCGTCACTTAATTTCTTGACAGGAAATGATTCTAAGCTGTTATGCGATTTTTTTTCATCTTAGCTAACATTATTCTGTTCACTTTATGATGGATTAGTTATGGATGAGGGACCACCTGTAGAATGGAGCATCAACTGTGCCCGCAGGACCTCTAACGACACGCTTCCCATTAATGCTTAATTAGCAAAATGTCCCTGTTGGTATAGAGTGGAGCTGCTTAATGGTGGCGAAGGTGCCGTCCAGCAGAGAATATCGGTGTCAAACACCCTTTGCATGTTTAAATTGACCGCTTGTCCCCAGGAGAGATTTTTGTTGATAATTTCTAACCACTCAGCACTTTGCCGAAATGGCCATCAAAAGTTTCAAGTAAATGGTGGACTGGATTGAAGCTTTGAAATGGAGAAGGTGCACAAACACACACACTTAAACACACTCTTAACCATATAACGCTCTTTCACATGTCCTGCTAATGAAGCCACTCTGCCACAGGAGCAACGTGGGAACATTTTTATCATTTAGCTATAATTAACACCTTAGCAGATGAAGCACCACTAGCACGGTGCCGCTGCTAATTTGGCCCTAATGCATTTGCACAGCGAGCTGCATTTTTCTCCATTCCAACCAAAGCAATAATTGCATTTTTGGTCATTGAAACAAATTATACACCCACACCAGAGCCAAAATGTTGTTGTTTTCAACGAGCTCATTTCTTTGTTTGCCTTGGTGTAAATTGTCCATTTGAGACCACTAAAGACTTAAGACAAAAAGGACAGACTTAACACATTTTTGACCAAATTGACTGCGGCGACTGATGTGATTTGTTCTAAATGGGTTTTCAGTGAGGATTTACCCAACTTCAGCCACATGCAACCACTATCCTATTGAAATCATTCAAACCATAAATACAAATAACCACCAATTTAGAACAGAATGTGCAACATCCATTTTTAAAAACGTGTAAAAAAAATGAATTATTCATGACTCTACAGATGTTTTGCTAGTGAAACATGGATGATGTCATCTCTTGCCTCACATGATGGAGGGTCGCTTCCTACACATTGATTTATGTGAGTTATTGTTCATTGATTACGTTGACATTCATCCTGCCGCTAATTAATGTCGTCATGCTTGACATTTACGCAAGGTCTCATATGTTATTGACTTAAAGCGTATGCAAACAGAATGCTTCAATGCAAAAAAAATCTATAGAGAAATCACAAATGTGACGAGGTTCGACATGTTTGTTTTTTGGATGACGATGTACATTTAAAGTAGGCTATATAATGAACTATTCATGATTTAACATTTGCCAACTCAACCACTGTTATCACATCTTTTCTAAGGAAAAAATACGATTTGTGCTATCGGCGTATTTTTCAGCTTTTCCTATAAGGACCAAAGATGAAAAAAATGAAGCCAATTTTCCAAAAGGAAAGTTGTAACTTGTTTGGGTTCGCATTATCATTTTTTCTCAATCACATAATACGAGTAATGTTGTCAGGTAGTCTTAGTTTGGGGTATATATCGAGATTTTAACTAAAGGCCAGTCACACTTCAACATTTGACACTGCTATCACTTGAAAAATCCTCTCCAAGAACCACTATAATGATCAACATTGCACATGGCACAAATTCATTTCACAGAAAGAAGCGCACTCTGTCTTAACTAGAAAATACATATTTGAAAGAAGCCACTCCAAGCCCTGAAACAATAACTGTCATGATTATCTCTTATCCTGACTAAACAGCTTTTAACTTTCCTATCCTGCCAGGCTCTCCGTTTTGCCTTATCCTGTCGAAAAAGGAGGCTAAGAGTACGGGCGCCCGTGCAATAGGAAGGTATGCTACAGTACATTAATACAATTCCTTACACAAATAAAATGATGTATCCATACAAAATAGATTGTTTTTGTCCTGTAGCATTGCTATACTTCACATTGATATTACATACGCACACATGCACCCACTCACACACACACACACACACACAATCTTGACCCTGATGCTTTTCATTGCAAATCAAGCCCGGGAGCTGATAGCAGACCTCTCGACCTCTGTCTCGCGACCTTCGCGCTTGCGGATGCAAAGACCTCGCGATGAAGAATTGATGTGCAATGCGGGATGGGATGGAAACCTTTGTTTACGGAAGGGAATAGCTTTCCTGCTTGTTGTTTAGGGACATTTCTTTCCCATACAGATTTTGCAGAGGCCAATGTTAGATATTAGATAAAGGTAAATAGCCATCATAAGAATACTGTGGTATAATAAAGGTCGATAAAGTAACTTTTTTGAAGCTCTCACCCTGTCATCAACTGAACTGCATCTCAGTCTCTGGCAAGTGGTTGTCACGACCGTGTGCGGTCGATTGGTCGCCCCGACCGCAACAACCGGCGACCAAAAGACCGGCGACCAAAAGACCGGCGACCAAAAGACCGACGACCAAAAGACCGGCGACAAAACAAGGTAAAACAACACAGTCTACGCATCAATAAAAGCCAACAATGGCCATGAGCAGTTTCACTGAGCCGACGTGTGAGTGTATAAGAGTTTGTATGTACATGCGTTGTCCCTTTAAGAAGCTACGTCAGTCAGGGTCTTAACAAGTTCTCCAACAAAAAACAATAAAAGTCCGGGAAATTTGGAGCTTTTCTTTAGCCTAATAATTACTAGGGCATTAAGTATGACTAAATAGTAATTTGCAGTTTGTATTTAGGGAATTTGAGCAACGATTTAAATGGTAATTATCAATAACCTTCCGGGCGACCAAAAGACCGGCGACCAAAAGATCGGCGACCAAAAGACCGGCGACCAATCAGACCGTGTACCGTCACGACAACCAATACGATATGCTTTTGGCAGTACTACTTAAAATCGGGTACTGAGTTTAAAAAGGCAATATGAAGATCAATGCAAAGCGGGAAAAAATATTGAGCCGATAAAGCACTTTAATCTAACTAATTTAAGCTATGTTTGACTGTGTTTTTATTACATATGACTTATTTACTTACTACATGGGTACTGTTAGCTGTATACCTTAGCCTGCACAACATTTATGTTTATTTATTTGTATTTTATTTTTTTACATTATTGGGAATTCTCACCGAATTTTGTTCTCAACCAGAGCCCCATATGATAAAAATGAAAAGCCTTTAGCCCGAGGCGTTGATGCGGACCCCCGACCTGTTACTCGTACCGGCTTTTGTAGCGGCGAAAGTTGTTTCCCTTGACAGGAAACTTGACAAAATCTGCCGGCCATGTCTCAAGCTGACAGCTGCACTGTGTTTAGAACGTGTTCTATAATTTATGTGAATGTGAATGTGTAAAAAGTAAAAAGCTCACAGAGTGCAGACAAGGTGGACCCTAGCAGCTCTGCACTTACAAGTGCAAGAAATAATTTTTCATAACATTATATTTGTTTACTGCTGTTGGGCTACTGTTTTCAAGCTAATGAACAAAGGTGTCACTTTCCTCTGCCCAATAGAATAAAAAAAAAAAAAAAAAAACTGTGGAGCAATTTGGCTCAGCTGCTGTTGCAAATATTGTTTTCATTTTCTCTAGTTAAAAATGAATAGATTGAAATTAAGTCAATAAATCTTTTCTCTGTGGGACTTTTGTGCAATGAGAAACAATAGACGTGACCTTTAGTTCATTGCTTTAATTTACGAATTATGTGGAGTGACAAAGGATTATGGAAAAGTATATATAACATATGAGCATGTCAATAGTCCCATAAATCTAGCAAAAGACGCCAGGCAAATGTGCAGTGCCTCCTAAAAACCTACATGAGCATTAAATATGTCACGTGCGGGCTACCTGGCACGCATTGAAGGGAAGTGATTTTTTTTCCCTGACTTGGAACAGTAAATAATAATAAATCATCCCAGCTGGATGGTAGATTAAAGCTATACTTCAGCGGAAAAGCCTTAAAAGTGACATTACAACGGCAGCCATTGGATGGATCATAAGGCGTTCTTTATGGAGACGTCTCATTTTGTGTCGCACGACACTTCAATTATTTAACGCTACTCTTGCTCAGGTTAGTGGGATACATTTAGCACATTCACGATCTTGACTCGTGCGATCATAAAACTGTCAAAACGGATGAATTCCAAAAAGGATTGACTGCAATTCATTGTCACACATGGCATTTAATTAGTAGTGAAAAGAGGAAGTAACCTCAACCCTTGCCGTAACACCACTGATTTAAAACCTAATCCTAAAACGTTCATATTAAGACCAGCTGTATTTAAACAAGGAGGTTAGCTGTAAAGTGTTTCACCTCGGCGCATTTGGAAAATCACTGCAAGTACAAAGTGAAGTTTGAAGTAATGAAAATGAGGTTGTTTAGATGAAAAGTTCAAAAAATTAAAATTTTGTAAAGTCAAAATTCAAATAAAACGTTTTTTATTCAATGTATTTAACTGGGAATGCATGAAGGATCTACTCATTGTTTATTTA
This sequence comes from Stigmatopora argus, assembly GCF_051989625.1. Classification (NCBI taxonomy): domain Eukaryota; kingdom Metazoa; phylum Chordata; class Actinopteri; order Syngnathiformes; family Syngnathidae; genus Stigmatopora; species Stigmatopora argus. Next base: position 8,875,969 of record NC_135405.1, on the reverse strand, counting down.
TTCATTAACTTATTTATTACCAATTTAGCTATGTCTAAAATGTATTTTACTGTGTCTGTATTCTCACCCTATTGCTACTGTGACAATGACATTTCCCGAATACGGGATGAATAAAGTTATCTAATCTAATCTAATATAATCCTGCATTAATTTGCATTGAAAAAAGTAAAAAAGTTGTTGTACGGTATGTACGTAATGTAATACAGCGCCGAAACCAGCTTTAGCGCATAAAATATAAAGACAAAATCACTTTGTTGGAATTTATGAGCCTTTAAGCAGTAAATGTTTTTTGTATACATCCACACTTAAGTGCAGCAAGGGGAAACGGCATCATTATTCACCCTGCAAACTCTCCTCCTATACCCCATTTCTTCTTTTCCCAGAGTCTCCAAATCCTGGTTTCGAGCCGATGGAGGGAGGAAGGAAAAAAAAAAAACTATTTTATCCACTGGCTCAAGCTGTCAGAAGCAATTGTTGCCTCAGCTTTCTTATCAGGCTGCAGATCAGCAAGCTGATTGAAAGTGCACTCTCACGACAGTCGAGCTGGCGTGTCGCATTGACCTCGGTTGAATCGGCAAAAAAAAAGTACACCTGACACTTCTTTGTATGGAACATGTATGTAGTCCCAATATTGGCACAAGTCAGTGCTTTTTGGGGGGGTGAAATAACATAAATGCGAGAATAAGTATTCAATTACAGCAACTTTTCACCCTTCGAGTTGAATGCAAATTCACTTGGTGTTTCAGTTAAACATTTGTGATTCCGAATTCCTTGAAATAATCATCGCAGACAAACTATAGCGTTCAAAAAAAATTCTCCGTAGGGTGAATCTTTAATATCATTTTAGATATGCTGCCGCCATACGCAAGGTAGGCATGCATTTTTTACTTGGATTTTATCTGCGTGTGTAGTCCATAGAAAGTTTTCCGTGTGTAGAACAAATATCTGGTAAAAAGTTAGACGCCACATTAAAAATAAATCAGTGAACTTTTGACATTTTCGCTCCAACATCTCAGTTTTTTTTTTCTTTTTGACTTTTGTTTTAGTAGTGACGTGATCCCTCGGACAATGACAATCAAGAGTCAGCAGATTGATAGAAAAGAATCTCCTAACACTGGATTTGATGTTTTCTGCCGATGTACTCTTAATGTAAAAACGTGAAAGGGCAGATAATTGAACGCATGAGGAAATCCGGCAGATGCAGAAGTCGGAAATTCGAGACATTGACCTCCCATAGGTGCTCGCTCGGCTGCCTCATCACTTCCAGTTAGTGTGCTCGGTAGATGTAAAAAATAATCATCTGATTAATAATAATAATGCATTTTTCATTTCCACACTCGGCTGCTCGTGGGCTTTTGTTCCTGAAACGCTGTGAATTTTTGAGATGCTTAAGAGTAACAAATATGCACACACTGTAGCTGTTTAAAGCGTCATGCAAATCATTTCATTGTCAATGCATGTGGGATGTTATGCCTGCTGGATGTTTAATTCATAAAGCAGAGATTGAATTATCGCGTGGTTTCTTACCCTCGAGCAGTTCTTTATAATAAAGCGGCTGCAGGCCTGTCATAAAGACTAATAAAGGTGTGAATGCAAAATACTGCACGCCTTACATTAGGGAATGTGTGTATTTATATGTGTGTGTGAGTGTTTGTGTGGGCAACCTTGGCTCTTTGCACATTAATTGATGTTTTGTCTTAACCAGCCTTTGTTTTTTATTTTATTTTATTATTTTGACCTCACTTTGCCTCCCACGTGCACATCCATACACTAAGGGATACTCATTAAAGAAACATAAGCTTGTACGTGATATTTATCGGAATGCTGCTTCCTCATATTGAGTTTTCCTGTATTGTCTCCTTACGGAATCCAAGAACAAAAAGAAAAACTGTAGACTATGTGCTTGCATGTTATTCACCAGATATATTTCTTAGCATAGACCCATAGAGTATTGTAAGGTGAAAAAAAAAGTTAGTGGGTATAAAGAGAGTAAGAAGGCGGGTAAGTTTGTACGTAGGTAGGTAATTGTCAAGGTTGAGCGAGTTCAAAATGCGGAAGATTCTGGGAAAAGGAAAAAAAAGTAACTCTTCTACTTCTACTTCTTTCCATTCTCACAGTGTGCACACCACAGCCTTCTATCTGACACCATTATTCTTTGCTAAGACAATTCCACTCCATTTTCCTCTTTGACTGTGTCAGCCAACAGTTTCTCTCCCTAAACTTAAATCCCTAAAGCTTGCCTCTGCGTTCCAACAATGTACCCTTTTTCTTGCTGCTGTTACTTTCCGCACTTCTTCTCTTCACAATAAAAGGGCAGTGTCCAAGATGGTGACAATGAGGTATATGTAACAATGTCTGACTGTAAGCTTCTGCCTGCTTTCCTTCCCTGATGAGTTCATCTTGCTGAAGAAATGACCGCGAGGAGATGAAGACCAAGGAAAGCAGAAAGGGTGGCAGGCGAGAAAGATCAAGGCGATAAACTGGAAGATGCGTCTATAAATGGAGAAAAAGGGGTCACCTTATCAGACCCGTGACACTCAGTCTTCCAAAGGGTTTGTAGCTTGGGGGTGGCGGCCCCCTCAGCGCCTCCTTGATCCTTGCCGATCAAACAGCCAAAGCTAATCGCACCAGGAATCGTGTCAACGTCCAGAGGCAGTTTTTTGTGATATGAAATTGATGCGGGAGGCGCGGGGTTCCGTTCATAATCGTTTTGCGATAGAACTGACTCAAGCCCTGTTGGTAAATGCCAAAAAGAGACACAGAAGGAATGAACGTCAAGTTTTTGCAGGAACATTTTGCATGGAATAAGTTCTCCAGGCCCAGAGAAACCAGGGAAAGTAAAAAATAAAAAATAAAAAAAATATATATATTGGTAAGTATAGAGTTTTGCTAGGGTATAGTTTTGGTGATAGGTAAGCGGATAGAATTGAAGAGGTAGGTTGAAAAGTAGTTTTTGTAGTATTTACAGGTAGCTACGGTGGTGGATAAGTAGGTTCACCTGAATATTAATTACTTTGAACAATGCATTACATTATATTCCATCCCAATAAAGAGCCATCATAAGAATACTGTGGTTGCAGTAGCAAATCATTAAACATTAGAAATCTCAGCACGAGGCAAATTGTTAGCAAGTGGACATCATTTCCCAGCAGGCTATATACCAAGCCAGCTTTTATCAGAGCTCGACAGATCTCCACAAACATTTAATTACAGCGACACGGGTCATAAATTAGCGCTTATCAAGGCCATTGTTAATGAGCGGTGGCGCTGCAGTAACGGGCTGAAGATGAGCAGACAATAGGCGACCTTTGAGGCTCTTCCCACAAGATAAATGAGCTGAGCGACGGCAAACTCGTGTGCTCACAATGGACTCGCCAATAACTTTCAGGCTCTGTTTTCCCACCCACTCATTTTTTTCTGCATGTGCAGCAGGTGCACCAAAAATAACGTGACCTTTCTATGACTTTTCGTACGGGGAAAACCAACACGCGGCCGAGTATTCCATCCAGGCAGACATTAAAAAAAAATAAAAAATACTTGCCCAAAGCCGCGCCTGCTAGATTCAAACACAGTGAGAATAACAAGTAGAATTGACTAGCATCTTGTCACTAGGGAATCCATTGTGTGCCTATATTGAAGCTGACCGTCGCTTACTAAACTGTCAGATACAAGCGACGTAAATCCATTAGTGATTTGGACACGGGTTTAATTTGTTCGTTTGTGAGCACACTTGTGGTGAATTGAAATCAAATATGTGTAGAAGATGTCACATGGTGACTGAGAGTACCATGGACAATGACGAGCACCGCAAAGCTACTTTGAGCGAGCGCAAATGAAGCTTGATTGATTTTTTTTGCACTTAAGCACTTTCAGTGTGTGCGCGTGTATGGACGGAGTGATGGGATTAATGGATCTTATAATTGAGGTGCTGGGGGGGGGGTCAATGTTGGATTCTTAAGAGTTTTTTTTGGTTGGAGGGTGGGAGTGATGCAAGATGACACAAAAACGTTCAATCCTGTTTTTTTTTTAAATTCCAACTGTCAAAGTCTACTCTAGGAAAACTATCATTGTGCGCATGATGAAAATTTGAAAGCTGATAGGACTACTATTATAGGAATTGATCTAAAAAAGAAAAGATGTGTCATATGTGAATGCGACATGCAGTGCAGAATAGAGACAGAGGTGAGCTTCCTCTTCTTCTATACATTAAGATGTCGGCGCCTGGCCCCGCAGTGTCAAAATGGAAATGATGGACAGGCAATCTATATGGAAATGGTACACAAGTCTAACAATACAGTGTATCCTGTGGGCTTCATGGACAGCACAGCTCTTAATCTGTGTGGGCGCGTGTGCGTGTACGTGTGTTTATTGTTGAGCTTTGACGCATCCATCAGCTTTAAGAGTTCATTCCCCTGCAACATGGCAACCCTTCATTGGCTTTCTGTAAGTAGAAGTTATTTTCAATTCCCCATTTATTTGAAGAAAGGAGTGGGTGTTGAACAAGAGGTGCACCTTCACTCAAGAAACAAACAAGATTGAGGAAGGTCACAATTATATATATAAAAAAGAAGACTAGGTACTCCTAGGAAGCTGAAGGCCAATGACAATAAAGGTATATCAACTGTATAGTGTTTACACAGCAACAGGTCATTTAATCAGAAAGGATGGTCAACTCTACAAGATGTGTCCAACAGGTCTTGAGAATGTTGTCACAAAAGATACTTACTATATTTTATTTCAGTGTCGGCCAGACTGTGCAATCAATAACTCCATCAATTAGGATTTGGAGAACTGCATTAAAATTGATTCCTTTATATGCTTCGCTATCAAATTGCTGCAGTGTATTTGGTAACGTTAAAATGATAAAAACAACAAAGATTTAGCAATAAGAGCAGTGCTGACAAATGCTTACGTTTTGATGCAATCTTCTAAAGCTGTGCATTTGAGTAAGTAGTTAAAAGAGTTGAGATCAGGGTTTTTATTCTAAGTAAATATGTCATATTTTGATCAAACACAATCAATCTGTTCTGTGAATAACTAAGGAAATCTGAGGATATACACTGTTGAAACGACAGACGACACTAGAGAAACAAAGCATCTATCCATCAGGAAATTCCTGGTAGAGACAAACAGAGTTCTGAAGCAACCTCTATTCTCACCTAACCTGGCTCTGTGTGATTTGTTTCATCTTCCCCAAGCTCTCACGACAGAGCTGCAGGGGATTCTGCAAGAATCCTTGTGGGAAAGCAAACCAGACTGCGGGGAGATCACTTTGAAGGGGAAAACTTATAGTTTGGATTTGAAATATATTCTCTGTAGCAAAAAAATGCTCAAGGCTTGGACAAAAACCAAGTCGCAGGAACCCAGGGGTCTAAATTGAGCCATTGACCAAGGTAGGCTTACCCATAATGGCAGCGCATGAGTCATAGGAAGCCCATTGGGTCGAGGGATTACAGGATAAATAACAAAAGATGCTTTTTTGTTTCTAACAGTTTAAAATGTCAGCAATAAGCGCCAAAGGTGCAACTGTCTGAGTGTCCTTTGTTTTTAAAGTGAAGGCAAAAGGAGATGGGTTGGGTTTTCCTGACAAAGGTGCCACTGCTACTCTAAGTAGGTCGACCCCTTTGATTGGCGGCTTGAACAAGCCCTGGCATCATTAGACGTCTCGCGCCGGGTCCTAGCATCAAAGCGTGGTTCCTCCCAAAAGCCCAACAAGCAACTGTCACAACAAATTAAGAATGCTCGACACAAATTCCTGTTCACCCTGGGATGATCTTTTTTACCTGCTTTATGTGTGTGAAAAATACCAGCAGCGGATTTCATAGCCGAGTGAATCCAACAAAATGAAATGTCTTCTGAAGGGTCCACTCGGATTCTCTTTTGAAAAAATATCATGTTTATGGAAGCGAAAGGAAGGAAATACCTCAAATGCGGGTTTTGAGTTTTGATTGCAGCTTTTTGTGCTCATATCAAATCAAGTGTGGGGGCTTAAAAAACAGTTTGTGGCCTTTGATAAAAGCTCGCTATAATGAGGAAACATGAAATAAAGCCTCCCACCCCTCAACAGTTTCTGTAAAGAGAGACGCTTAAACACAAAGAAAGCCACAGAGCGAGCGATACCAGCCTCCGCGCTGGAAGCCACCAATGCTGTCTGAGGTACTTGAAGACTTTCCACTTTTTTAAATCAAGCACACTCACCCATTGGGTACTTGGACGTTTGGTCGCCGGACGTTTGGTCGCTGGACGTTTGACAACATGACAGAGTTTACTGTTGAAACCAGCTCTCAAAATTATAATCATGAGAGAGAGAGTTTAATATCTAAATATCTACTGTTGAAACCAGCTCTCAAAATTATATTCACCCGGGCGACCAAACGTCCGGGCGACCAAACATCCGGGCGACTAAACGTCTGGGCGACCAAACGTCCGGGCGACCAAACGTCCGGGCGACCAAACGTCCGGCAACCAAACGTCCGGCGACCAAATGTCCGGTCACGCACCCATTGCATGTAAATGTTGCCCCCCTTTGCCATTGAACCACCTAAGACCCAGACTATTGAAAGGCATGCATTTTTATTTAGGCTAAAACACTGCAAAAAGTTAAAAATGATCTTTTTACATGATGTAGTTTCTGAGAATAATGATGTCCACATCATAAGTAGTCCAAAATGTAACACTGTAGTCCTGTCACAACCAAAAATGTGATGTCCACACATGGACGTCAGGTCCTAGGACGTTAATACAAAATAGGGATTCTATCCGCTAACTAGAATATTGACAGAACGCCACAAATATCTCAAAATACTTAACTATTTTTAGAGTGTATCAGAGAAATATAGTCGAAAAAACAGCCTGAAAATCAGTTTTGTTGGTCAACATGAAATTTAGTGGACATGTAATTCTGGAAAAATGATGCTCCAACTACAGACCGCAGCATTAAGTCAACCCAAACACAATACGGTGTTGTTTACCGTCCTAAAGTTGATACTAGTAGCGGAAGGGGCCTCGATGCAACACAAAATGTTGGCCATGGTATCAGCTAACACTAACAAGTAACATGCTGATTCAGATTTTGTTGCTAACCACCATGAAATCAGAGAAGATGATGAGGGTTGGTAGCAATTGGGTAGCATTTCCGACAGAATTGGAAGTACAACACTTTGGTGCCTGTTTTCAGTGCCTTCTTACGACCTCCTTGTTTTGCGTTACCTGAGTGACGCTATTTCTAGATGATCTGATGGAGGCGAAAGGATCAAGTGAGATAGAGCAGAACTATCGTGGAGGATGGTGAGATTTGCAAAAAAAACATCTCTCTGAGGAAAACCCAAATATTTGTCTCGCAAATGAAAAATTCCCTTAAAAATGTCACCACTACAAACTCAGCAAAGCAATTACGACAAGTTGTCCGAGATAAAACTCCCCGGAGACCAGAGAAGGAAAGAACACCGAGGAGGGGTTGATCGTCTATTCTTAGAAACGTAAAAGGTCCCTTTGGACAGGTGTGCTTTGTGGGAACAAAGACGGATTGCCTTCTTTTTTTAAGTGATCCAACGGCATTTTTTTTTCCAAAGCTTTGTCAGATTATCATCACCAATTTTGAAAAATAGTTCCCAGCCCTTTTGCGGGATTTTGATTTAAATAAGAACAAATAGGCGGTGTTAATGTGATTTTATCCATGCGATGCTCAAACAAAGACAGCCTGACAGGTAAATACGAGGAATGTCTTTACAAAGAAAGAGACAGGCAATACCAAGTGATAATCATCAAGCAGGGAGTCATCACAAGTTTACATCTAACGTTTTTACAGAATAACAAAAAAAAAATAGCAAAATAGATGACAGCTCTAATTGCCAAAATCAATCAGGACTACAGATGTTTTGTTTTTTTGTTTGTTTTGTTTGGGGAAAAAAGATTTATTAACTACGCTAAAATAAACCACTGTTGTCAGTACATTTTTCAATCGATAAAAGATTCGCCTCCCAAAACAATCTTCGAATATAATAGCTAAAAATGCATTCTTTTTTTAGGAAAGTGCAGCATAGGAAGTTTGTCAACAAAAGACCAAAAATAATATATACACTATATATCATAATATAATACACTGAGCCCGAGTCTGTCTCCCATAAGTAGATAAAGTGGAAGGTGCAGTTAAATTGGTGAATTTCCCATTTAATAGTGGTGAAAAGAACTGATCTTAATGGTCAGGGCCGTTGTTGAGTACAAATGAAAAATACGCTCGGGTTTTGGTGTTAAAGTGAAAGCCTCCACGCGCCTTTACTCATGCAGACAACCCAACACAAATATGATTATTTCTCGAGGTGTGTTGTACTGAGCAGCAGCCATTAGTCATCACCATTCCATCCAAACACGCACTCTGTGTAGTGCTCTGTCTCATTAGCAATGATAGTCAATAAAAATGAGCGACCATTAGGGAATTTTGGACGCTCTCCTCAGGACCACTAATGGCCTCCAATGTTCAAGCAGATCGCCGGTCAATGTGTACCGTTGGAATTCACGTAGTCGACAGTATTCATTATTATGCCAGTAGCGTTATTGGGTTGCATTCCAACCTGCACAATACATCAAAACTACCCTCACTACTGTCAGAGAAACCTTTGCCTTCACCTTAACAGACGTGCACACTTCTAATAATAATAATAGCATGACTTTATTCTAGTTTTATTACAATTTTGATCCCGTAATATTGCAATGTATGATTTAAATCTCGTAATAAAACAACTTTATTCTCATAATGTTAAAATGTATGTCTTCAACTCTCCTAATGCTATTCTTATAGTACTATTTTTGTCTATATTTGGATATTTTGTTGACTTTGACTCCAAGCAGAATACAAGAACTACAAAGTCTTCACATCCTACCTGTGGATCGTAAAGCCAGGTAACATTCTACTTAAGATTCATCACTCTTCCATCAACTCTTCCTTTACAATACTCCTCACTCAATAACTCTTCCCATTTATTCAGTGGTAAAAAAAATCATGTAAAACCCAGCTCCAAGCTTCGAGCCTAACTGCTTCTCCCATCAAATTATGTAGTCTACATTTGCTGAAATGTTCGACAGTGTTAGCCATTAGTAAAAATGTCCCATATTGACTGTTTCATACAATCCTGAGTGTTTGACATTTTCAGAAACATTAGACTAACAATACACAATGCAAATCAAACAGGAAAATACCACCTCCAGAGCTCAAAGATGAAACATGTGAAAAATCCCACTGCTATTGACGTACAGGTAGGCTTCGACATGCACGGGAAGAAGAAGAAAGGGATAACAATGGCACGTGAACCACGCAGTTCCAATCCATCACTTCCTCAATTAACATTTGACCAGGATAGATGGTAGACTGAATTGACATTTCATTAGTGGCCAGGCCAGTGTAGCACTGTGTCAGTCATGTTAATGGTCAGAGGAGGCTGGAGACTCTAATGAGGATAATGCCAGATGCATCCTTTTTTTTTTATCACACATGGGGTAAAAATCATGTCGATGTATTTTGACCACATTTCTATTTCCAAACTTTAGTGAAAATGCCTACTTTATGCCTCGCTATAAATGTCATATCCTGTCTAAGATTTTTAGACAATGTGCTGAGCTTATAATTTACAGTCGCTTTATTCCTGTTTAAGTGGAATTAAGTTGAGGACAAGCCAACAGCAATCACAAAATAGAGTTGAGCAGTGCAGTCTTGCATGTCATTATTCTACGATTAAACAAGAACATGATTAACATTTTTCAACCTTACTGACTATGTACAGTAGCTAAAGGTGCACTATAGTAGGGAAAAAATAATTGAAAATTGTATAAATGAAATATAATAGTAGAAAAATTGAAAAAGACCATCTTTATGATAAACAACATCTCCTGTCTAAAGAAATGCCTTTCATTAATAACATTTTTTTCCCAATGTAGACTTCACAATTCAAAATTCAATCATAACATCCTTGTCCACTATGTCACTTTAGCCACAGTCTCCATCTGCAGGTTTATCATATATACTAGTTTCCCGCGATGTGGCGATATATGCAGCTGAGAGAGCTCACTATAAATCTATCATCTTCTGGACACTCGGCATGAGCGCCATCTTGCAAACAGTTGGCCATTTAACGCATGGCCTGAAAGCTATTGAGTGTGAAAAGAGCCCTAATTGGCAAATCAAGGAACAATATACGAGGGGAGATGATGGGGCTTGGCTCAATCGATGCCCAACCGAATGGCATGGAGATTTGAATTCTACTGGAGAGTGAGAAGCGTCTGCTGGAACTCTCGGGTGTGCCTGCCTCCGACGAGGAGGGTGAATGACCTTTAAACTACAGGGAAGGGATGTTACCTATGGCCCTCCCCTGACACGGTCGATCGATGCGGGTGCAAGGCTGAGTCCAATCGATGGCGGGTTTAATGTAGTCCACGGCAAACATTGGCTTTTCAAAGGCAAACCAGTGGCACTTTTTCCACATCACTTCTCTCCGTTAAGTGCCAATCCATTCCCGACTGTGGAGGCTCTCCAGCCCGAGGGGTGCAGATGTTTACAGAGCACGTGCGCCGGGTTCTAATTTGTAGCGCTAGACTAATTCTGTGTGTAGCCATTTGCCCTTTTTTTTAAGCCACAGACACTTGAAGCACACTCCCTCAAAGAATACATGTTCAAACGAAGCACGTTTAGTACGAACAAGCCTTTTTCTAATGAATTAACCACATTCCAAAGCATACCTAAAACGGCAAACGTAGTATCTTTGCCTATCGGTTTGTGATAACTGAAGAATCATGCAACCTAATGTAAAAAAAGTAAAAAATGGGAAAAAAATGGTTGTACATTCTCTCCTCGACTTGTATATAGTATGCGACTTTGCACTTTCCCCCCACTCTATAAAAGTCAATACAATTATCAAGAAAAATGCCAACATTTGTCCAGACAACTGAGGCTTACTCATGCTAAAATGTCACATTTGCATTCTTTTAGAGAGGCCTCTTTCCAGTTATATGCATGAACTTTACCTTCGACTGATAAGACAAGTGGAAACCAAACACTGGGTTAGGGATGCTGAAATCACTCCATAGAAAAACATGAAATCTGAGGACTTGTATTCTACGAAGTTACCCCAACTGGACTGAAAGAACTATGTATTTTATACCTTCCAAATTTCCATTTACTTTACACTAGCAGATTTTTTTGGACTTGATGTGTACACGCCAGGATTCCCATGAAAAATAATAAGTTGGGTTAGGCAGTAGAAATGAATGTATAGTTTACATTAGAGGCTGCACTGCCCTCTGGTGTTGTAGCCAAATGTTATTTAAGCATTCAACAACATGGTCTTCCACCTTTCCGTTCATGTTCTAAACTGTTGATCAAGTAGTCTAGCACATTGTGATTGTGAATTCCTTGAGAGGACCTACTCTTGATACTTTCACATACCTCCTCTTGGCAGCGTGAGCCGGTGTGGAAGGTGGGCTGTGGATGGTGGGTGTGGAGGGTTAAAGGGTCACATGTCTGGATTGCTCTGCCCTCTTTGCCTAGTGAGAGAAGGGAAAAGGAAACATTAACAACTTCCCGTGTGATGGACACATTCAAATGGCATTCCCGAGTCTTCAGCACACAATGCGAACACACTGTGGCGATCCAATGACCCACTAAGTGTGCAGGCCCCAACCATTAATATTCTTCAAGACAACTTTGGCATTAAAAAGACACAGATTAAGGAACAATTTGATTTCAAACTAAAGCATTCATTCTTCTAACAACCAGAAGAGGGAAGCATAGTATTACATTTTCTCAAGCCATAACTGCCTCTGATATTTCAACACAAACACATCCACACTTCAAACTAGGAATATACACTATTTTCAAAAAGTGCCAATTGCTTTCAAATCCCCTTGATTTATCTCACAAAAATAAACAAATTAAAAACCTCCAATCACATGATGGATGAGGTGGACACGCCCCCATTTGTTTGTCCTCCAAGACGAACACAAACAGAAGTCACTTTTCCCGCCTATTTTATTTTTCATAACAAAACTGGAGAATCATGCAAATATTTACCGCGCCTTTTCCATCTCCGCAATAAAAAGCAACCATAAAGTATTTTATTGACATATATTATTACTCAGTTGGGGGGAAATTGAATTAGAGCAAGAGGCGCACTCTTCACTGAGACTGAATGTCGTCTATATTATGTATACATAAGTAAAACAAAGGAGGAGGGCTGGGGGTACAGAATGTGGCCTGAGGGGGTTGGGGGTTGTTTAAGGAGCCTATGATCGTGCTGAATTGATGACTACCTTTCGGAAAACAATGCATGTGGGGGGAAAAAAAGCTTTTATAAATACATATTTGGAGCGAAACTCACTCTAAATGGGCTTTACAGTGGCTTTTATTTCATTCTAAAAAGCAGGCAGAGACAATTTGAAAAGGGCTTTAGGGTGCTCAGTGATGGATATAAAAGCGCGCTTATCTTTATAGGCCCGCTGTCCGTGCATGCATGTGACTGCGCACACGCAAGCATTGTGCGTATATATCAAGAAACCAAGGGGGGTTGTCAGAGATTAAAATGGGTTGGATGTGTGTGTGCGAGGTGGTAAGGGGTCGGGTGTGATCTAAGGGTTCCCAAGGCAACCTGCTGCTGCTACTGCTGCTACTTGGTTCTTCCAAGGTGATGCCCCCTTCCCTCCCTTTCGTCTCATCTAGAACACCTGCGGGCTGTTGACACAAACCACGCCGATTATTTTCACGATCGTTCAGCACTCGCAGGATCGGATGCGTCCAACATCCCCCCTGCGCGTCATCCGTTTGTACAGCTGGAATTGAGGTGGAAAAAGAAGTTGGACGTGCTGAAGAAACACAAAGAATCCGAGGAGAAACAATCAGAAAGCCCCGAAATCTACACTAGGTGGCCTCTAGGTTGTAGATCCAAGTCATTAGTTGATTTTGGAAAGGCTTGTCAAAGCAAAAGGGGACGTCAGCAAGGAAGGTTGGAGTGAAGGACAAGATTTACAGAGAATTCTTGCCTATTTGTGGTCTGCCACAACTGCATTTAAGTTAATTGTCCTGTTGCTACATCCGTTTTTGTTTGAGCTTCAGCTGTAGGACAGATAGCTCCAGAAAAAAACATTTTTGTCCAGGCTCTGGAGAAGCAAAGCACCCTTCTACGATGCAAAGTGGTTGAAATTGCTGACTGTACGTTGCTTCAAGTTTGCTAAAGATGGTGGATCTTCCACAATACACACTTGAAAAATATTGCTGTATAGATAAAAGCGTTTTTTGAGGCAACACATGAAAAAAAACATGGCACAATCACTCCAACAATTCTAGGATGGCCATCTTCAAATCCGCATATTTTTGCCCTTCTTGGCACTGTTCCTAAAACATTTCAAAGCAAGCATGTAAAGACTGTCTAAGAAGAATGACGTGATGAGACCCCCCCAGAGACGGCTCCTGAAGACCTTTGCATTTCCTGTTAGTTCAATAACGTAGGAACATGCTGCTCTCTACTTTTGGATTCTCAGGCTGGCGAGGAAGGAACCGTCGTCTGGTCGCACGGTGCTTGCCACTTCCTCTCCACTCAGCCCCACCTTCCCTCCAAATCACTCTACTTGCCCTACTTCGTTCTCTTTTAGGTTTTGAATTCTTTGCTTCTTTTTTTTAATTTTTCATTCCTTCACTACCATGTGGTTTTGGCTTTTTGCCTTACAGGAGAACAACAAGGTTTTCTCACATGAAGCAGGATGTTCTCCATAACTCAGGACATTCTTTGACAGTAAGACGGTAAAAAACACTGGTTTCTATATTTACGGATGCTGTTTTTGTCCTGGGATAAAAACGGGGCGGAGGAAGTTTTACGGTGGAACCTGAAATGCCTCCGAGGGAGTACAGGGTGGAAAAAGTCACATAAAAGCTCATGCTAAATTCCTACGGCGTCAAGGAGAACTCTGCAGACCGCTGTCATTTTATTCTTATGTTGTTTTTCTAGTATTTAGTGTACTTTCCTAATGATTGTTAATTCTGAATACTGTACAAGGTGTATATATACCCACTTTTATCATATAGTATTTCCAGATTTCCCTTCACAATTAGTGCCTTATTTAAAATAATTTATTTTGTATTTTTTAGACAGTTTTGTATTTTTTAGACAGTTTTATATTTTTAACATAGTTTTGTTTGCGATACCTTACAGCAATGCATCACCTATATAATATAAAAGGAATGCATTTACAATGATCATGTTATTTATATTACAATCCAATTATAATCAAATTTAAAAAATCAAGGTTCTCTTTTAAATTGGCTTCATTAATGAAAACACTTTTACTTCAATTTATTTCTCACTCATTTCTACTGATGCGTATTTACTGCTTTTTCCCAAAAACTCTGAATGGTTCATAGCGGAGGACTATTACGGAAATTAGCTACTAAAAATGACCAAATAGCGATGTTATGCATCCCCACAGATGCGTTGACTGGCGTGGCCCATTAGTGGTCTCCTACAACTCACCGCTGCCAATCAAAGCGCTGCTGCATTATTAACCAGGCCCACTTGTTTACACTCTCACAGTATGATATAGACGCACATGTTGTTTACTCTGCGCCCCCACCCCGGCCTCGCCCCCTTGTCCCAATACACGTCCCCTATCTCATCCAATGGGCGAAAATTGGCACTCTAGTGACGGGCAACAATAGTGGCATTTAATATGAGTCCTGGTTGCTAAGCAACCGCCGCTGAATGGACTGGTGTTGGATTACTGATCCTTTCATAATTAATTAGGGATTATGAATAATTGATTGAGAAGTGTTGGGTAATTTACAGTCGCGTGTAAATGGGACCCACTTCGATGACTTGACCCTGAGTGAGTCGGTGTTTTTGAATATTAAACTAAAGTCTTTTTTATTTGGGGTGTTTTTTTTCTGAATACATGTCATTTATTAATTTATAGTTTGTTTTTGTTTTGAGCGTCATTGTTGTTATTTTAATCGGATTTTGTACATCGACCTGATGTTTTGATTTGTGCCAATCCCAGTCTTGTCGGTAGACTTTAAAAAAAATGGCATTTTATAGCGGTGACTTCCATACATGTTGAATACACACCTATAGTATCTATCATTGTAAAAGGAGAGTTGTGCTGCAGGTTGGCATGGAAACACTAATTGAGTGGGGAGGGGGGTGGATGTGCACGTTTAGAAAGAGGCAAAAGAGGAGGATTTAGGTGAGAGCAGCTTGTGGGAGTTTGAGTGGGCCGAAAAGTGAGCGGGGGAGGAGGAAGAGAAGGGATGGAGAGAGCTCATCGTTTTCCAAGAGCGCACAATTCACAATACACTCACTCACTCAACTTGCATTGATATAAAAATCAAGTACGTTATTATTGTTCGGCAAAAAACCCCGAGACTCAATTAAGTCAAATTCAATTTTTTTCACAAATAGATATTTGTTCTGAACCCATGTTATGTTAGTCTTACTTAAAATTTGATGGCAAACCTATCACTCATTTTTTTCTTCTTGTTCGCTTTGGCGTGATTCTGATTTTTTTTTAAAGGTGTGCCGTATGATGAAGATTTAAGATGAATTGTTTGGATTGTTTAAAAAATAAGAGTTGTTGTTGAGTTGTATAGTTTTGACTCAGCCACAAATTTATTTCTGCCAGTTTAAACTACAAAGTCATGGAAAGAAATGGACACCATGCAGTTTGAGCGGGAGATGTCTAAAAGGCGGCGCGAGGAGCAAACAAAAAGAGAACGTTGGCCGTCAATAGAAAACAGACGAGGCGGTTGAAAGGAGAGGCGGATTAGCGCGGTGTCATTTTCCTTCCTTAAGACCTGCCGTTGCGCCTTCATGCACTCCGAATGGGCTCATGCGCACACATGCAATAAAAGGTGTGTTGATTTGGTGAAAGCGTTATGGCCATCACCTTTCATCGGTCACTTATTTTAAATTGGTGTTTTTTTGGTGATGTTTTTTACACTATGATTACCAAAGTGCTACATATTGTGACATAGCAGCGGTGCGTAGTGAGGACTTGAATTCATTTTGTGACCATCAAAAATTGTGAATTTTTCGTATTTTTTTTTTACACAATATTTTGTATAATGTTTTTTGTTTTGTTTACTCATTGGCTGAAATTGATGGCGCTAGCGTGCAATTCTTTTTTTTGCTGGGAGGGGTGATTGAACAAATGTTCAATAGACGTCAGTGGCACTGAAAAGAGATGTTAATAGTTGGAGTCTAAAATTTAGTGTTTTTAATTAGTTTGTTTGCGTGTGTTAGGCATATTTTGTTTTATTGTGTCGTAAGAATTGGTTTCTTTTCTAATACATATTTTCAAAAAATCCAATATTTATGCTTTAGCTATTAATTTTTGGTTTCATCATTTAGGTTGTTTTTTTTCTAGTATTTTTTCTTTTTTTCAAATGTGTTTACCCTAACTGTTTGAGTCATGTTTAGTCTCAACCTTTTTTGACATGACAATGTCAATTGACTTTGCCACTATTTCCAATAATTGTACATTTTTCGAATATAATTGCCGATTTTCTTTTGGGTCACACGTTAAACATTATTGTCAGGGTGACATTTAATTTCCTAAACAGAGTTTTATGAGTGAAGGCGTCCTCCCTAAGAGCTCAACAATTATATTTGTGTCAAGTTTAACATGAAACTGCCACAAAAGTCTTGAATTGGGGGTCCTCAGTTGGTAAAAGCGCCCGTTTACTGACGAGCTCGACAGGACGTAAAACGGCGGACAGTTTTACGGCGGGCCTGCAGTTCGTTGCATCTGTATTTGTATCTCGTGTCGACAACTTCGGAATCCGGCTCGGTGCTGGCTGATGACCTCGTGAGGGGTCCCGCACTTGTCCGAGGGTTGATATTTTGACCGCGTGACAACCGCTAGGCAGGATTACAGGCCGAGGCAGGAAGGATGTACCTGAATAAACATGCATTGCTGCGTAGTCGATGGAAAAAAATGTAGTTGTTCTACTTTTACGGTGTGCTAAATGTTTGGGATTGTTCGTTAGGATCTATGTTAGTGATTTAAGAGAGGGAACGCCGAGGCTCATGTAAATGGGGGTGAGGGGGGGGAAGTGGAGGGGTTGAGACCCCGGGGAGCCATCAGGCTGAACTCGCTGTTCTCGGGGACGTGCCCTGGGAAGAAACATCATGTCACGGTGATAAAAACAACATACACACCCTGTCAAGCGGTGGGGAAGGATGGATAAATGGCGAGCAGAAATGGAGGCAGGCGGGGGGAGTCTACGCTTGAATGAATAGAGAATGGTGAATATAAAAGGAGGAAATGGGACATGGAGAGAGAAAGAGATGGAATAAAAAGATCTGGCACCACATTAATGACAAATGTTTTAAAAGACTACATGTGTGTTATTAGCATAATAACCTAACTCATATGTTTTGGTTTATTTATTGTCACAAAGTGTCATTCTCTTTGTTTTATGTGGAGTTTGGGGGAAAAAAGTACACTATTTGCCAATCTGCAGCTTGTTATGAAATGGATTCAGCTTACTGCCACAGATTTCCGATTGTTGTCCAAAATTAAAACCAAAAATGTGTAGTCGTCTGGTATTTTTCTGTATTTTTAATATTCAGATTTTCCCATTGAATTTCTCTATTTCTTTCAGTAAATATGTTTGTATTTTTCCTCAGGTCTGTCCATTCAAATGACGAATACGAGCGCAAATGGCTCCACATATAATAGGATTTATCACCGCACCTCATACAAGCATCAATAGATATATTACCCAGAGGGCCTACAAAACCACAGAACATAACATGTGTGTAGATCTGTGCACGAAACAGAAATCAATAAGGACACCAGCTGCATTTTCATAGCCTCGCTAGAAAGCCAACATAGTAAAGTCTGCACATGTTAAACCATATTTTCGTTTTCTGGCTGTGACAGCATTTTTGTTTTTTTGTGTTCCTGGGGTCAAGAAAACGGACACAAACAACGTAGTGGAGCGACCGTGTCAATCAATGGAAGTCAATTGGCCCCTTCTGCTAGAACCAGAATCTTCCCACATTATTTGACTAAGTCGATCCTCCAAATGCGTGGCCTAAGGATAGATATTGCGCAGTATCAAAAGATTTATATTTAGATAAGGGGTCATTGCGGACAATCCAGGTTCAAATACACTGTCATTGCCCCAACGGAGTGACCAGTGGCCAATGCCTTCTGACAAATCCTCTAAAAAAGTACAGTAAGAGTGCTAGCTGTAGCTAGTTTGTTGGTTTTCCACAAACATCAGTCAGGATCCCACCGTCTTACACTCATTTCAAGGCCAACAAGCATGATCACACCTGCCGGACAGATCTAAAACTTGGAAAACTTCAGATTCCTAGAAACTAAAAGCATACATTACATACGTAGTTTGTAATCTATTTGGCCCTGTCAACGTTTTTTACCTCTGCGATTCATGAAGGGAAAAAACAGCCCTGGACCCTGTCTCACATGTGTCTCCACCGAGTTCTGGGACGGCGATCAAAGACTCTTGCTTGTGGGATCAAACGACGTCGGAAAATTTATTGCTTTGTTTGGTGCCGGGGAAGAGGGTCCTCACTCGTAAGATGCAGGCAGGAAGGATGCCTCGCTAGCGGCAATAAACAACGACTAATGGCCTCGAACAGAGGCTCCGTCACAACATCCTGAGGTTCAACGCGCATTGGCGAAACATTATCGATGTCATTTGAATGTCCATTAAGAAGTGGCAGAATAAACAAGCGACTAAAAGAGCATATGGCAACTGTTTATTGGATGGCTTCAATTTATAACTGTGATAAAAATCCTACTAAAGTGCATTATGAAAGAACTGAAACAGATGTTTTATGGCCTGAGTGAAGAGATAAAGCTCACCAGTGTGTCCTCCGCAAAGCAGTTAAAGCCCAGTTTGACTAATAAAGCAGAACATCTTTGATATAATTTTAGATCAACGCTTTGATCGACAAATACAATTCGTCAACAACACCAAAACTTTATCACATAATCATAGTTTAAAGATGAGAAAGAACAATTTGCCGTTGAGGAGTCCAACAGGGATGCGACTCGAGTCCACTTGCACTTCAAGTGTTATGGCATGCCATTTCCAAACGATGTCCCCTTTATCATCAGTTCAATATGAGACAAATATTACAGTTTTTTTGCACAATGTCGGCCGAACGAGCCTCGACTCCGGACTCTCTGTCCCCAGCTGCTATCTCAGTCTCACAGTCCGAGTGTGAATATTCATCAAGCCGCCCGCGATAAGCGTAAACCTCGCCAGTATTTGTATTTCGAGCCCGCAGGGGCCCCGTTAAAGCGGTCCCGGTTCCGTTTATTGCCAGCAAATATGGAACATGTTTCTCTATGTCTCCCGGATGAGCGCTACAACATAGCGTGGTGCATGTTGCTTCAATTAATGAAGTTCGAGCTTGCAGTATCTTGGCTCGTGCTCGCTCAAAATGTTATCAACATCGAGCCGCACATTTTCCGCCCCGCACCCATTCCTAAGTGACCCTGAATAATTAGTTTTCTTCACCCCGTAAGCTTGCTTTGGATGGCACAAAGATGTTGAGCAGCTCCGACATCCTGGTCTAGGGAACAGTCGGAGGTATGCTTCCTGCCTACACCCCTTTCACAGCTCCAACACCAACAAATCACTGGTTTGAAGCCTTGAATGATCCCGTCGGGCTGACTTCCCACTGGTTTACTTAGCAAAGAGCTTTAATTTTAGGGTGTGTTTTGCCCAATCCTGTTAGTCAAACAGGGACCCCTTACCAGGCCGCAGGAGATTGGGTGCAAGGCGTAAGGACAGATGGTCGAATGCCCTCGCTTTACTTCCACTTGCAGATTAAAGTGGCTAAAATCAAGACAGCTGCTTTATAGAGGGCGTGAGTAAAGCTCAGACCTCCACCAAGGCCAAACAACAACACCAGAGGCAATTTTTCATTTCTTCATCAGATGGGCCGCCACTCAAGTTAAGTGAAAAACAAAAATAATCACTAATAACGCTGAAAGCGGTCATCTAATAATACAAACGGTCAAATATTTCAATATCCCAGTAAAATAAAAAAATCCTCTTCCAATCAGTTCATATTCTAGCATTTTCTGCATGTCAACATCAAATCTAATTTCTGACTTTGTTATCTTTACAAATGGTATAATAATGGTAAGGCCCAGAACGAAAATGGGGGTTCAGTTTTTGCGACTGGGCACACCATGTTGTATTGTGTTGCTATGCCGGCTGCATTTTCAACAGCAGGGTACAATTTCACACCATTGTGTCCCACTCGGGCCGGTAGCGCTGTTTATTCTTGAGGGCATCAAGGGAATGTTTTTTTTCCACTATGAATGAGCGACGGCTGATGATTTAAACATACTTCCTTCATGCTGGCGATTTATGGGGGGCCAGGCATGGGAAGTGGGTGTTTTTTTGTTTATCATTTTCCATTCACTGCACCAAAGATATAAGGAAAGCCTTTGTGTGCCCCCCAATTTTAAACATAGGCCTCAACGTTTAGATTTATGCGCCATGGCTGCCATATTTAGTAATCGTTTGATTGACAATACAATAATTAGTTTTCTTTTGCATGATTGTTTACGCCCCCGCCATTATATTATGTATCGTTTATTATCTTGGTGTTGATTTACTCTGGTGTAGAATTGCACATTTTGATAGATTTAAAAATCCATAATATTCAGTTGAATCGTTCATATTTATTGTATCGTTTTCCATAATTATTGATATACTATATATATTTGAGAATTAGATATGATTTTTATTGTAGAAAATGATTATTTATTATATTTGAGTTGAATAATTGATTAAACTATTTTGACTAGAAAACTTTAGGTGATATAGTTATGATAATTTTTGTTAAATGTATTTACATATTAAATTAATAACAGAATGGCAGAGATTGATCCTATCATTATCCCAGGTCATCCTACTTTCAAATTAATTTAGTCATTATTATCCTTTCCTTCAAAATATTTGAAAGTGTCCTTTTGACAAAATGTGGCTTCCACGAAAATCGATATTTCCATTAAAAAAGATGTAACATGTAACCTCGCCTAATTTGCCAGAGCGCACAAGCACGGTTGGCTTCGCTCGGCTGATGTTACACAGCTGGCTGTCGCCAGCGCCGCCACGGGATACCCGAGGCCGCCGCTGATGGATGTACAAGTGTAACGTGACAGCTCCCTGCTTTCATTCGACATCCGCCCGATTTCACCTGGACACACGCCGATAAAAGCGACTCGGTTACAGCCGCGCGCGCTAGCTGCAAACACGCATCCTTCATGCATACTTTTATCTGAGCGTCTTTGTCAGGTGAGGCATTCTGGGAGTGATCCTGATCACTTTCGGACTCAGCATCAAATATTTATCAAGACTAAACCTGTCGGTCAAGCTCCATTAGGGAGAATGCTTGCTTATTTTCAGTAGTGCCATCTTAAAATCCCAAAGTGCTTTACCTAGACTTTTTATTTTTATTTTTAATGGAGCTATAACAGAAAGTCAATTGTTTTGGATCATATATTTTGTGACAAAAATAGCATTCCTTTTACTGTTGTGCCATTTCTGCCCATTTTCATCCCAAGAAAAGTATACAATCCCTTGCCACACATCCTCAGGGCGGAGTCTATTTGATGCCTGGATCAACCAAAGGAGCTGTTTTGGCAAAGGGGTGGGCAATAAAATGGGTTGAGGGTGCCACCTGCTCCACTTCGCACATTGTGTCACACCTTGGGGGCCACCTCGTCTCCTGCCATCCCGCAACACAATAATTACTCCGCCACACGTTTGGATGCCATCAAACTTGTCGCAGCAGGGGGGCATTTGGTTTCAGGGGAGCCCGGCTGTTGCCATGGCCACCATCACTCAGCAGACTTGGAAGAGGGACGGCGTTGAGCTCTGTGATTGGCTACGGAAGGATTTTGACCAACGAATACTGTCGTTATGCAAGTTCAGCATCTGAATATGCACGTTCTTCATCGATGGCTCGTGTTAAGTGAGAAAGCTGTCAGCAGAAAACAAGGAATTGATATTTCCATTTGATTTTTTTTTCAAATTATTTGGCCTCGGCGCAAGCTCTGCTAGCTGCAAAATATTCTTCCAATGAAAGAGTTGTTTCATGTAAGCCAATATTGACAAAATCCTTTCAATTATGTCCACTTTTCCTTCCTCCCTCTCATTGCCTCACTCAACGCCATTTAACTATGAGACCCCCTAAGCAAAAAGGGCACTGTCAAAAGTCCATCAGGCCATCAAAGGAGGAGGAAAACATTTCAATCAAGCACAAACATACTGCTCAGGTCAGATACCAGAACCAAACTAATGTGGAACGGAACCCACCAGGCGCTTTTATACACAGGACTCCTAGATACTGTACTGGAGGGGGTTTGAGGAAGGGGGGTGGCTAATGGGGACCAGAGGTCTGTGTCGTACATGATGCTGGCCAGAGGGACCAGACGGCTGATGACTGATCGCTAACGCATTTATGACAGCTCCTGAAATTTCACCATAGTAATTAAAAGTGGCTATATGAATAAGCAAGTTGGGCTAATTAGTTTGGACGCGACTAAAACGGGTGATATGTGGCAGATGTATAGTGAGTAACATGGCCTGGTCGGAGAGCGAGGAAGACATTAGCAAAGCAAACAGCAGCGACCAACAAGAGACTGACTCATCGAGGCCCTCGTGGCTCAATATCAATTAGCGTTTGCCGGCGTACTAACGTCCATGATTATTGGTACAAAAGAAAAAAAAAAGTCTGAGGTCACTCAACCTTGCTCAGCCTTGACATGGCAGCCTGTGATTGACACCATGATAAGAGCTACAGACTTTGCGTTGAAGTGTTACGTAGAAATCACACACTTAAGTGAATCTCAAATTTGACATTAACATGTCTATACTCACACCAATGCAGTACTACAAAACGTGAATTAAAAAGGTTACTAGGTCATCTAGATAGGCATTTTTTGTGTTAAGAATCACTCACTAACGATTAGAGATTTTTTAAAAAATGGAGATAGCAGTGTGGTAAACTTCTCAAGACACTGAGAAAGTTCCACAATAATTAAGGCAGAGTACAGAAGATTAGACTTTAGGAATTTTAAAATTTGGATCATCTTTGTATTACTCATTATAGGAAAAATGTGTAGTGGGATTGTGCAGTACACAATGGTTGCAAAGACAAATGCACCTCACAATTCAAATCATCTGTAAACCATTTATATCCTAGAAGATGTAGTAATATGCGTTTGAGATTACATTTAAGTGTTTTGGGATCATGGCGTATGGTTTATCCAGATTTTAAAGGGTTAAAATAAGCCATTACAAACGTTTTGGGAGGGCTATTATTTGCACAACCTTTTGAGTTGGGTCAAAGCAGGCCAAAAATGAGAATAAACTATACTATAAATACCTGAGAAGATTGCTGAAAGGTTGCGTACATCTAACTATGCTATAATGAGTTAACAACTGTTGCAGCATTACTTACTGGAAGACCCAATGTTAACCCCGTGAACTTAGACTTGACATGTACGCTGGCATGCAGTCCGGGTTCTGATGTCCATTGTGCCTTGGTCTGTCATTAAGACTGCACAAACAATGGGCCGAATGAGTGCTGCCACTCTAAACAAGTCCTCTGTTACAAATTGCAATCACATCATCGACCGGAACGTGACTTACGGTGTAAATCTTACGACTCCCATTCAAGTAATGTTCATTTCCACATTAAGGAGGTCTAAATCACGCCACCTTCAGTGTATGGTGATGAGTGAACAAGCTATCCCTTGTAGTTTGGGACCCTCGGCGAGAACACAATGGGAAACATTGTCTATATTTTGGGAGAGATTATTTTAAGAATGAAATTGAAAGATTTGGTACAAAACATAATTAAACTTGTATTGTACGCGACCAAACTTGACTCAAGAATACTCTTTAGGACATTAACTGCACCACAAATTGTAAAGAGCAAATGTGAGCAAGGTAAATCCTTGTGAATTTTTATTTCCCAGTCTGACCCAGAAACATACAGAATTTCAGGTTGACGTTGCTTAACTGTTTTTGTAGAGATTATAAATTTGGCAGAAAACTTACATCCTCTGTCAACAGCGAACAAAGCGGGAGGGAAAAAAGACTGTAACTGTACAGTATTTTAAATCTTATGACGTTTGTACAAATGTGTGAGTGGCACGCCCATCTCGGGAAGTGGCAACAACTCACAATAACATAATAATTTATTACTATTATTGAGTCAGTGTTTTTGCAAACACATAGCAGAAGCAGGTGCGTCCTTAGTCTAAAACAGCCGCCTGGGCACCACTAAACCCAAACATGGACAATAAAAGAAAAGAAACACTTTTTTGTTTTGTTTTTTAATGGGGGGAATTAAATAGGTGCTTAGTGTTTTTCCAATAACATAAGTCATAATCCCCTCAACATGAACTAACAAACCTATAAACTTAAGTTTTGCTAGAAATGTATCAAAGTTGAACTTGATTCTCATAAAAGTGTGACCTTTGGATGTCCTGCACACAAACGCAGCCCTACGGAATACAATCTGAGACAATAAAGTGAATTAAGTACAGTTATTGTTAATGTATAATTCTATTATAGCTTTGAATGAGTCATGTTAGTTTGACATTTTCAGTAATTGAATTAAATCTTTAGTTCAACATTTCATGCTGTGGCACTATTGTATCATTTATTTATTTATCTATTTTAGAAAGCAAAGTATTATCATAATGTTCCATTTCCAACAGAGATGGTATTAAATTACCCTGATAAAGCACCTTGGCTGCCAAACTAGCGCTAAAATGGAACAACGTGAATCTCTTACGAAACAGGCTCACAAAACAATCACACCCGAATATGCTGCTTCGACACATCAAATACATAATTCGCATGCACAATGCAAAACACTTAGCATAGTGCATGGTGTCCAATGATGCTATGAACGCCATGCTACACTCCAATCTCAAGGGAGTTGCTCTAATGAAACGTTAACAAACGCTGTGTGCGACTGAAACATTCTTAATTGTACTGGATAAAACACACACCAGAAAAAACAGATATTTTCCAAAATGACTCCACAACGATATGACAACCTCAGTGAGGTCTCTCCGGAATGCCTATCAATTACTGTTGCGGTTTTCAGTTAAGATTTGATCAATTGCTACTGGGCAGCGACCACCCATTTGGCAAACAGCGATTTGACAAAAAGCAGTGCTGTTTTTTCGTGCCGACAATCGACACTTTGAGCCGTGGGAACGAGCGAGATCGCTCTCGGCCTTTTTCTAAAAAAAGTCGACGATTGTGAAGCGAGTTGTTGTTTTAAGATAAAAGTCTGAGGCATGAGGCTTTTTCATTTCTAGGCATATGACTTAAGCTCACCCGCCACACTGCTGCGGAGTTGCGGCGTCGCCTAACAAGCATCATATATCACATCAACCATCCATTGACCCTTGGACACAGGTGCCCACTGCTCGACATCACAGCACGGGTGTAAAAAAAATACTAAATAAAGTCAAGTTGGGTTTAAAAAGGTCCACAGGGGGAAACAAAATCAGACGTTTATGGCACAATTTCTTACCAGGGAGCATTCTGACCCCTCGAAAGGGCATCATTCCTCAAGTCTGCAGGATCAAACGACATCTAACAGGCACCTGAACTTTGCACAAAGAGTTCCAGGTGTGACTGTGCCCCATTTTTTTTTTACAATGCAAAGCACTTCAAGGAGGCTGGGAACGCTCCATGGAGTCCATTCCATCATTATTGTCTGCATGTGCGACTGACCCATTGTGCCCATTCGCTCTCCCCCCCACTAATGGCTTCAACAGAAGGAGGGCCACTTGAAATAAAAGAATAGTGTTTCCGGTTGAAAAAAAAGAGGCGGTGGTGTGCCCAGCAAATCTACCTTTGAGGTGTGTAAAAAATAAAATAAAGTCACAGCTGCCACAAGCCATAACAAAGTTGTTTCCATTGGTAAGCTTAGTGGGGTCCATGTTAGAGATCCCCCCAGTTCTCTACACCTTCATAAAACTGCTCAAAGTTCCCACCGCATCTGACAGTTCTTGACCTCCTTACATATCTGACTTAGCTTTGAAGACGTTGACAACATCAAGACAGCCAGAGGATCCGAGAAGAATAATTCCAGGGGTGCGTGAAGGTGCGGTAGGAAGCCTGGCAAAAATCGTTAGACTCCAGGGGGTTTACTTCCAACAGGGAAACTTGAAATATATCTTTTGTGACATCAGTTCTGGAACTTTTCTAGCGCACGTTGTTTAGTAAAAACTGCGATTCCAAGTGGGTTCTGAACACAAATCCCCAAAAGTCTTTTTTTCCAGCTCTTGGATTCATCAGTTCTGACACAAATTCCTGACATGAAATGTATTAAAGATGTCTTTCATCATCAAACCTGTGCGCAGAATCCAAGTCGTTCGTCGACATTTTTGCCAAGCTTTTCAAACTACGCCATCTAATGTGGACTGAGTCATCAACACTGCAATTAAGGTTTGTTGAGTGACAGTTCGCAAAGGATTAGTTTAAAAAAGATGTCCTTCCTGAATTTAGCCACCTCGTCATTCCATACGTTCAAGTGTTACGGCCATGTTTTCACTATCCGAGCCCCTAAGGCAACATTGGGGGGCAAAAACAAAGGACTGAGCGACCTGGCATTTTGTCATCGCCATCAACAAGCGCAGCTTTTCCCCTTACTACTCAGGGATGTTGGCGCACAAAACACTCACACACAAAGATGTAGTATATATACAAATGACAGCATGCAGTGATCACTAAAGTTTCCACTCTTGTTTTTATCCCCATTGTGCCGTTCCCTGTTTATCCCTGGGGGGCATGTTGTCAGGCAGATAAGGACAATAACAATGCACACACAAGAACTGGACTGACAGTTTGTGTGAGCGAAAGGTGCGTGCGATATTTTGATAAGGCTACATGTAAACTATTCGGACTGTTCACGGTAAACACGCCAGTGCCCAAAAGACCATCTGTACCACTGCAGAACAGGGGGCAATGTCCAAAACTGACAGTACATAGCCAGTCGATGGCTAGCCTCATAAAATAATCTTGGTCAGGTGATAAAGTGCCAAACATGCACAGCCTCACTTGCATGAGATTAGCCAGATTTCATCAAGAAATAGGATGTAGATTGAACGATAATTACTACCGAAAGCTTGTCAAATATAATATTGGGACACCTGGGAAGTGTTTTAAATTACAAACCAAAAAATGCATAATGCCTCCTTTGAGGCAAACTACTTTATGTGAGTATCAATGTTACAAATAACAAGGTGTGCTTTATTTCACCCCTTTTTTCTTGACTCATCTCATGAGAATTTGTATGCTGGTAGTTCCTCCCTGATTGCTCTTTGGCCTGTGATATGTGTATGTGTGTGCGTGTGTGTGTTTTTTTTCCTCTCCACTCAAAACCAAAATTGAGACAATCACCAGGCGAGCTGTCATTCTTCCAGCCGCTGGAATGTCGGGGAAAACCTCCTTCACATTTAGGAATCAGAATGAAGGAGGGAGGTATGGATACATGGAGACTCTAAGACTGGGGAGTTATCAATGAACGGAATACCATGAGTGGACAGAGCAGAAGATGGCCAAGAACTGTCGTGTTTGACCCAAAGCTAAAGATTCAAGCGAGGGAACTTGAACGGAATGCGTCCTGTCACATCCGAGTGTCCCGGCCTCCCTTGAGTCAAGTTCAACCACGCGACAACACCTCCTGCAATAATCCCCACACAGCCCCTTCGGCGATAAGCACCCACAACAAGATCCCACATGCACGATGAAGAGATAAGGAGCGTTTCCTCGTGGCTCGCAATCAAGCTAAGTGTGACAAACGTCAATCAAATGTGCTGTGGATGTCCAGCCTTCATTTTAAAAAGGAAATTCCAGCAGTTACAAATTGCAGCTTTGGCGGAACCCAAACAGATGCATTGAACCTCATTAATAACTCAGCATGAAAGTACAGAGTGTGGAAGTCACATTTTTCGAAATGTTTTCAATTTACTTCTGGTTTTAAGCCAAGGAAATGTTTAAAACTGAAATGTACTGCAACTTTAAAATGGACCGGTTTGAATTGACAAAAAGATCTACGTATTTGTCATAAGATGAGCTTTTTAAAGTGACTCGGGTAAAACCCTGTTGATTCATTTGCAGTTCAAAAAAGATAAAAGGTAAGATTTACAACTCAACTCAAAGTTTTCTAGTCAGAGTTCAAAGATTAAACACACAAACGTCACTGTAACATAAGTTTTAAAAAAAATGACGTTGATAAGTTTTACTAATAGACATCAAGTTGGGAGGACAACATAACGAAAGACATGAAACTATCTCAAGAACCCTGCTGCCAAACCTTTGAACGTAAAAACTGCCAAAAAACAAGAAAAAAAAGCCTCACATGGATTCACATTACCCTATTACCTTTAATCTCGCTTTCAAGCAAAGTAGGTAATGGAGCAAACCTTTCCTACAATTCAATTCATCTGTGACCTTCATAAGACCAGATCATTCATGTGAGTCAGCAGTCTCGCTACCACTTCGTTCAGTTGCATCTACTTTTGATCTCTACCAGGTTGACTCGGACTTCCAAAGAACTTTGTAAAAGTATAAATTTGATCTAACAATTACATTTAATGTTTTCAACTTCTTTCCCCACAGAAAAATGCTCGGTATGTCAGATATCTTTCCAGACTTGGCAGAAATTCTTATCTCTAACCTTTCTACACTTGGTCATTTCCCAAGGCAATCAATTGATATGCTATAAAAATACAGCAGTGATATTTAAGATGTTGAAGTTGTCTATTTTCTTGGACACATTATTTTTGCTACACTCGTTATATCATCGTTTACTTTGCAGACTTTCTGTGAGGCAAGTGTGGTTTCATTTTCCACTGAGGAATAGTAATGTGAATTTGTTGTCATTTAAAGGGATCTCTATCTGTACGTACCAGGTTGGGATTGACTGACAACCTGTTCAGACTCAAGGTCACCGTGACCCAAAAGTAGAAATCCGAAATTAGGTAATCTGTTGGTGAGACAGTTTCTTCCACGTTCCAAAATCCCACACTTGTTTATTGAAGATTATAAATGATGTGAATGTTTGTCTATACAAGCTCTGCAAGTGACTGATGACCAAGCGGTCAAGGTCGCAGTCCGCCTTTCCACCGAAGTCAGCTGTAAAAGCCTCAAAATCCATGACTGTTTCTTTCTACACAGCACCCCTGGGATGTACATTAGTTTCTTTGAACAAATCCTAAAGCTACATTATCAACAATATGAAAACACTAATTGGAATACACTTCAATATGACTCCATTCTTGAGTGGCAGGAGGTGAAATGGACCTAATTGATCGGCAAACCTCACCCAGATGGCTGCTGTTTGTGTGTGTGTGTGCGGCTATGTATATGTGTGTGTGTGAGTGAGGCCATGTGTTTCACTATATGATGGAAGGGCTGCCTTCCTCCCACCAAATCAAACTCTGGCCAATGTCACACTTGTGCCTCAGGGAGAAAATAACCCTGGGAACCGAAGCCCCCTCGCCCCATCTTCACCCACCCTACGATGAAGGGAAAATAGCTCAGTTGTTACATATTGGACGGACCCTCTTAATCCGAAGGGTCCGATTGAATGCACATGATCTGGAGTTGAAACGTGACCCAAAGCCACTGAGAAAGGCAATTATCGTTATCACTACAACATTGCCTTAAATTGTCCTCTTTTGTGAAACAGTTTCAGGATCTAAGGGGCGCAAACAATTTAGCGAAAAAATGGCATCAAACCGTAGCTACCATTACGAAAGAAGGAAATTGCACCAAAATTACCCCCTAGTCAATTTAAGGTCATTATTCTGGTTTTCTCCTACATTACGAGGTGGGGCGGGTTTGCTGTAAACACCTGCCACGGATAAAAATAATAATGATAATAAAACACAAAACTGGGGAAATCCACACCATGTGAAAACCCAGCAGTTGATAACATAAAGGCAGCCCAGAAGTGACAACATTATAAAGTGAGGAGATGAGATAAAAGCATTATGTTCACTCTCCTCGAGTGGCGAAATGGCATGACTGGGACGGAACGGCAAATACACCTGATTATATTCTGTATATGATAAAAATCCTATCAGACTGCGGATGGAATGCGAAACAACTCTTTTACTGAACTGAACTGAACTTTGACCATTTTTACCGCATTGCCACAGAAATAATTAAGTCTTTGTACCATTGACTATAACAAAGTGGTGGCTAATAAAGACACAGAGTTGTCCGCAATGGATGCTCGAAAACTCGAAAAGAATAGCAACATACACCATTGTAATTACATAGGTGCAGATGTACCTAATCAAGACGCCATATAGTGTCTGTTATTCCTATACAATGAAAGTGCAAACAAATCAGACGGGAAGGAGGCGGTCCACAAGGGTCAACAAAACGGTGCACTTTGTATTGTTGTCACTGTAACCAGGGCGACAAAGCTAGCCTCAATGGACAGGTGACTTTTAACTGGTCTTTACGGCTTAGACGTTGTACCTCAACGAGATAATAGACGCGGTGTTTCCTAATTAGCATTACTCTCATTAAATTAATTATACCACTACACAAATGGTTGCATGGTGGTAGATGACCACCCTGTCACACACCAATATACAACACACATGAAAAATGACTACATTTGTCACAGTAGCAAGAGGGTGAGAATACAGACACAGAAAAAGACATTTTAGATGTAAATAAATAGATAATAAATAAAATAAATAAATAATAATAATTCAATTTAATGTTTGAAAATACTGAGTCATATTTAAAGCATTCTAGCAATTTAGTGTTATTATTTATTGTTCTTTTTTTAGCTATATCCAGTATTAACCAAAGGCTGAGGTTAAGCTTAGTCCAGTTCACTTGCCAAAGTAATTGAATCCCTCCCTTTAGGCCAAATTATATTAAGGTGTGTTATTACTGCCACTCATAAATGCACTTAGGCCGGGCGTCCAATGGGCCCATTTGTCAAATCGGTGGCGCTTTTACGGAAAAACAGTCAGTATAATTTAGCAGCAAGAGACTGTCAGAGAACAGTCATTATCAAAACGTGACATTATGCTAAATTTTTAATAGATGTTGCAGGGGGTAAAGGGAGTTTGTCCTTGTCGCGACAAGGACGGCATATAAAAAAGCAGCATTTTCATACAAATGATGATTGCTGTCGACTTTTTTTCTTTTTTTTTTTCACCTCTGTGTGACCTTGTCGCGAGCACGACGCCGTACAGAAACGCTATAAAGAGTGTAAACAGCGGTCAGTGGTGTTTGCAGAAAGGTATCATGCTGGCAGCTGGTTTTCAAGATGAAATTGTTTTGGAAATAATGCAAAATAGCCTCTCTATGCCGTGCTTAAGAATATGACAGTTTGATATAGTTGGCGTTCAGGTTACAATTATATTGTGTTTGCACCACCGTGCTTGTGTCGTCCTTGATGATGTGTTAAATGAACTCTATTCCCAAGACAAGACCCTAATTGCATTATATTGATCAATAACGGATGACATCATTAGGCATTGGAAAACACACGTGCAAATAATTGCGTCTGCCGGCTGGAGGATGACGGGTCCGTGGGGGGTTGTGGATGTCTGCTACTCGAGGTGCTCGCCTACCGTAGTAGCGCGCTTGCTAAGGGACTCGACAGCTGCTTGAACACATTGAGCCTCCTTTGAAGGGATCAAGGAAAAAAGCCCCCCGCCGCTAAACGAAAAGTTCAAAACAAATCGGAAGACGGAAAAAAATAAACATAAATCGGGCCAGATTTGTTTGTGAAAACTCGTTTGAAAGTCCGAGGTGACTTTAATGCATCATGACGACCTTTTACACAACGGCTGCATGACAAATCCTATGGCCAATTTGCTAATTGTCCATTTCTGAGATTGTCCATATAATGGAATATTTGCAGATTGGTAGTCAAAAATGTGGAAAAACTTAACCATAGCACTAAAATATTTTCTTCTGCACTATAGTTTTCTTGTTTTTTTACCTTCAATTTTAGTTTGTTTTTAAAATAAAATTTTAACATGCTTAAGTGGGATTAAAAGGTGTTTATATCTATTTACAAACGGTCCATTGTCTCCCAATGTTGTAGATGTTTACAACAGTTTTCCTTGTTTTTCCTTAAATTTTTGTTTGTTTGTTTCTACAATAAAATTTTAACATGCTTAAATGGGTTTAAAATGTGTTTATATCTATTTACAAACGGTCCATTGTCTCCCTATGTTGTAGATGGTTACAACATAGTTGTTTTTTACCTTAAATTTGCGTTTGTTTGTTTTTACAATAAAATTTTAACATGCTTAAGTGGGTTTAAAAGGTGTTTATATCAATTTACAAACGGTCCATTGTCTCCCTATGTTGTAGATGTTTACCTAGGCATGCAACAGATCACATGAGAAAAGGTTCACTCCATCATTATTATTTCCTCTAATCATTTCCAAATATTGAAAAGCGCGCTAGAATGTTGTTCGAGTCTTCGCATCATAGCGTGCTAACAAGACAGAAAGTGGGCGTGGACGTTTGCAAAAGAAGAGCGAGGAATGCTTCCTGTTTACCAGCCGATGACAGAGGTAAGTTGAATCGCCAATGGGAAGGAAGGAAGCGTTGACCGCAATCAGCGATGTTTATAAAAAAAATGCCATAAAACTTCTTAGGATGCCACATATTCAAGAAGTGATTAGCTTGTAAAAGTGTGGTGGTGGTGTGTGGGGGGACGAGGGGGGTCAGCGGGAGGCTTGGTTGAGGAAGAGGCGGAGATTTGCTCGACCAGTGTGACGCAAGACGGGAAGCCACCTGATGTGAGAGAGGTCAGATAAAACGCAACGCGGCTGACGGTCTTACGGGGCAGGTGCTTCCTCCCCCCCCGCGCACACACTCACGCACGCACACTATATTAGGCCCAGCTGTGTCAGAGGCTTTCCCAGACATCCAGCCCACGCCAGCACGCGCATCCTCAGACGAAGGGGTGGGTTGTTTTTGGGGAGGAGGTAGCGGGCCAAGGAGGACGGAGGACGGAGGAGGACGGAGGATAGCGCACGCACGCACACGCTCGCACAACAGGGCAGGAAACTCTCCAAGAGTGTTTGCTCTCCCCCTCCTCACGGTTCCCAACTTTTTGATTCCAGAAAAACACACTCAACGACACCTTTTAAGATTTAAAAGGAAAGAACTAAAATAGGAATTTACGTACGAGGGGGATTTGGAGGGCTCATCCTTCCTATCTTGTTTCCTCTTTTGGCCAGGGAAGCTTATACTTTAGCAGGGATATCCATATGTAAAGCATTAATAATACACCGCTTATTCCAAGCAAGTATATACGTATATATATATTTGTGGTTTTGGTATAAATTCACAATTATTGCGCTTGCCAAGGTTTTTGAACAGAGGAATGCGGTTTTCCCTTACTCATCTTTCTATCCAATCAAAACAACAGTTGAGAATAATATGCTTAAAATGGGATGATATTTTGTACCGACATCAAACATGGACGTATAAAAAAATATTAATATAAGTACTCACATGTGGATGTGGATGCTGTGCCTTGATAGTTTTTTCTATTTGTTGATCAGCGACTTATGACCTTGCGGATGTCATAATTAGATTTGCATCGCATGTGATTGGACCCAATCAAAATTGCATCCCAACTTCTGATTGGTTGAAAATAGTGGCAGTCTTGTAACCTGAAATGAATCGGAAACCTGGGTTAAGTAAGTGCTCGTAATCACATATAAAAGCCTCTATATTTTGGAATTAGGGAAAAATACACTGTCTAAAAACTGTAATGACATTTTTAAATCTTTTAATGTATTTTTCCCAAATTTCTCTACAAATGAACCATAAATATAAACAAAACATGAATATAAATATTACAATAACAGGTCCATATGTTCCCAAAAACTGTCCTATGACCTATAGTCATTTTTTTTCCCAGCGATCGCTGCTGTTGACCTCAGCTTACATACAAAAACTCACTCACAATTCCTTCCCCATTAAAAGGAACATGGATATAGTCGACAATAAGTAATTTTGCGTCTTGACAGAGGTGGTTCAATTGGAAACCGGGGTCCTTTCCACACTATTTTTTTAATTGTGGCAGCGGGCAAAAAAAAAAACATGGACTCCCTCACATTCATCAAAATTTTTGGCCTCTCTTGCCGATCTCACGTTCACTCCATACCCAACAAACACTGGGATTGTTTTGAGCTGTCTGGTGGAGGAAGGAAAGCGGTGTGAGAAAGTGGCTGTTTTTTTGAGGCGGACAGGAATTGCCCTCACGGTGCACGGTTCCTCTCCTCGCAGCGGGAACAATGCCGTGGCGTCACACCCCAGCGCTGACCCTCGCCGTTTCACATGGAAAAATGTTCCCAGAATTCCGCTCCCAGGCTTTAGCGGTGCGAGCGGGGAGGGAGCCATACACGTAAAGAGAGAGTGAAGGTAAGAGGTGCCTCTGGACTCATTTGTTGCTGTGGCAACCCACCGGAATGCCGATGAGATGGGTGGCGGCGGAGGCGTGGCCAGTAGCTTTCAAAGCAGTTGGCTCCTTGTTGACAAATGCTAATCCGTGCTGAGCAAACAGCGCGTCAATACAAAGCAGTTAAGAATAAATTGATAACTGTATAGTAGCAACAGAGTTTAAAAAAAAAATGGTGTCAGATCAAATGGAATTTAAAAAACAGCAATTATTAACCTTTAAACAATGGTAACGGTTTACGATACACACAAGCATATATTTTTCTTAGCTCGGTAGCAGAAATTGCAAATACTGTATTGTAAGTATATGTGAAAAAAGTTTATAAAAGAGAAAAAATCTAAATATGTAATTAATTGGATGTTAAAAATCAAGTTGGAAATTTGCATGTAAAATGTGCCATTAGAACTCAGTTATTCGAGGAATTGACATTGGAAAAGAAAGACTTCTTTTTCAAATAAGAAAATAGAATCATAATTGTATAAATATATAACCTAAGATGCAACAGGGGTGTGTTGGGGCACAAACGAGCAGATATTCTATATTAAAAGAAACTCCATACATTTCAATGCAAAAAAAAATGTAGTGTTTTTGCAGACTTACTATAAACTCTAAAACTTCTTACCGAGAAGACGCCTAACCTTCCGTGCAAAAACTGAAAAGACACCGCAAATCCTAGTAAAAATTGACTGTATTTTTACTGGTATTTTTTTTTCAACAATAAAACACACTTCTAGACACAAGAGTCCCAAACAACTGTACAACATCCGATACTCTCCCCTAAAAGTCTTTAACCTCATCCAACTGGTAGAGAGCATTTGGTCATAATTCCTTAACAGCAAAATCCAAGTTTTAATAGCCCCCTTCCACAGTAACGTTATACCCCCACATGGTGCTCTATAACCCTTTTACACACCCTCGTGAACTTGAAGTTTTCCATAAAAACTTACAATCTATGTGGCAGCAGACAATGTGAACTAAACTCCTCATAGGATTGTGTTCGAGAATCAACCATTTTTATGTCGTAGTAACCGTGTGATTGCTCAACGGAAAGCCAGCTGTAAGACTCTTTCCACTTCCCCCTACTTATTTGAAGAAATTTTATACACACACAAAACTTTTATAGATTCTAAACAGTAGAGTGAGCCCTCTAAAAAATATATTTTTCTGCCAGCTTCAGACTTCCACGCGTACATAAAGTACAATAAAATATGGATTACTAGCTGCCGGCAACAGGACTAGTTAAATTTCTATAAAATATGTAGAGGGTGAGATAATTATCTATTACAAGTCAGTTCGTGTTTTACAGGATTTTGCAGATGCTAAATAATATACATTGAATGTAGTAAAATAAAGCTAAAAAAAATTATAATCTAGAACAAAAATAACTTTGCAGAGGCTGGTTTTGTGTTTTTGCTGCTTTTCTGTCTTTTTTATTGCATTTTGGTATTTAGTTTTTTAACTAGGTCTACAATGTCTTCTGTGTCTTGCTACTGCAACCAAGAAATATCCCGAATACGGGATGAAATAAAGTTCTAATCTAACCTAACCTAAGTCAAGCAAGGAAACGCAACATTTTATTGTGATTTGGACCGCGGTGACAATTTCACACTTTCAAATTTCATCTTGGAAATTCATATAACGAGACTCCAAACTGATTTTTTCCGAAAAACTTCAAGTCACCGTTGACATGGCTGGCGTTAAATATAGCTCACCTTGGTTCCCGCAATGTAAACAACCTTGTGATGTCAGCCATGATCCCGGGGCCAGGATGAGGCCAATACACAGGAAGTGGCTCAGCAGCAAGCTGCATCCCATAATAATCAGGGCGACAAACGCCGACAAACAATCTGAAACGGCGCGAGG
Organism: Stigmatopora argus; assembly: GCF_051989625.1. Taxonomy (NCBI): domain Eukaryota; kingdom Metazoa; phylum Chordata; class Actinopteri; order Syngnathiformes; family Syngnathidae; genus Stigmatopora; species Stigmatopora argus. Next base: position 8,839,577 of record NC_135405.1, on the reverse strand, counting down.
TGACAGATAGCGGCGAAGGTGCACCAACGTCAAGCCCAAAATCACACAAACAAAACGCCGGGCGCAGAGGCCTCGTTTACCGCAGAGACACGCAAACAACATGACGGCTGATGTAAACGTACAATGTGTGACAAACACAGTTGCCGTTCTACGTCTCCAGACCACCTCAAATCACATCAAACTTGTCGACAAACAGCTACTTTTGGAATTGCCTGCAAACAAGCTATGGGGAACTCACATGTGATTAAATGGCGTTTTCACGTTCCCGTCGTCGAATGACAAGCAACTGGAGTGAAAGCATCTGCGGGCCATTTCACCTCCTCGTCACCTTAAATGTGACGCAACTGAGCTCTGATGTTAATGGATGGCTTTTACTTAGCAAGCATTAGGTAACTAAACCTTGTTGATAACGTCACTACAAAATTCTGATAGGAAAACACGTAGATCACCTGAAGTAGTTCACAATCAGTGTTTAGACAAAAATATAGAAATATATGTGCGGGTTGTGAAAGACAGGTGTTGCTCAACTTTGATGGCTGCATCAAGTTTTCCTATGATCAACCAACAGGGGACGGAAAAATGTGAATTTCAAAAAACATATTGATTGCTAATACACTTTTTTAAACATAAAGTGGCAAGTGTTATACTTTTAGATTTTAAAGTCCCTAGTATTGACAGGGCAACATGTGCAGGCTGATTGTAAGAAAAACATTAAACATAAACATACGTATGCCAGAAGTGGTGCAGCCAAGAAAAATGCTATTAAATGACGACAGACTGTTGGGAATAACTGAATAGCATTCCCATTATTTTATACTTCGATGAACTTAACATGAATGTTTTGTAATGGGACGACTCTGGTTGAAAACCTGGGCAAACTTCATACTACTGGAATATTTTGTTTTTGCAAAGCAATGTCGAATTTGGACAACATAATCTTTGACTTCAAAGGGTCACGACATAACTAAAATTATATATCGGAAAAACTAAAGCGCTTCCGAACAAAATTGTCTTATTGCAAATGTGCAAGTGTTTCCTCCGCTCAGATCTAACACGAATTCTTTCAAAACTGTCTTTACGCGAGCTTTCCATGTTTAACACTCCTCCACCTGTCCTGAACTGAACTCAGCCTGTGGCGTGCACCTCATTTCAGGCAGCATCAAAGCATCCCTCTCGTCACGTGCGCGGCTATTAATCCCCCTCCCACCTTGTACTACTGACCCCCATCACAGGCAGCAACGGAGGGCGGGATTGGAAGTTAAAAGGCAACCTCGGTGACTGTACTTCACACCTATTACACACACATGCACACCCAGACTGCCACGGACACATAGACAAACACACGGCAGCCTGGACGTTGAAGATAAGGCGCTGTGACAGAGAATGTTAGGGAGGTGGGAGGGGCTGGGTGGGATGAAGTATGTGTGAGCGGTCTTGTGTCTGAGGGATACTCAACAGGACGTCCTGAAAATAGCCAGATTTCTAACTGCGCAGGAGCAAGACAATTGATGAAGCCGATCGAATAAAAAATATCCTGACTGTAATACATTTGTGACTAAGGAGAGCCACATTCAATGCACTGTTAAGAAGTTAACGGGACAATTTTTTTCCAATAATTTCAATGTTACAGTTTCACTCATCTGCAAACGTCACTTTCAAAAATGAAGAAAAGAAGCTTTATATATATATTTTTTTTAAAGACCTACATTTCCGGCCCCGCCCCCCTAACACACAAAAATGATCCCATCTCCATATATGCCAGACGTCGGAGGATGGGAGTTGGCAGGGTGCCTCGCTGGGCAGGTGCAGCCATACTTGGCGATAACAGATCAACGCAAAGCACGAATCATGGTTTGGGATGCTCCGCATGGGGTCTTGGTGACCTTTTTACGTACGAATTTAAGAGGATTGCAGTGGCGGCGTTGAAGGTGTAGAGGGGGTAACTGCTCTGTGCCAGTGCGGCATCGTGGAAAATGCTTCTCAGTGGTTTCCTGTGCGTTGCCATTATCAGGCCTTGTTGATGGACCAGCTTCGCTACAACCCCCCCCCTGACTTCCTGCCTCTCTTCCTTAACCTTTTTCACCCCACTTCCCCTCCCACACTTGACTCAATCCCATGAATCACTGCTGCCCCGAAGAAGGGGCAATGGATTGGCCAACTGCCCGAGTTTAGCACAAGGCGAATTCACGCAGGGCAAATTCTATGGACTTTCCTGATGTGTATCACTTTTGGGACAAACGTTGAGTCACATTTGCATGAGATCATTTCTACTCTAGATAGCAGCCAGGACGGACCGTGTCCTGTTTGAGAAATACTGGAAAGACCTTGCAGATGCTGGGTCACACAGCTCATGTTAGGCCAAACAATTTGCAACATTTCTGCTAATAGGGGACAGACGTATATCTTGTTTTTCCCATATCCACCAATAAAACATGTGACGATGGTCCAGGCCTACCAAAATTTCAATGTGATGTGGCCACAAAAAAACAGGACTAGCAATTTTGGTTAGTGTCATCCTAATATTAAGAAGACCAACAACAACAACAAAAACAAGGAGAGAATTTGAGACCCCCCTCCCATTAGATAATTTGTTCTTCATCCTCTGTTATCAAGACAACACACTTAAGCCTGCCTAACAAGGAGGGAGGGGGCTTTCAAAAATAGCTATTGGTCATTAAAGAAACAACATGAGTCCTGAAAACAACTGGACAGAGAAATCGAATGTAAAAACCACTATATTTACGATATGTGCAAGGAGGGAAGCATCTGACCACAATCTTGCCGCAAGCATCCCAAAATATATTCCCCACTTAAGCTTTCTTCAAGATTGCACCTTCCAGGGAAGCCCAGGCCACCGTCCCATCCACAGGACGTGACACAGAGCATGTGCGGGGGTCCTGATAGGGACTCCCAGGCCGGTGAGAATGAGAAAAGAAAACAGAGAGCCAGGGGAAGGAAAGGGAAACACTTAGGTGGGCTTGATACCCTATCAACAACCGATAGCCAAGGCTGGCGGGTAAGTGATGAGAATGGGGCTTCCTCCTTGTTCAAAGCGTCATTATGGATTTTTGGATACGAGTGAAGATCAGATGATGGATGGATAAAAGCTACAGAGGGTCTGTTGAGTAGAGGGGGACGCGCTATGAGTACCTTTTTGTTCTTGAAAATGTGCCTCAGATGTTTGACGCAGGACAAAGGCTAGCGTAGGGAAGAGGGGGACGGGAGGGGGGGTTGCGGTTGTGGAGACAAAACAAACAGCAATTAAGGTAGTTTGTGATTGTGTCTGAAAAGGCTTCACCGTCCCGTCCTCTAGGAAACATCTGCCATATTGATGTACGAGGCCCGGAAAAGACAAATTCCTCCTATCCCTGAAAAAACCTCCGTCCCGGTGAGTCGCCTATTTATCCGGGACGGCGTTGCTCAGGCCTCCACGTACACAAACATGAAGACGCAGGCTGTGTTGTTTGCGGCGCTCCGAAATATACTCCTTATAAACATTGATAGTCTAAACACAGATAAGGCTCCCCCTATCGCTTCGACCTGTTAGTTGAGAATTCCAGACAAGATTGAGGAGAAGATAAGAAGTCTATCTATAGGTGAAGTCTATCGCAAAGACACATTTTACTTAAGAAGCAGTAAACGCAACAATATCTATTGCAGATGATGCCAGCTACGTTCCATTGGCCGTCTGTCCAAATATCCATGAAAGGTCCATGAGGCAAAGCAGATAACAGACGTAGCGGTCGCGGTGCTTTTGGTGTGTTTACTACAATAGATTGATGGAAGAGATATAAAACAATAGTACTGCTAATTTACCACAGTCCGATAATAAAAGTCAGAGAAACGCACTTTTGTATTAGGGCCTTTGGGGCAAGACTGGCCCAAACGTAAACGTGAGGCAGGTTTTATAATGCACCATTCAAATGATTTGATTATTTTTGAATGGGATGGCTGGAATGGTAGCAAAAGTGGAGGAAATGCCATTGGGATTTTTACAGAATGAAATATATGATAGTGGGATCAGTTTAAGCAAATAGATAAGGTTGAAGGTATATAGTAGAATGAGCGAGTACAGGAATTTACACACTAAAGGTTTAAGGTTTTTTACCTAGGTCTACAATGTCTTGTGTGTCTTGTGTCTGTCTTGCTACTGCAACCAAGAAATTTCCCGAATACGGTATGAAATAACGTTCTAACCTAACCTAATTTGTAGCTGGATTTGGACATGCAAATAAAGTCAATATGAGTAAGTGCAGTCTCACAATATTTCAGTGTTTTCATTTACACGCACAATTAATTTGCACATGGTTTATAAATAAACCTAAAATCAACAAAAAATGTCCACATCAACCTGAAACACGTAACTATCTTATCACACAATTCAAACAAGTAGCCTGTATAAAAGATAAAACATGAGAACTATGAAAAGGGCGGTTTGGGCCTATGGGCAAGCAGTTTGACACCAATGTTTTACAAGGTGGTCACAAGGCTTGAAAGTGCTCTCTTCAAGTGGAATGAATATGCTTGCTTGTATGCTTTCAGAGGCGTGTTGTCCCATAAACAAAGCAGCAGGCTGGCAAAGTGTGCTGGTGTTTTTTATAACAACATTGAGGAGTCACCCACAAGCCTAAAGGACATACACACTTATCTCATTCAGCAACTGTAGCGTTGATCATCAAACATTAAAACACAAAAGTACACGGGCATCTTAGTCTGATTTTCAACAGTCCATCTTTACATTCCGACTCAGAATGTTGTGTTTTCTCTCGTAATTTCCGCCTTAACTGCCCTCTGACGAATTGAAGAACGAATGACCGGGAATTGAACGTGCTCACATGTTAGAAAGTGAACATGGGGCCAACACGTTGGAGATATTCATAAGAAAGATGTCTTTAATAGCAGTCATCTGTAACGACGGAAGAAGAAACGGCCGCAGATGAGGACCAGAAATCCAAATGTTTAAGTTAAACATGCGGTAATCAAGGGCCAAGGTCTTAGTATGAATGACTAGAAACATTTCTGTTTTGGATTATACCCTAAATACACAAACATTTTTGTTTGGTTTCATTCTAGACTCTTTTGGCCAAATGTACACGTTCCAAGTAGGCTCCTTCCAGGGCCTGTGTTTAGAGTTTACAACTAAACAAAAGCATTTATCTGAGTGATGTTGTATCAACACTGCACTGAGACTCAAAGCAAAAGCGGCATTGATGTGTTCAGGTTTCATTGGCTACGTCATAATATAGCCGAGTCACGCGCGTGCAATATTAACACCACACGCAAGATGTAAACAATGAACTGATCTTGGTCGGTCTTCAACTGGAATTTAGTCGGATGTTTTAAAATTGATGAATTCCTTTTCAGTGGCTCGAGCACTAATTCAACAGCGTACAGAGACATTTAAACTGAATACAAATACATTTTCTGTTGCACACGTGGGCATAGCATGCCACAAAATTTGCTTTTTGTGATCCCGTTAAACTGGAAGGGAAATGCCATTGTATCTTGCCTCATACCAGATTGTCTCCAACCCATCCTTGCAGATGACAGAACATATCCTAAAATGTTTCGAGCAATTTATCAGGAGTTACCACGAAACTCAATTTCCTTCGTAAACCTTTGCGACATTTGACATTTTTCGTACAATGTCTTCCTAAAGTGTTGTATGTTTGTTAAGTTGTACAGGTTGGACGAAACAGTAATCAATTTGAGCATGAAGTCGATACACACACAAACACACACACGCACGCACACGTGTAAAACACACCTCCCATCGCCAGCTGGATGGGGGGGAAAAGCAGCACTTGGGGAACAGTTGACACTATGATCTCCTTAATGGTTACATCCTCCACGCCCGACACCAGAGACGCTGTAACACACGAGCTTTCTTTGCTCGGAAAAGGGGGAAAGATACAAATTGCAGCATTCCCACTCTCTCACACACACCGACATGCACACACTAATCGCATACGCTATCTTGTTTAGCAGCCCCCGCCTCCTCCGCCTCACCCTCCTCCTCCTCCACGCAATCAGAGGCTCAGAATAGGAAGCAGGGAGAGGAAGCGGTCGTGCATTCACAGGCTGGGAACAAGGAGAAGGAAAAACAGCCGGAACCTGGAATTTACGGAGGAAAAAACAGCAGTCATCCCAAAATACCTCAGGACCATCTCGGCAGATAAACACACAAATATCACCGCTAGCGTCCCTTTTGTTGTTCTGCCGCTGGAGTGGATCAGACACCCACAAGTCGCAATTGGTTTCAAACCATCTTGCATCATACAAACTAAAGTGTCATCGTTCAAATTGACGATGTCAATGGGTGGAGAATCAAAACTAATCCCGAAGCTAAACGCATTGACGCACATTCGTCATTTCGTTCAATCTCCTTCCCAAACGTGTCTTAGCTTCGCTTTTTATTAACGTCTTGTGTAAGTATGTCATACATATTGGATCAAAATCAGAGTCTTTCTCCCTGGTGGTCGAGGTTTAGGTTCACTAACCCTCAAGGTCATTTCCTGTGACCCTTTCTTCCTAATTGATTCAATTTGACTGCCATTGGCCTTCTATTAGGATGACCTCATGTCCCCTGTCCTTTGTGTCCTGGAATAGAGAAAATCTGAATGGGGGGAATTAGGAAACTAGTTCTTCATGGTCATCCAGCCCACATAACATTTAGTGAAGTGACATCATTTGCAAAGCATAACGATAAACGTAAGCCTACGTTACAAAAAGGACAATTTCCAGTCAATAAATTGACAACACGACCAACAAAAAAAATGTCATTGCAGCTTAACTACCAACAAACATTCCGATGTTGCTAAGAAGACATAATTAAATTATCGCAGATGATTGACAAGTTACTACATTAACAGTTGAGCAACATGTGACCATTATTTTGCCTTCACGGGGCGCCGTGTACTCGGCTCCAGTCTGACGGCAAGAGCCGTGTTTCTCTAGCAACACTTCTGGAAAGTCCAAAGGAGGTCAGTTGCCAACCAACCTAGGAACCTTGAACCCTGCGAACTTCAACCTATTTTTAAAACTTTCAACATTTTTCACTGATCCTGATCTCATGCCTGTTCCTTTGGCAAGACTTTGCTTATGCATTTGTTGTTCAACAAAGACTCTCATAAATCAAAGCTGCAGCTTTTTTCATTGCATTTGTCATGAGGTCTGACCTCAACACACAAATTTCAATAAACTAAACATATGGCTGGAGCCATGAAAAAAAACTGTCTACTTTTTAGATAGAAAGAAACTGAATTTGGGATATTGACTACAATAAAAAATTAAGGTTGTTAGCAGGGATAAAAAAAATCTGTGGACTTTGACATATTCCTTAATATAATAATTTCTTTTCAATTTAATACATACTTGGATTTTAACATTGCCTGTATGTATTGTACTATTTGTAAACATTCCATTAACTATTCATAATTTTATTTTCAGCATTTCAAGTCATTAAACCAATGGAAATCATTGTCATTTTTTATCCAACTTATTTCAACATTTAATTTTCAGTTTTTTCTACATTTTTTCTTTAATTATTTGGAACATTTTCCAAATCATTACTTATTTTGAACCTATTCAATAAGTTTAAAAAAAGTATGCTGTGTTTTTTCCACCTCGATTATATTCTTTTGATTTGAATTACTTTACATGAACATTTTAATATTTAACGAATTATATTTTCTTACATTTTCTGTGATTTATTATATTTTTGTAAGTTATCCATTTTCTAACGAATTAATTTAACCAACAAATCCCCATGTAGAGATGCCTCCTTTCACATTGTGCGTTTGCCATCCCGTCGACCGCGTTAGTACACAGAACCAATCGTAGCGAAGAACTACACTCGAGCACATCCTGTTTGACTTGACCTCAGAGGATATTCTCCTTTCCCAAGCAAACAAACCACCAGGCTTTTTGGATCGTACCAACGTCGGAGGGGAAGGGAGGGGAACGCCAGAGGACATCGCATCTGAGGGACCATTAGCTACAATGTTATGGCCTTTGGTTCAAGTCCATGAATTTAAGTGTAAAACGACGACATTTCCTCGAGGGTTTGGTCCAATCCAATAATGACAGACACGAGCATCTTATGACAGTGTCATAGTACTTTTACCTCAATGCACCACTGTAATTACCATAAAAGTTCAAGTCCGGGGGAAGTTAACACCATTTTTAGGTCAAAACGAACCGGAATAAAATCAGCAGTTTGTTAAGCAGCCTGGCCACGTGTTTAGCATCTGACGCTATTGTATGTAAGCGTGTTTGGCTTGGGTATATTATGCAGAAAAAAGACGTCGCCTCCTCCTATGATTAATCCACTATTAGGCTAAGTCGCCGACACCCTTGCCCCTCCGGCGTCCCCGCAGTGTTTTATACTCGGCTAATGGCGGCGCTGCCGGGAGACGGTCGGGATTAACGCTGCCGACTGACACTAATCTCATTGTGCTGGGGAGGATTTGGGACCACTACTTCACTGTCGCTTGCAAAAAAAAAACTACCAGCATTTGTGGCAAGAGTACAGGATTTGTGTGGCTAACACAAAGGACACGTTAAGTGTCTAAATAAAGAGTTTTCTTTCTGAGATGTACTAGACTAGAGATGCACTGATCATACTGCATTGGTAGGATGGTCCATTAATTAATTGACCACTAATTTAATGAGTCTAGACCAGGGGTGGGCAAACCGGTCCTGGAGGGGCGCCGTGGGTGCAGGTTTTTGTTCCAACTGATCCAACACGGAAAGTTTAACCAATTTTTTGGCTGAAATAAGAAGCACCTGCTTGCAATCCACTGATTGTACTTCTAACATACTAGATTGGTGGAAAGGTTTCTTATGGGTGGAACAAAAACCTGCACCCACTGCGGCCCTTTGTGGAATAGTTTGGGGACCACTGGTCTAGACCAAACCACTGAACCACTTTGTGCATTTTCTTCACTGCCAATCTTCTTGGAATGAAGTGATAAACATGAAGAAATGCATTTCTATTCGACAATTGTTTAGCATGTTGACGTCACCCGGGTGCCCAACAGAAGACCCGGTCAGCGGTGTTACATGTTTGGAGTAAACACTAAAAAAGTCGCAAGAGGAGAAAGCAAAGTTCCAAAACAGAACATGAGGGAGAAAACAGTGGGAAGAGATTGGAGAGGGGCATTCGTAGACCAGCAAAAGAAAATATCAAAGATGAAATGAGAGTAGTACCTTTTTCTTTTCACAATACATTTGCCAGTATACATTACTATTATTGTAGTTGTCTTTTGCAAGGGTAGTCTCGATAGTCAAGTCCATGTTTTGTTCTTTTTGGCACCATAAACCTCTCAAAACCTTCACTTGAGCCTTCAGACATCTGCAAGGCAATTTGTCCCACAAAAAGCGAATGGTAGAGCCAATCGGAGATGACTATTTCTGAATTTTAGCCAATTTCCTATCAGGAGCACTCTGGAGCCAAAGGCAGAACTTGCGACCCTAGGAGCAACTCGTAAATCCCCATCCCTATTCTACCCAGAACACTGACGTCACCACCAATCTGCAGCAACATATTGACCTCGCCGTTTAAATCGCCATATGACTGTTTTTTTTACGACACAGAGGCCTGCTACCAAATTCTAGAGAAGGGAGGGCAAACAAGTCTTCCATGCAGCTGGTAGCCGGTTAACGAGCTTAGCCAGATCAGATAAAAATGATGTATTATACAGCATGGCATTAAATGCCATTTTAATTCCGTTTATTTATTTGTATGACAAAAACGGTGCTATCCATTCTTTTTTTTAGACAGGTAAACAACATACAGTTACCATGATTAATGCGTTTAATTCACAGTAAACCTACACTTGAACCAACCCTGTATTACTTTTGTTGACTCATAAATTGATTGTATGGTGGTCCCAAGGTCAGATTTTCATGGGGATTCTCAAAAAAATTCAGCGAAATGGTACTCCCAAGTGAATTGGGTTTTAATGGAAGAATTGAATTGCCCTGCTTGCCAAAATGTATCGATGGCAAACCAGTGATTTTTCCCTCATGTGAAACAGTACACTAGTTACAAACCACTGTTCCACGATACCTGCATCCAATTAAGGCTTATTTGGGCAAATTTTCCTCCCTGGAAAATGCCCAAAAGGACCACTTGAAAATCAGCAATTTCCTGTCCAATTTGAGGCATTCGTCCTTCAGATATTTTTTCCCCTCCATCACGATAGACACGTGGAATCCCATGGACACGGCATTGCTCCAAATAATCCCAAACTCTTTGCTTTGATCATAAGGGAGGGGAAAATGCTCAACTTGTCAGTTTGCCCGGACCACACCTAAGGGAGCCATGTGTTTCATTATATTGGTCTTCCATAAGCAAATCCAAATGAGACACTCCAGTGTCAAGGCTGGGTAGGCATTCAATACATTCTCCACATTCCGGCAACAACAATAGATAATCTCGCACACCGATGGAGAAGGTTTTATTCCGTCAGTGCGCCGGCAAAGTTTGCACGACAACGTAAGCACAAAAGACAAAGACGGCAACCTCGGCGTTGGAATCAAAGCGGCGCTTTGTCCATGGCCGAGGCCCGATCCCACGCTGACCCGCAAACACGCTGTGATGGTAACACATCAAAGCACCTATGCCAAGGCCTGCGCGTGAACCCTAAACTCGCTGGACCACCGCGCCCCCCCCCACCCTCCGGAAAGCGGAGACATCTTAATCTAGGCACGGTCCCCGTCCCGCGCTCTCGCAGAGTGGGTGAGAATAGCGCGGCTGAGAGGCGCACGGCGGCAGCTGGTCCGTGCGAGGGTCCGGTTTCACGTAACAATACGATGCGTTTAAGTGAGGCATGTTATAAATAAGAGCACAGAAAGCATCCGATGACAGCAGCTCGGCTTCCCCCCCGGCCCACTCTCTGCTTTGTTTCTTATCCGGCTTTACACTTCAAATTTAGATACGGTAAAAAACGCTTTGGTTTAAAAAAAATGTTTAAAGAAGACGGCCATAAATTCTGCCCGATTTTCTAACAGTGTCAACTGTAATAATAATAATAAAGTTCTAAATACATGATACATGATTTCGGAAAATTTGGGGTAAGATTAACTACGTTATGGGGTGGCACAATAGCAATAAGCTGTTTTAATGACCTGATTTTGTGGGGTGCGCGGCTAAAAAAAATGTGCAAAATCAGCACATCCCTAAGAATTTGAGTCCTTAATTTTACATCAATGGTTAGTCTGCAAAAATGCCACGTGCAGTTAATTAACACGCTTGGCCCAAACCCCGGAAAGGAATCTTCCTTTAGGATAGTCAGATGGCGTGACTGCTTTAGAGTGCCTCATAAGTGGCCACGAGTATGTGCAATGTCGCACAAAAATGAAGAAAGATACATTTGGTTTTTATCTTTTTGACTTAACATCATGTTTTTGAGCTAACTGTTGTTTAGAGTGCCTCGGTGTTGGTACATGGTCGATTGTTCGCCGGTCTTTTGGTCGCCGATCTTTTGGTCGCCCGGAAGGTAAGTAATAATTACCATTTAAATCGTTGCTCAAATTCCCTAAATACAAACTGCGAATTACTATTTAGTCATACTTAATGTCCTAGTAATTATTAGGCTAAAGAAAAGCTCCAAATCGGGGCGACCAAAAGACCGCGACCAAAAGACTGGCGACCAAAAGACGGCGACCAAAAGACCGGCGACCAAAAGACCGGCGACCAATCGACCGCACACGCTCATTGTTTGACGTAAGTGTGTAGATCACAAAGAAAAGGGAGAAGTTGTCTTCCATTGACAGTGGCCATTTGAGTGCGGCATTCATCCCTTCAGTGAACACACACTGTATTTATTGTAACCCCCCCAAACAATCAAATAAAGCGCAAAAGAGAACATATGGCTCACATATCGTTCACTTTCCCTCAAAACAAAGAGTGTTATCAGTTTAGCCGCAGCTACTAAATTAAAAGCGTTCCCGTCGCACATTTTATAGCCTCTTTTACAGCAGGTAGATGGGAGTTGTGGCTATTAAAAAAAGCAAAAACAAAGTAGATAATGCCATCTCTGTTTGCCAAACGGGGTCCATTACGGCCGAGAAATCACGGCTCAATTGTGCTCAGCGTCGGTCACAATATGGCAACTCGCTGGGTGGCGATGATTAATGAATGTTTTTAAAGTCAACAAGCAAGAGAATTTGCAGCTGATGGCGTTTTGTGTATATGTATATCTATATATTTAGAAAGAAGAGAGCCTGAGCTGCATTCATAAGCCATTGTGCTGTGTAGACTCACTGGGGACACAACAGGTGTGTCAATAGCATGCAAGTTTGCTGCCGCTGCTGCTCGTATAAACACAATAAACGCTCTCCGTTTTCACTCTAGGCTACCGTGGAAAAACAACAGACGACAAGCCAGAAAGATATCTATCTTTTTACAAATCATATGTACGGAATACTGTACTTACTGTAAATATATGATCATGTAAACCATATATGTAAATACTACATAGACAATCCAATTACACACTGTGCAGTGTATATGTGCATGTATATAGATCATTTGTATATGGATACCCACATTTAACTGTGTACTATCATAATGACAACTCAATAAAAAATAGCAATATGTGAACCAAAATAGAACAGGAGGTACGTATTTCATGCTTGAAAATGACATCTTCAAGCCAGTGTGCAAGTTCATTTGCATACAGGTGAATAGTGATGTGCCTGCACACTGTGCACCCGCATGAGGGCCAGAGTAGGGACATGCGCCTCAACAATGGGGTGAGGAGACGAGTGGAGAGGATAGAAGGCACGCACTTCAAGGTGGCCACGCGACACCCATCAGGGGGAGGGGTGAGTGATAATTATAAATGTGCGTAAGGGAAAATTGTAAACAAGATCTTCCCTTATTTGGTATTATCAATGCAAACTAGCCCTAAAGGCTTGTGGATACTGGTTTTCATTCTCAAAGTGGTAAGTGGCAACACATTTATTATTATTTCCTTTAATATTTTATCACATTGTATCTACTGAACACAATAGCCCATTTTTATTACTATTTTGTATTGCTATTGAAGTAAATACAAAAGTAAGGAGCTAAAAAGTAGCCAGAACAGCAACAAAATCCTCTAAACAAATACATTTACAATATATTGAATTTTCAGACAGTCATTTTCCATTGATCCTCACAAGGGTCGTATGATATATTTTTTATTATATACACATATATATATATATATATATATATATATATATATATATATATATATATATATATATATATATATATATATATTTATATAATATATATATATATATATATATATATATATATATATGTATATGTATATATATACATATATATACATATTTGTACTAATTAAGTGTCCAATGGAGCCGAGTTCCCCCTCTAAACATTTTTTTTTGAATTTTCAGTCATTATTTTTCCATTTATCCTCACAAGGGTCGTAGGATGATATGTCTAGTGTTGCTTTAATTTATATACATATATATATATATATATATATATATATATATATATATATATATATATATATATATATATATATATATATATATATATATAGCCTTGAAGAATATTTGTGCTGAAAATGACATCAATTTCCCACCCAAATAAATGGCACGTGACAACATATTTGTACTAATTAAGTGTCCAATGGAGCTGAGTTCCCCCTGTCAGCATCCATCCATTCATTGTCTTTGCCCAGAACGCGCAAATGTGCGCCAAAAATAAGTCGACAGATGTTGCTGCATGCTTGCTCATAATGGCGGTGGGCGCGCATATTAAATCTGGATATTTGGTTGTCGGGTTGCGGCAAGGGAGGAGAGGGAGGGGGGGAGGATGGCGAGGAGGGGGGGGAGAGATCGGGGCTAGGAGCGTGGTTTTGGGCAAGTGGGCGTGGTGCACGCCGTCCACGATTGGCAGTTTATGTAATGAGCCGCCGCGCACAAGTCTATAAATGAGGGAGGGCGCTCCCATTGAAAGCGGACAAGAGTGACGCGCGTCGGGCTGACTGGATGCTCCGTGGATGCGCAACTTTTTTGGCTTGTTGTTGCATCGCTCCAAAACACGCACACGCGCACATAAGAAGGGGGCGCGCGTACGCCGCTGACGTGCACTTTTATGGAGTACGGTGCCATGTGAGGAGGGGCGACAGGAGGAGGAGAGGGGGTCGCCGCCGCGCTTCTTGGATATTGCTCCCGTGTCATATTTGGATAACGTTTTCTGAAGGAGAGGAGCTAAGAGTTGTTGTTGTTTTTTTTGGAAGGATTACTACCCCTTGCTTTTTTCCCCTTCTTCTTTTATTCACCCGGTTCTCTGGAATTGGGAATTGGCATTGCGGGTGTCACTTTGGCTGCATAAGGATGGCAGCTTGGTTCACCTTCTTCTTCTCCCTTGCCTTCAGCACCATGGCGCAGGTATGGAGGAGGACCCCCCAAGCCAGCAACAGGATCCCACTCCTCTTTTTAAGCCTAATCCTTGATCATTATTGCTGTGTTTTGTAGGTGTTTGCCTCTGGTGTTTTTGAGCTGCACCTCCACGACTTTAAGAACCAAAAGGGTCTCTTAGCCAATGGGCTGCCGTGCAAGCCCAGCTGCAGGACTTACTTCAGGGTGTGCCTGAAGAACTACCAGGCGGTGGTCTCACCCGGGGGCTGCATATTCGGCAGTGCCCGGACGCCAGTTCTGGGTTCCTCTAACTCCTTCACTGACACTCCACCTGGTCCCATCCAGATCCCCTTCAACTTTAGTTGGCCGGTAAGGACCAAGTTATTACATTCTTCCACTTTTGTGAGAATTGGAGTTGGATAGGGGATTTTTTTTGGTCCCTATTTGAGAGGGACTTCACCTGCTGCTACAAATAATGCAGTGACATTGTCACTCATTCGAAAAGTCGGAAATAAAACAAGTATATTGTTAAATTGATGATAGTAATATGTTTGTTTCCCTTCACAGGGCTCCTTTTCGTTAATAATTGAAGCCTGGCACGCTCCTCATGGAAATCTACCTGTAGGTAAGCACTGCTGTTTCCAACCGTCACCACAGGAGGGCGCAATGGGTGCACATTTGATAGACCTCAGATGCCCTTACACTAAAAAGTTGCAAAAAATATATATTTTACAAAATATCAAATCCTAACATCCTTTTTTTTGTTATCTTGTTGGTTGCGTTGAAATTTTCTTCACACCTTATTCACTTCTTTGTTATGAACTTGCGGACACCTTCTTCATTCTTGTGCTCAACACAATTGAACTTCCTGCGGTTTATTTTTGGCGTGGGAACGAACTGCGGGGCTTTCGGTGAGAATACACGGCGGCTGCCAAGAAGCCCTGACTGCGTCTTCCTGTATTTTACACCTTACTTCTGTTCCGCCCCGTTGGAAGACGGGACCGGGATGGGGAGTGGTGGTGGTGGTGGTGGTGGTGGAGGGGGATGGTGGGGGGTGGGGTTGGAGGTGGGGGTTGCCTGGGAATGTTTTTGCCGACGGAAGAGAAAGAGGAAATTTGAAAACCTGAGTTTATCTTTCATCTCGGCTGTATAGGATGTGATAAGGGATGCAGCTTGCTACTACGCAGATTAGTTGAGTGGCGCGACATGATGTTAGAAAGGACAATAATTTATGATACGGTTTTAAATGTGTAGGGGGAAAGAGGAAATCATTCCCCATTTAAGGCTACAATGGATTGCGACCCTTTATGTATCTATTCCAGGAAATGTTACAAACCCCTTCTGTGTGCCTCTTATATGTAATTAACCAATGTTTCATAAACTGTATTAATGCTAGGCATATTTAGCATGAAAAAACTCTTACGCTACAACACCTTACATATTTCTTACATAAGTACTGGAGACAAACAATATTCATGGCAACAAAAAAGTATACATCACTGGCCTAAATATTTTCCCTTGCTGTTCCGAACATATCTAAAAAATAATTTCCAAAGCACAACCTTATTCTAGTCCGTCCTACTCTTTCCAGAAAGCAACAACCCCGACTTTTTGATAAGCTTCTTCGCCATCCAAAGACAAATGAGCGTGAGCAGCGATTGGTCTCAGGACACGCAGACCAGCGAGCAAACGGAGCTGAGGTATTCCTACCGCTTCGTCTGCAACAAGAGTTACTACGGCGAGAGCTGCTCCAAGAAATGCACGCCCCGGGACGACCGTTTTGGACACTACACCTGCACCAGGGATGGAAAGTTGTCCTGCCTGTCCGGCTGGAAGGGGGGATACTGCGAAGAACGTAAGCTATGCCGACTACCGCTCACATCAATGTTTGTCTGGAGTTTTTTTCTGTTGTTTGGGGATTTGCTCAAAGTGGGAGCGAAAGTGCGCCGGGTAATGACTATCATTTGGATTTGTTATGAGAGTAGCAGTGTCATATCTGCAAATTTAGTGCCCTTACCCTGAAAGAAGGAGTGGCAATTCAGCCCTTGATCCGAAAGGTTTGGGGGGGTAAAAGATTAGAACTGTGAAATAGCTTAAGTCGCAAGGGGAATTAAATGATTAGCATCTTCCAGACTACCACTTGTGTAAAAATAACATTCATCACTTTTGCGTGTTTTGACAAAAGACGGAGAAGAAAGCCTGGCCTGACCAATGAAAGCATGTTAGACTCCCAAATCTTTTAGGCTTGTTCTTAAAATGTATGACCAAAATTTAAATGCAAATGAAGATGCCAATTACTTTTTCAGATATGTTTGCCCAAATAGACTATTGTGACATGAAGATCAGGGAAGCCTTTTTATGTCTATATGTTTAGTCATTTGTATGCAAACAAAAATAATGTTGGATCAGTGCATTCATTTGCATGTGGTCAGGACCAAATATTGGCTTTCTGACTGATGATCTAGTGGTTCACTTGGATGGCATTTGCGCGATTTTGATTCCCACTGGGTAATAATGTATGAATGTGAAGCATGTGCTTCTAACACTAACTCTACCAAACGAAACTTTTTCCCAAACTATTGCTTTCGATAAGTTCAAACGGCCCAATGAAAAATTTGTTTTTGAAGAATACATTTTACATTGCGCTTTTTTGAAAAAAATTATACATTTGATGATAGTCATTTAAATTCTAAAAACGTAAAGCCAAAACAGTCACTGCAATAAAAAGATTGGACTCAGCCCTACACACCCATCCTACCCTGACTCTATTGAGAACCAGCCTTTTCACCACAACAAATGAATCAAAAGAGTGGCGCCTAGAGAGTAATCGTTAACATGTGCTGTATACGCGACAATGGATCTGTCATCCGTGCCATTTGGTGGCCAAAGAGAAATTGGCGAGATCTATTCGGACAACCACGGCGCCAAATTCCAACCATATGGGTTGACGCGTTGCAATTGGAGGTTAAACTTTTATGGCGGATAACCGGAAATATATATGAGGAGCTATAGAATGCCTTATTTGCTGTTGAGTAAATTTTAAACAATTCATTCATTTATGCCCAACCATGGTGAATCATAACTGGTATTTAAAATACAAAATTTCCAATATAAATTGTCACACGATAACGACCTGCGAAAGAACATTCTAGCGATGTCTCGTTACTTGAAACAGTTGTGGCTCTTGAAAAAAAAAATCAAATTACCGCTGCACCGTATTACTGTAAATTGGGTTACTTTTGTAACTCTTTACTCCTAACAAGTTCCAACAAGCCTGAGTGGCTCTGAATGGCGTCCATTTAGCATAGACAGGTGTGGTTTACCTGACACTACTCAATTATTTACCACAATGCTGGCCTGAGCGCGCCCAGTAACCCAATGCCCAGGAGGGGAGGGGACGCCGGGGCGGGAGGGGAGGGGGTCGCGCGCATTGCTAGGACGCAACGCACGCGTGCCTCACACGCGTCGAGGTTAATCACGCCGCCATTATTCAGCCACGCGCCGGGCCGCTGAGCAAGGCGCGCGCGCTCGATAGCAGCAGCTGCAAATATGGCGGCCAAAACAACAATAGTGACAGCTGTCTGCTATTGAGAGCGAGCATCTGTTGCCCACTAAACTGGCTGCTTACCGTCAGCAGCCGTGCGATAATGTCCAAGCCCCGCGAGTCCCGCTCTGCGCAAACAAACCCCTCAGCAGCTGGGTGGAGATCAAATGAGTGGCAAAGCGAGACACATGGACATTTCTGCCATGTTATTTATAAAGACATCAAGCGTGACCTAGAACGTTGCCCCATGTAGGGAGAGAAAAAAAACTTACGGATTTTACTTACAGCTTCAAACGCAAGCGCTGGACTTTTATATTGATATGTGTGTTCTATTTGTTTCCGTAGCCATCTGTCTGGAAGGATGCAGTGAGAGGAACGGCAACTGTTCCAAACCGGGCGAGTGTGTGTAAGTTTTTAACCTTAAGTACACACTTTTTTTGTACAAAACAAGAACAACCAAACAAGCTTAGTCTCACATTTTCATTCACACCGTTTTTTTCTTCTTCTTCCATCATGTAGCTACTTTTGCATGCATGTAAAAAGAGGCTTAAGTTCACTGAACCTCAGCAAATTCCCCACTTGGCCACTTCCAATGTCTACTTTTCCTCCCGGATCACATTTTGCCCTCTTTTTGGCGACATAAATCCATCACTACCCCAACAGGAATGAGGTTAAAACCCTTTGGGATGCCCGAACAGCATCATTAAGCCGCTCCCACATCCTCTCTCACTCACAGTAGATCATGAAGATAGAACGTCTTTACAGTCAGTTTACTGTACTTAATGGATTTGGATATTTTGATGTGTCTGGAATGAATCCAGTCAGAATTTAGACAAATAACAGGATACACAATCTATCACAAACACCACCTGGTATAACGCGACTTTTACCGTTCTTGTACAGATTGCAACCCACTGTGCAGGTGTACCTAATATTCTGGCCACCATGACACTACACCTAAAATGACCGATTCATTTTTAAATGTTGGACAATAACATCGATGAAAAATACTTATGCTCGGGAAAACATGTACACAGATTTTACATTGGGTTCTAACTTTACAAAGGTCTAACATATGTATATTGTACAATTAACAAATATTGACCAAAGCCTAAAAACGCATGGTCACATTGCACAAATGGTGAAAACCCACAGTTACTACCATTCATGCATTTTTTCATTGCATTGTTCCATGTGTATAGCTTGTGTCTTTTTCATACCAATATTTATGGCAATTGTGACTTTAAAACTGCGTTTGTATGTGTCAGTTATAGACGACACTCAAAGTCAATTTCCAATCAGATTCTCTGCCATCATTTTGCAACTGTAAATGAGCCTTTTGTCTCCCCCTACAGGTGCCGAGATGGCTGGCAGGGTACTTTCTGCGACGAGTGCAAGAAGCACCCGGCATGCAAGCACGGCACCTGCCAGCTGCCGTGGCAGTGCAACTGTCAGGAGGGCTGGGGAGGCCTATTGTGTGACCAAGGTAAAGATACGTCCTCACGCACTGGTCCACTTTCAAGGATGCTCTCATGTTGCCGGCTTTTCATTGGGATCAACTCGGGCGCATTAGTTAAATTGGGTTTCCGCCCGAGTGTCCCCTCACTCATTATACACATGGATGGGATGGAGGGGATAACTTTCTTTCCAGTCGTAAATAAACACTCACCCCTCTCTCCTCGTCTTCCTCGCAAAGATCTGAACTTCTGCACGCATCACCATCCCTGCGTGAACGGCGCCACCTGCATGAACACGGGCCAGGGCAGCTACACGTGTACGTGCATGCCGGGCTACACGGGGGTCAACTGCGAGCTGGAGATGCAGGAGTGTGACAGCAATCCCTGTCGGAATGGTGGGACATGCACCGTAAGTGTTTTTGCCATTGTTGTTTGCACCATTTAAATCAATAATAATAATCCATTTCACGTATAACATACTGCACACGCAAAATAGTTCCCAAGTATTTTAACGCATGCAAAAAAGTATGCTAAATATCTAAAGCTAAAGAACGATAGTGCTAAAATAACAGTAGAAAAACTCTGATTTTTACTGGTGGCGGCAGGACTTAATCACCAATGCACAAAATTAGCTTATCTAGTACACTTTACGCACATTTTCCCCACAAAAACAGTTGAGGAAATTGAGCAGATTAAAAAAAAACAGTTTAGATGCCAGAAACCAGGCAATGCCAGAATAAAAGCACGATTGTAAATCACGGAGAATATTTGCTTTCATTAGAGTAACTGAAACAAATAAAACAGAGTTGTCAAAAGAATTAGTTCTGGTTGTATTACCATGGCTAGTTAGAGCTGTGCCGAAGGAAAACACAAATTAACCCAATCTTAAACTAATGTCAATAGTCAATTGCCTTAGTATTCGTCTGTGGAATTTGCAGAGTTCCTCACGGTTCTTCCCACTCTCTAAAAATGTCCATATCTGTTTAATTAAAGACTCAGACTAAACTCTATAGGTGGGAACGTGAATTGTATTTTGTGCCCTGCAATTGACTGGCGACCAGTCTAGGGTGTACCCCGCCATTCGCACTGGTTTAGGCTCCAACACACCGCAACCCTGATAAGGACAAGCGGTTATGAAAATGAATGGATGGAGGTCTGCTAACCATCTGACTCTGTCTCTGTAGAATCTGGAGAGCGGCTACATGTGCTCGTGTCTGGAGGGCTTTGAGGGTTCACACTGTGAACACAGTTTGCTGACGTGCGCTGATTCCCCCTGCTTTCATGGTGGCAAGTGCTGGGAGAAAGACAATGGGCGGAGCTACATGTGCGAGTGTCCCCGTGGCTACACCGGCCTCAACTGCGAGAAGAGAGTGGATAAATGCACGTCGCTTCCCTGCGCTAATGGTACGACCTTCCTCCCTATCCCCCTTCCTACCGCTAATTCCTGCAACTGGAAGTGTGCGGAACAACAGGAATTGCTGGGAACTTGGTATCTATTGTCCTTATTATAAACAGTCGACAGCTCGGAGCGAAAGCTTGTAAATGTCACCGCAGCCCGCAGTATGTCGTTGTTGATGAAAGAAAGGAGAAATGTCTTGTTTAACTGTGTTGAAGTTATTTCTTTGTGGAGAGAACAATCACCACGCTGCTGATTGGGCTCAGATGCGCAAACATTGGCCTCCTTGTGGGAACCCTAAGACAGAACAACACTTGTCTAAAACGATCATCTCATAACAGTGAAACCCAGAAAAGGGAGGCGAAGAACGCCGTTACAAGCTTAGGAGTCACGGGGTATACTGTCAAAGATACAGCTTGGCTACCAACACAAACCTTGTTGGTCTTGGAAAGTGTAGCACTTTCTACCCTGCTGTTTTATTTATTTTGACGCTACATTGAAGAGCTGTCCACAAATTCTAGGCGATCTGGTCTTCCCGTTACTACGGGGCCCAAAGAAGGGTGACAAACTGCATCAAATACATTTCAGGGGTGAGCCTACAATAGTAGGTACCTAACCAGTATCTGTTCCGTCTTTCAGAGAAAAACAAAAAAAACACTGGTTATCTTTGACCCCAATATGTGCAGACAATATCTGGGACTGTTCCTAGATTTTGACAGTCAAAAATAACACTTCCTCTTCCTGTTCTCCGCAGGCGGTCAGTGTCTTATCCACGGCGGCACTCGTGTGTGCAGCTGCCGTGCAGGGTTTACGGGCCAGCATTGTGAGATCAACATCAACGAGTGCGCCGGGAACCCTTGCGTCAACGGTGGCACCTGCCTAGACCGGATCAACGACTACACCTGCGAATGCCCCCCAGGGTACAGTGGACGTAATTGTGACAGGGTCTTGGATGAGTGTCCCCTCCATCCCTGCCTCAATGGCGGCGTCTGCACCAGTACAGTCCCTGTGACTTGCGCCTGCCCACCTGGCTTTACCGGGCCCAGCTGCGAGTTCTTTGCGGCGGTGACATCCCAAGTGGGAGAGATTCAAGATGGTTTTCAGTGGGCGGCCGTCTCCCTGGCCGTGGGGCTCGTGGCGCTGTTGGTCCTGTTGTGCATGGTGGGCTTGGCCCTGAGGCACATCCACCGGCAAGCCCGGAGGCAGCGGGAGGACACGGAAACCATGAACAATGTGTCCAGTGTTCAGCAGGATAACCTCATACCGGCATCTCAGCTGAAAAACACTAACCAAAAAGTCAGCCTGGAGGTGGACTGTGACTCGGAAAAGTCGAACTTTATCCATAAAAACTATCACTTGGACCATTACAGCTTAAAAACAAAGGAGTTTAAGGACGAAAAGTCACAAGAAGACAAAAGTCTCATTTATGACAAGAGTTTAGAAGACAAAAGACCCTCGAGTAGAGTGTGCAGGTAAGACAAGGCCGATTCAATCGTTTTTTCCACCCCCGATACTAGACACAAAGACAACAGATGTGCACGTATATTCAAGTGTTTCCCATTTAAGCGCCTGGGTTTGTTTCCACAGTGAAAAGCCAGAGTGTAGGATATCGACGATATGCTCATCCAGAGACTCCATGTACCAGTCGGTATTTGTTATAGCTGACGCAAGGAGAGAGTGCGTCATAGCGACTGAGGTAAACTCCACTCTAATACTACCGTGTCATTGCTGGGAGATATGAACTATAGCCATAGGGGTGACAGATTTTGAGGAGGAAACTGACAGGCAAGAAATCAGAAGAGAGAACTTCCTTGAAAAGTCAGTCTTTGTCACCTGCTTCCAATAAAATTGCTACGTGACCATCCATGTTAATCCCTTCCAGAGTGTTATTGTTTATAAGAAAAAGGACATGAAAGAAACCCATGTATCTTTGTGCACATGGAAGGCTAGTTACATCCGTTATATCAAGAAAAGCCTTCAATTTTCCTTTCCTGAAGACAGTTTGAAGCATTCCTACAAATCCCTTTGAGGGTGTCGATGTTCCGAAAACGAAAGTCAAATAAAGACTAAAAAGAAGTGTGCTCATGTCAGTTGGATAACAGCCAGATTCCGTTTCATCGTGTCAGCAATGTTCGTTTCCTGAAAACCATCTTGTTTAGATAAAACAAAACAAAAAAGTTGCCATCTCTGTATCCATGCCAATTCTTTTGTGGGTGCAATTATCCCAATGATTAAAGACAAAACCAAAGAAGAATTAGATTGATTTCGGAAATTGCCGTTTGCTTTTCATGAAAGAGCACTGACCACAGGACAGACACAAAAAAACAGGCAGGAATGTTCCTTTCTAGAAGACCTTTAGTTGACCTTGAATAATAAGATGCATCAAAATATGAGATTAGGAATGTCCTCCTTTCTGCAAGGGTTAAATATAAGAGCAAAGTTACTGTTTCTAAAGTGGAATAATACTTCTCTGTGTTTACTCCAAGAAAAAAAAAACATTTTAGGGTGATACTAACAACATTCTCTCTCTTTTCCCATCACAGGTTTAAAAGTAGAGACACAAACACAATCAAAGCAGAATTGGACTATTCTGGATTGTTTACAAAAACCTAGAAGAGACTTGGAGGTTGTTTTGCTTTTGTTTTTTGTTTTTTTTTCAACATGTCAGCCGCTGCTCTCTGGAACACTTGAGGACAGATGGAGGAACATTTTTTTAATTTATCATCTCTCAGACGGTTGAAAAGGAGGCGAGGGTGGATCGCCTTGCCCGCCATTCATTTTTCTGGCCTTGTGTGATAATCAGCATCACGGCGATGACTTACAGCCAACAAATCAGTGAAAGTTGCCTGAGATTTTTTTTCTAGCCCCTCCTTTCCAAGGAAAACCCTCACTCCGATCAATCACCCCTGCCACCTTCGCCTTCTATGCAAAAAAAAGCAAAAACTCAGGGTCAACGCCCATAATCCACCGTCACAAACACTGAGAGTCATGAATGTCTGAGCATCTTCAAGTTGAAGATTTCCATGCAGCCCAAGTTCACTAGAAGCCTTAAAAGGGGTGTTGGGGAAGGGGTTCGGACGGTTTAAAAAAAAATGCTAAATTTGTGCCCTTTGTCTCCTCTTGGATTGTTTGCACTACAAAAAAAATACTTTTCAATCCGCAAAGACTTGCAGCAGTCAAACGAATGGATGAAAACGAAAGTGTTTCAATGCAACCCAAACGAGACCCACACAAAAAGACTCATACCACAACTGCCTGCCTATAAAACAGTTCAAACCTACAAAACCACTATTGTAATTGTTTTTTTAAAAATGATTTCCAGAGTTTAATTTAAATATGACACATTGCTCTTTATATGTTTTATAATATTATTTTGTATATAATGCATATTTATAAGGACCAAATTTCTGAAGAATAAACATTGTGGAAAACAGTTTTAAGATCAAGCAGAGGCATTTTTTCTTCTTTTTTTTTAAACATGAATCATAGCTGATGACCACATGTGCTTTGTGTTTGTTGCTCGTCTACAGAGGATAAATTTTAATGCAGGCCAGAATTTCGAATAAATACGACATGGCTTGTCAAAATGAAATCCAGCTGTGCATCATACCAGCTGCAAATATTCTTTGGACATCGAGGGGAGACATAAAGTAAAGACCCCAGCTCTCTGTTGCCGCCTCATTTCCTGACTGCCGCATCACTACTTAAAGTAATTCCTGGAAACGCCTTTGGCTTTCATCCCACCCTGTGTTCTCTCCGCGGACCCCTTAAATTGGCTTGAAATTCAAATCCGTTTCCATGGCGATTGGGCCCCCTCGAGCTGGAAACGGTGAAACAAAGCCCGACCCCACCTCTCGTGATGCTCTCACGCACGCGTCACCCCAAAAACAGATGCTGTCAAAGGGGTAGGGGTTAAGTTGGGAAGGGGGGGCGGCATTTTAAAGAAAAAACAGCAGCATATGCCATCTCTCAAGGACCCACAAAATAACACCCCCACCCCACACACATACACACACTTATGAATGCATAGTCCCCAACTGGCGGCCTCCCCCTCCAGGCCTAAGAGTGATTTTACTACCCGCATCGTAGCACCCTCTCAAGGGCAAACAAAGGCGGATGTAGGAGGCTTGGCACAGGGGGTGGGTGTCACTCCACCAGAGGGAAAGGGGCAAAAGGGCTGGCTTGACACCAGATGGGAGGCAGTGCATGCGTCATAAATCCTCCAAAATAAAAACAAAAACATCTCTGTTTTGTCTTCATTGACATTTAACAATTCGGTTTTAGCAGGGACTTACCTTTCACCAGCCATTTGAATGAAAACATATATTTTTTAATGATTATCATTTGTTTTTCGTACAAGTGAAAGATGGGGGTCAATTATAGAAAAGTTCAGATTTTTTAGGGGGTGGGATACTTTTAAAAATAGGATCCTATTTTAACGTGACTCTTATTAAAACGTCATGGGTAAATTCAGCCAAAGAATGTCTAAATGTGTGACACAAAAAAACTTTCATTGCATTTGGAGTTTATGATGCGACAAATGAAAATAAAAATAAAAACATACCTTCCAGGGTGTTCAATCTGGTTTCAGGAGCTCCCTTCTTGCCAAACATGAGACTCCAGTACACAACACCAGTCCCACTGTAGAGTACATTAGCAAACTATTTTATTTTCCAGCAAAAAAATAGCATTAACTTCCACAAAAAAAGTTTGATAAAACTCTATTTTGCAGCCATGATGTTAGCACAAGTACAGTTGAACATGAATAGGGATACTCTTCAAAAAATGTAAAAAATGAAGGAATTCTTCTTGGCTACTTGTACAATTAATCAACAATTGCCCAGCCCTAACACTTTGTATGCAAAAATATGGCTAATCCCAGATAAATCATATCACATCAAGTACTAAACTAAAACTAATAAATACCACTAAAGATAGCTTTAAAACATATCACTGAAAAGCATGGGATCTAAGTATTTGTTTGGTGTGGCATGTTCCTCTCCCCTGATTCTGCTTATATGTAGAGTATCAAGAAAGAAATCCAACACACACACACACAAATAAATGATGTTTACTGATGTTTTCTGCAGACAACTCATGTTCCGTTTTCACACAAATCTTAAAGTTTCACATTTTTAAACAAACCTTCAGTGGCCGTCGCACACACCACCAAACGTTTTCATTGTGTTACAATCATTGCATCCTGTTTGTGACTTGCTGACATCATTTCCTGTTTCCTCATTGATTAAAACAAAAAAGTAATAAAATATGCAGAGCATGTAGCAAGGCCTGACTGATTTTCTCACGCACAGGCTTCTTATCAGGAAGCCACACTGCAAACAAGAGGACTAATCAACTCCTGTGTGGGGTTGGGGGGTTTATTTTAAAAGGAGAAAATGACATTGTGCACCAAGCTAAAGTCTAATCGGTTATCACTAGATGTCAGTAATGAGCCCATTTTCACAGGTAACAGTTCACCTGCCCAATAAGGTACACTAGTTTTACCTGATAATTCAAGCAGTCTGTGATGTTGGTATATATTATGAGTCAGCACTGGGATTGGATTTCAAGTGTACAGTAAGGCACTAACATGCATTAGAGCTGCCTTGCAATAAAAATAAAAATAAGTGAAGGCAAGATTGCCAAGTGTATGTAAAGTTACCCCAAGTGATGCTGCAGACTTTTAAAGAGGAAACTGGCAGACTGATAATCAAGTCTAATTTAAGCACTAGCACCCCTTGCTGATTCTCAGATGTCTTCAAGATTAACCTTTGCCGTGTAGCAATTTAAGAGTGAACACACACACACACACACACACACACAAACACACACAACTCATCTGCTCAGTATGCTGTCAGAAGGCTATCATACATTTGTATGTAGTTTTTGATCAGTTTCTGGCATTCGGCTTTTCAAAATAAGACAAAAGCTTTAGGTGTTTAGTTCAGGAAACCAATCATCCAAGTTGACTTATACTTGTAAAGAACATTTATATCATGGCTTTTTTTATTACAACAGAAGAAAATAACCAAATAGTATTGGTCCAAAATAAACATAAAGCAAAGATAGTGTTTGTTTACATGTTCTTTGACCTCTTTGACCATTTTTACGTCAATTGTGCGCTTTTGGTAGATATCCGCAGGCTTCTGGAAATCTTCTGGTTGAATCTTTGACCACTGGTCTCAACACATAATTGGTACAGCTCAGTGAAAGTTTTTGATTTTTTGACATTCACTTTCTTCAGCATTGTCCGGATGTTCTCAATAGATTTTAAGTCATAACTTTGGTAAGGCCGTTCTAAAGCTGTAATTCTAGCCCGATTTGGCCATTCCATTACCACTTTTGATGTGCTTTGGGGCCATTTTCCTGTTGAAACACCCACCTCTACCTAAAACGCAACCGCCATGATTTTTTATTATCTTGAAGAATGTTAAGGTAATACGACCTGCTGAAATATGCTATGTAGTACAATAAACAATGTGTGTGTTTTGTTTGCAGGGTTTTTAGGAGTGTCATTCTGCAATGGTTATTTTACAGAGCACGAAAATATGCTTTGTTCTGTTTGTCACTAAATGTGTCATTTGTAAATATAAAGTTAATAGTTGTTTTGGAGATAAAATTAGATTAGACTAGATGTAAAAAGGCATTCAGTAACTTGAATGCTCATAATCTTGGCTGGTCTAACAAGCATAAATCCATGTGCTGGATGCCACGTCAACATTATATAAGAGTTGAGATAGTCAAAATAGCAATGTTCAGTCGTTGTATGCTTGAGCAAAAACACAGCCATATCAAATAATCTGATGCAATGTCCTCTTGAATTGCCTGTAGCTCAACTGAAAGGCCAAGAAAAGGTTGCATCAGCCGGAAAGTTTTGAAAGACACTTTAGTCAGCAAATAGACTTTGAACTACCATTGACGGACAACTCTTTGCCCAATGAGTCTCAGCTGATTGGGCGTCAGCTCCCGAGTGATGCCAGCCAATCAGAGATCGAATGGCTTGAAGGAACGTCCTTTTTCGGCATCGTTGAATCCGATTGTGTACATTTTAACCCTGCAGGGAAACTCTTCCTTCCCATTGGTTAAGGGTGAACCTTGCTCAGCCTCCCCTCACTGAAGGATATAAATAAGCGACTCCTTCTGCGCGATAACACCCAGAACCCCCTTGACAGAAGGACACGTAGACAAATAGTGGAACATTTCAGGTAATTCTTCAACACAGCTTTGATTTCTGCACCAACAGGCGTGTTTTTAAAGTATTTGGTCGGCGTAACAGCTGGCCGAAGCCGTAAATACTTTGATTCGCGACCCCATCGTTAGCCCCCCGAGCGGCTACCAGCACCATGGATTTCTGAAAGGCAGTATGCGGCATCTGTAATTGCAATGGCGATGCATCGGCTAACTCCAACGCGAACCCGCGTCCACGCAACTGCTAGGCAGTTGGGCTCCAGTACCGCTCGCGGTATACCATCGAGCCAACCGGTACCACTACTGCTGGACCGGAGGAAGCTAACGTTTGTAGCCAGCTAGTTTAAAGAGATTCCACCTAATAAGCATCATTAAACACCATTAAACGTCGTGAGTAAATAAGCAAGATGAAGCCTCAAGACATCATCGCCGCCAAGAGAAGCAGTCTGTGGATCTTCGGCTACGGTTCGCTTGTGTGGAAGCCCGATTTCAAGTACAAGCGGAGCAAGGTGGGCTACATTCAAGGCTACAAGAGACGTTTCTGGCACGGGGACAACTTCCACCGTGGCAGCGATGAGCTGGTAAGCATTGATTTTTGGGAACGGGATTTCGTGATCGTCTCTCATTCCAAGGATGGTTTACTCAAATGCATCTCTCCCTCCCTCCCTTTTCTTTCTACAGCTCGCGAGAGTGGTGACGTTGATCCCAGAGGATGACGTAAGTAGCACTTGAGCATCTGTTTGAGTTGCGAATATAGTCTCTACATACAAACATTCAGCTAGGCCTTACTGGACTGTGACAAATTTAAATTAACAGTTTGGTTGGATAATTTGAACAATAAAATGCTAAAATACATGGAATAAAAATTGTTAAACCCTACTTACAATCAAACATAACTTTTTTAAAATGCAAAATAGATAGAAAAGGCTTCAGGTGATTGGAAGTGACATTCTAGCCTATGATTTCAACACACTTTAATCCTATTTAAATGTTACAGCAATTAATTATAACATGTTGAGCTGTAAAATATGTATATATTGATATTTAATAGGTAAAATTGGATTTGGATGGCAAACTAGGATAGTTATGCTTTTAAATAGATACGTTTTTAATTATGTGGAATATCTCCTATTACAGGCAAGCACATGGGGTGTGGCTTTTGAGGTCAGCGGTGCCCAGGTGGAAGCAGCCTTGGAGTACCTAAACGTCCGCGAGGCTGTGCACGGGGGCTACAACACCGAGATGGTGGTCTTCCACCCGGAAGATGGCGGCCCTGCTGTCCAAGCGCTGCTGTACATCGCCACCACAGACAACCCCATGTACATGGGGCCCGCCGCGCCAGAGGAGATCGGTGCCCGGATTGCCGTGTGCGAGGGTCGCACAGGGCACAACCTGGAGTACCTGCTCCGGTTGGCCACCTTTATGCGTACCAGTTGCCCGCACGTGGATGACCAGCACCTATTCGCCGTGGAAGCTGCGGCACTGGCCATGGTCTCTTACATGTTGGAGACCCAGTAGCTTGTTATGCATCTAAAGCTCACTTATTAGTCTTTTGTTGTTCAAATAATAACACTACGTATTATGCCATCTTTGTACTGTAACTTTTTCTTTTGCACATGTAAAGGTTCTGCACATGCATTAAACAAATGGTTGTTAAAACTCATCTGTGTGGAATAATTAAAAAATAAACAAAATGTAAGCTCTTATTTCATGGTTACACTTTTTTGCATGTTTAGATTCATTTTATAGAGGACACTATATGGTCATAAATACAGTAATGCAAATAGGCAAATGTTAGGGGAATCCCCAACACTTAAATGCATTTTGAGGCAACATTCTATGAGATTAGTAGTTATAACTACAATTTATGTGCACCATGATTATATCTACATTACTCACTTACGTGATTACCATAGCCAAACATTACATTTTAGAGTTGGCTTTATATGGACAGTTAAATTGGATGTAGTACAGCATAACTAGACTAGTATGCATAATATCAAAGATCAACTTGAATTATGATCAAAATATTTACAGATTGTTGATTTATTCCTAAATTAAACGTTTCAGACAATAGATTATCTTTTTAAAGTGCACTTACCACACGTTTGTATTTAGCAGGCTTTGTGCATGTCCTTATTGGCGTTTTGTAATCGTTTCCTTCCTAAAAGATGGCAAATTAGCATTGTTTACATGCACCATGAATATAATTGATCGCAAAAACTAACTAGTTTTCATTAGATCGTGTTTGAATATTTGAAGATGAAATATTATACGTACCATTTAAAGCCTTGAAATAGCGAAACGTGGTACGATGGATGTAGTCTTCGATTTTGTCTAAGTAAAACAGGTGCAAATCAGGTGCCGTAAAGGAGTGGGATGCCATCTTGCAAACAGCTGGGAATTGTGGGAAATGAAGTCTGTGGTTAGATTTAGGTTAAAAACCCAGTCATACATGTTTGTTTTGAATTTTCCCCGTTTCATCTTCTTTCTAAATGCTTTTTCTAAAGAAAAATACATCTTTCTCCACTCTGCAATAAACAGAATCAATTAAGGCAAATGAAAAAGTAGCAATGACATTTTAATTCTCTTCAACTACAATCCAAAAAACATCTTAGTTAAGAAAATTGCTTATTTACATATTTCAAATAATTCCATGTCTATTGATATTAATAGTTAGCAGTCCTCAGCGTGTTACACTTCTAAAAATCATGATATAGTCTTCACACATTATCCTATTTAGCACTTTTATTTCCACGCAACACTTTGTTTATAAAACAGACACATTTGTTCATTTTATACACATGACCTATAAAAATAGACGTGCAAATATGGAAGGGAGCCAGAGATGATCTCACCCTTGTCATTATGTACATATCCATATATATCCATATATATATATATATATATATATATATATATATATATATATATATATATATATATATATATATATATATATATATACATATATATACATATATATATATATATATATATATATATATATATATATATATATATATACATATATATATATATAAATAGATATATATACATATAAATATATATACATATATATATATATAAATATATATATATACATATATATATATATAGGATAGAGGAGATCAATTACTTGTATAGTCACATTTTTAACACTTCCCTCTTATAGGCACTCACACAACACCATACATGACCATCTTTTTCAAGGAAAGAAACTGCGCCCTCCAATTATGTATATACAGTATATAACGAATTCCTTACAATGTACAATAGTTTTACAAATGAATATCCTATTCACACTTATGGCAAATTGACTACTCTGAACTGAAATAACTTAATTACTAAACTACTACCTCTTTTCATTCAATTTTTTTATTTTCTATTAGCAGCATCTCACATTAGAGTCAGTAAACCCTCATTTTGGAATATTTGACTGTCAAATATATGTTTAAAAAAACTGCTGGTTGGTTCTATGTGTGAAGACCTGCTGTGTTTGTCTTGGTGGATAGAAAAATAGGCGCTATAAGTAAAATAAAAAAATCTGCAGAAGTTTGGGAGTGAGCATTGAAATGCAGGGTGGTCCGCAAACGGGACTCATTAAATAACCAAACAGATGAAGGACGAGGGTTGCTGACGCATAAGGAAGGATTGGCTCAGTGTATGGGACAGCCCTTGGGATTTCGGAGTAATCTGGAGTCCACGTTAAAGAGAAGCGTGAAAGGTTTGGGATTTGTAACCATTGTCAGTTTGTCGGAACATGAAATCCATACTTTACTGCTGAAAATATAGGCACGGGGGGTTGCGGCGTGTGTGGTCAAGGATCACAGTGAGATCAGGTCAGTTGTGTTGTATAGTGGGAGTCCATCAGAACTCCGACGAGTGCATCGCGGGGGTCATTTGCTCTTCCTGACGAGGTTGTGTTGCCCGTGAAGAAGCGGCTTGCATGGATTTGGAGCTGTGGACGCCCCCATGATCTTGGCTTGCGGAGACGAGCCTCTAACGGGGTGGAAGGCATGGCCGCTGCCTGAACGACCCACGGAAGGCTGCATGGGGGTTGACACGGACAGACCTGCTGAAAAAGGGCTCAATCTTTACAAAGAGCTTCAACAAGTGTCTGTGCGTGTTTTTTAATAGAAATTTAAAGCAAGGTTGTAATAACATGTCACGTTGTCATCAAGACATTTCCATTAAACCAACCTTTGGAAACGCTGTATCCGTATGCAGCGTACGCCGCCGCAGAGGCCGCTGCCGCACCGGCCATGGCTCCCGCCATTGCTGCCGCGCTTCCCGCCGTTGACTTACGCCCGCGGCCTTTGCCTCCGGACTTGGGCCCGCCCCCAGAACCTTTTGGGCGACCTCTACTCCTGCCTGACCTCCCTCTTCCCGGACTGATGGTGTCTGTCGAAACGCCTGAAAGAAAGGGCGCCATTGGCAACAAAAACAAAAAGGCATTTGAGGTTTTTTAACTTTGTATAATATTGCTCCACATTGATCTCTTAGTTTGTTTATATCCTCACATTTTATCTTGAAGACAAATATTTCCAGATTTAGTTTTTGAAAAGTTCAACTTTTGTATTTTCATAATATTTTTATCTCATTTCCTTGTAGTACGTGGGTCATTGGATTTTCTATTTAGCATAAATATTCATGAAATGAATTGAAATGCTAATAAAATGTCTTAATTTCACATTTGCGATACAATCAACCGCCATTTCGGGACTGACCATTCATGTTGTCTGAGACAGATCCCGACACAGAGGAGGGCGAGTTGGTAGCACGCGACTGCGGGGCCGAAGACAGCGGCTCGTCCACGATGACCAACATGTCGTTGCTGCTCTCGTCGGCGTCCGGCGGCAGCGAACCGGGCTGAAGCTCGCTGCTTAGCGAGATCTGGTGGCCGAGAGGAGCACACAGAGACATACACAAAGGCTGGGGGTCAGGATACATACATAGGGTACCAGGGAAAGTAAAAGGGAGTCATTGACGTGGAGATGGGTTGGTGAAAGGAGCAGAGAAGATAATATCAAGAGGATGGAAAGAGGATGTGAGAGGCAGAATTTTCAAGCACAAAATGCCAAATGAGAAACATGAGATGAGATTGTACGAGCGAGTTACGAAATGAAAAAGCCTCTTAGGCCTCACCTCGCTAAACGGGCTGGGCATGGCGGAGTCCATCTCTACGCTGATAAAGGAGTCGTCACCATCCGCCGACAAGTTGGAGTTATCAGCTGAAGGTGCGTGCAAGATGACCAAGTTGGCCTCCTTCCTTTTCTTGCTCTCAGTTTCCTCCGTCTTCTTCTGCCATAAAAAAGAAACAGAGTCTTAGGTCTTTGCGATCAAATTATGGGAAATTTTCCAGCAATTTGAAACTCTGGCGCTCCTACTTTTTCAGCGTATTTCTCCCGTTTCCTCTTGCGCTCCTTCACCTTGCTGCACTCTTCCTGTTGTCGCTTCTCCTCCTGTCTCTGACGCACTGCATACACAAATGTAAATTAAAAACAAATCTTCCATTTAAAAGAAGAAAACTCCTTACGTTTCTTCTCCAGCTCATCATCGTCTAGCAGGAGGCTAACCACCTCTTTGGGTTTGAGCGTATCAGGTTTGAAGTTACCTCCAGATATGACCACCCTTTGGATCTAACCACACACAAATGATCAATATAGTAATCAAGCATCCATCATGTGATTGACATCCTCCACTTGGCGCCATACCTCGCTCTTCTCTTTGGCCCGCTGCAGGATCCGCTCCTCGATGCTCCCCTGGCAGATAAGTCGATACACAGTCACCTGCTTGGTTTGCCCCAGGCGGTGGGCCCTGTCCATGGCCTGCTGGTCAACGGTAGGGTTCCAGTCACTGTCGTAGAAGATGACCTGGAGGACGGTTTCATCAGTAAAATCTGGGCAAGTTTACACATGTGATTATGCCTTCAATATGTAACTCACAGTGTCTGCGGCGGTCAGATTAATACCGAGTCCCCCTGCCCTAGTGCTGAGCAGGAACACAAAGATGTCTGTCCTAATCGGGGACAGTAAGAATGGAAGGCAATGACAGTTAAAACTATTTTGAACTGAGGATCATTAATACGCCTAAAACGGTGGAAAAGACGATGGTGTCAGGAGTGTTAACTTACCGACTCTGGAAGTCCGCCACCATGTCTCTGCGCTCAGATATCTTTGAGGATCCATCTAGGCGCATGTAAGTGTGCTTGCGGTAAACCATATACTCCTGCAAAGCACAATAGTGGAGATACTAACGGTAAAATCACTGTTAGGTGCACACTTAAATTCATGTCTAACTTAATTTCTGAGAATCAACTTAACAACTAAAAGTTCATCTTTTACCCAACCCCTTTTTAAATAATCCTCTAATAATTTTGCTTGAGAGTCTCCAGCGTGGTTACTTTGATCGTGATACAAACTAAAGACGCAATGGAGTCAACTTCCTATCCTCCCAGAGGTCTGCCAAGCTGTTAGTGTGGGGGCCCCCCAAAAGAGCAGGAGGTCAGCGCAAACAGCAGTGATGAGGTGACATGTTGATCTGTCTTTTAAGCGCCCCCTGCGCCCTGCCCTCAAACCTCTGACCTCCCTGCTGTGAAACATGGAGATCAGCATGGCATCAAAACTCACTTCTCGCTAGAATCATGAAAGTCATCGTTTGACACAATTCAGCCCCCCCCCCAACCTTTATCCCTCTCTAAACCCAAATGATGACAAGGCCTGCTTTCCAATATCTGGCTGCCATCCCAGCCGGCCCATCTGTTCTCAATGAAGGCAATATTAGCAGCTATTAGAGCTCGCCAAAATGCCGCCTTTAGATTTTTTTTGTCCGAAGCCTGTAGCAAGCACTCTTGTTTTGTAGACCGCCAGGAGGGAGGTCTCAAAAGTTCATCTGTTTGTTTTTCTTGGAAAGGGCACTCACTGAAATTGCTACTCTTCTGTTATTCATTGACAGATGAGTATGACATTTGGTAGATATAATTTAGAAAAACAATCCTCAGTGCCAGACTTTTTATTTTTTGTCTCAAGTTAATAAAAATACTTTATTCAACCTGTGGTCTCTGATTCTTTCTTTGTTGTTGTTTTGGCCTTAACCCATTAACGGCGGCTATGCTGTCACCGCCATCCATTACTGTATGAGGTCACTGGCATCCAAGCATTTAAGAGTATTTTCTTGTATATTCTTCTTTTTTTCAGATGCACATGAAGATGGTCCTCAGCCAAGTAGACGATCAACCAGCATAATTGCTTATGGGGTAAAATCCCTGAGCATCCAAAAGTTCCCAAATGACTCAAACTGGTTAGTACCAGTTAGCCATTTTTTGGTATAAAGATGAACAGATCCCTCCAATTAAAAACAAGCACCCAGAAAAAGTCAAGACTCTCACAGGTTTAAGAAATCTTCATCATCTTCAATCGTTCCTTATCATCACGTTATTTGTCTTTGAGTCCCCGGAGGCTCTTGCCACTCCTGTCGCCCCTTTTACCACCCCCCTCGCCCATCTGGCTGCTTCCAGGGCCCCTCCAGATGAGACCCCGCTCGTTAACCCGGACCTGTTAATTAGCTGTCTAATGAGTGCACTAACGAGGGACCGGCAGGCTTATTAAAGGGTAGCAGAGGCGACTTCTGCTGGCAGGGGTGAACCTAATAAAACAACAGCCTGATATGCACCTGACAGCCATGTTTTAATGGATATTTGTCTTTTTGTGCAATGAATAACACATGAAAGTTAACCACCACATTTATGTGTGTGAGTGTGTGTTTTTACCTCGAGTAGGTCGATCATTCGGGTCATTTGGGAATATATGAGGACTCGGTGTCCCTGAGCCTTTAGTCGACTCAGCAGGATATCCAGGGTGTGAAGCTTGCCACTTTCCGTGATTAGACTCTCTTTATCTGCAGGGAAAAAAAACACGCCAATTACATGATTTAAAAAAAAGAAAAGAAAAAATCTGCAAATATCTAGAAAACGTAGTCAAATACTACCTGTGATGCAATAATAATTTCTATTTGAAAACACACAGAAAACGATTTTTCCCTAAATATGTGTATAAAAAAAGAATAATATGCAGGAACTGTAGGTCTTGATTTTTTTGTACCTAGATTTTACTCATTTTCATATTTATCAAATAATTTGATATTTTTAATACGATCTTTTTATAATAAGTACATATTTTAACAATCAAACAAACAAAAAAACAGTAAAAGAATCCCCTCAGAGTAAGCAGCTTCATGCATAGGTCACACAGAACCCTACCGATCAATGAAAGTCCTCAATAAGCCATCTTCTCAAGGATAAACCCCCTTTTCATCCAGCAGATCAGCTCACTAAGGTTCAATCCTCTTAAAGGAGGCTGATCGGTTAAAAAAGCCTTTGCCCTTATTGACTGGGCTGTTTTTAGGGAGCACCGCAGGAGAAAGGGTATGGGGTGGGGAAAGGTGAATAACACCCCCAACGTACAAAGAATAAAACGGGCTGAACAGTTGGTGGAGGCCCAGGTTCCCACAAGTGTGAAATAAGTCCACACGATGAGGCATTAATGTCATCTGGAAAACGGCAGATCGAGGGAGGCCGCCCACCCGTTGACTGTCAGACCAAGGGGTCATGCCCCCCCTGAAAGGTTGGCTCTCAGTTTGGTTGACCCCACGGAGGCCCAGCGGGAGAGGACGAATCGGACTTAACGGTAAGAGGACAAAGAAATCTTTGGACTGTGTTCACGTAACTCAAGCAAATCCTCTATCACAGGGGGCAGGTTAGTCCAATGCTGTAAATAATCAAACAAAAGTAGCAATAACAGCCCTTTTCAATCGCAGCCAATCAGGGGAGCTCCTTTCATTCCCTTTAAATAGGCATTCCAAACTGCTTCTAAAATGGAACAAACTCATTTTGTTAAGGTTCAAGCAGTAAAATGGGCAAATTTGTGAAGAAATCAAAGTAGTTCACTGGCTATAGTATAGAATATTTATAGTGTTTTATGGCCAAGAGGTTGTTGTCATTGGAATCACAGGTGGCAGACCCCAAGAGAAGCTTATATCTTTTTCCTTCTTATGCTGGTGGCATTCTATGCTAATGTGCACTTGGACTGAACTACGACCCGGTGAAGTCACCCCAGCAAGGTCAGGGCTTGCAGAGGTGTTAAAGAGGAACTAATAGCAGGCGATGAACAAGGGAAACACCCAGGGGAGTTAGGGGGCAATGTGGGAGACTCACCTCTGGGTCAACACCAAGGGTGTCCTGGTCAGTCGTGTGAAAACGGGGTAAGCTAAATGTTGATCTAGTTCCAAGACACTGGAATAGCAGGTTTGGTTTAAAATTACTTTTATAATGCCAAACGAGGAGCCTAGTGTGTTAAGGGTAGCAATTTGCAGTTTTGAGTTTTCTGTCTATACTAGAGAGTAATCTGCGTGGTATTGTAATTGGCGATGAAACCGATGGGGAGGCCAAAGAGGTGAAAAGTGCAAGTGGATTCGAGGGAGTCTCGACAACGAATAACAAGTTGTAAAACCTACAATTTGCAATGCATTGCATCCCCAGTATTGCTTGGCCACTGCTAGCAATCTGTTGCTGTTTAGCAGATAGCGTTTCAGCCGTCCAGACTTTACCACTGACATGACGGATGATGTGTTATGGGGCCCAAAAGAATGAATCATCTAGTGCACAAAAATAATAACTTTACATTCATTAAATATATACAAGGTTACCTGGGGTTGTTAAAGCAAATTGCACTGAGTGTTGCACCAAATAAAACTACGACTTTACAATCACATTGGCAAAGATTAAGGAACGTCATCAAGCATACCTATTTAAGTGGGAATAACATTCCTAGGGTCTTCATAGCAAGGAGCCAACATATTTTTTAATTATTTAGTTAAGAGTAAAGAAAAACAAAACGTATTATCCCAAAGATGACAGCATGGCGACCACCATGCCCCAAAATGCAAGCAAATCCCATGTGTCATACCACTTTGCTGTTGCCATGGATACAGATATCAAGCTTCACCACCTGCCTGGCTTTCACAACCCCCCCAATCCAATCCATCCTAAAAGGGGTGTTGGCCCAAGCAGTCCCTCCCGCCTGTTCATCTTGCTGGCAGATTAGGTGGAGCCGTTTCTCCTATCTACCCTATGTACCCCCTACAGCTCCTTCACCATACTTTGCCAACATCGGGAAGGAAAAAAAAAAGACCGCTGTCACTCCCCCCCGGCTGCCTTTTCCCTGACGGTGTAATCCAATCCCTGCAGGACCAGAGCCAGAGGCCTGACACGGTCCTGACCCAATTAGAGGCCTGCTGCCAGCTAATTAACCCCGGCCAAGCCCCGGTGCCTGGCGTCTGATACTCCCAAACCGACTAACGGTGCTAATTTTATTAATACTACACCATGCCGGCCAATCTCGTTCCGTCCTGCCCCCAGCCCCCCATCCACTTTTTTCCCCTTCCTAACGCTTAACGGGCCACGGGAATTGGGCCAGCTTGGAGATGGGGAGGCAAGCGATCTCCTTGATGAAAGATGATGGATGGCCGGTTATGTGAGAAATGGAGACAGATGGGGGTCGAATGAACGATCGAACGCAACGTCAGACCCTCACTGTATCATGATACATTATATGTCCCAATCAATAAGTCAATGTGCAACACTTGTTCGGTAGCGAGGATGATGGAAATATTAGCCCGACGCTACTTTACTGCCATCGACGGGGAATCTTAAATTTGATTTACTAACGACGGTGGCGGCACACTGTCTTTATAGCCAGATGCTCGCAAATTTTGGTGGTACAAAGAGGGTCTCAGTTATTGAACAGGTTAAGAAAAAAACTTTTAAAAGAATTGGATGGTTTTATCTAAGAGAATTCTGAAGTATGATGAAAAAGAGTAAAAAATAGAGGAAAAATGTGAGGATGATGGATTAAAATATGGTATTTTTTGTCAAGTGTTTGGTTTATGACAACAGTCAGAATTAAATTCCAAGATGAGATGAGTACAATTACATGAAGTTATTTGTTTACCTTCAAATTTAGCAGATGTGGGTGACTTCTTGACATTGACTGTGTGTGTGTTTAATCTACTGGTGGAAATTCTACTCTTTCTTAAAGTGTTTTAAAAGTTGAAATGGGTGTAAAATGAAAATAAGTACTGTGATGATAATGATGGATTTTTTTTGTATGCTTTACCACAGCTGGTGAGAAAAAATTGCTGGTTTGGGCTAGAAAAAAAGCACAATCTAAAGCATGAATAAAACAAATGTTGGATGACAAATACTAAATAATACAAAAAAAATATTTAGCAAAGTTGAGGTACAATTTAAGACTAGGGGGCTGAGTGGTTGGCACGTCGGCCTCACAGTGGGATATATGAGTTCAAATCCAGGTCGGTCCACCTGTGTGGAGTTTGCATGTTCTCCCCGGGTCTGCGTGGGTTTTCTCCGGGTACTCCAGTTTCCTCACACATTCCGAAGACATGCATGGTAGGCTGATTGAACACTCTAAATTGCCCCTAGATATGAGTCTGAGCGTGAATGGTTGTTTCTCTCCTTGTACCACTAATTCAGGGTGTCCCCCAAGTCTGGCCCCAAGTCAGCTGGGATAGGTTCCAGCACTCAGGCAACCCTAGTGAGGATAAAGCGGTTCCGAAAATGAGATGAGAATTTAAGACCAAATGTATACTGGAAACCTGAGAAAAACATGACACCACTGCCTTCCCACAAATATGCCGCACAAGGGAGAAAGTCTGATTAAGACTTTCCGTGTTTTTCACCACAGAACCAACTCTGTCATTTACATCAACGGGGTTACTAACAAGAAAGAACTGGACTGCTATGATCATGTGGCCAATGTCTCCCCCTTCAGTCTACTTGACTTAGAATGCCATTTTTTGGGTTTTCTTTTTGGGCCTGTAACTTGCTGAGCTAGGCATTATGGATGGAATTCCATGGAGGGGTCACTAGTGCCAGTGGGATGAAACCAAAGCCAGCCGTGTTGTTTTATGCCCCTTCTATCGGAGCACTTCCTGGCATTTTTTTGTGCCCACGAGCGGCGTTCCTTTGAACAGCCAGGAAGGCCCAGCTGCACTTCCCGCAGTCCCAACGTGGGTTACGCCAACCCCTCTCTCCCATGGACTTGGGCGACATTTGCTGACGCATTCCAAATACAATCATCTCAAAAGTTCGGAACATTTTCCTCAACGTCACGCTGTCTGGTCTCGCGCGTTATCCTTCCATTGGCGCCACGTCGCGAGAAGGCGGTTATTTTGCGGAAGGGGTTCTTGTAATTAGCGTCATCGGCTCACGACCCACAAAGACAGCAGCGAACGGTTATTTCGGTGTTGCGGAAGGTTCCGCGAATACATCCTTAAGCGTGAGAGCAAAACAGCTCTGTGTTTCATAACAGTATGCGGCAGCCATGTTTCCCCTAAACACCCATAGAATTATCCATTTTGAAACCAAGTGCAGTATGCTCTAAAAAAAGTGTTCATTCCATACACTAAAATAAAGGGGGTGGCTATTTGACTGATGTAAAATAAGTTTTACATGCCCCTACAGCCTTGTATTGTGCTGGCAAGCTGGTACCTTAGAAAAAAAATACCCTAAGGACCAATAATTATAGCGCATATGCAAATACATTCAACTAATAATTCTTTTTCCTTGGGGTATTATAATAAAAGCACACACAACGTGTTAGCAAGACACCTGGGAACCGTTTTGAATTTGAATTCCAATTCCAAAAAATGCATCATAAGCCCCAAAGGCCTTGTTTTTTTCCTCCTGTTAAAGCTCTTTCCTTAATAAGCCCCTTGATTAGATTCCTCCATTGATAACATGGTAGTCATGCCATGGCGCTCCAAACAAACAGTCATTCAAGCCCTGCCATTTGTTCCTAAAGGTGTGGGGGGCTGGGGGGAGGCTGGGAAACTTCACCCGGGCTACTGTACATATCTTGAGCCTTGATGTGGCAACAATGTGCTCAGCGGAGGACGGGTGCCGCGCCGTTGGGTCACTTCCTTCCTCCTGAGGCTGAGAAAGAAGCGGCAGACTGGGACACACTGGGAGGCCTGTGAGTGGCTCTCTGGCCCCAAAACACAGTCAGTCATGGGGCAAGACTTATGTCGATCTGCATTGGGAGTTTTAACGTACACCTCATTTCCCTGGATGACACGCATGCAAAATACCACCTCAAATTCAAACAGCGGCTATCACACCAATCGACACACACCGTGAGGCTCTTAAGCCGGCTCACGCAAACGCAGACACCTGCTCAATCACAGACACTCAGTCTTTGTCTCTTTCTCAATCACACATCCCAGCTTTCGCTCTTTCTTCTCTATGCACACACACACACACACACATGTACACACACACACAGCATTTAATGGTGTTACCTAACGAAGCGCTTGAACAATGAGGAGCACATCAACTTCCTGGCTTTGTCCGCCTCTCCGTAACTTCACAGGAGAGCTCAGACGGTTCTCACAGAAACATGCAAATACTTGTTTTTGCTTTCTTACTGAGGGCTAAACACATTGACAAGGAAGGCAAGCAAAAAAAGGCTATAATCTTTTAGGTTTATGTATAAAAGATTTAGAAATGATCACTTTCGCCTACCCATGTGAAATGGATTGGACTTGAAACGGAGCATGAATTCAATTTTGTCCAACTAAAATGAATCCCTTTATAGTCTCCAAATGTGAACAAAATGTGCGATTTAAAAGGGTTTGCTATGATTTCAAGAAAGTAGAGACTGTAGAGTATAATACAGTAATACTACTCATCTTCTGGTAGTCACCCTAATCTATTCAGGTCATGTATTTCAGAAATCAATACTGAAAATACAAACATTAACCACAAGGTTAGGCATACATGTAAACACTTCAAGAACCAATGCCAAAAAAAAGCACTGCTAATCCGACATTTTGTTTTCTAGCAACCATCCTAGACAAAATCACATTCCGGTTTTCCTAATTTTGCCAGACTTCTTTTAGGAGAAAACGTGCCCTAACTAAAAAGATCTGTTCATTTAAGCGCCAATGAGGCCAGACAAAACGAACGCGTGGGTTCAGGTTCCCTGCCAAAAGAGAATTTCAGCGAAAGTAGGGTGGTCAACACAAAGTATGACAAGCGGCCGTTCATCATTGTTTGCAGGTCAGTGAGAAAGGAAGTGTTGTGTGTATAAGTGTGGCGGCCTCTCTCCTGCCGCTCATCCATCAGCCTCTACTTTGCTCCCGACTGACCCGCAATCTGCCGAGCTATACGTAGTCTGCGCTCAAGCACACGTAGACACCCATATTATTAGTGACTGCGATGACACACACACACACACACAGAGGGAGAGGATGCTGACATGCCCAATTCAACTGACTCTTTAAACCCTTAGGTGACCTTTTGTGGTGTTTCCCACATGCTTCTCACAGGGTAGAAGTGGTCAGTGGATGTAGGAAATAAAGCTGGGAACAAAAATGTCTACTACTTTATTATGTCGCAGTTGTTTTTCACTTTGGCTGAGACGATGACATTCATGTGCAACCTTTTTGTTGTTGTTGTTTTTTCACAAAAGGCTGCAAGAAGGGCACTCGAGGAATGCCCCTTAATTTTAAAGTTGTTATTAGAAGTGATATTATTATTATTAATGGATTTGGGAGTAATATGGAATGAGATCAAGTTTGTTTAACAAATTAGGTTGTGTTGCTTTTGTTGTCTATTTTATTGGAATTTATATATTTAATGGTCCCCCCGGGGATTGTAGCCTCGATCTCAGAACTGTTAGGCGGACGCGATAACCACTAGTCCACCGTGCCACTTAACATAATATTTTTAAATTTGCATGATGAGCCACCAGTGGGCTTCTCGACTCTAGTTTTCTTGGGGGAAGTCCTATCTTCATGCTACATGACTTACCTGGTATCCGAATGAACGACCAGCCGTGCTGAGGGAAGATGCCCATCACCCCACCGGGCTGTTGTGGGTAAAAGGCGCCAGCTCTTTGCCGCCAGTCCTTTGCCAGGTCAGGGGTGCCGTAGAGGAAGCATTCTTTAAAGATGGTGCCGCCCCCAGCGCGCATCACTCGCCACTCGTTCTCGGCACTTCGGTCGGCGCAGTAGCGCTCCAGGGGAACCGCCGTCACCTATGTGATCAAATCAAAGATGGCGGCTTCAAATACATGGGAAATACGACAGTTTAATCGTCGAGATGACTTGCTAGTTGCCGCACACGTATACGTACCCGCGGTGTGGCTGCGAGCAGGAATTTGGGCGGCAGTGAGGGCTGGCATCGCAACAGCCGGGTGGTGGCGGAGCGCCGGCAGTGGATGGTAACGTCGGTGTGACCGACCATACCAGGTCTGAGGGCGGTGAAGACCAGGTTCTGATAAACAAATACAACGCATGGGTGTTAATGTTGAGAAAACATTAAATACCACATCTCATTCCCTGAAACCTGCAATGTTGATGGATAAAGAATTTTTCCCATGGTGGGCAGCTAGTTAAGCCTTCGCTGGAATGTGGAAGAAATGATGGATGCACAGTGCCATCTATTGGTGGATTGTGATCTATTATTTGGCAGTGGAGCTACATTGAGTCTCACCCGAAGCACAGGGCTGCTTTGTGTGTTGGGGAAGGCGGCAGGTCTGTGTATCCACAAAAGGAGGTCTTTGCGAGACAGACGCCTGGACCGCGACGTCCCCCGCTCCTCTCCTCCGCTTTCTTCCTGGAGGGAAAACAGCCGCTGACAATGAAGCCGGTACGCTGCCTTCAGGGACAGAAAAAGGGCTAACCACCTGTGGAAGGGATGAAATCAAAGGCAGAGAAGGAATTATTC
Organism: Stigmatopora argus; assembly: GCF_051989625.1. Classification (NCBI taxonomy): domain Eukaryota; kingdom Metazoa; phylum Chordata; class Actinopteri; order Syngnathiformes; family Syngnathidae; genus Stigmatopora; species Stigmatopora argus. Next base: position 8,795,793 of record NC_135405.1, on the reverse strand, counting down.
ATTAAAAATGAAAACCAAGAATATGTGTCACTTTTTAATATGCTGATCTAAATTACATACATGAAATAGTAAATGAAACAGCTGGTAATTAAGTTCTGGTTATACTATGATCAAAAGCAGTGTTCGATTGATCACAATTCAAATGTGCTGTAATTAAATTGTATAATAAGTTAGATAATGGGTGTTAAATATTGACATTACATTACAATGGAATAATTGTTACTTGATTTCCATACATATTTTCTGAAACATTGACATGGCAAGTTATCACATTTTTTTGTATGCTCCCATTTTAGAAAAGGAATCATTTAAAATGTATCTACCTGACTAAAGTGCCTTGCAGCATGAGGTGGGACATCTCCGCCGGCGACACATCAATGAACCGCAGGAAGGAAAAACAGTTTCCTTCGTCGTCACCTGACACCATCAATGGTGAGAATATTAACATCAAGTGAGTCGTTAAAAGTTGCACCGCAACTTACCTTTCCTGTGAAAGAGCGACTGTTGGATGTGATTTGGGGAAAAGGGAGACAGCAGCACTCGCAGTGACCTGAAGTGAAAACATATTTTGTGAGTTGTGATCGGCACCGCACATGACTGTGGATGTGTTTCATTCTTACTTGTTTAAGGACTGGTTGTTAGTGTGAAGGAGGCCATGACGGTAAAGAAACTTGGATAGGACATAGGGGGTGAGGGACATGTGGAAAGGAGATCGCGTCTCCTGGCGTTCAAACAAGTCGGGGTGATTGCAAACCTGACAACAACAACAAAAACAGGCATTAACTACAGTATACACGCAACAGAGGTTATCTAAACGCAAACCAGTTATTCTGCCTTACCTTCCTGAACTGCATGACCAGATTCATGAGCGACGACGTGGTGGTGTGGGACTGCTGGGCCGTACCCATGGAAGACTGGAGCAGGTCTTCGATGGAGATCTTGTTCCTCAGGGCCTGGTAAAGTAGCCTCTGCCGAGACGTCAACTGGCAGTAGGTCAGGATCTCGATCTGGATTAGAAAGTAGCAATGGCAAGCTAATTGACACCATGAAAGACGGATGACAGGATTATACTCTGGTGAGGCGGGAGGAAAAGGGGGAAAGAAAGATAAATGTGGGGGAGTGGTGAACTTTTAACTCCCACGGACGGGGAGCCTCCAAGTGGGACCTTCAAGGATCTGCCAGCAAAGGGTCATTATCACGACGTTACATTAACTATTGTCAATGAGCTGCTCAAGGAAAGTTCGCTGGGGTTTACATTGTGCCACACTTTGTCTTAACCATGAGTATGCTATACCCTGATGACATTTGTGGGAAAAGAAAGTTTGTGTGCATGTGTGGGCCTGCACAATACCTTGTCTGAGAGCTCATTCTCCACGTCCTTCTTGATTCTGCGCAGCATGAAAGGCTTGAGGATCATGTGCAGTCGCGAAAGTTGGTCTGCGGATAAAAATTCAAGATAAATATGGGTTGTGACAAACGGCGCAGAATAAATTAACTGGAAGACCATAGTGAATTATTCATTTTTTTTGTTACATTAGTAAGTGTAATAAAAACTTCTTTACGTTTAAAAAAAATAAAATAAAAGCTCACTCTCATCGATGGCTGACTTGTTTTCGGCGTGGCTCTCAATATCCTTGGAGAACCACTCATTGAACTCGTCGTGAGAATCGAACAACGTGGGCATGATGAAGTGGAGTAGGGCCCAAAGCTCTGCCATCGTGTTTTGAATGGGCGTCCCTGTGAGGAGCAGCCTGTTCCGACACTGGAACTGCAAAAGGATCTTCCACCTCACACTGAAAGAACCCATTTGGTGATACTAAGTGTTATTTTCCACACAGTGCAACGCTAAAACGAATAAATAGGCCATTATAAATATAGTAGACGCCCACCTTGTACTGCTTTTCAATGCTTGAGCTTCATCCAGAACCATGTACTGCCACTTGACCCTCTGGAAGTATTTGACGTCCTGGACCACCAGCTGATAGCTGGTGATCACAACGTGGAACGGTGCGTTTTGAGTGTAGAGCGTTTTCTAAACACACACAAGCAATAGATCTTATACACTAGAAGAAGGAGTGGGTGTGTATAATCATCATCTATGTCTTGCTTACCTGACTCCAAAATTTCCGGATAACTTTGCGATCATGAGGGTTACCCCAATATGGCAACACCTAGGGGACAAATTATCATTAAGCACAGTTTTATAGGACTATCAAAGTATTGCAGTGTATTTTGACAAGCATAGATCTAAATCCTAGTTTATTTGTTGAGGGATGTGAATCAATGAGGCTGCAAGCAAAACTCAAAAAGAAAAACATAGCCAATGTGACGCTCCCACGGGAGACATTTTGGCTGAGCAACAAGCATGAATAACTGCTCCGATTCTAAGGTTGCTGAAAAAATGCGATGTGAAAAGCATTTCTGCATCATTACATCGATCAACACCAACCGCCATTCAATTGTTTTCAGTCAGTCTTGAGGAAGCTTATCTTATAACTCTAATACACTCTTTTCACAGCTCATTAGCCGAATGGACCGGGGCTGATTTATTGTCAAAGTGAAAATACACTTGTGAGTTTTAGTGTGTGTTCACGGCACGTATACATCATTTTTTGCTAAATGGAAATCACTGTGTAGCTCAAGCGACACTTTCCTGATAGTATACTGCCTCCTAGTGAGTGAAAGCAAGCCTGCTGTAGATCCCCACCTTGAATTTGGGCACAAAGCGTGAGAACTCCTGATGCCAATTGTTGAGCGTGGATGCCGGAGAAATGATGAGAAAAGGACCCCAGATGTTGTCTCGCTGTGGTGAAGGCATAAAAAACACTCAAATTATGAGTAACACAACTGTATATGTATTTTGCACCTACTTCTGCAAGGTGGGCCAACAGGGCAATACTCTGGACTGTCTTCCCAAGTCCCATCTCATCGGCGAGGATACCATTAATACCCTGCGGATATTAAAATCAAATGACTCCACCCATCCTTATCAAATCAATTCGTTGTTATGAACATGCTGTCTTACTTGTTCATAGAGGTTGGCGAGCCAGTTCATGCCTTTAAGCTGGTAGCCCTTTAGTTTGCCGTTGAAGATTGTGGGCTGCGGGATGTCCTCGCCAGCTTGGATAGATGGATTGGACAGACTGTAGCTTTCGCCGAATCCTGAGGCGGCGGCCGCCGAGGAGGATGCGCGGCGGCTGTCGTTGGCGTCCTCATCGAACATGCGTGTCTACACAGGGGGGAGAATTGTGGTCATTTGACGATATTTGACCATGCTAGTCACTGATGGCAACACCTAAAAATGTGAGTGAATATAAAATTGTAACATCGATTCTTCTAAAAGATATTGGTCTCTAAAAAATGTTGTGGTTCAAGGTTTGTGTAAAATGCCCAAAATTACAGCAACATAGTCTATGTAACAAAATACAAAAGTGTATTTGTAATCAATGTTCCCTCTAAGCTGCGCGCGTGCGCAATTGCGCACTACTCTCGTCTTCTCTGTGCACAGCAAATCATATGGAGCGCACAAAATAAAAGCCCCATTTTTTTATATTTATTTATTTATTTTTTAGCTGTGAGGCCGACGCGCGAACCACTCATCCGCCGGGCCGCCCATTCATAGATATTAATCATTACATTTTATTATTACTAAATCATTTATGTGTAGTAGACATACACCTGCTTATGGCAGGTGTCATACTGGTGTGTGCCCATAGCGAGCAATGATGATGTTGCTCACACCGGTACTCAGTGTGCTCAGGGAGGTTGTCTTTCTGCCCAGACAAACAAAAAATTAGAGGGAACATTGTTTGTAATGTTAACGTACTCTCTGCTGGTGGATGTGGTAAGCCTCTTGTGCGTTCCTCAGGGCCTGAGACTTGTAGTAGTCACTGTCTGAAATGACATCATCGCATTTTAGACGCTTTTCATGGCTTTAAATGGGCTTATGGAAATTAGACCCGCCGTACCGTAGTCCTCCTGTCCCACGTTGACCATCACGCCTCCCCCAATGTCGATCTGCCGTCGCGAGCTGGTATCATCCAGCTTCTTCAGAATCTCCTCTTGGGCATCGTCATCATCTTCCGAGGCTTTTCCGCTCATAAAGTGAGCGTAGAGCTCCGTCTGCGTGATGAGGAAGTTCAGCTTGCGCTGCTGACGTTTGGCCTGGACACAAACAAATGTATTTTGAAAGTGCAAAGAAACAGAAAAAAAACCCTGTGCTTGCTCTCCCGCCACCAACCTCTTTCATCTCCTCGTCCAGTTTACGCTGCTCCAGCGCCTCTTTCTCCGCCCGCTTCCTGTGCTCCTTCTCCACCTTGTCGTACTTTTTCCAGTAGAGCATCATCTCCTTGGTGAGGCGGCGGGCGCGTGGAAGCGTCTCCTTGCAGTTCTTTTGCGCCTGGATGGCAGCACGCCGCACTTCTCGCATGCACTGGTGAGCCAACTGAAGATGGGACAAAATTAAGACCCCCGCCCAAAAAAATGAAAAGTTGTTTTGGAAGGTTCGTCAGTAGTCATTTACAAAGTGTTGCTGGCTTTACCTTTTTAGCATTGGTCAACACCAGATTCTTAGCAGATGTCTTCTGCTTGAAAGACTGCAATACAGGTCCAAAATAATGAATAAGATTTCAAATATGTAGAATTGGTTTATTTGGTAGTTGTGATGAAATGACATTCATTGAATTATGAGGTTTACCAACCTTGGGGATCTCCTTCTTGGCAATGGTGAGCCAGACCTTGCGGCGCCGTGCGTTAAGCTGTTCCACGCTCAGGTGTTTCTTCTTCATCATGGGCCCCGGTGCATCCTGGGAAAACTTGGCGAAGGTCTTGGCAATGTAAGGGATGCCCTCGTCTGAAAATTCGCCGTCGCCACGTTTCTTTTTCTTCTTCACTTTCTTCAGCTTGGCTGAAAAACACAGTCAGTGTTAACATGTTTCCTCACGAGAACATCATTCATTTCCGCTTTTGTTGTTTTTTTATTCCCCTTACCCTTGAATTTTTTCTCCTCTTTGATTTTCTTCTTCTTTGGACCCAGGAAGTGTCGTTGTTGCTCGTAGAAGAGGTCTTGACTGGAGAGTAGCCCCGTACTGTAGAACTGGTACTGCTGAAACTGGATTTGACAATGTGTGGATGAAATTGAGTATTCCTGGCGCATTGAAGTAAGCCTTTGCGTTTACCTCGCGGTCCGTGTGGAACTTGCTCTGATGCTGCCTGGTATAGCGGTGCAGCCTCAGCATGTCGTGCAATTCGTCACGCGACAAACTGAAGTCCGAGTCGTCCGAGTCCGTGTCCGAGTCGGTGGTGTTGTCGCTCAACAACAAGCTCTGACGGGAGAAATCATTTAGAAAACTCAGCATTTGGGCACAAAAGTAAGAACATATTCCTCACCTTCAACCATTTTCGGTTCTTCTTCATTTTAGAGAAATTGTACAGGTTTGCTTTGTCTGTCTTTTGGTCTGCAAAAGTGCGAAAAATCACATTTGATGTTATGATTGGACACTTGAGGAGAATGTCACAGCAATTTACCTGGCAGAAGCACGCCATTGAGGGCTTTGGTTTCAGCAAAGGCGTCCTCTTGATCCGAGGGCTCCCTCTTCACCGTCAAAGGTTCAATGGAGAGGCCGGAGTCCAGGGCGTCATCACTGTCATCACTGTCATCGCTGTAAAGGTAAGAGGTTATAGCAAATTACAAAATTGAGAAAAAGACTTGTTTGACAGTACCTGCTGATGTCTCGGTTGAAAATGGCGGCGGTCTGGTGCAAGAAGCTGTCCAGCCTCAGGGAGCGCTCCAAGCGTTGCAGGTAGAGAGGTTTAGCCAGACCCGACGAGCCCGCCACCGCCACCGCCCCGGCCGGCATGGCTCGCCCGCCCTGCCCTGACGCCATACAGCCAAAATTCGCCCCACCCACCCGGTATGGGCAGGGACTTTTACTGCAAGGGATGGAATGAAGGAAAACATTATGTTTTATTGTCATTCATTCAAAAATAGTAGGTTACCTCAAAGTTCATGTGTAAAAAAAATGAGCCTACCTCCTCTTTTAATGCTGTCATGATCTTCAAGTGCAGGATTTTGACACACAGAACCCTTGAAACAAACATAAATTATGTATGAGGCCAGTGTGGACAAGAATACATGCTACTCTACTATATAGTTAATTGGGGGAATTTCTCATTTGTCTGTCATTAAAAGCTTAGTGTTCATCATTTGGTTGTGTATACACTAATATTTTTAGTATACAGTGTTCCATAACTTTTAACATAAGTTGGTTCAGTCAGAACCCAAATTTGGTTTGCAGTGCCATTTGATGTGATTTGCACTTAATGGGGAATAGGATGACAGGGGTTCTTTCAAGACCAAAAAATTGAATAAATATTCATTTAATAGGATTGGGCAAAAAGCACAATGCAAGCCAGTGCAAACAGAAGCACTGTACAAATCAGTAAATAATGCATATGTAATGAGCAAATGGGTGAAAATGCAACTAAATAAATTATTGATATTTAGGAGTAGGCGGCGAGAATAACACAATAGTATGATGAAAAACAATAATTAAGCAATTCATATTTGATAGTCGAGCTTGTCTACCACACAGATGCTAAATATGAGACTCGAATATTGCCTCATTATATTACAGTTAAGAAAGACTAAACACGCAATTTTATAAATTGAAATTTAGGGGGATTAAATTTAAACTCATGAATGGGATTCAAATGAGGTGAATTGTGTCGTGATGTTCACTTTAAGGTCTATTGCCCTCCTTCAGATGTTGTTAGTCGCCTAGTTCGGCTACGCTTTGGGGTAGGTGGCTAACCTTGACCGTTGAACCCCGAATTGGACGGTTAGCTTAGATGTAGCAAAATAGCTAACGAGGCTAACAAGTAGCCACATCACAACACCTCAACATGAATCGGGTTATGGTATGCATACACTGGCTGTCACTGGGTCAATTTGAATCACAATGGACCGGGCGGAGTCGACTTTGGGCAGGTTTGCAGGATAATTTAGTGCCGTGTTAGCAATTAGCTGCAGAGAAGCTAACGACAGCTGACACAGCCTCCCTTCCCTTAACATTCATATGAAGTGGACAGATTCATCTGCCTCTTTAAGGCCGCCACCTACTCTGGTTTACTTATATCTTAAGATCCAGCTTTATTGACTTATTTGTCTGGCCCGATGGTCGGGGGAGGCGGCAAGGCCCGTAGCAGCCCGCCCGCGCCTGACTATCCTTGCAGAGGGAAGCTCAAGTCGCGAACGTATAAGCGATCCCCGTGTTTTCAATTCTTTTCTCCCTCCCGGCCATCTTCCCCCCACCTTTGCGCCTTTGCTGTAACGGTGTCTCTCACCTCGGGCCCCCGTTTGGCCCCTTTCGCGTGTCTCTCGCCGCTGCTGCTGACTCTCGGTTCCCTGACTCCAAAATGGCGGTTAAAGGCGCCGAGCGAGTCTGTGAGCTTTGAGTCTGCAGCGGCGGCGGAGAGGCGGCCACTTTCTGTTACTGAGAGAGCACAGAGACACGACGCCATGGAGGCACAAGCAAGGAGCAGGCTATTAAATCGAGCGTCGAGCGGCAGCTGCTCCCTCTTTAGCGTCTCCCAAGGCACCGTGCTAAATTTAAACCCCACCTCATACAAAAATAAGTATAAAAAACACCAAGAGGGGGATTTTACGGAATGCGTCAACGGTTGATAAAAACTGCCATGCGTGTTTATTCGATCATCCGATCTCGATTAGTAGTGTCTGACCTCTAAGAAGGTTACCGAGCTACGTCCTACGTCACCATGCGCTAACTCCATATTTGGAATGCTAGTGCACAAAGGAAATTGTGACGTCATCAGAAACTTTGATGTCATAAACGGGAAACTATTCAGTAACTAATAATTTTCAAATGTGCGATTACAAAAATATTTTTGCAAACCACATAAATTTGACACTATTATTCTTATACATGTAATAAAGTGCAAAGATTATTCCCAATTGTGCAATATGTATATCCTACATTAATGATTTACACTATTTTACTTACATGATTTGTATATCTATAGTAAGAATGTATGAAGTGATTTTTATGAATTACAATGAGTTTGCAACAATACTGGTAGGAAAAACTATTAACACTGATTTTTTTATATATAGTAATCTAAAAAGTGTTTCACTTCCATTTATATTTTACTTTAATTTTTTAAACATTTAAAAAAAAGGATACATTTAATGCCATTTATTGAACTTCCATGATTATGCTAAGACAGATAATGCAAAAAATATTGCACATTTGGGCATGGAGCAAGACTAGCATGTAACATGATACATCAAACACTATGATGTATATTAGACCTCAAATTTTCATTGCTATATATGTGTATTGGTAACTAACATGATGTTAGGTGGGATTCAGTGTAAAAATATTACGAGTCAGCCAAGAGCAGAAAAAACACAGCCACTGTTTTCAGTGCTGGTCACGGATCAGGCACTAACAGGCAAGCGGACAAAAAGTCTATCTGCTAAATCCGCCCCAAGTTTGTCTCATTCATAGCCAGCTGGATTTTTCTTCCTCGTACTTGTCCGGATCGATGAAGGGCTTATCCACGGACTTGATCATCAGCTCTCCGCAATATACACACTCAGAAGCGATCATGTCGTCCAGGTCCGATTTCATCTGCTCGCGACTGGTGGCGCCCTTGCCGAGGTTGGCTGTGTCACCCTTGGCGAGGCTGGCCGCATCTGTGTCCTCATTTTGCATCGGCCGGTGTCGGGACTTGGATGCCTGAGCAGAGGCCGAAATCTTCTTCTGGAGCTCACTCAGACGGCTCAGTTTGTAGGCGGATAGATGAGGAGTCACTTCCTAAAAAGGGTATAAATGTACAGAAAAAAAAGTGTCATCTGTGCCAAGAGATACTCACTAATTATAAGTCGTGCAGTATACCTGGAGAAGGCAGTCTGAGTGGAACATGTGTCCGCACAGAAATAAATAAAAGGCCCTGTTGAGCAAGGGAAAGTCACAAGCAGAGCACTTGTCCTGGGAGTCCACCACTCCGTATTTGTTCCGCATTTCCTGGATGTCCTCTCGGATACGTTTGGCGCTCTCCGTGGCCTCCTCCATTTCCTGCTTCAGCTCTTCAATGTGCTTATTGTATTCCTCCAGGGAACTGCAAATAGCCTCCTGAATGCCCGGAACAGACCGTAAGGTAAGATAAGGTTTATAAGAGCCAACCAAGGCAGCCTATATTGAGTTCCAAGACATCCCATAGAGTATGAAACTCCATCTAGTCATGGGGTTCACCATATTACCAACCTTAAAATGGTCGATGGTGACGAAGTCGGGAAAGAAAGGCAGGATGTCTTCGATCTTGAGAAGGTCACAGCTGGACAAGCAATTCATGGCCTTCTTCACGTCTTTCTCCTCCTGGACCACATGGCGGGCAATCTTCAGCCACAGCTTCTTGCGTAACTCCTCGTCATCCTCGGGCAGATCAGCGCAACTCTTCGCCAAATCGACATCCACCTATGGACATTTTAGTGTGTTTAATTTGGCAAGAAAGATAAAAAAAATAACCTGTAATTTATCTCCAGAGTCAAATTTACACTCGCTTAACTTACTTGCAAAGCGAGATCCACTGCCTCTTCATAGAGTTCCATAATTCTGTACACCAGCACGCAGGCGCGCAGATAGCCGAGTTCGGCGCAAAGCCTCAGCGCATACTTCAGGTCGTAGTGGATTTCCGAGGCATACGTGCCCGCCTCTTCCAGGTAGCGCAGCAGCGAGTCAGGCTTGTACTTGGCGTAGAGAGACAGCAAGTAGTTGTGGATGGCCTCCTCCGTGACGCGCAGTTCGTGTACGCAAAACTCCATGTAGCGCACCGTCTCGTTGATCTGCTGGCTGCTTCCCATCTGGCTGTAGTTCATCAGCGCCGGGATGAGCTTCTTGGGGTCCAGCCGCTTGCCCATTTGGATCCAGGCGTCCACCACCTTTTCGGGGATGTGCTGCATGAGCACCGGGGAGAATTTGTAGAAGAGCTTCTCGTCGCAGTGCTTGGCAAGCACGTCCAGGGCGGCCCGGTAGTCGTCGTGTTGGCAGTAGTGCGACACCACCCTCTCGTAGTCCTGCATGACCACCGAGAAGTACACCATGTCGTCCACGTTGCCGTGGCTAGCTAGCAGGTCGTAGATGGTGCTGCGGTTGTTGAACAAGCACTCGCGGTGCTTGGACGTGTTCAGGAATCGGCGGAACTCGTCACGGGTCTCCCGGAACAGGTCGCCCGATTTGCCGTCGTCGTCCTCCAACTGGCCCAGTCGGTTCAAATAGAGCTCGGTCAACCAGGTGACGAGCAGGGTGATCTGCGTCCTCTCGCTGGACTTAAAATTGCTCAACTTCTTCAGCAAAAACTCTTTGAGGGCCTCCTCTTGCTTGGCCTCGATGAACTTGAGCGCAATCTCCTCAAAATAGTTCTGCGTCATGGCGTAGCACTTGGCGCTGTCCAGGTAGCGCTTGTTCTGGAAACAGTGTTCCGCTTCGTTGGACAGGACCATGTCCAAGCACTCGGGACGCTCTCGGCAGTACTCCTTGGCCAGGTCGAACTTTTTCATGCTCATGTACATCTGCCAGACGTCGCGGGACTCCCGTTGGATGTGATACCGGAACACAGCCCGTTCGGTGTAGATCCACACCAGGCCGCCCGCCGGGTCCTTGATCATCCTTTTGAGCGGGCCGAACTTTTCTGGGAACACGTCCTCGTGAACCACCTGGCCGTTTAGAGTACAAATGGCCTTGACCCGGTCGTGCAACAGCAGTAGGAAATGGAACTGGGTCAGCACAATGCTTATGGGCTTGTTGAAAGACAGGTCGATGTCGGTCGTGTACTCCCACACCTGAAAGGACACAGCAATAGATGTTGAAGTTAATCTAACGAAACATCAGCGGCGTTTGTATTGAAGATTGGTCGTCATCAAAATAATAGAAATGACCTGCACGTCGCTCAGAAGAGAATCAGGCCTGACATAGTCCAGTTGCCCGTAGAGCACCCCGTTTCCCATCATCCAGGCAAAGGCCTTGGGGGAGATGCGGAGCTTGGACGTGTAAAAGGTGATCTCGCTGTAGCCCATGTTGGCAGGGAACTCCTGAAAACTGGGCAGCAGGTCCTGGTTCTGAGTGAAAATGGAGCTGAAGCCCTGCTGCTCCGTCCCTTCGGCCACCTTGCCCGCAAACTGGAAGAGGCGCTTGCGGGTGGTGGCGATGATGAAGTACTTGTTCTCCAGGCCGCGTTCTACTTCCAGGCAACACACCGGCGCCGGCCTCCCGTCTTCCTCTAAGGAGTGGACCTGGGAAAGAGTTACAGTGAGCCTCGGTTGTAAACCGTTTTAGAATGTTGATAGAGACGTACTTGTCTGAAGTACTGGTCCGGGTTGGTGTTGAAAAGGCTCCCCTCAGTGGCAGAGATCTCCGCCTCGAAGATGACGCCTTGGCCCGTGCCGACCAAGATGGGTCCCGTGTTGGTCTCGTTGCCTAGCATCTTGTTCCAGCCCACGCTCTCGACCAGGTGGCCCCGCCAACGAGACAGACTGCGGACCTTTTGCGTGTTTCTGTTTAGGTAGAGGCACTCACTGGTGTTCAGGCTGATCAGCAAGTGGGAGCCTGAAAAGACATGAGAAGAGAATGAGGGAGGGCATTTTCCCTTCTCATAGTCCACATCATTTGAAATTATTGGCATTCAATATAAAAAAACAAAATACTACGTACTCCTTATTCAAAAGGACAAAAAATGTGAGTTATGCACAAATTTAAATTGAGAGGAAAACATGCTAAAGCTAAAATATTTTCAACCATAAAAGTGGTATTTGAAAGAATATTAATTCTGAAAATAATACATAATACAAAAATATTGAGGGGGGAATGTTTTTTTTACAAAAGCACAGAATGAGGATTAAAAATACATGTATTTCATCAGGGCAAATAAAACATTTAATAAAATTAAAGATGACACTGGTTGGTATAATTGCTTCCATTTTCTAAGATTCTTCTGATTTGCATCCGGTCATGTTTGTGATGTTTGTTGTTGTTTATTTACAATTTTATGGTCTAAAGATGTTGTTACCTGTCGGATCCAGGAATAGTTTGTGTACTTTGCTGTCATCTTTTCTTCCCATCTCAACTTGATTGGGTTGATCAGGTTTAGCCAAATCAATCCTGGCAAGATCACAAAGAAAAACAAACATTTCTATCAGTCTCTATCATCCCCTACAAATCAGTCCTCTTGATTGCCCCCCAATAAACATTTTTCCCCTACTTTTCAACTAATCCAATCAAAAAGCAATGCACTAGTGAGCCATAACAATGGCTATTTCAATTTGTTATTTACCTCAGCAGGGTGTCCCTCCCCAAACTCATGCATAGCTGATTGTTGCAGACAGACAGGTGATTGATCCTCTCGGGGGGCGTGAAATCGATCCTCTGTTTATTGAAAATTGGCTTTTCCTCCTCCAGTCGCACATTGACGAACCCTGGCGAGAAGATATTGTTTTTTGTCAACTAGCATTAGCACAAAAGTAGCAACATTAGATCCCCCATTGCTTCCCTCGGTTTACCTGAATGTGTTAAGCCGATGTTGGTGCTCGCCAGTCGGCCACGCTGCTGCGTGCTTTGACGGCTGTTTTGCGAATCCTCGTACTCGTCCAATATTGAAGCCATATTTACGGTATAAATCGATCATAAAATATTACATTAAACAGGCAGTTAGCGTCGAAGCTGTGGTATGAATAAGGAGTGGCCCCATTGCTAGTTGGCGGCAAGCTTCCTGTTAAAGACTCACCGATACACTGCTTGTATGCATTAGCAGGTTTCAGAATTTATATAATTAACACAATAAACATCAAGCCACCGCATAAAAAGGAATTTCGTAGCTAGCTAAACAGTAGGGCGAGTCAGGTGACTATCATCATGTGATCGTAGTTGATGCAGTGCTGCTTACTGCCGTTAGGGGGCGAATCTCAACTCAATCCATGTGATTTTAAATATACTAGGTGGAAGTGTACATTTTTTGCCACGTGACGTCGCTGTTTAAACAATAATCGAATTAGTTTCCGTTTTTATGCCAATCCCATAAATTTCATATATTGAAATGGTAAAGTATGTTGAAAAGCACACTTAAACGGGGTGCCATCTTGCGACGTTGCTTCTATGGTGTTTGTCCAGCTTTATCATTGTTGATGATGCAGTTCTTCTTTTTGACACTAAGGGTCGCATGGCAGCTCAGGGCAAATATTGGGTTCTTGCCTCTCTCTAAATGGGCGTGGTTATGCAGATCAAAAGCTGGAAGTTGCCTGAAATATAAATAAAACGCCCAACCCACTGTAGTTAAACTTTAGAATACACAAAAGACATCCGAAGGTGGGAGAGAAGCAAAAATTCGGCGGGCCGACATGCCACCTCACATGGAGTACTTTTACCAAGAGACCCGGGTCCCATCCGGTTGCATGTTGACACGGGATGATGAGTTGGAGCCTGGCGTCATCAGCTGTATGCTGGTGGGCGACGGGGCAGTGGGAAAGACGAGTATGATCGTCAGCTACACCTCCAACGGATACCCAGTGGACTACAAACAGACTGGCTTTGACGTCTTCTCCGGTGAGATTTGAATTTCTCAACGGCAAAAGTGCCTTGATCTCTTTACCAGATTGTATTTTCACTCTTTTATGTCATATGAATTCAACTAAAACTTCAGTATCACGTGGATGAGCAAAAATAGATCAAATATGACAATCTGTTAATAAATAAAATAATGAGAAGTATAAAATACTTACATAATATATCATTTAATTAATTTATTAAAAAAAATATTGAACTTTTTTTTGTTATAGTTCATTTAAAAGATAAATATTCAACATATTTAAAGAAATTGTTATAGTTCATTTTTCAGGTTACTGCATACAATAAAAATGGCATCATTTATTTCCAACAGGTCAGGTCCAAGTGGACGGATCACCAATCAGAGTACAGTTGGTGGACACTGCAGGACAGGTAAGAGTATGAGTGTCCTAAGACAAAATGTTTTGTAGTGTAGAGATTAAATCGCTATTAAGCTCAAAATATGAATACACATTCCGTTGAGGGGTTTATTTGTCATCAATATTAACATTTTTTTGTCAGGAATATTGCCTTATAATTTCATATTGTCCTGTGTCATAAATAAACCTACATATTATTGTTCATTTTCCTTCCTGGGTGTGTGTTTTATCACAACAATCAGCAAAGAACTAATTTACACTGTTCTTTGCCTAGTAACAATTTCCCCTTTGTGTGACTCACAAAGAACGGTCTGTCAATTTTATTTAAATAGCTCCAATTCACAACAATAGGCACTGGAGCAGGTTTTAGGGCTGCGATTGCTGCTGGGTAATAGCTTTTAAATGAGATAAAGTGGCAGTGACAAATGGGTTAACTTTAATTATGAATATTTATAAGACAATTATTCTCTGGATAAAAAGTAATAACATTATATTGAATACTACACAAATAAACTATTGTGAAATTCGATTGGATAAGCCATTTTTCAAGCCCTAATTCCATTTAGGTGTTTAATTTTGTCATGTATATAATGGTTTATTGCGGGCATCAACTATAACCATTTTTATGTATTTTTTTTGACTCAACGTCACTGTTTTTGGTCAGTAGAAACTGTCTTTTAAATTGTTTGAAATTATTTTTCATGTGATAACATGTCCAAGAGACTGTGTTACACCTAATGTAATTTCTTATGAACCACTCATGAGCTAATTTCCAAATAATACCAGGTCATCACATGACCTCCCGCAAAGTATCAACAGCATCACAAGGTAGCAAAGTCATTTTACTTAAAAAGTTTATTATTGGAGGATTTTCCGTTCACGTTATTTCACAAAGATTATTATGACTATTCCAGTAAAGGTGACGTAATCCAATTTATTGTGCCACTCCATCTGGTGTTAGCGTTACGAGGGGCTCCCCTCGTTGGTTTCCAATGTCAAACTGTAATGACGTTTGCAGTGTTGGTAATAAGACCCCCACTCTGGATGTCTTTCAGGAGGAGTTTGATGAGTTCCGATCACTGTCCTACACGCACACGGATGTATTTCTGCTATGCTTCAGCATGGTTAACCCCGCCTCCTTCCACAATATCACCAAGAAGTGGGTGCCCGAAATCCGTGCCTGTAACCCCACCTCGCCCATCATCCTGGTGGGCACGCAGTCGGACCTGCTTCTGGACGTCAACGTCCTCATTGGCCTGGACCGCGCCAGCGTCAAGCCCGTGGCAAGTTCTCGGGCGCAAGGCATGGCAGAGAAGATCCGGGCGGTGGATTACGTGGAGTGTTCGTCACTCACGCAGAAAAACTTAAAGGAAGCGTTCGATGCTGCCATTTTCGCCGCTATCAAGAACAAAGCACGGCAGGCCAAGAAAAGGCGCTGGTCGGACAGGCGCACCAAAGCTTTTTCAAGGTGCAGCTGGAAGAAATTCTTCTGCTTCATTTGAGCCACTTGGGACTTTCCAGCTTTAGTTGTGGAAAAAAGTTTTTCATTCATACGCAGATTTGTGCTGCGGAAAATTCTCCGTGGAAGGAAATTC
Source organism: Stigmatopora argus (assembly GCF_051989625.1). Classification (NCBI taxonomy): domain Eukaryota; kingdom Metazoa; phylum Chordata; class Actinopteri; order Syngnathiformes; family Syngnathidae; genus Stigmatopora; species Stigmatopora argus. The sequence goes on along the minus strand of NC_135405.1, from coordinate 8,780,205 downwards.
CAGAAAGAGCATCAAGAGAAGGTTCTGGAACTCTACTAAGCGAGGACTGTAGTCCTTCTTGCGACGGCTCTATCCCGGATTATCGAACTTCATGAACCACTACGCTGCCAAAGGTTTTTCTGGTTTACCCGTTATATTGTAGAATGTGTATATAAATTACCTAGCGGAATACATCTATGAATTAACAGAAAGCCAAGCGAGCATCTTTGGACATCCTTGATATCAACCTTGTGGTCCATTAACTAGTCCAATGTTCATCAATTCAGTACACTTTTGTCACAGGAAATTCTACTAGGTATTAGTAGTACACAAAATATCGTACACTCGTACGCCCTCTTGTAACTCACGCAGAAAGTCCTAATTAAACAAAATGTTTATGTAGTTAAAAAATCTACTTTTAATATAAATTCAGCAGGAACTGAGAATATCTTCTTGCATGGCTATGTATTTTTATGCTCTCATGTACACTATATAGAGTACTATCACAAAAACAAGAATTCCATTATCAGATGTCCTCATTCCACGTAAATGTTTGCCCGTTTTGTTGAACAGGAACATTATGCAAACGACATTTGAATACTCAAATGGGAGTTGGGCTTAAAAGATTGGAGCTGAGTTTCAGCCTAGCATTAGGAGAGTTGCAGTGCAAAACCTAAGGTGCCGCATTCTTGCCTTAGTGCTAAAGGACGCTGGCCTGACTGGTTTTTGTGTCATAATTACACGATAGGAAAGTTTTGCAATCTTGCAAAAAAGGAACGCATGTAGTGTCACTTTGTCGCAGATGCACCATGGGAAAAAAACAAGTTACAGGACGGCAGTCATTGTTCTCGATGATTATCAGTCTAGAAAGATTCTCTAGATCAAGGGTGTCGAACTCGGGTTGGTTCGCGGGCCACATTAACGTCAACTCGATTTCACGTGGGCCGGACCATAGATTTTACAAAATGCTTTTTGAATTAAAAACACTAAATTGAATTTCAAAATTGCCATTATTGATTTAAAAAGGGATGAATTAGGAAATGTAATATACACCTATAATCATTGGAATTTGATCCTAAAACAGAAAGTCGCCATTCATGATATACTTTCTCGGGCCACATAAAATGATGTGGCGGGCTAGATTTGGCCCCCGGGCCGCCACTTTGACACCTGTGCTCTAGATAGTGCCTAATTTAATTTTCACAATGTCGTTATAGTTTTGGTCGAAGGGCCTTGATGACTAGGGAAAAAACTAGATGAATGCTTAATCACCTCATTACGTGATTTTATCTAAGTTTACAACAGGTTTTCTTTGTGTACAGCCATAACTTATTCGGGTTTTAAATGCCATAGTATGTGAGTAACCTAAACTACTACTGTAGTAAAGTAAACATTACATGAAAAAGTTGCATGAAGAACAATTATAGGCTATTGATATAAAACAATGCAATCAGAAACTACTTCACTGTGTGCCATTTTAAAATATTTATTCCCCATGCAATATTTTTTATAATATTTTGCAAGAAATGCAAACTGACATTGAAAATACTGTGCCATCAAGTTGATCTGACAAAATAAGTCATATTTTGCACTCCAGCCTAATACTAATAACTTACATGTATATACATTATTGTTCAGAATTATATGTTTATTATGCTTCTTGTAGAAGTGAATTTCATGAATTGTGTTTAAACAATTGTGGACAATTAAGTTTAAATGGAAACTTTTTTTGTATCACTTGTGTGTTATCGTGGCAGCCTCTCCTCTAACCTGTGTGTCTTTTTATTTACATGTCAACGTGACGGAAATAAATGAAGTGCAAATTACCGTCTCTGTGTTATGTATATTTTTAGACTGAACAATTCACAGCCATCTGATAAGAGGAGCTGCTTTACATACGCGGAAAACTTTTTTTTTTTTTGTAGGGTCGTGGGGTTACCGCAGGAATTGAAGCAGCAACTTCAGTTTTCCATGGGGAGCCGGTATAATCTCCATAGGCCACAATAGCCACCTTTCCCACCCCGTCTCCCGCCCCCAAGCGTGTGATAATTAACCCGGGGCTTGCAGTCGGGGTGAGTCTTTCTAATGCGGAACCGTGCCATGCTGGGATGGCTTTTTGTGATTGATTGTGTCGCAAAAAGTCTCAAGATGAGCTCGAGAAGCATGCGCGAGCCATGGTGATTGATGATAATCCACAGAAAAAGAAGAGTGTGTATCCGTGTGTGTGATTGTGAGGAAGTCATGCCCACATTAGTCTAGAAAGGTGTGACGGGAAAAGTCAGAAAGAGTAAAACAATGGCGGTATTGCTCGCAAATGTCTGTTAGGGTGGTTATGTCATGCATGGCAGACTAGCAATTGGCTTGCTTGATTGGCAGCCATTATAAAGAAATGTCCTAGTGTGAATTATTTCAATGACGTCATCAGATAATAACATTTCATTGCTTTTATGAGTTGGTTGATTAATGGGCAAGAGAAATTTATGAAACTGAAATGGTGAAAAGCATATGGAATATAACATAGAGTTGCACATTTTCATCAATGACCTTCAATGCCATTTCATTATGAATAATAATAATAATGGCCGTGACGTAAATTCATGTTGCAAAAGCGTCATTGTTTCAAAATATTGAAATGTTTTGTTGTGTTAGGTTGGTGGTAGAAACAAAGGAAAGACCCCACTCAAAGACAGCAGCAGGGCAGAAATGGGTCAATAGACACATTGGGGCTAACAACACATTTGATGTGAACAGGTCCAACAGGGGAAAAACACAACATACGTCAGCGGTCTGTTAACCATTAGTGTCGGGCATTTATCACTGGTTTATGAGGCAGCTCCTTTCTTTGAACGAGTGCTACCACACAGCCTTCTAAATAAGAATCAAAGAGATGCGCCCATATGGGGATTTATGACTTTTGACCCTCGATCTACCTTTAAATTGTATTTGATTTTAACGGAAAACTGATTTGTAGAGATGTGTGTTTTTGTGTTGGATCTACAATAAGTGAACTTTGCCGGTTTATAATTACGGCTTTTCCTTTTCTACATGATCAGTTTGGATATTCGGAACTTGATCTAAACCACGTGTCAAGTGGCGGCCCGGGGGCCAAATCTGGCCCGACGCATCATTTTTGTGTGGCCCGGGAAAGTAAATCATGCGTGCCGACTTTCTGTTTTAGGATCAAATCAAAATGAAGAGTATAGATGTATATTAAATTTCCTGATTTTCCCCCTTTTAAATCAATAAATGTAATTTTTTAATCATTTTTTTCTATGTTTTTAGTTCAAAAATCATTTTGTAAAATATATTAAATAAATCTATAAAATATATTTTAAAAAGCTAAAATAAACATTGTTTTAGATCTATAAAAAACTGACTATTCAGGGATTTTAATCCAGTTCTTTTAATTCATTTCTATAAAAAAATCTAAATATCAGATCTAAAATGGTCCGGCCCACATGTAATCAAGTTGACGTTAACGCGGCCCGCGAACCAACCCGAGTCTGACACCCTTAATCTAAACAGTTCTCTAAAAAGGACACTTTCAAATGTGAATGCTGCAAATAATGAGGTCTTTAGTATAGGCAGTGTTCGGCTAGGTCAGTTGTTTGCAGAACCTTGCAGGGTTAAGACTAGCAATTGAACTCCTCTTCACAAATGCACTTCTATTATTTACAGTTTTTTTTCTATTGCTTGGGCCATTTTCCAGCCTTTCATTCCAAGCCCAGATGCTTTGCCAAACATCAAGAGGGGAAAAGTGTCATCTTTTGAATCATGTCTTTGTGCAAGCAAGACAGCCTTGTTGTAGTTGGGCCAGTTTTAGGATCTGTGAGACATAGTTAATCATCTTTTTTTCTCTAGGGACTGGTTCTTTTCCCAGGGTTTACGTCAAGTGACGTCAACAGAGTCTTCTTCTGGCGGTTGGCCAGTTTCACGCTACCGCAAACGTTGGCAGGCTCACCAGGAAATAAGCAGGTGCATCATTAGATTTGCCTAACTTTTGGGTTCTTCATGCCTTTTTTAACAATCTGGCAAAATTCTAATGAGGTGAGGGCACGTTGACGTGAGTTGTGGCCAAAAGCAGATCTTTTCGCGTATGTCTTTTGTGTTTGACGGTTGAGCCTGTTCAATAAAAATGCAAGATGTGGATCATTGACTGACGCTGTCTTTGACCACATTTTAGTGTCTTAAACATATTTATTTCAGAGCATAAAACATTGCAAGTGACAACGCTTTGTTTTCGAGTTCTGTTGGCGTTCTTCTGACGTTTTTCGTAAGCGAACTGTCAGTTTCGGTGTGGATTTAGAAATGGAAATGTTCCAGAAATGTTTCTGGAAATATTCCAGACCAATAACGCCTGAAAGCAACAATCTTTTTTTTCTCCTGTTAGTCATCCAAATCAAACAAAATTGAGTAATATGTTAATTTGGATCATCTTTAGCGAAGACAAAGACCCATCAGTAATTTTCCAATGTTGAGCGGAAAAAAATCATTTAGGTTCATCTGTTTTTAATCAGCAACATTGTTAAAACACTCCATAGGCCTGAAAAATGTTGTTGTTTGGGATTAATGGACCAATATTTGCAATGGACTCAACAAACAGGTCATTTGTTTCTAGTCTTTAGAGTCATGGATAAGGACCTGTTGGTTTCTTCTACCATATGTCTTCCTTGGTGAACCAGTAAAAAGTCTGCTTGTCCAGATAGGGAACACTTTAGTCCATGGACCAAAATGTACTGTTCTTAGCTTGCCTAACAAATAGCAAGCTACAAGTTACATTCCAACTACATGCCATCATTTCGTAGATGTAGTACATACAGTATGTGGTCCATGCTACAATCATGATTTGTGTGTTCATAGGTATGTTTGAGTCACTGCAAAATATGTAAACATGCAATCAACACACTCACAGGAAATGTCACATTAGCGATACAAATCTATTTTTCAATTGACAAGATTGACTTGAGAATTGAACTAATCTTTAAATGTCCAATTTTGGGGTAGAAATCTAAAATTAGACCCACAAATCTAACTTTGAGGCACCTCAGACCATAAAGGGACAGAAGCAGAATCAGCAGCTACATTTGAATTACTGCACGTTGACATCTTAGATTTGTTATTGTGTGAATGTGTCTGTGTTTTATTTGCTGGAGTAAAACTGTCTCTTACTACCAAAGAAAAATAAATGATTCTGTCTTTCCCATACTTGGTCATGTAGATGATTCGGATAATCTGCATGATTCAGTAAGGATTCATGACAGTTAGGCTTTAGTCAGGTGATCTTTAGGCTAAATGCTGATTGAGGACGTCTGGGAATCAAGTGGGTGAGGTGTTCTCACACTGGTGGCATTAGCAGGTGAGGGTGGGGGAGGGCGGTAGGGCTGGGTGGGTGACACAATGTCCCTGATGTAAAGACAGTTACATGACGTAATGTTACTGGTATCACATTACAGTTAATTAATATTGGTAGAGTAGATGGTGTCATCGTCCATGAAGACTATCATTTTGGACATTGCCTAACGTTAGCGACGTCAAATGAGCAACGGATGCTGCGTGATGTCTTCTAAGCGCTTGTGTCAACAAGGTGTGTCTGGACTTGCTCTCGTGCACATAGCGGCTGTTGTCGCGTCGTCCACTTTACTCACAACAATAAATTGTCTCGTTCAGTCAGTTTGTGTTGCTCTAGCATTATTGTGCATGGATGGAGGGGTGTTGATTGATACTATTCAAGGGGCCAACGTCTGGGTAGTGTTATGTTTTAGGTTTCGGGCCTCATTGTATGTACTGGGGAGTTAATTCTAAAATTGTGTCCATTCAAATAGTTAAAAGTCAACAAGAATATTAAAATGCCCTCCCGACTGTGTCCACAATAATAATGGGAGAGGTGAAATGGTGAGGTGGAAATTTGACAAAAAATTAAGTATATTTATATAACATAATTATTCACCATGAAACAATGTGGCACTGCAAAATCCCCAATTACGTGTACTTGTTACAAGCTATGATAGTTGTTTGAATACAGCGTTGGTTTCAGAATGACGTCAATTGATCCTTATGAATTACTCGCGTGACACATATCTTGGGATCTGACAAAAATAGGACGTAGCTTTTCATTATCATTGTCATCGACATTTTGAGATGATTACAGAGCAGAAACATGCACGCGTTATCTGACACGTGACTGTCTACGTTAGGGCATGAACGTGATGACATCACTGGCTTTCTAAAAGGCACGACAAAATTTAGGCAGGAATAAACTGGCTATTATCAAGTTTATAACTTATAAGCAGAATGTATTTAGACAAAGTTTTTCTATTGTTAAGCCCGAGTTAACCACCTCCCCTCATCCTCCACTGACGACCAGCCGAACTGGTTAATCTCCTTGCATCTCATGGACAGATGGGAGGCGTTCGCTTCCCGCACGTCTTGCAGGTGACACTCAGAGGGTGTGGCGTCATAATTTCACAATTTAAAACAGTGGCCTGGTTCCAGGACAAAATGACCCTTCATCAAAAACAACCCAAATAGGCCTTTAGATATCAATCCTCTTCTGTTGGATACATAGCTAACTCCTCTAACCAAAGCAGATGTTATTGAATTGGATCTAAAGACTAATAGTCTAATAAAACTGATCTGTAATTGTCACTCAACACTCCACCCAAGGAGTGACGTAGCCCATCTTTGCACACAAAGGTGCAACAAGTACTTCCCGTCCATCAGTCATCAGGCGCCACAGAGTTAGCAGTCTCATGCCAGGACCGGTTCTACCGAGTCACTTGACGGATCAGCGTGAATCGTGCGTGCATGCGAATGGTTTCTCCGCATTGGTCCGCTTCATGCTTTAAATCCAAACTGAAACCAAGTTACACCTGGCTGTGCGAGACCGTTAAAAGTAGAAACATTTAAACATAAACCGTGACTCAATCTTCCTCAGGCAACAATACGGATGACACTTAACACCATACAAAGGGATTGTGTTGTGTCAACGCGTCTGTGTGTGCATACGTTTACAGCTTGTTTATACAATGAAAAGCACTGGTAGTAGACTATTTATTTTTGAAATGAGGGAATTCATCCATAGCAACAATCAAATCGTCAACATGTTACAGGTATTTTTTTAAATGAGCTAGTTTTCACATTCAGGAAAATTCTTGCCCAGATCCATTGGTTTCCAGAGATGTTTTAATTTGGGGCTCTACAGGTGTTGGAAGGCCAACACCCAGCTCGGCGGGGGGTCAGACAACCCTTCACCCGCTAAATAACACGCTTCTCACGCCGGGATTTCACACGTTCAGCAGGTGACGACCCATGCTGTTCGAGGTTCAGCAAAAGGTTGAGAAGACTTTAAAAACAAATCAAGGCAGGAAAAGTAGCCTAAGGTAGAAAGTACAAGTAATGGGGGTGGGAAGAGGAGTAATTAACAGCTCACACCTCTGCCTAAAGAAGTATTCACATCGACATGACTGACAATTTACACCTTGGGTTTCCCCCTTCAGACAGAAGCCCTGAGGCCCACCCTGGTTCCCGGCTGTTTTCCACTACCAAGGGGGGCACCATTAGCCTGTCAGGGGATGCTCTTCACGGGGCCATGACGCATCTTGCCCTTAAAAATCTCACCCGCATGCTTGTTTTGTCGGTTCAGGGCGCATCGGGTTCAAAAGGGGGTACGACTGAAGGGGGCCGTAGATGGTGGGAGTGAGAATAAGAGATGAACAACAATAAGGCTGGGTGGGGACTGAGCATGAAGACTTTAGATGGACTTATTATGGGATGTTCACATTTTGGACTCATGTATTTGGCATTTCAAGTACTTTTCTAGTCAAATCATGGCCAAAAACTGACTTTAGTTGTACTTACACACATGCAAGGCAGTTATACAGTACTTAAAAACTCATTCTCTCACAAATAAAAGCATCCAAAGTTAGAAAGTAAAGCAGTGCTGCCCCCTTCTGGGGAACTGTATCAGTCCAGGCGTTGTTAGCCCATAAGAATGCATAGATGGAAAAATTGTGTTTGTATTTTTAGGAAACATTTAATAATTGTCGTGTAAAAGTGGAAAAGACACAAAAGCTATATTTCAAATTATTTATATATTATTCTATTATCTATAAAGGGGATTTATAAATGTTATGTTTTGGAGTTTGGTTTGTTGTTTAAAATGTTGTTGACAACAAAGCTTTGCTGAAATGTTAGTTGGGGTTAGGGTTAGGGCAGTTATACATAATCTTGTGTATTTCTGCAGTTATTAACAGGGTAAAAAATGTGGGGGCAATTTCTTATTAATAATTTAGTACATTAGTAAATACCGTAAATAAGGACATGGCTTTGCTGAGTGTGTGCTGTCAGCACTTTGAAAGAATCTCCTGACAGCTTTTATATACTTTCATCAAACAGTTCAACCTTGGCTTTGAGCTCTGCAAGACAAAATAATATTAATAGTAATATTATTGAATATAGTCATTGATCAAAGCCTGATTTTGCTAAATTCTCACCTGAAACAACGGCACCACGCGTGACACGTCATCAGGTTTTGAAGGGTCTTTCAGCAGTATACATAGGTAGTAGATGATTTGATGCTGCAATTAAACAACCACTTTAGCTTTGCATTGTGAGAAAAAAACCCACAAATGTGGCAAAACAATACTTTTGCCCACCATGTGAATCGCTTCATTAATGACCACATCCTTGACTTGGCTCATTTCAATGAAGGAACTCGTCTCCCGTCCCGATGCATAACTGGAGGAGAGCTGGATGCCCATCGAGCCGATGATGAGGACCGATTCATGGTCCACCTTCACCAAGTGGATGTGCAGCATCATTCCCAGCAGGGTTACCAGGATAGCACCAGTTAGCACGGCGGTATTCTACATGCAGTAAGGAAAGACCAAAGTGGACAAATAATTAATTAATGAATAAGTAATATATTGACATAGTAGAGTACCAACTACTCTACAGCAAGCTACCTATATGAATTTGGACGTTTTCATTAGTAGGGTTCATCTGTAGACGCAATTTTGGTTATTAGAATGTCAGTAATATAATAATACATGTTACTTACTTCAGTAAAAAAGAACACCGTATAAGCAGCGAGCCAAACGATGGATGTATACGCCATCACCTTGGCGATGGACAGTTTGGGCGAACTGACAGTAAATTCCCGACAAAAGCTGCAATGATTTTGAAAGTCCAAATATATGGGTTTGCCATTAATGTCAGTATAGTCTTCATCTTCCATTTCCCCCGCAGAAAGAAAAAGTACAAGTTATCACTGAAGCTAAGCCGTTAGCATTAGGCTACAATTGAAAGCCAAGGTCAGCAACAGATCACGATTTTTTTCGATTTATCGCCACAATAATTTCCGACGAGCAGTGATTATTTGTTTTAGAAAAGTTGCGTTGTTAAACGCAGAGCAGGGTAATATTATGTCATTAACCTGTATACAGATAAAGGGACAGGTTCGGAAAGGTTTGCCAAACAGCGGATGCTGCTATGTTTTTATGGTCCTCCCGAATACATTCTTGTGACGGTCAAAACATGAGATCAAGAAACTAATTTACGTTATAAATAGGTAATAAACAATTATCATCTTAAAATAAAAATTCTGCAAATCGAAAATTTACGGAAATGTTCGATATATTGTGCTACAAGATAACATAAACAATACACCGGCGTACTCTGCACAATGTATCAAACGCTACTCAAAGCTGCAGAGAACTGTGGGAAAACATCTAAATGTCATTTAAATTAAACCTAAATATCGCTTGTTGTAGAGAGACGACGACTAAATAAAAAAGACCGAAATTATAGCAAATGATTTATAAAATAAAATCTGTTTAATATTACTGACTGTTATGACACACAGATTGATTTGGTTTCGATACTCCTACATTTCCCAGCATGCATCTCGCTTTGAGTGACTTCTCAACCCTGGATAAAAACAAGCCGATCAGCTGATGTAAAAGCAACAACATCTCTTCACAGGCTCTGACACAGCAAGCTAACTTTCTCGCCGAGGTTAGTACGTGGCACCGAGGCGCAATGCTGCGTTATTAATCGGAATCGTAGATTGGAAGACTGGCATCGTCGCGTCGGCAGTTTAGTTCAGTCGAGTCATTCTCCGTCGGCTGAGGCTGTGTTAACCGTTGCTAGGTCAGACGATTTGGCACGAAGGTTGTTATTTCCTCACACAAGTACGACTGCATGTATCGCCAATAGGTACTGACGCAACGATCGGCGAGTATATAAATATCATTGGCCACAGAAGACGGCGTTTACCTACTTGGCATCAACCGATCAGGGATAAAACGAGGCAAAAGGATGCTCGATAGATAATAGCTTTATCAGTTTTTACTCATCACATAAGCCAATGACATTTACCTTTTGAATTGACTGCTTGTTAGAAGCATAGTTACGATTAAAGTAGTCACATTACAAAGTGTAGGGTTAGTGTTAAGGGCATTGGCAGTGGGGTGTTCTTGTTATTGTTGTTGTTGTTCTTGATTTCCCTGAGTTAACCTTTGACCAAAGAGGAATAAAGCCAAAATAACAAATGACAATGTGTGACTAGATGTTTGGAAATTGTATGTTTAGCATAAACTAGGACAACGAGAACTATGGTCTCAAGTTTCTAAACGTTCCCAAGCTGTGCTGATAGTGTAGTCCTCCATTGTTTAGCATGAGTGGTCAAGGTCCAGCTGGAGATAAAGCCATGAGCACACCCCTAGTTTGCCAGGAGAGTTACGCCTGCGGGGGCTCGGTCGAGGCCTCCTTCGAATGCGACGAGTGCAGTAGTCTTCAGTGCGTCCGTTGCGAAATGGAGCTGCACCGACAGGAGCGCATGAGGAACCACGACCGGGTTCGCATCTCCCCGGGTCACATCCCCTTCTGCGACTCGTGCAAAGGGGACGGCGCCGGGTCGCTTATGGCCGGGCGACTGAGAGCGGCCGTCCGCTGCCAGGGGTGCAAGATCAACCTGTGCTTGGACTGCCAGAAACGCACCCACAGCGGCGGGAACAAAAGAAAGCACCCTCTCACGGCATACCCTCAGGCCAAAGGTCCCGAGGCGAACAGCGTGAGCGCGGGGGAATCCGAGCTGGACATCCTGAAAGAACAGCTGGACAGGGTGTGCAGCTTTCTATTGGTGGATGAGAAGGAGGAGATGCAGGTGAGTTCCTCAGACATTCATGGATGAGAAGGAAGGGGCTTATTTTAAGAGGTTTCCCAGGTGAAGGACGAGGAGAACTTTGTGGACCGATTGGGATGTGAAACGGACGAGCTCCTCAAAGTGGTCTCCATCTTTGGGAACACGGGCGAGGGGAAGTCTCACACGCTGAACCACACCTTCTTTCTGGGAAGAGAGGTGTTCAAAACATCTCCAACTCAGGAGTCCTGCACGGTGGGCGTTTGGGCTGCCATGGATCCGCTGCACCGCGTGGTTGTCATAGATACGGAAGGATTGCTTGGGGCTGGTACTCTTTCCTTCTTTCTATTTAGATATATTTTGCATTATATTGTGATCTTTTAGCTCTAAATAGAACATGAAAAGCACTTAAATTCTCAGGTACTAACCTAATCCATGGCAAATGTGCCCATTTTGGGGGGATTCAGGGTCCAGCCAGGGTCAGCGAACCCGCCTCCTCCTCAAAGTTCTGGCCGTCTCAGATATCGTCATCTACCGGACGCACGCCGATCGTCTCCACGACGACCTCTTCAAGTTCCTGGGCGATGCCTCTGAGGCCTACTTGAAGCACTTTGCCCGGGAGCTGAAAGCGACCACCACTCGCTGCGGCCTGGACGTTCCGCTCTCCACGCTGGGGCCTGCCGTCATCATCTTCCACGAGACTGTGCACACCAAGCTTTTAGGATCAGGTAAATAATCAAATCAAGGCCCTTGACCAGAAAAGCGGAGTTGACATGTTGCAATTCGTAGACAAGCCATCCGAGTCGGCCGACCGCATCCTCCAGGAGCGCTTCAGGAAGCTGAATCTCTTTCCCGAGGCCTTCAGCTCCATTCAGTACCGCGGGACTCGCACCTACAACCCGCCCACTGACTTCAACGGCCTTCAGCGCAGCCTGGAGCAGCAGCTGGACAACAATGCCACCCGCTCACCCCGTTCCGCCGGCGTCATCTTCAAGGCCCTGCAGGTCCGAATTCTACGCCGCTTACTTCATCCGAGGGTCGATGTTAAAAATTGCTGACCTTATCCAACCAGGCACTGAGCGAACGTTTCAGCGGCGATATCTCCGATGAGCACATGATCAGTAACTCCTTCTTCCCTGACGAGTACTTCACCTGCTCCTGCATCTGCTTGAGTTGCGGGTATGTACAAAACCGGCAACTCCTTGGGGCGAATGCTCACTTTCAGGATTACTGCATAACAAGTTGGTCATCGTTCTGCAAGACAACACTAAAACCAATTAAAACAATTTCATAAGCAAGTATTGGACAATACTGTTAAATATGGAGGATGCCACCTTAGTTTAGAAAATCTTCCACAACATAGCTCCTCCTCCATTGCCAGATTTTGTACAAAAAAATCCAATACATCAACAAGGGCTGGCTCTAGAAGTGACTGTGTAGTTCCCTTCAAAAAGATTGCATTTAGCCAAAGCACCTTCTACCTGGAACTCAATACAAATTACCATACGTGAACTCCCATCTCTTCGCCAATCAACTTAAAGCCTGGCTGTTAGACGAACAAAATTGGTATTTGTGTGTGTGTGTCATAATTTACCTTCAACCTGCACAAATGACTGAAGATGGAAATTAGCCCTCGGCTACAATCTTACATAGTTACATATAGACTTTCATTAACATGAAGATGTATATGTTCATTGATATGTGCTGTCCCTTATTAAATAAATCAAACTGAAACTCAGGTCAGGTTGTAAGAGAAGCATGAATCACCTCAAGGAGGGATTGGAACACGAAGCCAAGCACAGATGCCGTTACTCCGCGCAGAACGACAACCGCATCTACACGTGCAAGGTTAGCGATCACTTTGCGTTTATTTCTAGAGGAGGCGAGGGGCTAAATGGCTAAACTTTCCAGGTTTGCTACGAAGGAGGCAAGGAGGTGATCGTGGTTCCCAAGACGACAGCCTCGTCCGACTCGCCGTGGTTTGGTTTGGCCGTCTACGCTTGGTCTGGGTGAGTAACGGCGGGAAATTGGATCATCTCGGCGAAATGAGTCGTGAATCAGCTATTTGGCTTGGATGCCTTCCCTCCCTCACAAAGTCTGTCAAATCTCATTTCCAAGCCCGATATTCCAACGTGGCATTTTCCATTTTAATTTCAGATATGTCATTGAGTGTCCCAACTGTGGAGTGATTTACCGAAGCAGGCAGTATTGGTATGGAAACCAGGATCCGGTGGAAACAGTGGTCAGGACAGAGATCCAACACATCTGGCCAGGGGTGAGCCAATAAGTAACAATTTTTTTTTAGCGGTTTGGCTTGAGTTTGTCAACACAAGACTGCGTTGATGCAGGAACAATGATAAAAGTTGGCCTGCGAGAGTGCATTTTGGTCAAATCCCTGCTTTAAGGAGCTGTTTGTCCTCATTTCAGTCCGACGGCTTCCTGAAAGACAACCACAATGCCGCCCAGAGGCTGCTGGACGGAGTCAAGTACATCTCCCAGTCAGTGTCGGAGCTCAGCGTCAAGCCGGCCAAAGCGGTCACTTCCTGGCTCACCGACCAGATCGCGCCCACCTACTGGACGCCCAACTCTCTAATCCTGGTTAGTGCAGTAGAAAAATTGCATTAGTACCAGATGAGTTGAGGATAGTTTAAATTTGTGTGGTACATTATAGTTTCAGTCATTCATTATCAAATAGCATGCAATTTTAGAGATGGAATTATTTGAATTTAAAAATGCTGAGAAAAAAAAAATACAAAATAAGAATAGTTCAATATACTGTATATGGGAAAATTTTATTCACCTATTTAAGAGATAAAGTTTGTAAAGTTGATTTCAAGTTAAGTGTTGGTTGCTAATGTCAGATGAGTCAAGTAGGTGTACTTAAAAATAGAGTTAAAATAATCCATTACATAAAAAAACTCATGAAATCTGAATACTTTAGTACTATGTCAAAATATGACTCAAATGTACTTTAATCAAAAGAATGAAGAAAATTTTAAACATTTAGTGCAAACAAATGCATTGAATTACTATTCAATTAGTAGTAGTTAAATTAGTAATAGTTAAGTGTTTTATCAAAAAAGTGCAAATCTATTCTTAAAACAAATCGACTGATAAAAATGCAACATTAGACACGTGTTACTTTAAAATTGACGATAAATATTTTTAAATCAAATGAATAAAAACCTGTGCATTTATTGCTTACTTTTTTCCCCAGAACTGCGTCCTTTTGTCTTATCATGATGTGGCTTTAGTTTTATGCTTTTCCCTGGCACATTCATTCAAATCATCGAGTTGTTTGCGTGTAACGGTTTAAAGTTACCTTTTCACATCTTCACTTTTAATGCGCAGAAATGCCACAAATGTGCCGTGGACTTCCAAAGCAATGACACCAAGCACCACTGCCGAGCCTGTGGCGAAGGCTTCTGCGATGCCTGCTCCTCCAAAACCCGTCCGGTTCCAGAGAGAGGCTGGGGTCTGGCACCCGTCCGGGTTTGCGACGCCTGCTTCCAGAACCGAGGAATCCCCACCGGTACTCCAATTCACTCATTTCCACCGTCATCTCGAAAAAAACCTTCGCTGACGTGTCTATTTTAGAGCTTCTCGACGCTGCCTTGGAGGAAGAAGGCGGGACCTTAATCGCAAGGAAGGTCGGCGAGGCCGTTCAGAACACCTTCGGCGCTGTGGTTGGCGCTATTGACATTCCGCTAGGTGAGAAATAAAAATACCAGTTTTAGGATGATAGACTGACTTCAAATCTGGACTTCGTGTCTGGCAGGTTTGGTAAAAGAAGCTGCGCGTCCCGCCTACTGGGTGCCAGATCAGGACATCCGCGCCTGCTGCGGTTGCCAGAGAGACTTCTCGGGCTCTCGTCTCTCCATCCACCACTGCCGAGCCTGCGGTCAGGGCGTGTGTCAGGACTGCTCGCGGGAGCGCCGTGCCGTGCCCTCTCGGGGTTGGGATCACCCGGTGAGGGTCTGCAGCGTTTGCAGCCAGAAGACCGGGGAACTCTAGCAGAATTGGAACTGGCCTGGACCCCTTTTTTGTCTCTGGTTCTTCCACTCGTGTTTTTGAGCGCGTTACCTATTCTAACCTATTGTCTGGAAGGAAGGTCAAGTTCACGAAGGAACCTTAAATCGTGTTTTGGACGAGTCTTTTTGGACTGTCGGATAGAGGAAGGTCTTCTCGTGGTTGACGGGGCCGTCATCTAGCCCATATATTCGTCTTTTACTGTTTATTAAGGTCAGAGTTGGATAGTTGTAAGAAAATCACAAGACTGATAGACACAGCCATTCACATTTTGGCCCATTCATCGACTAATTCAATGTACGGTACTGTGCAAAAGTTGTTGTTATGTTGGCCGGCTAGTTATCCCTCACTTCATTACAAATATTTGTAATAAATATTTCAAACTTTTTTCTTAGCTCAGGCCATAGCAATAAAAGTATAACTTAATTTCCATTTTTATGCCAGTGAATGATACTTAAGTTTGGGAAGAAGTTTCTTCGTGATTTATTTGCCCCAAATACTTCACGTTATATATTACGCGTCACCATGTGCTATTTGAGATGAGTTCAATTTAGACATTAGTACTGTTAAATATTGCTTTAATATTTGCCTTGCCGCAATTCCTGTATGGCTTTTGCACAGTACTGTTTTTAGTATATGTCGATTTAACAAAGTCCTTGCCTTGCCTTTAAAAAAAAAGTTAAATAGCCGTGGTCATTGTTGACCAAGTCAAATAGATGCATTCCAATGATTATGTAAAAAAAAAAAAGAAAGTCATATGCTATCTATTCTAGTAACCCCACAAGCTTTTGGTAGCTATTGTATTTTAAAAAAGGCGGATATTCCCCTTAAAGTAAAGCCTTAATTCTAACTTGATATTGTACACTGGCATCATACACTTTGTTTACACCGTTGGATGAAGTGAAGTTGTTAGCAATAGACCATCGTTGAGGCTGGACCCTCAAAAGCGATATCATGGAATGACTTGAATCTTAAGCAATGCAAACAATTTCAAGTGTGTCACGAAAGATATATCCCACTGAAGACGACAATGGCATTGAGGACGAGCAGAAAGTAGTTGTTCGTGTTTGAAATATATCGTTCTGTGACATCGGTCCAAGATGGCGCACTTTTTTTGTTTTTCAGGTTCATTTGAACATATCCTTAGTAGATCTTGCCAAGGTTACATTTGCATGTGAGGATGTTTGAATGAATTATTTTCAAGACTTTTCTTTTTCAGTGCGGTTTATTGAGTGTCTTTTAATCAACTCAAGTTTGGTGAGAGAGCACAATCGGAAAACAGCTGCTGTATATAACAAAACAGAGTTAAAAACAAATAAAACACTAAAAGAAGGGCACTGTGCTCATGGAACAAACTGCAAACATGTGCCTTCTTTTTTCCCCTGTTTACAACTGTGCAGTAATGATACTTTTGTAAACATTTTAATTAGAAAAAGCTCTCCTGAACATGACTGCAAACACAATCAACATTTGACGGCTCATCTTTGGATTCTTCATATAACAAAGCCGTTAAAGAAGCATGTCGTTGGATCAGGCTTCCTGCTGCTCTCTCTCGTCCGCGTTGTACGGGAAGTAGAAGAGATCTTTCTTGACAGCCATCACCAGGCCGGGGGTCCCCTTGCGCCCGCCGATTCCAGAGGAGAAGACGATGCTGGGGATGGCGTCATTGGCAGCCGGGTGAGGCGATGGGATGGTCCTGAGAAGGTGACTGTCTCGCAGACTCCAGATCCTTGTGTAGCAGTCCTGGCCCACTTTGGAGGGGGGAGAAAGTGGACTGTTACTTCATAGAAATCAAACTGACGGCTTGAGTGCCAGATCTGGTCCAGAACATCACTTTGTGGCCCGAAAAAGTCAATCGAGTGTCGACTTTATATTCCAAGCTATACATTTAAATGCTAAATCGAATAGAAATAAACATTTATCTTTCTTTGCCTTTTTATTACAAAATAAATGATACATTTATTTAATAAAAAATAAAAAACATCTTTAAATAGAAGAATTAAAATCTAAAAAGATTGTTTTCCCTTTATTTATTTTTACTCTTCTCCTTTTTGATATTTTCTCTATAAATAAAAAACATTTGAATATTTACTCTTCTCCTTTTTAATTAAATAACACTAAAAAGTAAACACATTTTAAAAATCTAAAACAAGAGAATATTGGCTATTAAATAGCTTCAAAAGAGGATTCATACAAATTTTAATGTGTATAAATGCTCTACTGACTTTCAATTAATTTGTCAATCAACTGTGGCAGCCTGGTAGGTAAATACGCGGCGACAAAAAATGATTTTGCAACCCCGGCATTCATGTCTGCATCAATTAAATGACACAGAAAGTGCGACGGTCTCTTACCGGCCAAAAGCAGCCCCTCTGGTTCCCTGACGTGGATTGGCAAATAGGCGTGCTCATTATAGTGGCCCTTGTACTCTTGCACATGCTTTATGGCTCGTATGTCCCACAGGTTAATCTGAGAGAATGGTCACACATTTTGTGATATTCTGTTCGTAAAGACGAAGAAAAAAACAAAACAAAAAAGGAACCCTTTCCTCACCCGGCCCGACATGTCTGCAGCCACCAGGTAGTTCTCGTCTTGCAGTATTTGCAGCGAAGTGATTGGATATTGATGCCTCAAGGCCACAGCCCTGCCTTGACCCGGATTGCGTACGTCGAAACCAAAGATGGCCCCGGAACGGCAGCCGTTGTATAGCAAGGGAATCTGCAAAGATGACATTTCGCACTCAAGACGAGTATGATCGTGGTGGAAAAGGCAGGCAAACTTACATCGACGCCAAACTGCTGAGCCAGGACGTCGCTGGCGACGTCGATGAGTATTTTCTTTCCTGTGACAGCCTGATGCAGGATAATCTTGTGAGATAAACCTGCCAACAGACAAACACAAGTATTGCGGCAATTGTAAAATTCCAAAAGTGATTTGTCTCCACTGGTTGGACAATTTAAAGTCCTCACCTAACCTAAGACATGTAATGAAACTATTTTTGTGCTGTGAGATGAATACCTGTAGGTTCCAAATTTTAGTCTAGCTAAGGTCCACTTTTTGACACTAACCAACACTAAACAGCATGTCATGGGAAGGGTGTCGACTCCAAGCACAGGACCAGGTCGTCGAGATCTTTAAAGTAATACGAAGGCTCGGGCGACCTGAAGATGGAAAGAGACATGTCATCATTTAATCAATCAATAATTCTTAAAAACAAATCTTGCAAAAGCTAAATTTGGTTTGGTGCATTACTACTTCCAAACATGTTCGAGATAAACAAGGTAATCAATCTATTAGCCGTAGCTTAACATTTCTGCTGTAAACTATGATAGAAGGCAAATTTGATGTGGGATTTTGGAAAAATATATATACTATACATATAATCATTTGAAACATTTTACGTGGGCTGTTGTGGCTGAAGAGTGAAGCAGGAACCAAATCGAGTAAGCCAGGATTCTTCGCAGTCCCCAACATGCACAGTCTGGTTTTCAGTTAAAGGGAATATGGGCTGAAGAAAAATATATGTAAACGATCCATAAAATCCATTCTAAAAACTTTAACACAGGATACAACACATGAGATTTTGGATGTGTGACTGTGGCCCAGCAAAGACAATTCACCTGAAACAAAAATACATACTCAAAAGAAAATGGTTGATGACTAAACATTGACATTTTTATCTTCCTCTTATCCTGAAATAGCATAACCAACATCCCTGAAATATTCCCACCTTGCGTTCGGTGATGTAAGGATGGTCACACATTTCCACAGATGGAGACCCACTGGAGTTATTTCGACCGAAGCTCATGTAGCCGTACTTGGACCCCCCGTGTGGCATGTCGTTGACGGTTAACACCTGCTCGCAGTTGGAGTCGGCCTGCAGGTAAACAGCAATGAAATCCACTTGGCATTTTGGAGTTCTCAACTGCAGTTTCAGGGGAGATCGCCAACCACAAGGGTCCGGAAATCCTCCCCGATCCGGAGGTTCAGCTTGTGTCGTCTCATGGTGCTGATCTTCCCCTCATGGACTCGCCTGAAGGTTTTTGTGCAAATTTACATAATTGTTGTGTTTTAAAAAAGCAAGGGGTTGAGAGATGATCTAAATGACAAATTCCGTAGTAGGAACAATACAATACCTGCAGTAGGATGTCTCGCGGAGCAATCCGAGACGGCGATTCTGTAGAACCAAGGCAGCGTTGAGTCCTGGCCTCGGTGCTTTCTAAAAGCAAGAGACGATGTCATTCATTTTAGAAGCTAAAATAAATTGTGTGTAAATTGTAATACTTTTGTGGGGTTTTCATCCTCCGCAAGCCTCCTGGTTCTCTCTTTTTCACGTTCCATATTGCGCAGCTTCTGTCGGGTCAGGGGGTTGCAGTTGTTGCTCCCCGGCAACAAGCGGAAGTATCGGTTCTTCTCGGAGTCAAAGTAGAAACCTGGCAGTTCTGATTTAAAAATAATAATAATTATAATGCACTTCAAGCTCTCTTTTTGGGGGGGGGACTTATTCTAACCTGGTGCCCCACTGCTGTCTGAGGAGGAAGAAGTACTAGCTTGACTATCAGACATTCTGAATGAAGTTCCTGGACCATCATACCAATTCCTGCGAATACAGAATGAGGCTTGCACATTTTATTTTGGACGTCCATTGCCGTCATTGGCAGCCTAAGGCTAGATTTGCACACCTGTCGTTTCGTGGTGGTCTCCAATATCTTCCTCGGAATGGTCTCCTACCCCGAGTTTGATTTTGCCGTCCTCTTTGGCTTCGTTGACCCTCTATCCAGTTCCAACTCATCATCATGCGACGATGTCCCTAACGGAATGGAAACCACGTTGTCAGTTTTGTTTGTGCCCCGCAATCAATTCCAGCGTGGAGCTAGCCTTCTTTAGCCAAAGTTGGCAAGTTTCACAAATCGGGATTTTTTTTTAGGGCAAAATATAATCAATCGTGGCAAACTTTACATTCGAAACTGTGAAGTGGATGTCATGACCAACAGCTAAAACGTTTTGGAATTTTCAGTATTTTTTTCTTAAGGATCGATAGCTTTCCGGTGAGGTTCCGCTATTGTGCCACCTTTGATTGCCATTCGTCCAAAATTGACAACAAATGACGTCGGGTGATTTGATTGGCTGCTATGGTCAGTTGGAGTTAGGTTCCGCCCTCGGGGTAATAAATAGGAATGTATGAGACTAGATGCTTCGACTGTGGAGTCAATAGCGTGTCTAAATGTCCACCATATTGCATCGGAATACTTCTTTAGTGAGCTCCTATATAGCTGACGTGAATAGAGTTATTTCATCGACTAAATTACGGTCAATTCTTAATGGATTTATAAAATATTGTGTTGTATTAATATAGCTATGGGCAATGTATTTTATTAAGTGTGCATAAAATTATCTGCATGTATTCCTTGGCGCTCAGCGTGCACCAAACATATTTTCATACATCTAGTTTGTATTTACTTGTCACAAATGTACTTAATACTGTTATGTATTTTCAATTTTATACGTCAAACTATCCCTATAAATAAATTGTTTTTTCAAAACAGAGATTAGCCCCATTGGTCAATTACTTAAATAATACAAAACAATTTAGCAAGCCTCTATTAGTTACATATTATTTCATATTTACTGTTAATTTGTGTTCATCAATTTAATTAATTTTAATTCATATTTGTTTCATTCTTTATAGTACGTATAATACATTACTTAACCTGTGTAAGGTGCTAAATCGTAAAAACATCCTTCGCTTTCTTTATTGTACTTTTATTGACTTTGACAGCAATTTTGAAGCCACGCCCACCGCCTTGACATTGCTGTTGCATATTGGCGGCCGCACACACACACGCACGCGCGCACGCACGCACGCACGCACGCACATTGCTTGTTGTCGTATATACATAGGTCAAACCTTTTACTCCTCCTCCACCTTCTCCGCCTCATTTTTTGCGTCCCAAACCTCATCGAGATTTGGAATACAGTATTGCATTCCAAATCCATCTGGAAAATGGCGACTGCAATTCAGAATCCCTTAAAATCGTAAGTAAGCGTTTCTTATTGACGCGCTCCAAGTCAAACAAGGAGCGTTTCTGCATGAAATACGAATGCAAGCGTTCAACCAAGATAAAAAAAAGACATATTTGAATGATTCTATTGTTAATGCTCACGCGTCTGCAGGTAATGCATGCGATTTTGGCGAATTGCGCAATAATACGCAATGGAGAGATGCATTTGTGGTTTAAAGATACAAATCTTTCCCTCCAAAGTTGCCCACCTTAGGTAGAAGTATTTTTTAATAGTCATTGCTGACCACTTTATTTACATTTATTCTTATTTCTTGTGCAAAAATTGCTCCTAAAAGCGCTCTAAATCATGTGTCCTGTTTTTTGTGTTACTATTACTATTTAAACAATAACAATTTGGTGTCCATTACAGTTCTCTGGAAATCAACAAAATATATATTATACTTCTTTTGTGGGGTTTGGGGCAAAAAAAGAGATTATTTTTGTCCCGTTTATTTATTTAAGGGTGTATTTTTAGACCTAAGACAGAAAAGACAAAACAATTAAAACTTGTATTTTTTTATTTTTATTTTTTAATGATTTCAGGGTAAAATGACTATTTCTATCGCATTCTGATCCGAACTGAATCAACAAATTCAAAAGTACTGCATTTTAAAAAGCGCTTCTCAACAAATGTAAACAATATTTACTTGTGTTTTACTTAACTGAAGTTTATTTATAATACAATAATACAATACAATTAAACTGACAACACTTGTGGTTATCATGTCCAATTGAATACATTTCCATTGGAATATATTTGTGTATTCTGGCATCTCCTCCACCTTTCAAAAACAAAAACATTCAATTTTTTGTTGATAAAACGTTTTAAGACAACTGATTGGAAATACTAGTTAAGAATGTCCCAATGGAGCTTTTATACAAATGTTTGTTTTATGCCCTTTAACTAATTTGTTCTGGTGGTTTGCCAGCTATTGGTAATCTTTCTGCTTTCTCGCAAGAGTGTTTTTCCAGCAGTGCTCTCTCTATACTCATTCTTATTTTCACTTTCCTCGAATTCCTAAGTCATAATGAATAGGGGTGCGATGACATAGTGAATCACACACAGGCTGCACTTTAGCGCATTGATGGTGCTTTAAATGGTTGAATTCCTGCAGAAACTCTTGAACCGCAGACAGTGGAAAGAACTTGGTTTGTATGTGCTTATTTAACTTTCATTTTTTGTTGTGCATATCGAAACCGCAGAATATGAAGCAACTTGTTATCTGAAAGAAGGCTTTCATTGCTGTAGAGTGAGAAAGATTATTGTTTCAATCTTAAAAATCATTCAGAATGTGCCTAATATATTAATTTCCGGCCAAAATCCATTATTGTTGCGTGTCAAAATGTTGTTGAATTGGAAATAAAAGGCTGAGAAAAGTCTCCAATGTAAATACATTAAAAAAAGGGATGAAAAGAAAATTATTATTTTTATTCATATGACCAAAAAAATAGGATAAAACAAATTTAATTGTATTTTTGTGCTTTTATTAGAGTTAAAAACTTGTCAAAATGAAAAAAAAAATTGTTGACACCCACTTTCCATTTGACACCAGTTTTTATTCAGCAATCAAAACTCAGTAAAACACAAACACACAACCTATCACAATGTCCATAAATATGACTTAATACGCACCATTTAGCCTTACATTACATTTCATCCACTTCTGTATCCGCATTACTATTAAAACTGTCTTTGTTGTATATGCGTGGGGGGTTGTGCAGTGGGTCGCAGTGGGGGTTTGTATATTTTTATGATGTGTTTGTTTTATGTATTGTGTCGCCACGCTCCCCTCCCCCATAATAGCGAGGTGGAGGATTTAGGAGGGGAGGTGGAAGGGGGGGTTACGTCTGCTGTATATCCTTTATTTGATACATTTATGCATTTGTGAAACGGAACAGGAGAAGCCTTTTCTCCATCCATCTATTCATCCATTCCACCCCAGCTGCAGACATCAACCTCAAACGCCTCCCTCCTTTCCTTTTTAATCCGCCATCCAACGTTTCCCTTTTGTGTGTCTTTTTTTTTTACCCCGCATGTGTGTGTGAGGGTGACACGGGTCGAAAGGGAACACGTGTGCCCCCGAGACATGTCAACTCCCCCCACCCGACCCCATTTATGCTGTCTTGGCCTGAATCCCCCCTCGCTACTGCCTACAATATGCCCTAAATGTTTGCTTGAAGCTCCCCTATTCCATTTGTTGTGAGGACATAGGCTTACAGTCGCAGTCGATATTTGCCGCATAAATGGTCTGCAGTGGGCTCGGGACAGGAAGTAAACAGGAAAAGAGGCTTGTGTGGTGAAACTAGATATTGTAATACAGTATTCAGTGGTGGCTTGACATATGACTTCATTATTTTCCTGCAACCAGACTTGTAACTCAAAAGACAGCCATTTGAAATGAATGGGCAGTAGAATTAAAAATAGAATGTTGGTTGCAATCCCACTGAAGCATATGTAGACATCGCGTATGCTATGCAGAAGCTGAGCTGCACTGAGAACAGGCGGCTCTTGAGCTGCATGCGGCTCTTTGCTTCTTATATTATGTATATGATGTGGCTCTTTGACTCGTTTCATGTTTTCTTATTTTTATTCTTTCTTAAAATGCACTCAAATTCATCAGGGCCCATTAAAAACCAAATAATTGCACTGTTTGTCTACAGCGGTGGTGGCGAACAGGCGGCTCTTGAGCTGCATGCGGCTCTTTGCTTCTTATATTTTGAATATGCTGTGGCTCTTTGACTCGTTTTATGTTTTTCTTATTTTTATTCTCTCTTAAATGCACTCAAATTCATTGAAAACTAAATAATTTGGCAGATTTGATTTTTTTTAGGAGGATCTTGGACTCTCACAGTTTAAAATTTTCGCTTTTTGTGTCTAACTTATTTGCCACGGTTTACGGTGTAAGATTGAAGCACCTGACAGTGATTTATGACAGTAGTGATGAGTTTACCATTGATTCGTTGGCGTTTTTCTGGAAAAAGAGGAAGACAAAAATACTGCAGTAAGGATCTTAAATATAGCACGTGGCACACAAGAGGAAGATTTTATGCGGTGGAATGAGCAGACATTTGCTACTCATATTAACTGTGGAAAAAAACAACAGCTTCCACTCTTGTGGTTGTGACCCACCACAAGATTTTTTTTTGTGTCTGTGGGAATTTTGGGAAGTTGATCGGAATTTCACTTCATCCACAAAGTTCTTTGATGGCTTTCTTTTCAAAATCTAAATCATGATCACCCAACTTTGCTTTTAGTAGAACAGAATGTCCATTACACCATTTTTTTTTATGTTGGAGTGTCTTTTTTCCATTTTCCATAAACATACATGATGGCATTTGGGCACACTTATATAAGAATGTTTGAAGTGGCCCGAGGAAGGAGTACGATGTCATCGCAGCATCGTTGGATGGAAAAAAATAATAATAATTACATTATAGGCAGACTTTTTCATCCATTTGTTATGCTGAAGTTCTGCAGACATCTGTGTGTGTATAGGAATCGCCCAGCTTACGCTATCATCAAACCTTGATAAGTCTGTTTAGTTACTTCCCAAAATGCCAACGCAGTACCTAATAAAGTGGCCCTTGTGCCCTCCTACCATCCTCCCTCAGCTTCTTGACCTCTTTCATCCAAACAGTGACCGTCTTTGTGTATTCCTAATGCCGGTCCCTGTCTGACTTGGCATTCTTTGCATTTTTTTGCAAGACATCCACACAGTCCTTTTCCATTGTTGGCACAGAAACGCAAAATCAAGTACCATCCTGCATCCGTGCAGGTATTCCCAGCGTTTTTTTTTATCATGTCGGTATGAAAAATAACATGATAGAACACTGTCGATGGAATAGTTTGGATTGTTTTGAAGATAAAGAGCAGATAATGTGTTTTTTTTCTTGGCGGTGCAAGGGCAGACACATGCCAAGTTTTTAAGTATGGTGTTTATGTCACAGAAGGTAGTTGGAATTGTATATAGCGATTATGACTAACGTGCGTGTGTCTGTGCAGAATGGGCGACCAGTTTTACAAGGACGCCATCGAGCACTGCCGTAGCTACAACGCCCGCTTACGAGCCGAACGCAGCGTCCGGATGCCCTTTCTGGACTCGCAAACCGGCGTGGCCCAAAATAATTGCTACATCTGGATGGAGAAGTGCCAAAGACAACCTGGTAAGGCGAGAAGAGAGGAATCCGGGAGCTCGTAGTTTTGTTTTACGACGCATGAAAGGGTGAGAATTTAGAAAACGGGGAATGGAACACGTCGAAAATGATTCAAACCCTATGATAGAGATTCTGTCTCTTTGCGTGGTCGCTTCTTTAAGACTTTTTGTAGTTTTTGTCATGCCTACGTCTTCAAAATGCGGCTAAAATGCTTCCATCAAATCAAAATAACTATTCCCAAAGATATTTGGTAGGTTTACTCCAAGTCGACATGGCTAACAAAATCCATGTGTCTTAACTGAAACCAGCTTTGGACCCTTGAGTTTTCAAATTCTGGATTTCAAAAGTATTAGGACACGTCATGATCATTGCCTTCTGTTTATGATGCGAAATAAAAGAAAATAGGGCCTATTTTCTTGTAAATAAGCCAAAGAGGACCACTTTTTTTGTTTTTTTAATGAGTTATTCGCCACCTGCGTCGCGCTGAAAAGGAACGTGGATGTCGTTATGCATCGAGATGGACACAAATAGCCGCGCTGGCCGCACCCTGCACTTTGCGGCGGACCTGACCAACAATATGTCACATTTCAATCGGATCCCGCCTCCCGTTCTTTGCCGCTTTTGCTTGTGACGACCAAAAATAGATCAACTTACCGGGTTCGTTCCCAAACCGACTCAGGCCTTAGTGGGATTTCCTGAAATATGGGAATTGTTATTCTGAACACTGAAATAATCGCGTGTGCGTTTAGGTGTAGGTCCTATTAGCAGTTTTGGTGGCACAGTGCGTATTAAAATTCTCCCAGCGTCTGCTCCCTTGTGTTAAATCTGCATTTTTTAAACAATGTTTATGTGCAGGCAGAGCATCCGGACAGATGTACGCCTACCCGGCGCGTTGCTGGCGAAAGAAGAGACGACTTCACCCACCTCTCGATCCCCAGCTACGCTTGTGTGAGCTTCGGCTCGGTACGACACACACGTTGACACCCGTGCGCACAGGTGCAAAATCAGAATACATATAGAGTGTGTGTGTAACAGTATAAATGTGTTCTGGTTTCCATCGAAATAATAGGATTAAGGAACAGTCTTATCACTAGGGACAAAAACCAGGGAGGGAAAGCCCATAATATGATTGCAGTATGCGACTCCAAGGCTCGCTATCTGGCCATCTGGCTCTGGTTACCTAGGTCTCCAGGTTCATTTTTTTCCCCCCCGAATCAATGCCGCCTCTCACTGTTGTGTTGAAACACACACATATACACACACACACACACACACACACACACATACTCGACCGTTGCAGCACAGAAGCACCCTAACCGGGCCTCTAATCATTTGACCAGGAGGCATTAGAATGCAAGTGAGCCTTATGAAGTGCGTTTTTTTTAAATGTTTGCATACCAGGAACCCGATAAGAAGGGAGGAAAACTATAAAGGCGGGTCTTTGTTTTTTTGCTTTAGCGCCATTGTCCTTTCCTGCTTCTTCTCCTGCAGACACAATGTCATTTTAAGAGTTACTTTGGCGAACAGTATATAGAAAAGGGGGAGGGTAACCCAGATATCAATGACAACGCTTGGTGGAGGAATGTGACTGCTCCCCTCTCAGGATTTTTTTTTGTTTTTTTGGAGTGCTTCATGTTTATTTAATACTTCCTGAGCAGTAGTGAGTGTTTGTGTATTTGTCTGAGTGTTTGAGAGAGAGAAAATACATCTTTAAGGGGGATTTTTAAATACAAGAAAGTTGAATTTTACTGCCACGGCTACAGAAATAGTTTATTATAGTTTCTGAAAACAAAAGAAGTTATGAAAAATGGAAGAAGAAAAGATTTGGTTGATGTAGTACTAATTGTAAACTACAGGGGTTCCTAACAAGAGCTTTAAATGCTGTTAGAATGAGTCAATATTGTTTCAAACTGTTGCATCCAATGGTTTTTTTTGCAAGTTTAAAGAGCAAGAAAGGTACAGTCAAACTAAAAAGATAAAACTACTGAATCTCTGGTGTACCTTAGAGGCTGAGCTGGCCCCCAAACGCGAGGGGCCGCTAGGTGAGGCCACAGCTCTGGAGGCCCTTCTTAGGAGTGACAACCTTCTGGAGAAGAAGAGCAACGCCTGCAAGGAGGAGGAGACCTTGCTGGAAATACAGGTTATTATCTTGTTAATTCCGTATACACGGTTGAGTTCTTTGCCCCTTTTTTGGAATATTTTTCTGCATCTTCTCGGTGCACGGTCATCCAGAGGGTGCTGGAGGCGGAGGAAAACGGAGACGGCTTTCAAGATGACGAAGATTTTGAAGTGGATACTCCGAAGAGGAAGAGCAGAAATAGAAGCAAAGTGAGTCAAAATGCCCAATGAATCAGCAATATCAATCCTTTCATACATGAATCATGACTTTTTTTAGAAACACTTATGGAGCATTCATTTAGCTGCCATTGACGGCAATAGACGCCCAATCCGGTGCGACTGGGAGGAGAAATAGATTGGACGTCTGGCTCTGTCAATGGCATTTATAGATGTGCATTCACAGCCAGCCTTCACTGTTATAATTGAATAAATACAATAATAATGTACTTTTTTGTAAATAATAATTTTTGATTTTTTTTAATGACCAAAAGTAGTCCCTTAACCTATAAAAAGTTAAATATCTTAAGTCAACTTTTGAATTGCTGTTTACTGTCCTTGAAATGATTCAAGATATCCAATAATTGCCTTATTTTTTCAATTTATAATATTACAATTAGTGCAATCTTCACTAAGACTGCCTTTTTATTATTTTTTTGAATTTTTCTGAACAGAACAGAGGCTCCAGTCGCAAGAAGACAGAAGCGGTCAGTGCGGATGACCAAGACAAACCTTACGTTTGTGACAGTAAGACCACTCCACTATATAAAAATCTCATTTTCTACATGTGACATGTCCTCTGTGGATCATGGATTAAGTTTGTACGGGATAGAAAAGCCATTTAAATTCCCTTCAAGTCACTTCCCGTCACCTGGCATGAAGAAAGCGAGCTGTTTATGCAGCCGCCCTCATAAGCATGCAACTCTCCTCAAAGGAAGGATTGCAAGACACCAACTGATGAATGAATCTCTTTCGGAAAAAGCAAAATGAATGAATCTTGTTCGTCTTTTCTTTTTTTTCTTCTTTTTTTTTCTTTTTGCTTGTATGTCCTCTCTGTTCCAGATAGACACAAACAAAAGCATAACTCAAAAAAGGCTGAAGAAGGTATCTCTCCTCCGGTATTCTTCCTGTGTGCTGTCACTAATGGCTTTTAATATTTAAAAAAAAAAGCATGTCATTAACGCTTTTTAATGATTTCTGACCAAATGGCATGCCAACAGGCTAACTGGATGGCTTTGAAGCACGCATGTTTTTCACAGATGGAGCCATTGTGGAAATCTTGACCATAATATTTAGATTAATTTGCCATTTACTGTCGCTATAAAAGGCTTACGGGCCTCAGTTCAAATGCCAGCTTTTGCAATGCAGATCAGACCAAGAAAAAAACATTTCAAAACTTTTGCCACTTTTTCATAATTTCTCTCAGTTATAATACGGTATAACACAATATTATTATAGTCTGATAATGATGTCAAGCTTTGAAATAAGTTCTTGGTCTCATGAAAAGAAAAATCTAGCATTTGAATCAGACGTTTAGCCTTTTTTTATTTTTTTATTTTAATATCCACTGTAGTTCTACTATATGACTAAAAATGGCTGAAACTTCTACCATGGCATCAACGTCTATTTAACATAAATAGATTAGACTTTTTTCCACTTATTAGGTTGGTAGAAGTCGTTCTATTTAAAATATATATATATATATATATATATATATATATATATATATATATATATATATATATATATATATATATATATATATATATATATATATTAATATAGCTGTGCGGTAGTGTGGTTTCATTTTATTTTTTTGTAAAATTAGATTACTCACACAATAGGGAGAACAATCACTAATTCTTCTAATATAATTATACCTTTATTATGACTCTATCATTTTGCAAACTTATTTCTATAACAATTTTCATCATATAATGACACAAATCTATTCACAAAAAATATAAGTCCAATTTTTTCAGGCTAAATTGATTAATACTAAGAGCAATATATATTTTTTCTTCTATGACCCTCTGTGTTTTCAAAATATGAAATGTAATATTTGAACTCTTTACCGGAGCAATTTGCTACGATAAGTACTAGTCATAGAATGGTGATATTATAACCATTTTTGGCTGTTGTTGATTGACAGTCTGCGGAAAGCGCTACAAGAACCGCCCTGGGCTGAGTTATCACTACACGCACACCCACCTGGCTGAGGAAGAAGGATGTGATGAGGAGAAGGACAGCGATCCGGCACTGTCCCCCCAGCGACCTCCAGACAACCACAAACGTATGTTGCAATTAAATCTACACAACTCAAAAGACTTTTCCCAACATGGCGTCACATACAATTATGAACTGGATCGTAGTAATCTAATCTGTATGCATATTTATTGAATTAAATTCAATGTTTTTATTGTCATTATACAACTATAATGAGATTTAAAGCTTCACCATGACGTGCACAAATAACAACAAAGACAAATAAATGATAAATAACAACAATAAATAATTAATAACTACGTCGTCGACACAACAACAAACAAACAGATAAATAATCAATAAATAAGTAATGTTCACTTGTTTTATCTTGCTTACAAGTTGCAATAGCTTCATTTTAAAAAGAAATATTCAATATTCTCTGCATCGGAGTATAAGTCAAGTCATTAAAATTATAAATCATGAGGAATAAAAAATGTAAATCGGGTGCTCGTTTTTAGGGGAAATGTATTTTTCGAAAAAGTGTTTTTAATGGAATTTGTTATAATAACGGAGCATTTTAAATAGATGTATGCAATTGTTGGTAATTCAGCTATATGACGCACATAACACATATTTGCTCCTTGGTCATATCAGCCAGTTCCAAATAACATTTAACAACTTTTCACATTGCATATTGCACTAAAAATAAGTCACAGGACAACTCATATGACAAAAGTCCAAAAAATGACCTAGCTTTGTGCCTAGTGGCAGCAAACATAATAAAATGGTCCCGACCAGAGCTGCACTTTCTAACAAATACGTTATTAAAGCTCAAAAGGGTCCCGACGGCGTCATCATCCCCAACGACTACTGCGACTTCTGCCTCGGGGACCAGGACTCCAACAGAAAAACGGGCCAGGCTGAGGAGCTTGTGTCTTGCTCCGACTGTGGACGCTCCGGTAAATTCTAAAAACATATTGCTTTTCTAAATGAATCCACTTTTGTAGCTTTACAATGTAAGACTAGCCTTGTAAAATGTAAAAAGGGAACAAAAATGCTCTGCATATTCATGCATGTTCTGCACATGCACAGGTCACCCAACGTGTTTGCAGTTCACTGACAACATGATGCACGCGGTGAGAACGTACCAGTGGCAGTGCATCGAGTGCAAGTCCTGCAGCCTCTGCGGCACCTCCGAAAATGACGTACGTAACTCAACGGATGCACATTTTCAATTTGATGACATCGTCGGTGAAGAATTTATGTCGCTCTTAGGACCAACTGCTGTTCTGCGACGACTGCGACCGAGGCTACCACATGTACTGCCTCAAACCGCCTATGAATCAGCCTCCAGAAGGTAAAGTCATAAACGACCATACAATGCAATTTCTGTTGCAATTACATATGAATGCCTAATATATATACATTGTGTGTCCACAGGGAGCTGGAGTTGTCACGTGTGTGTGGACCTGTTAAAGGACAAGGCCTCATCTTTTGGTGAAGCATAATGGCTGCCACACTGTCAGGGGATGGTCACTTCTTTATGTACACATTTTGAATGGAGTCCCAATACAGAAATATTAAACACCTCTTTTTCATGATGCTCATTCACCCTTAATGCTGTGTCCAAAAATGTGAGTGGGATTCATAGGGGCAAAGTTGAAAAATAGTAGTATAGAGAAGTTGGTTGTAGTGTGTCCATGAATGGTTGTTAGGCTCCAGCACCCCCCGCGACCCTTGTGAGGAGGAGCTGTTCGGAAAATGAATGAATGGATGTTTTTCAACGTTTTTTTCATTATTTTTCTTGACGAGTGGGTGTGTATACTACACTATAACGGCAGATTTACATGTATACTATGTAACATAGTGTATACTATATGTAAATCTGCCGTTATCGCTTGAGCGGAAGTGACGTACACAAGCGCATGCGCAGTGGCAGTTGGTAGCAAGCCGCTCGATGGTGACAATCCGGCAGTGAGACTAGTACCTTGCGGGCGTGTGTCGCCGTCAAACATGGACTCTGGGAGCCGGGCCGCGGTCGGCTTTGCTCTCTCGCTGCTCTGCGGCTACCTGTGTCGGGCGGCGATGGCCACCGAGTTCTTCTCCACGCTGGCGCTGTTCAACAACGAGCTCCACAAGCAGGGCTGCAGCTCGCTCTCCGACTGGGAAGACTACGCGGCGGACTGCGGTAAGCGAAAGGGGAAATAACCGGGGAGAAAAGTGGTTTATTTTGGAGATCCACGTCCACAAGCTCTACTAGCGAGAGTGACACCATAACAGTGCATTGACATCACAACGGGGATTTTATTTTGCCATGTACTGGCAAGCAAATGTTTCAAGGTGTTTTTAAAAACAATTCGTCTTGCTGATTTATGCTGCTAGGGGCTGTCTTTTTCCAGTAGTTCTGTGCCTGATTGCGTTGCTAGATTATTTAAAAACAAATATTACATTGCACAAATTAATAATCATAAAGGTAACATTTTGGGTACCTTTTTGGTGCAGAATGTGCATTAATAGTAGTGACAGGTGCGCCCATATTTTAGAGGGGCACGTTGGTGCGTTCACGTGCAATGTGAAAAATGGGAATTTTAAAGTGGGAGATGCCTGGATTGAATTTTTGAAGTTTTGCTCATTAAAATGCAATAATTTGTAGTTTTTTTTTCCATTGCTTTCCTTTCAGAATCAACCATTCTGCAACTGGATGACCCAGACTGCGAGGAAGGAAGCAACCCTTCCTGCGAGTCAGTCTTCTCGCTCAACGCTGAGAAAATTCTTGTGAGAAAACACACCAGAGAAAATCTTAACGCCGCATAATTGTGTGATCTGATGTGGAAAGGTTCTCTGTTGGCTCACAGAAACAAGCCAAACTGTTTATAGAGCAGAAGAAAATCCCCTTCCCCATCGAGCACATCAACAAAAATGAGGAACTTGGTACGTTAGTGTCTTGACAACTTTTCGACTTTCTAACCTCCATGTTCATCTTGTGTTGCCCTTTTTTAAATAGCTATTGGCTACGTTTTGATCGGCAACGGCCTCTACGACGAAGCCATCGATCATTTTTCCCTCCTGCTCCTGGTACAACCAAACGTAATCTACTGTAAACTCAAAAACTGTCTAACGCAACATTTTTTCCCCTTCCTTCTTCTTTCCCTGCAGCGTGACCCCGAGTTGCTCAGCGCCATTTACGGCAGGGGAATTGCCTTTGGCAAGAAAAGTCATCAGGTAAGTGACAAAAAAATGCTAACACTATTTTGCCCAGGTATCCAACTGCAGACTCCTAATGGCTGCACAATAAAAGATTGAAATTAACATTGGTGAAAGACACATCCACACATGTTGATTTTTTTCTTACAATTTATTTTTGCTGCTCTAAACAGGGCAGAAAAAACGCTGACCTGGCTTTGTTTGAGTTCACCCGAGTCATCACGCTGGAGCCCAACTGGCCCGAAGTGTACGAGCAGAGAGCAGAGGTTAGCCGCCAATTTATCGCACAGCAACAAAAATTCCTTTCTCCTGACAAAAAAAGCACACCTTTTGTTCAGCTACAATAACATCGGCATGCGCGTGTAGATTTTGTCGCCTTTGGGGCGTATTAGCGAGGCACTGGCAGACCTGACCAAAGCCATCCAGCTACAACCATCAGCTCGACTCTACAGACACAGAGGAACGCTACTCTTCATTTCTGAGGTTCGCGGTGATCGTGGGGTGCAAACCTCCATTATTGGGTTTTATACACAAACAGTATATTTAACCTTACTTCTACTAGGACTATGTGGCAGCCTCGGATGACTTTCAGCAGTCCCTGGAGCTAAAGAAGAATCAACCCATCGCAATGCTTTACAAAGGCCTCACTTACTTTCACAGAGGCATGCTTAAGGTGCTCATTTTGTGGTACAATGTTGTACCCAATATAAGTAAAAAGACTGTTACTGGATGATATCAAGCTTTGTTATATCCTCAGGAGGCTATTGAGACATTCAAAGAGGCGTTGAAGCTCAAGTCTGATTTTATAGATGCTTACAAGAGCTTGGGACAAGCCTACAGGTACTCAACTTGACGTTATCCTTTTTTTGCTGATCATTTTCCATCCTGTTTTTTACCCAACACGTCCTCCTGCCTTCTCGCAGAGAATTAGGCGATTTTGAGGCAGCGATGGAAAGCTTTCAGAAGGCTCTTATGCTGAACCAGAACCACATACAATCACTGCAACTTCGTGGAATGATGCTCTACCACCACGGGTCCCTACAGGAGGCCATTGGTAACTTCAAGGTGACGACAGCTAATTTTGACATCATGAAGCTACTCCCAAAGGTAGACATTGGTGTAATATTTTCATTTTGTGTTTTCCTTTCAGCGTTGTCTGCAGCTGGAGCCCCACAACGAAGTGTGCCAGTACATGAAGGGCCTGAGTCACGTAGCCATGGGGCAGTTCTACGAAGGCATCAAAGCACAGACCAAAGTCATGCTAAATGACCCACTTCTCGGACAAAAAGCCAGCTCTGAGTACCTTAAAGTCAAATACCTTCGAGGTGGGTGCCGTCAAAATAGCAGTCTGATGTTTAGGATAAAGGCGAGGACGAGTCATTTTGTTTCTCCCAATTAGAATACTCTCGCTACCTGCACTCCCACCTGGACATCCCGGTCGCCGAGTACAACGTGGACCAGGACTTACCGGGAAACTTCAAAAATCACTGGGCCAAGAACCTGCCCTTTCTCATAGAAGACTACGAAGAGCAACCTGGCCTACAACCGCACATCAAGTATGTTAGGAAAAGGTGGAAATGTTTACATATAGTTAAATTCAAGAGAAAATGGACTGTGTGTCCATCTGGCTTTGCAGGGACGTGCTGCTGCAGAACTTTGAGTCCTACGGTGGCGACGTCCAGAAGCTGATTTGCACAGCTGACCATTTGGGGGCGCTGATGCAGTACGACACTGCGGGTTTCTTGCCAAACAAGAGGATACACAGAGGTGCCCGGAAAAATTGAATGAGTGCTTGGGAGATGCCGTTTAAGAGGGAAACTGAGCAGCAAACTTGCTTTTCTATGTTCAGCCATGGGCTTGGCGACATTAGAGGTGATGCAGGCCATGCAGCGCACTTGGAGCAATGCCAAAGTTCGCGTGAACGGCAAGACCAGGCAAATGCAGTGGAGGGACATGTTTGACATTGCTGTTAAGTGGAGGAGGTAGACAATCTCTGTGAGGTTTTAAGCATTATGATCAAATGTAAATGGAGTCTCGCTTCCTTTTTGTTGTGGCTTGATTTGAGAAAGAAATTCATCACGTTCTGTAAGAACTTCCCTTTTTTTTACACTCAACAGGATCGCTGATCCAGACCAACCGGTTCTGTGGTTAGATCAGATGCCTGCCAGGAGTCTGAGTCGTGGCTTCAACAATCATATCAATCTTATCAGGTGACTACAAGACTAACCTCTCCAATACATTAT
Source organism: Stigmatopora argus (assembly GCF_051989625.1). NCBI lineage: Eukaryota > Metazoa > Chordata > Actinopteri > Syngnathiformes > Syngnathidae > Stigmatopora > Stigmatopora argus. The sequence continues at coordinate 8,745,073 of NC_135405.1, read as the reverse complement.
GCTTGTATTCTCAATGAATGACATTTTTTATCATTTCTCCTAAGGGGCCAGATAATCAACATCAGATACCTGGCCTACTTTGACAAAATCCTGGACTTCATCAAAGACAGAATACTGGTCTACCATGGGTGTGCATTCTCATTTTACAGCTTTTTTTCTATTCAAATGTTGCCATGTTACTGTACTGTCAATCTGCAAACAGATTTCAAGCTAGTGTAGCACGAGACAGCTAGACATCAGTTGTGATGTCACAACCAGAATTGCTGAAATAAGTGGGCGGTCCCTGATGCAATGTTTTAGGTGGAATAATGCCAAACCCATTTTCTGTACTGTTGCATTTCTTTTCATTGTTTGACTTGTTCCCCATTTTAGAAGACGTTGTAACAGTTTAGTTGTTTCAATCTTATCAATTGCACAATGGCAGCCAATGACTTAAGTTCTATTTTTAAATTCATTAGTACTATTCATTAATATTTTTTCCTCCAGGGCATACAATCCTAAAGGCCTTGTGGAGGTTCGCCAAGCTCTGGAAAATGTAAATAAAGTTGAGGACCTTCTTCCAATAATGAAGGTAAAGATGTAATGATGGCAACGCTGGACCAGTCATGTTGTTTTTATTATTCTTGTGCAGCTCATTTATTTGTTTTCTGAAGCAGTTTAATAGCAAAACAAGGGATGGCTTTACCGTCAACTCCAAAGTGCCAAGCATGAAGGATCCGGGCAAAGAGTATGACGGCTTCACGATCACCATCACAGGAGACAGGTGACCTTGCGGCTGCCTGTTTGAAGCACCTTTTATTATATTACACTGATACATCATGTGGTATTGTTTCTATTTCTATCTTCCAGGGTGGGCAACATGCTCTTTTCAGTGGAGACGCAGACCACAGAGGAGCGAACGCATCAATACCAGTCGGAAATCGAGTCTATCTACAGGGAACTGACAGCCAAAGGGAAAGTCTTTGCGCTGACATCAGAATTTGCGGTGCGTTTAATAGAAGCAGGAGCAGCCTGTCGGGCTGTGGTGGGTGGGTGGACCTAATAGAAATTGCTTTTCAGCGTTTCTGGGGCTATTTATTTCACATTTATAGCGTACAATGAAACTTGTAATTCCTCAAAATCAAACAATAGTAAATCATGAAAATGCTGCTGAGGTTAATGTTTAACAGTATGAAAGGAAAATATATGTAGTTCAGGGATCATTCTTTTGTTGTTGCTTCTTTTTGTTTTTCCACCTGGCTGTGGCAACCTTTGGTCTTTGCAGGACGCCGACGCCGTTTGCAACCTGATTCTTTCGCTGGTTTATTACTTCTGCAACCTCATGCCACTCTCCAGAGGCTCCAGGTAATCATCAAATCACAGCCACCAAATCCTGTTAAAAAGTAGTCAAGTTAGATGACTAAATTTTATTGCCTTATGTGGTGCCAAGGTACAACAAGCCACATGCATGAATTATCATAGTCCTTTAGAATGTAAACCATGTAGACTAAATTTTTTCCCTCTATCTCATCTCCATGGGGTAGGTAATTGAAAGTAGGATTTACTGTGACATGGAAAATGAACGACTTTTGTGCATGTGTTCAGTGTGGTAGCCTACTCGGTCATAATGGGAGCAGTGATGGCCAGTGGGAATGAGGTCACCGGTCGGATCCCTAAAGGAAAGGTAACACAACTTAAATAAGAAGCATCTGTTGTCAGTTGCTGGGTTCAAATGGGGTCACTTTCCTTTTTTTTTTGAAGCTGGTGGACTTTGAGGCCATGACAACACCCAATCCAGACAGTTTCAGTAAAACTGCAAAGAGTTGGATGCACTTTAAAAGGTGAGCTGAACTGACATTGCATTACAATAACAATGAGTGTTATGATAACATTTTATGTTCTATTTTTCTGCTCCGAAGTTTACCTTCTTGGTACCAGAATCTGCCCTCCGTGGCCGAGGCTTTCCCGACCATCAGATCCATGATCGAAGTCCTGAACGCAGACTCGTCATCACAATGTTCAAAAAAGTCTTAGCACAAGATGCATGTATGCAAGAGTTTAGTTTGTTTAAAAAAATGTCAGTCATAGATGGAACAAATCAAATCAATTCATGATAATCAAGATATAAGTTATACATTGAAACACACTGGTTAATTTAAAAAAAAATTCTAGCACAAGAAGTTGTGAGTTCACGTCCGAGTTCAGTATTCGGCTTGAATGTCCCGTGAATATTTTTTTTTGTGGTCACACTTTCACAAATGCACAAGTGAAAAAAAGCACATAGATTAAGCACATAATTATCCCAGGTATAAGATGACCTTAAATTACGCAGATATTAGGATAAATAAGAATAAGAAAAGCATTTTTCTCCTTTGAAGGTGAAGTTAAGCAAATAAAGTGAGGTTTATATACAGTTCTCCTTAAGCACAGGTATAAGGAATATTTCCAGTTAACATATTTGAGATAATATAGTTTTAAAAATTGTTATTAAGGTTGCCAACATAAGCAAGAGAGTATTAAATAAACTAAGATAAAACGCATTTAGAGGGATCGTAGCTTTATTTATTTTTGGAATTGCCTGGCAGACTGGGTTAAGTACACATGTCTTAAAACTGCCATCAGAGTTGTTAATTGTAAGCACAAGCTGGCCCAATTTATGAGTTCACTCCTTTTGGCTAATTTAAATTTGCATTCAAGTGTTGCACCAATAAAAATGTTCAAAGTATCGACCCTGGTGTCAACATTTCGCACAGTGGAAACTTGCAGGGATTTTTGACTGAATGTTTTCCTGCAAATAAAATGTTTGACCTCTGTAGTTGTTTTCTTTGTTTCATTTTTTTCTTCTAATTAGGACATAACTACCTGCAAAGAATGTTAAAACGAGAAATATATTTTACTGAATTGATTGCAAAAATAAAAGAGTTGTCTTTGACTTCAAGTTGAGTGAATTCGTTATTGATGGGTACAACTGTCAAGCAGTAAAGGGGCAATAACATTAATCCTCTGTGTTCATAGTGTATGCACGTAGTTCGCCGTTAGAGGGCGACAAATCCCGTCTTTAGTCCCCGTGGTCACATGGTAACCCGGAAGCGACAGCCTACCTGGCTTTTTTTGTAAACGTGGGGTTATAATCGAAAATACTGTGCTATAAATAGTTTTACTGTACTAAAGTATTCCACAAGACTGTTGGTCATGGAGGCAGACGTTATGGCGGAGGAAGAGAGCCTCGCTGCCGCCTTAAAGCAGCTTGTAAACCTGGGCAATGCGCTACTTCAACAGGTCAAAAAGGATGCTGAAGGTAGGATGAATAAAAAACTGCCTTTGGGTTATTAAGTGCACATTAAATGATCACATAGTGATATGATGTTTTGATGGATTGTTGCTATCATTGGGCTTCGTTTAATGTCACTATATAAGCGTTTGAAACCGAAAATATGCCGAGGTCTTCAAACTATGAAAATGGTTGTTTTGTTTGGTATTAAAAAGGCCACCAAATGCTAGTTAAAGTTCGCAAAGTGAGATCATCCAGGGGTAAATAAATAATCGTTATTCAATAATTTGTGTTGAATTCTGATTTTGCTTTTGTTTTATACAAAAAAACATCTAAAACTCCTGGAAATGTCAATGCTTAGGAGCATTACAACAGTATTGCTATGACTCTAAAATACTGGCATTTACTGAAAATACCCTTTCATTTTATAGTGTATTTGTTCTTTTTACAGTTTCCATGGATGACTTTGTCCCTTATAAAATTGCCACTTTGCTAGGCTTAATTGCAGCTGGAGCAGATTTCTACAAGAGGTGAATTTTATTCTCTTTTGAGGTAAAAGTCATTTGGGAAAAAAACATTTTTTTTTACATCAGTATGTTTTCTGTCCCACAGTATTGGAGTGAAGAAGAAGAGCGAAGCTGAGGCCGCCTGGCAGAAGTTTTATCAGTAGGTTTGAAAAAAACAAACAAATCAAAGGTCGAGGGCTGTCGCAGATGACTTAAACATTATATTACTTAGCTATTAAGGTCAATTTATCACTAAAACAGCTATATTAACTGCACAGCCCTTGTGTACTGAAGGAGGCACATTGTGCATATTTATTACCATTTATTACAGTTGTAAATAATCCAAATTACAGTGGTACCTCGACATATGATCGTAATCCGTTCCGAGACTGAGATCATATGACGAGCTTTTCGTAACTTGAGCGGACGTTTCCCATTGAAATGAATTGAAAACAAATTAATTTGTTCCAACCCTCTGAAAAAACACCAAAAACAGGATATTGGATTGGAAAAAATGTTTTATTTCTTCTAATTCCCCATCTATTAACAAAGCAACACATAACTAGTGGTTTAATAGTATAATAAAATGTGTTTAATCTAACTAAAATTGGGCGGATTTCGCCGAGGGGAGAGAGAGACGCACAGAAGGGGCGAGGGGGCTTTGGGTTTTTTTCCCACGACAACGCACTCGTAAACGGAACAAACAAATTTAAACTAACTTGGATTAATATATACAGACACACTCAAACATACATTTAATGTAGAGACAGTGCCATGGCCACCTGGCTTGGTCGCATCACGAAATTTTGATCGTATCTCGGGCGAATTATTCGATCAAAATTTCCGTCTTTATTGTATGACGAGCGGTTGTATGACGAGGTTTGACTGTAATTCTCTACAATTTTTTTTTCACAGTTGCGCAAAAGTGAGGGAAACGGTGGATGAGCTCCTCGAACTCAAGGTTTGCATGTGGAAAGGCATGTTTACATTTATGATTGCTTCTGTCTGAACTTAGTGTGTATGTACAGAGCGAGTGGGACTCATTCCTGCAGCATGTGGACCAAAATCTTCAGTCTTCTTCTGCTCCTGTGACTCCAGGAGGACAAGTAGCGGACATTTTTAGCTCTGAAACTTTGTTGACTGATGGACGTAGTGGAAAGTAAGCACATCTGAGTTTCAGCAAGTAATTATAATTTATGTTGGACCACAACCAGTTGAGTTGTAAGCTTGTTCTTCTAGCCCGTGTTTGTGTCCCCAATAGTAAGTTTAAATGTGTGTGTTGCATTTGAAGGCGAGTTTCTCTGGATCAATACCGTTCTCCGGGTCAGAAGCTTCTACTGGTTCTCATCAGGCACTTTGGATGACTGCCGTGACGTGATCACGTGGCCGAGCTGGGGGACAGCATAGTCGGTTACCCTCATTATAACCAATTTAGCTAGCTGAATCAATGTGATTGAAATATAATGTTTCAATATGTTTTCTTCTCTCCAGGCTGCCCTTGAAGCTCGGTCTGTGAAAGTTGTGGTGGTGTCTTTTGGGCCCTTGAAGGGGGCTCGATTGTGGTTGCAGCAGACAAAATGCTCAATGGACTTCGTTTTGGATCCGGAGAGGAAGGTTTGGCACCAGCGCATATCATTTCTTTGTTATAAAAAGTTAATTTTTATACCATCTTAATATGCAACATCTGTTGGTCTCAGATTTACCGCAGTTTTGGACTGGTCTCATCTTGTGCTAAAGTCATGAATTTTGACTCCATGCTTCGGTATTCTGAGTACGAAGCTGCGAAGAGAGACTTCCCAGAATTCCCAATGCACATGCTGGAGGACATCTACCAGGTACCAAAACATCATCGATTCCGCTTAAGTAAACTTAAGTAGCAGTTACCCAGAAAAAAAATATTTCTCCAGATGGGAGGTGACTTCCTGCTCAGTGACACCAACAAAGTCCTCCTGTCCCACCCGAGCAAATACCCGATGGACCGACCCGCCTTCAGCGACATACTGCAGGCAGCGTCTGGCTCCACCAAAGTAGTCGCGCAGGAAACCAGTGGGAGCGGCACTCCGATGCACGCTAATGACGTCACGCCTCACAGTCACGCCGATGTGAAGAGGTGCGACCGATGCCAAGCCGTGCGGAATAGACGCCCGCTCTTTACTGTTAAGTCCATGCTGTAACTTAAACATAAAATTATGGAAAGCCATTTGAGCATCTTATTTTATATCTTTGGTACGCTCTTTGTCCTCACTCGTACAACAATCACTAATGTGCAACTACACATTGAAGGAAGTGAGGAACAACAATAAGTCCACAATTAACTAATCAGCCCTGTGGCAAAATATATGTATATACAAAAATATAAAAAAAACAGGCCCCAAGGATCAATGTGTATACATCCCTAGAATATACCTATGAAATTTCATTGTGCTCTATCCACGAATAACAGAGGAACGGATAGAAACGACAGTGTACACACCCACAACAACATGAGGCTAAATTTGACAGGCTGTGAGCTTGTAACACATTGTGTGCATTGAGGACAAGATGTGCAATAGCTGACACCTGATTGAGCAAAAGTTAAACCTGTATTGTAAAAAAACTAAATAGTCGAGTGATTGATGCCTGACTTAAGATGCAATTTCAAATGACTTTCCCTAAAAAAATATATAATAATTCATCACTGCATAACAGTGTTAGCAGAAAATGTAATTTGTCTTAGAAAGGTAAACACGTACAGCCAAAGTATTCCGTTTTAATGAGACATTAGATATTCATCTAAAGCGCCACCCTGTCGTCAAATTCGCACATGTAGTTCATGACCCTGTCACAATATTGGTCCCACCAATCGCCATCATCTGACGCCATCGCCACGCAGTTCTCGCGCTTGCCTCCATCCGGTTGGCTGGACAAGAAATGTTTGCGCCACTGAAAGTAGGAGACAGCTGTGCCATCCTCAAAGAGGTACACGCCCTCGACCGCCAGGTCGTTGATGCCGAGCCACACCGGCCAGTTGTTTGGCCGGAAGAAGGATTTGACGTAGTCGGCCAGCGCCTCCTGCTCGCGGCGATCTCGCGGCATGGCCATGCGGCCTCCGCGTTCCTGGCACTTTCTCGATGCTCCCGCGTAGTCCTCGAAGTTGTCGTATACCAGGTAGCATTTGTAGCCCACTCGCAAGCCCTTCTGGTAACCTGATTCGTCGAGGAAAAAGCGTAGTGTCAGTTATTCGTAAAGATGAGTTAGGGTTAACAAATGACCTTCTAGTCTTCCGGTCGCTTTGCGGTTGTCTTTGCCATGCTGGTAGACTTCCCGGATTTTGTCCTCCAGCTCCACAACCTTCACTATCATTTTGGGGATGAGAAAGAACCTCTAAAGAACCAGAAAGTGATGTTTATTTAACATCAGCATTACCCGTTACCTTCCATCCTGGATAAACGCTCCATGAGCTGGTCTACCCTAACATCAAGTGTGTAGTGTCCCACATTAAGCTTGTGGATGACTTGGTCCATCCCAGCCAGCCTGGACACTTTGTTTGGAAATAAGAAATGAGAATGAAAAACTACCGATGACTTTGCAAACAAGCAATGTGAGGACGCACAAACGTAGTTGTATGAGGCTTCAAAGTCTGACACTGGGGTGGTGGGTTCCAGTTCTGAGTCAGGAACATCTCCTCGTGACCTTTTCTCATCTGTGACAGACACCTAATGCATCAAAACAATAATGTTTGCATTACATATAGTGCAGTAGTTAGCCAGAAAGTTTGAACTAGAAATGAACTTTTATTTATATTGTACTGTTTTCACATGCATTTCATCACATTTAAGGTATTTTTATTTTCGCCCCGTCCAACTTTTATAAAAAAAATCCACTTCTACCCAACTCTAATCCAAAAGGTGTTACCAATACAAACCATTAATGATGTCATCTCTTTGGGGAATGGCTAGATCATCCAACAAATATTCTTTCCATGACGTCCCCCCTCGTTCGTGCGTTGATTTACAATTTAAACATATTTAACAACAATTTAAGAAAACAGACATTTAGATATAGAATTTTAAGTGTAAAAAGAATTCTGACCTGGGTTGGCTGTGGCGCGTTGGTAGGAATACAAAAACCCAGCGAAGACAAACATAGCAGAGCAAGTAACCTGGCGACCGGTCCCATTTTCAACGCCCTGACTCCTGAAAGACGCGCGCAAACACACGAAAGATCCTCCTCTCTCTCCTCTCTCTCTCCTTTCCTCCTTGCTCACTCTCTCCAGCTTCACACCTCCCACAGTGACATGACCGAGCATGAATAATGGAAGAAATGATCCCCCAAAAGTCCAATTTCAAACATTATACCTGTGATCTCATCGGCACTGGCTAAGCATAATCTGTTTGCTTCTTTTTGCTGTTTTGTTCAAAGGGCCTCACTTGCTATTCGCCAAACACGAAGACTTTTTTTTTTTACTGTTTTCTTATCCCTATCCCATTTCCAGTCTTTGTGTACAAGATTAACTTCAAAGACAATCCTTAGATTTTGGACTTTGGGATGGTGAATGTCTCCAATTTCCAAACTTAGTGCATATACACATTTTCCAAGGAAAAAAAACTTTCGGAGTAGGACCTTGGATTTAAGGCTCAATTTTCGGGGCGCCTTTTTTGTTTGGATAGATTAGCTTCATTTTGCTTTCTTTTGTCTTTGTTCTCATTTTATACACATCCAAATCCCATTCCTCCATTTGTAAGTAGGGTTCACCTTTACCTCAGGCACAGAGTTTAAATACTACAAACAACAAAGAAGGGTTTTAGAGACCCCCAGATTTCTGTGGAATGCCTGTTACATATTTAATTTTAGCATTTCATTTCACATTTTATTTTACTTTGATTTGTGATGGTCAGAAGATCTTCCGCTGGTCATAAACTTGTATTTTTGACTTAAATGCATTCTAATTGTTGTGTTGCGTTTGCTGGGAACATACAATTAAGACCTAAAAAGCACAGATGTGATTGTGTGTGCACGGCATATGTGCCTGCCCGATACTTAAAAAGACGCAAGACACAGCAGGCAGGGAAGTTTGGTTTTCGGACTTTGCTTCTCTTTTCTTACCCACAAAAGTGCACATCTTTGTGGAAACATTGGGGGGAGCAATTGGTGGAAAATTATCAAAAGGATGCTATGTTTATTTGCTACGTTTATGTGATCAAAATATGTTTAGCCTCCTTTAGTGGTCTACATATTTTTTTCAGAAAACTGACTTAAACACTTAAAAATATACTTAACATCACAGCCAATGTCAGCCACTTTACTTTCTAAAATGTTACAGTTTGTTCTCTCAGTGTTAGACGTTGAACTTAGTATTTGCTGACTGTCATCTTGGAATGATACAAATAATTTTAACCATGTTGCAATTTGCTATTGAATGTTTGGTAGAAGAAAGTGACCATTCAAGCTTCTGGAGATGCTGGCTGGAGGCCGTTTGTCCGGACAGAGGCACCTCAGTTCACCCAGGTAAATGCGCGTACACATGCATACGAGGTACATAATCTATGTTGTTATTGATTAAAACTTGCTTATTCTCTAAGGAGGTTGATTTTGGAGTAACTGGTAGCGTAGTGACTGTGTTCAGCACATTTATATTTAAGTTTAAAAAAAAATACAGTTTTCACTTTCATTGATCGGTCATTTTTCTGTGTGTGTAGTTTGTATGTATGTATGTTAGTTTCATAACAAACTCATTTGTGCAAAGGTTTCACAGCTAGCATATATCATGATATTTATCACAAATTCAGAAAGTTTATTTCATCTCTGTAAATTTACCCCACAAACCAGTAGAAATACAACTAGTTTAAAAACTACATTGCATTTAAAGCATGCATTGGCACTCAAAAAGGATTGATTTTTGTTTTTATTATGAAGTATAGTCATCGCACAAACACAACCCAGAAATATATACTCTGTGTTAGTCTCTTTATTTGAATTAGCAAAAACAAGCAGACAAAAAATACATTGTACACATTTCTATAAATACAGAAATTAGTGGTAAAAACAGATAGGTTTAGTGCAAACAGAAAGTGTGTCGTCAGTAAACAGCAGGGTCACAAACGTCAAACAACGGGTCGAGTACAGGCAGGCATTGGAATTAAATAAATAAAAAATACTATCAGATTTGGTGGGTAAATTTGTATGTTAAACACAGCACTGAACGTGGCGTTCAAAACACCGGCATGCTAACATGCGACCTTGTTTTTATTGGACAAACCTAACATTTACATAATTAAAAAGTCAAAGAAAAAAAATTCTATACAATTTTCCAATTTGCCTGATCCCAACAACTGATTATCGGAGCTGGTTATATGAAATAATAACATTACCCTTTTTTTTTCTTTAGCAAAATAGAAATCTTATTTAGTTTTCATGAATCTTTCAGACGTGTGCAAAGACGACTACTCCAGGTACAAAATTTTGGAGCAGAAAGTCAACATTTTTCTTGCTACATACAACTAAATGCTTAACCATCAAATATGAAACATTTAAAAATTGTTGTCGAGACATCTCAAATTGGGGTTGTCATTTTCTTTTTTCGCTCATAGTCAAGAATGAATCAGTTACTTAGCATTATGTTTTGGTATTGTTCGCGAAAATACAAGATAAGTGGACCTCAATATATTATATGTAGCTGTTATCTCGTTGCCTTGGCAACCTCAGATAGATTGGTGTCAGTGAAATAAAGGGTTGCAAAGCAAAAATAAAAGTGCTCAGCAATCTCTTCTAGGTAGGACACTGTTAGATTTTGCTCTATAGATGTGAAAGTTTACACGCAGTAAGTACAGTGGTAGCTAGACTTTAAAGATTGTTTTCATTGCATTGCCAGTAAAGATCTAATTTACGAGTAAGCGGCAGACCGGTAAGGTGGCGTCAATGAACTTCACAATATCCATCAGTTCATGTTCTTTTCCTCGCAAAGACAAATTATGTTGAAAATTGTCCGTGATTATGTTTCTTAAGAGTAATTGGTAAGAAAAAAAATCCACCCGTTAAATCATAGCACTAAATGTCCATTCATTTCAATGGTGAACATTGATTTCAGATATGTGATTTGAGTTCAAAGCGTGGCCACAGAATGAATTCAAACTCGCAAGTCAAGATACCACTGTTTATCAAAACGGATTGAATTCACTCCCTTCCCGAGTGAAGCTGATGAAAAGAAAGCCGTAAAACCCGAGCCCACATAAAACCTCCCGCCACCGCCCATTGCTCTACCCTGCTAGCCGTTTCCATTCATGCCCCGAGCAGCTTCTTGACGAGGTAGCCCGGCATACTGTACAGGAAGAGGCCCAACATAATGAGCATCAGCAGGGCCAGGACGATCTTGATGATCAGCCACTTGTAGCGGTTGCATATCAGGTAGCGGATGGCTTTCAGCGGACTCAGGAACCACAGGAAGGTCGTATCTGGACGGCTTGATAAGGAAACACAACAAAGGGCACTTACGGGCAATCGTCAGAAGTAACCAAGTGGAAAAACTTCATCACACTACACTTTAGTATTGGAGACAATGGAGAGCAAAATGTTTTGCAAGGACAGAAGGGGGAGCTGGCATAGCACAGATAGCAGGAATGGAAGCTGAAGTAGAAGCGTTTGTAGTGTGGGGACAGTGTAAAAGGACTACCGGCTGATCAGACCCCCAGCATCTTCTTGACCAGGTAGCCAGGAATGGAGTAGAGGAAGAGGCCCAGCATGAGGAGCACCAGAATGAGGCCCAGCACTTTGAGGATCAGCCAACGATAGTTGTTCCACAGAAAGTAGCGAATGGACTTGAGAGGGCCCAGGAACCACATGAAGCTTGTATCTGGCCGACTTTTGGGAGGATGCAAGTGGAAAGGGGGATAGCGAGTATGCAGAGAGCAGAACAGAAAGGGATAGAAGATGAAATGGAGGATATATATATTAGAGAAAGCATCAGTGAGGAAAGCAGTTAAAGTCATACTTCCATCTATTTTACTGCTTTCCTCACTGGGAGAAGGAATCTTAAGCAGCAAACTTAAAGGCGATAGATTAGCCATGCAGGCCTACAATAAGTCGTAGTTGTCTTACTTTGGTTTCTCTAGTGGATCAGGCTCATTTCGCCCAAGTCCCACTGGACTTTTCTCTGCCTCCTCAGCACTGACCAAATGGAGTTCAGCCTCTACTTTTCCCTGTCAAAAGGACGGTCAGCATGATGGATAAATATCAGATAGAAAAGTGGGCACCATTACACAATCCAATACGATACAGGTAGAGCCAAACAAAAGCTTTTTGCAAAATCCTGCCTTTAGTCTCTGACTAATTTTTACTACTGAACATCTGGCTTCTGGAACGGTAACCAAACAAAGCTTTATTGCCTTGGAAAATAATGTTAAAGTGAGATATTTTCAGACACATTCTTACCGTCAGCTCCATCTCATCATTTTCGTCACGGGCCACAAATGGCCACCATCCCTTGACTCTCTTTTGCTTGAAGATAGAAATGGATGGAAGTTCCTGCTCATTTCGGATCAAGTTGATGGAGCACTGCTTCGAAGTCTTGGCCCCACGAGGGAAGCGGTTAAGGTCCAGTTCGATGGCACCTGGAAGCCACCAAAAGCTGAAGTATATCCACTTTAATTTTGAAAGAACTATAATCCAAATACTTACCCAGGAAGTCATCAGCAGAGAAGTGGTCGGCGTCCCACACCTGCAGGGTGAGGCGAGCCGGAATCTTGTACTCTGTCTCATCCCAAGAAAACATAGATTCTTTCTTGGAGATGACAATCTTTTCCTCGGCCATGAGGTAATCAAAGGGGTAGACGAAGCGCCAGTTGAAGTTTCCCTCTCCGGTCAGGGAGTGGTAGTGCACATCTGTGTCCTGCTTGTCTTCCTGCTGCCCCTTAAGCCAGCTGCGTGCGTGAAGATCGAGAACAACACAGATTAGCTCTAGTTGTCTGTGCTTGAGGCATACATGCACCTAATATAGTAAAGATGGTTTGTTACTAAATTCTAATTGGTTTCATCTAGGAGGGCCATAATTGGGATTAGCATAGCAGCAATCACGATGATGCTAATTTAGTCGGGCCATTGATAATCTGAAGGTTCAGGATGGTCAGGAGCATTTTGGGTGAAGGTCTCAAGAAAAAAAGTTATCTTCAGACACCCTTACATATTACGGCATTAAAACACAACATAACTAATATGCTATAACGATGAAAAGGCTTCCTTTTATCAAGAGAGTGGTGTGGCTCCAGTTTTTTTTACCTAGGTCTACAATGTCTTGTGTGTCTTATGTCTGTCTTGCTACTGCAACCAAGAAATTTCCCGAATATGGGATGAAATAAAGTTCTAATCTAAGAAAAGAATCTTCAGAGAACAATAGATCAACAAACTGCTTCAAATGGTTTGACACTGTACGGTTTGGAAATCTAATTCGTTAAAATAAATCACGTAAAAGGGAGTGCAAAAATATGATGGCTCCCTAAAAAAATGGAACTAATACAGTCTTAGAACAAGAACATTCTTAAGTGTTTTGACAAAGCAACTCATCTGGCATCACAAGAAAATGTACAGAAAATACTTCATTTGTTTGAAATGATGTGTTCACAAGTCAAAGTATATCTGCTTAGTGGAAAGTTGCAAACAAGAAGGCTGCACATGCCAACATTGTTCCAAGCAATATAGCTGCTATCCTAACTGGAAGCATGCATGGTCTGTGCTTGCATACGTGCATGCAGCAGGCAGGAAATGTTAGTTAAAGGCATTTTTGGATTGACACCGTATTGAAAAACCAAAAAACAACAGCAGTTTTGCATCGACTAAATAAGAGTATTACTAAATATAAACTAGCTTGATTATGCCTTCCTGATTGAGGGGTTAAAGATGAAAAAATCTGGGCCAGTTTGGAAGTGAAAAATAGCCTTGGACAAAAAGAAATGCGGGTGTGTGTAAAGGGTAAAAGTCATACGAGCCATGCAGGGGAATTGTGTGTTTTTTACCCCCTGACATAGATGTCAGACATCTTCTCTCCTGTCAGGAAAGCATCGTCCTCTAGAATTACGTCATCAGTGTTCCAAATAATAACACGTAGCTCAAAGCTGCACACAAGCAGAGACACGCCACAAACACCAAAGACGAACACACACGCGACAAATGGAAACAAAGCAAAAAATAGTTAACTGCAAACAAAACAGTCCACACGACACACAGCTCGGGATGCGGCCGGCGCCACTATATGGCTGCATCCCGCTGTACGTACCCCCTCACAAATATGTCACTGGACTTTTCCCCAGTGAAGTAATCATCGTCCTCCAGTATTACTTCATCTGTATTCCAAATTATCACCCTGAGCTCATATCTGGTAGAGGGAGGAGGAAGAAACATATACAATATACACACTACCTGTGGAGTGCTTCAAACTAGTAGGAAATATATTCTTCAGCTGTGATGAAATTGGAGAAACTCTTTCACTGCCTTGGACATTTATTGAAGTCAAATATCCGGGTTAACTTGGAAAGCTACCAATGATTGATCCTTTTAATTACCTACATTAAAAGAAATAGATATATCCTGATCACTACTCATACTTTACCATATTAAACAAATTGATTTAGGATATATATACACATATATATGTATATATACATATATATATATATATATATATATATATATATATATATATGTGTATATATGTATATATAATATATATTTTTTAATGTTCATGTATGAAATTAAAGATGTCTTTTTTGTAAACGTATTGACATTAACATTTATAGTATTCCAAAAGCCTAAACCCAAATGCAAAAAAACATACGTGTTACAATGTATATATTAAAAAAAGTTTGTACCATACCTTCTCTTGGTAATGATGAAACTAAAAATGATCCCACTTCAAACTACATCCTTTTCATATTGTTTTATTGAGAGATTATTCAGAAATAACATGCTGCATTCATAAAACACTGGATTTACCTTTTAGGCTTCCGCGGCGATATGTCAATGGCAGGTCCCGGAAGTGGTGCTTCCGTAGGAAACATGTCGACCCACATTTCGATACGACCCTATGCCACATGTTGTCATCAATCAGATCCAGTGAACTTTTTGTTTAACAATACCAACATTTCACACCTGCTCGATTCCCGGTTTATCTGGGTTCAGGAGGGGTCTGGTCTCCACATGTTCCGGAACAAGTCGGCAGCCCACCCGGGGTATGTCTTCCCAGTGGTTCAGCACCGTCAGCGCCAAATGCTCCTCACTTGGCTTTTTCAGACCTTTTAGACCAAACAAAATGTTTGAAATACCTAAAAATAGCATGATTGAGATGAACTGCCTTACCGTTTTCATCCTCAATCTCTGTTGGTCCCACAAAGATGCGGTTGCCCACCTTGACTTTCCCTCCTGGTCCATACTGGGGGGTGTCAATCTTGGCTTCCTTGCATAGCTTTGTTAGAATCTGGGTAGGCTTTAAACGATCTCGCCAAACATTGTACCCATGGCTAATATAGACATGAAACGAAAAGTGGGATAGAATATACTATGAAAGGTGCCATTACTTAACAAATCTTACAGTGGCTGGATCTAAGGAAAAAATCGATGCATACAGAGAGTAGGTGGATGAAATTCCGCAGGTGGCCCTGTATTTGCTGTAGAAGCGGTTTTCTAGGTCAATCTTGGTCTCGCCAATCAGGTCATCCGTACCAACTAGATCCCAGTCATATACGGACACTGTCAGCATGGACTCCATGGGGAATGTTGCTTCAATGTCAAAGGACCTACACAGAGAGATGACAAAAGGCTGTTGATTTATCACAACCGTGTAATTATATTTGCGCAAATCTAATCTGTAATATTAGGGAGGGATTTTAAATCAATGCCCGAATACCAAATCTGGAGTGACTCACTTGCCAAACACAGGATTGAGTTGCTTGGAAATGTAGTTCTCTTTGTCCCTGACCTCGGACTTTCCTAGCTTGATGACCACGTACGGGTCTGCCTTCCCGTTGATATCCGCTGGATGAAGATCTGTGGCCTGAAGATAATGAAATCATGAGAAGACAAAAGTTGCTATTCATTTATACAACTGACAACTTACCCTAACCACATATACTCGAACAAGCACGTGAATGGGGTCGTTATGAGGAGTGCTCTGGAACATGCCCATGTTTGGATCAAATCCCACATCTCTTGTGATCTCCTCTGATAATGGTAGCTTGTACATACACAGGGAACCCTGAATTTCAGGTAAACATCAGGTTACAAAATGACCTTTCCTCAGTTCTTAACTTCTTGAAAAAGTCGACAAGACCTTAAACCGTCCAACGATCCGGTCATCATCCAGTGCGTGTTCATCGTTGTCTCCAGCTTTCCCTCTGTATAGGTTGAAAGTATGTAACCAGTCCTCAAACTGGCCATATTCATTTTCCAGCTCCTTGTTGTACACCTGTACATATTAACCAGACAGAGCATTTAAAGAATGACTTCTAGTGATTGTGAAATGGATGTTACAAAATGTTGAAAGGGGTTCCCCAAGGCTCTGTATTAAGACCCATATTGTTTCTTTAATCTACTGTTTGACTAGCGCAACATCAGTGTATTATTCTCACCATCATCTCGTCTACTTTGGGTTTAACCATCCGTTTCTCTACTCCGTCCACAGCATGAACCTTCTTCTTGTCCTTGGCATTCCGCTTCTCCTTGTTTCTCTCCTTCATCCTGGAGCCTTTCCAAACAAGGTCATCGCATTTGATATCTGAGTGGAGGTGGCAGTGGACAAGGTGTTTTCATGAGGTGAGACAGTATTGGAATGTCATGCAACATTACAAATGGGTCCATATTTATAGTATACTTGATAAACAATTACATTTAACACTGTATGGCATTAAAGATTACGATTGCAATGCTTATGAAAATGGCACGTGAATGAAATAACATGTAGGTTGAATCTACAGGACAAAAATTGTTTAAATCTCCAAAAGAAAAAGTTCATAGCATGTATATGTTCTTTGTTTGGCATGTTTTGGTCATTGTTATACCTGCCCCCTCAGCTGCAATTTCCAGGTCTTCTCTTTCTTCGGCTTCAGCCATAGCTGCCTCTTGAGCTCTGAGGGCCTGAGGACATTTTTTTCTTCAGTTTTAGGCGTATGGACAGTATTGGATGACAATCATGACCAAACCTCTTTCATTGTTTCTATGGAAGCAAAATATTTGGACCACCAGTCCAGCACGCTCTCATCTGTCTCATCTTCTTCATCCACTGCTCCCTTTTTTTTCTTTTTCTTCTTCTTTTTGTTGCTCTCATCTTCAATCTGTTTGGGTATTTAAAAAATGGCTCATCACTTTAGCTCAATATAGCAAGATAATTACCAGTTTCCCTAAAATCATTTTTTCTTACCATGTCAACTTTTACAACAGCATCAGATGTCTACCATTGTAGGGTTTACAAAAGAAAAAACACATGAATTAATAATTCACAAGAGGAAAGAAGGAACAGTACACTGGTTGCTCAATTTATGAGTTTAATTTATTATACGACAATGCTTAAAACTAAAATCAACTTTCCCATTTGTAATTAATATTGTTTCCCTATTTTCCCACCATGAAAAAAATATACCTCTAGTCTTGTGCCTAGGAAGTCATGCAAAAAAACAATGTTTTTGTTCCCTTTTTTAATTAAAAACAAAAATTTTATCACATCCCCCACCCTCAAACACAGAAACAGAAAATGTGAATATAAAAGAGTAGCTGTACTGTCACTGCATGGATGTGGTGATTGTTGCTGTTTGTACTGCCATCTAGTGATTTTGTGTGTGGAAGTCACTAAATATCAGCTGGCAATAAAAATCAAAATGATTTACTTGGAGCACAAGTCAAGGTAGTTCTGCACTTACAGCATCTAACTTGACACACGTGTCCATTTTCCGGACGGCTGGCTCCATGGAATCCATATTAACGATAATGTCGCCTGTGGAGCGAGAGAGAGTACGGGAGGAAAGGCTGGGTGAGAAGCCATGCTGGAAACCTCCATTGGTAAGGACCAGGTAGCCATTCATTAGTTTAGCTGTTCCAAAGGAAGCCAGGACACCCCACGGAAAGGAAGGAATAGACAGCAGATGTCAGCAGCAAGGCAGAAGAAGACAGGCAGTAAAAACGTGAGCATATAGAGAAAATATTGGAATGAAAAGCAACGACAAAACCATGAATTTATATATTTTTTTAAAGCCAATAGCCCAAAGCAAGCAGTGGAATCAGAAAGTTAGTGAGGAACCATAACAAGAGTTCAATATCACAGGTTCGGCACAAATACGTACTGTATAATGGGCCCATAGTGAATTGGGTGTGATCTTAGTAGTACCTGCACTGCCCCAGTTACTTAATGCGTTGTCGGGAGCGCAGTAGAGGAAACGCCTCAGCGACGTGACTGCGTGGGAACCCACCAGAGTGTAGCGACCAAATGCTCGACAGTCAACCACTCTTATGTTGAGGGGAGGGTGGAGGAGCTCATTCTCAGGGAGGTCCTGATAAGAACATGACATGCAATCTATTTTCAAGAAAATTGTTGTCATTCTCTAAAAAATCAGAAGCAATCAGTAGCAATTTCTAGCTTGCATTTTGAGAAATGTGGTCCTTACCACTTCAAACCATTTAACCAACGTGCTGAAATTCGGATTCTTCTTGTAGTTTTGAATGAGGACGGATTGAACACCTCTGCCAGCGCACTCTATGTCCACTCTGGGTCGATCCACCTGGGCTAGGTTAACCCTCTTAAGATCCCTTAAGCCCCAAAACAAGACCTGGACCAAATGAATGAAAAGCTCTTCATATGGTGTAAAAGATTGTATGATTAAACAACAACAAAATAAATCACCTCAATGCGATAACGGCTCAGGACAGGTCGAATCCCAAGTGGAACTGCTATGATTGGGCCATGTTCGGAGTCTGTTGGTCCTTCCAGGGGAGGGAGATCGGCCGTCCCTCCTTGACCAATCTATAATGGGTTTAGGGATATGTTACTCTGAGAGGGTTCAGCTGTTTGACCTATGTGTGGTATCACAGATTAAAATATTTCTATAGAAAATGCAGGTAGGCATGCAGTACATCTCATAGAAAGTGTGAAATGAAACGACCAGGGAAAGTAATAGAAAAAAAGGGTTAAAATGGTTATGCCATTGTTGATTTTTGGGTTACAGTGATGAAAACAGAGCAGAACTTGGTCGGCTATTCAGACATCTGTTTTGGAAAAATGCATCTCTTTCAAGGTTGGTAAAAGGTCAGGAAAGGGAAGTTGAGGGGGGAAAAGAAAGAACACCTTTATCTGAGGAACGGCAAAGTTATGGACAGCAATCAGAGCTCGTCTAATTTCCTCTCCATCAAAAGGTACCTGGAGAAAGAGTGGGTATTTCACAAGAGTGGGGAAAGAGTTTTGAATTCAGGACAGTAACACGAGATGAGTTGTGTTTAGAGAAAAGTAGGAAATAATGAGAGCAAGTAGGAAAAGTAAACACATGCTTAAGGTTAGAACCATTTGTGGTTTACCTGAAGGAGCTCAAAGGCAGCTAGTAGTTCTCCAGCAGTGCAGTTGCCTCTGTAAATCTGAAAGTACTCCAGCTGAGGCGGGAACCTCGAGGGGCCGTAGACCTCGTCACACATTTTTATGGTTGGCTTGGCGAATGTTCGACCTATGAACTCTGCCTTACCCTAGACGCGGGATCATGACAACAGGCAGTGGGAGACAGTTACATGGGACAAGCGAAGGGAGTTATGTGCGGACATAGGAGGGTGAAGTTTCTGCTGTTTATGATACACATGGGAAATGAGTCAGGGAAATACTAGCACAATATTTTGGAGCAGAATTTTCACTGGTATTTTTTGGCAATGGCTATTAACAGTAATTTGGAGAACTTTTGAGAATAAAATAGACATTTCTATTTGAGCAAACTCAAATAGAAAACTCTATTTGAGCATGGATATGATGTAGGAGTGAGATACACAGACGTTAGAACATGGATGGAGAAGCAAAGAGCATTAGTGAGCACAAAGTGTTGACTGTTTTTTTTCTCTCTCGTGTCACTGGGTGTAAATCCTACCACTGTGTCTTGGTCGTAAATTTCCACCACAATAATTGGCGGGTCATCCCTTAGCTCGCTGGCCTCCCCAAACAGCTCCACGTTATCAAAAACTAGCAGTTGGTCCCACGTGGGGCACAAGGTTTCACTCAGAACCTGGAATATATACAGTTTTAGGGATGTCCAGTTTTAGAGAAGTTTGCAACGTACCACCATGCAAAGCCTTACCTCCGTAACCTGACTATGCGTGGAGAAGAAGACCCTGGCAAAGGGGTCGGAAAGGCCACTGCTGTCGGCGGCGAATAGGCTTCGCGCCTGGTACATATGTGCTCGCAACTGGAAAACCTGCTTCACTGTCAGACACAAGAAAAATATCAAACTGGAAGCCCTGTAGCAGTTAACTGAGTCCACACTTACTGTTATACACGAGGCTGACAGGCGGTGCCGAGTGAAGATAGGGCGTTGTTTTAGCAACTGTAAGTTCCTCAAATCCATTAGGAAGACCACTGAGGAAATCTTTCCTTTGCTTGTTGAGTCCAAGCCACAAGTACAACTCCAGTTTAGCCTGAACGGTCCAACCGGCTGGACCAAAACCCTTCTTACCAGGCAGCTGTAGACCAAAAGCAAAGTCAAAGGAATCAAAATGTTATTTGGAGCTCCATCCATCACACTTGTCTCATGAGGTGTACTCTGTACTCTTAATTCTAGTAAATACTGGTGAGTTTGCATAATTCTAATCCAAAATTGTGTCAAAGAAAGTGACCTTTTGAGTCTGAAGTTCTCCATCTCTAGCAAACATTACACTCTCACAAAGGACAAATCTAAGCAACAACATACCTTTAGAAACACTGCTTTGACTTTCCCACAGTCTTTCCCTGTCTCCTCATCCACAAGTGAGAAAAGGATATCCTTAGAGGGAATGCGAGCATATGCGATGCGTTTATTATTGCTCATCATCCACACGAAAACATCTGGGATGCTATGCTGTGGCTGCAAGAAAATCAAATTGTACAAATAGCAGATCAGAACATTTCAGAATTTAACCAAGCTGAATTATGGCCAATGGTTTGGTCGCATCTTTATTTCTGTTGTGCGTGCAAATGAATACCTCGTCAACGAGGAAGCGAAGCCTCTGTAGAAAGTTTTGCACCATCTTTAGTTTGTCTCTCACTGTGTTTTTCTTCACTTGTGTTCTCATCTGTTTGGCCTGCTGGCCCATGCTTTCCTACATGAGAGTAGTACACAACTGTGACATCCAAAAATGTACTTTTGACTGTCTAACAACACACTACTAGTTAGCGACATTGTTACCGTTTCCCTCATGCAGGACTTGAGTCTTTCCCGATCCAATTTGGTTCTTCCTGCCTGGTTTAGATCCTTGTTAGCCAAATTCACAAATCGACTAGGGAAAGAGCAAAACATTTAAGTTGGCACAACTGTGTGCTTGATATGCAGATTGCATTCACCACAAATCAAAGTGGTACATTTACAGTAATATATTTTGTTACTTTGATCACAAATATTTATGTTATCCAGCTTACCTGCACCCAATACTCAGTTCTTCTAGAACTCCTCTGAGTCGCCGTTCTGGGAATGCTTTTTCTGTCTTAATGATCTCTTGAACATCGTTTATGCCCTCCTCCTGAACATGAGAAAGACCTTACAAAGAGCACCACGTGGCACAGATTGGCCTCGTTTCTCTTCTTTGAAGTGGCCAGATTACTATTTACCGTAAGTACTGGAATTGATTAAAAAGTACCATGATTACCAGATCTGAAGTTATTAGTTGGCCTATGGGGTGCGACTTTATTTCCATTTCGCTGACTGAGTAAATAACTTTCTAACATTTTTGATTCACTTTGGGAGTAATAGCCTGCAGAATACTTAAACAGTAATTCGGGATGACATGTAGATCAAAACAGAGTACTGACCAGCTTGTCAGCAATCTTGTCCATCATGTTGGAGTTGTACAGTCGTCGCCGTTGGTCCTGCCACCAGCTTTTGATGTACACACACGGTTTCTTCTCAAAGTATGGAAGGTGGAAGTAATTCCTGTCATAAAATACATACTTGGAAGGTTAGAAAAACCAAACAAAAACACCACAAGACAAATACATTAGTCAAATTCATACGAGTCAACTCTCCATGATCTGACCTGTCTGTGATGACAGGCTTCATTAGGGGTGTGCAGGAGACAGAATCCACGTCGCCTTCCTCATCGGCCTCATCCTCACTGGAGTTTTGGATGAGTTCGCTGTCCTCCTCATTATTTTCTCCGTCCTTTTTCCTCTTCCTCAAAGATGATGGCTTGCTTATGCCATCTATTTGGTTGCCGTAGTTACCTTTGTTGTGTATCAATACATTCTCTTCAGGGTTAACCTTAACACTTCTTCAAATTCAAGAAGGTGAAAGTAAGAAATTACTTTACCAATCGTAATCTCAAAAGTAATCGGTTTGTCACCGATCTTTCGGTCAATCATGGTAGCTTCCAAGAAGGCTCCAAAGAGGAAGAACTCCTCCATTTTTCCGGTGGCGCTCTGGCGAAGACAAAAGCCACATAGGCAATAAAAAGGAGCAACTAATGAAAACATTTTGACTGTCATTTAAGTTGTTTTCCCCTCACCTCTGAGATGTTGGAGACAGAATCCACCTGCACTTCAGTGGAGCTGAAGATCTCCGGGGATGTCGTGTCCAGGATTTCGACACCAACTGACAGGAGCAGACGGGCTCGGAAGGATACACCTTCGCCCAGTCCATCGTTTAGGTCCTGGTGCTCGTCCATTAGAGTATACTGACGTGTAGATCCATACATGTTGGCCCAGGCTGGCCCCTGGGTGGGCAAGAACCCTAAATAACATAATGGGGTGTATGCCTTTTATACTGAAGAGTAATCAATAGCAATTATCTACTAATTTTTTTTGGAAAAGCCCATGTAAGCTCCAGTTTAACCTACCTTTGTCACCCTCATTAGATATTTTTCGCAGGTCAATGAAGTGGGTGCCGATGGCAACATCATTCACCTTATCTGAGTCACGGATTTGGACCTTGATACGTTTGCAAAGCGGAGGGAACAGCTCAGTGAAGACAATTTGCTCATTCCAGATGGGTTCATAACTGCTTTTCTGCACTGAAGTCTTCCCCTGCAAATAGAACATACTTTGAAATCCAAGGCAAAAGCCAGGACTGTTGTGTCAGTGACATTTGGACGAAAGCATTGAGCCCACTCTTTTTCACTGGCAGAAATTGAATAAATTAGATTGTGAAGGATGGAGTTGTGGTTAGTAAATCCTTACAATTCTGTGGTTAAAGTTTGAAATCTGCCCTTTAAAATAGTTTCTTCCCACATTTCACTTGCGGGAAATGTCTCAATAGAATGAAAAATTGAGATTTAAGGTCTTTAATCCAATCCCTCCTGGATTACCAACTGATCGTGGGGTATGTCTCAATGCTTTTGTTCATCTAACAGTGACCTGATTTGTAGAGAAAATTTACTTTCTGCCCAGAAAAGTGCACTTGGACATAAGGGTCCACCAGGTCCCGATTCTCTCCTATGAAAGCCTTCTTTACGTTAGCCATTATGCTGGTGTTCATTTTAGGAAGACCCTCGGCACGGTAGACTTTAACATAAAATCTGGCCCATTGACGTTCAGCCGGGATGCCTTCGGGTAGAAGCAGGTTCCTGATAGACAGAAAGTTAGGAAATATAGACTACAGAAGCTTAGCGTTTAGGTGAATTCATTTTATATCTAGATACATTGATGTTCGATGGTGTATGTTTGAGGGTGTCTCGTGATGGACAACAGAGTTTTCATGACTGTTTATTGGCCTTTCAAATACATTGTGTCGCCCACCCTTCAATATCATCCTCATCGGTCTCGTTGGCCTTGTGTGGGGTCTTGATATTGTCACCTTTTCCCACCACAGCCACATCGCACTTCAGGTAGCCTTTGCAGCCTGCTGTGATGTCAATAGGGTCGGAGAGGATGGCCCACTTGTGATAGAACTGGTGCTCTGAGGATCATGTGAATGATTCCGTCATTTAATCGTTAAAATGTTCAAGTTTTCACACAATCAGGCTCAGTAGTTAGTACCATCTGGTTTGTGAAATGACAGCAATTTGTCTTTACATTATAGTATTCATTCCTATGCTTAGATTTGCATCCTACCGGGCTGGTGGTAAACAGTCCCAACATCCATCTTGAAGTTTCCCACCAGTGTTCCACTTCGAAGAAGGTTTTTAGAGTGAATGACCTAACCGCAGAATATAGAAATGCATATCAACGCAAAGTGCAAATGCTGACAAAATGTTTATTTGATAATAGGCTGTAGTAATGGAAATATAATGATTTTTTAAAGCAATAAGGGTTGTGTGATCAATCTTACCGAGAGCTTAATGATCTTATCAAACATGACATCTGGGGGTACATGAAAGTCAAAGACAAAATACTGCATGGAGAGGGAAAAAAATGGTTTCATTAATATAATGTTAGCGATCAGTGCACATCAATACAATGTTCAAAGGCATAATTGAGTAGCTAGTGAGAGCTGTGATAATGATCTCTCCACGGTGGTGTCAGCACTGAGTGTGGAGAAAGTCTATCTGGAAATGACTTTTACTAAAGGAGCCAGGCAAGCACATTTGCTGTCATACAATCAGTATTGTCCATATCACCACTCTTCACTGGGCGAGAGATATCCATGATTGATAGAGAACTTCAGCGAAGGGTGAGAAAAACCACTTGCAAGCTGTGAGGACCATTATGCTGATAGGTTTACCTTTCAGCTTGTGTGTCCGCAGGGGTTTCTGTCACAGACAAAAGAATCGATAGCAGACAAACTCTGACCGCTTCTTCTTTTCTCAACAGGATTCGCTAGGCGGAGATTGAGCTCAGCATGATGCAAGGGAACATCTTGCAAGTAAAGCTCTTTGGGAACACTTTGGCTAAGGTATTTATTTCCCTGGAAATGACTCTTAATATAAAGTTGCACAAACTAGATCCCCATTTTTTTTTAAATAACCCTTTGCACTTATGTTGGATGGAATGCTCCCAACCCCCATCGTGATTACATGTATTTTATATCAATCACTCCCTCATGTTTTGCTATTTCCAATTTGGTTAACACTGAAGCTTTGGTGGACCTTGCTATAATATGTACTAAAGGCTTATTGCAGGCCTCCGAAAACACATTCCCATTTCCTCTCTTCCTTAAATTGCCTGTTTTGGCCCTGTGAGGATGTAGTTTAATTCAATGACCAGGCAATCATGGCTTGGTTTTTATGGGAGCTAATCATGCAGTCCGTTTATAGCCTTGGAATCAGTTTCAACTACAATGCAAAAGTGAGTTGGCGTCTTATCGCCTGGAAATTGTACCTCGTTGTAGTATGGACAATTGGTGGATTCCTTCATGGACGTGTACTTCTTTTCATCGCCAATCTCCACACACACCACAGGGTCCATGTTAAGGCCAATTAGCTGGCGGGCCTCGATGATTGTGATGCTAATCTGAATGCAGACGATAATCGGTCAGTAACATCGTCACACTCTGCCGATACGTAGTAGGTTAACAGGCTGCAACATTTGCAAGCCTTAAACAAATCGCACAAATCATTAACCTTAATTTAATCAAATAATCTCCCTGATTCTGTGCTTTTCCCAGACTTCCATTTAACAATATCTCCAAGCGCTAAACTAATACAACATTTCGATAAAGCCATTATGCGCTTAAGGTATCTCTCTAGTATAATTAACCTTTATATGAGATGAGAAGCAGACATAAAGGCTGGGAGGCATACAAAACATCTATTGCTTTCACAAAAACATGAAATTGCATGCAACTGTTTGTCAGCTCACTTTTTTTCATGTGATGCATATTTTCAGGTCCTACTTTACCACAACAAAAGCGAGTAGAGTGGATGATTTTATGCATTTACTCTAGGGCTCTTCTACAGCTTATTAAGTTTAATGTTCTTTCATTTATTCATTGTTGGCCTCGTGCGTGACAAAAACAAATGGAAAAATTGACACTGATCACTAGTCTGTATAATAACTTATTGTTTTGAAATAATTGTTTTTAGACTAAAGGTACCATTAGCGCAGATTTTTGCGCAAGACAGTCCAATTTTTCCTCTATAGAAACACTGACAGAAAGAACTGACAAGTTAAACAAACAAGTGTACAAACCTGGTAATCCACTGGCCGTCCTGAACTCGGTTCCATCTTGATATCTGGTTTGGACCTAAAAAAATATTCTTGTGTTTATAGTGAGTATGTTTTTTATTGTAAAAAAAAAAGCTGAAACCTCTTATTGGAGATGTTTGTTGTGACGGCAGTGACAGATGCTAGAGAGATGGCGTCCGGTTCCAACATTCCAGCAAGACGTATCGCCTTCTTATCTAGGTCTTCCATGTCCAGAACTGCTGGCTCATCTCAGGTACAAAAAGTTGGAGTATTCAAAATGAACAACCAAAATCTACTTTTGCTTAACTTTGCTGTTGTTAGCATTATTCAGTTTTTCTTTTTTCATTTGAAATGATTTTGGACAACACCTTAATGTAGCAGTGTATTGCCAAGTTAATATTTATTATTTTAATTCATTGGTGAGTCGTTTCGCAATTATTATATCAATCTCATTTGATGGAGAAAATAACAGAATATCTGAATAAGTACAATTTGGAGGTCTAATGCTGATCCGTTTTGATGCATACCCTGGGACATGATGCTGAATTGCCTAATTGAGCTCAAGACTCGGTTTTTACCTTTCTTGTGGTCATCTTTTGAGCTCCTGATCTTGCCCAGCTTCATAGCTGCAAACACTGTTTTCCCTGATCTGTCAAGGAAGTCACAGAAGAGCAAGAACTTGAACTTGATCCTCCAACAATTGCCCTTCAAGGTCACTTTCAATCACTGGGCCCAAAGCCACAAGATTGACAATGACCGAGAGGGAACTAAACACCACCAAACCAATCATAGCGACTCAGCACCACATTGAAATGCCCCCAAAAACAAGAGTCTCCGGTTTCTTCACATTTGTATTATCTAGATCACATATCCCAGCAACTACAAAGACGTGTGATGTCAGCAGTGACAGCCCACCAATGAACAGCCTTAATAATTCAGAATGAGTGTGACTGTCCAATTTGCTGCAGATATGGATACGTGTCAGGATTTAATGAATGCGCTTTTGCCTTTGCGTCCTGAAGCATTCACAGTTTGGCATACGATACCTGGGTCCTGTTTCTGTCATTATCCCCATTCCACATGGGGAAAAACAGACAGACAAATTTCATAGTGAACTTGATGGTTCAAGTTTAAAAACTGTTTTCAGGTTAGAGGTGAATCTTAATAAATGAGAATGCCGTGGAAACTTTCAATGGCTGTACAATGGGAAAAGTGACATGTGATATATTACTGACAGGTAATTCACTACACATAGTGAAATATTTCATGATGTAATGTGGAAAAATGGAGCTTACACTAAAATCCATCATTTAGAAACTCATCAAATTATAAAAGAAGCAATGAAAAATTATGAAGGGTTTGTCCTTTGGGCAATTTCATCTTGCACATAAGCACAATAAATTAAATGGTAATATACATTCAGTGAAAACATGGCATTTTCAATTGACTGATTGGCAAATTAATGCAAGTGCCATTTGAACACTAGCAAGACTAAATACCACCACAACGTAAATTAAACATCAAGGTCCTGGTTGGTTTTTACATCACTTGCTGCAACAATTTTAAATATAGATTTCATTCACTTAATGTTTAGTTCATTAAAAGCCATACTATTTGTACAAATTGACTTGAGAAAAAATATCCAATGGACATTTTTTTGCCATTCAAGATAAACACCGCCCCCAAAATCACACATTTTGAAATACAGCATCTTGCCATACCTACCAAATTCAACACTTGTCCCAGTCTAGTCAACAAAGGTGTCAACATAAATCCTTCTTACAAAACTATTTGTCATCTTTCAAGAGCTGAAAATCCAAAACAAGCAAAGAAGCAGGTGGGACCATAAGTGGATGGAAGGAGGATGGAGGGAGGGACCTATTGGAGGGAGGGTATGAGGGAAGTACTATAAACGTGTAGTAAAATAAAGTGGGTGGTAACTACCAGATCAAAGATGTTGTGGGTCAATACATCAATCATCATCATTAACAAACATCAAAATGTGACGCCGAGCAACCAAGTAAGAAGTCATTAAAAGTAGACTAACACATCCATTAGGTTTGACACTTCATCATGTGTCCTTTAATAAAGACACCGTCAATCATCCAAAACAGTACGATTTAAAAGAATGTCCAATTTCCACTGGGACTTAGTAAACCCAGAAATGTAATTTAAACATCACTCCTGCACACGTCAAATATCATTCATGTCCTGTCAGCATAACATGCTCACACAAAGTATGCAAAAATCAGATTTCTTGGCTATTTTAATTAACACTACGAAACAATTTTTGCCGGGGCCCGGGTACGAACGCACCCTCAGCACCCCCCCTAACTGCCGCTCCTGACAAGGATTGATGAAGTGAGCTTGGCGTTAAAAAAATGAACCATTCTCTGTTTATGCTAGTGGGGGGCTTGCAAATTAATTATGAATGTCAGCAGGGAATTGTTGTCTCGTTACACGTGTATTTTGCACTTGGAAATGAACGACCTGAGGCTCAGTTACTCAACATAACGACACAGCAAACGCCACATGGGAAAGTTTGGTGCTAATTTTAAGAGCCGGATGGCTGCCTTTGAATTTACACTATTCAATTTAACAATGCACAGTATATAAATAATACAGCAATATTAATAATTCATTGGTGTGTTTTGCACTGTGGGCTTGCTGAATGGACTTTGACGGTAGTTTTTTTCCCTCTCCTTTGTTCACAGGGATCCAGATCACACATGCAAGAGCACAGAACATTACTCACGCATTTGACAGGTGAGTGAACTTTTTTCCATTCTGGGGGTCCTTAAGGTAAACTAGATAATTAACGGTGTAGTACGTTTACCTGACTATGGGGCAGATATTCATTAGTATTCTGAGATATATTTATCTTCAGTAAACAAATCTGGGATATAATAACAGGATGGCCTCAGAGTTACCGTTTCCTTCTGGATTTTTTTTGTACTTTTTTGGTAGTAACTTTTATCCACACAGTTTTTGTAGTAATTCTCCTTGTGTTCCAGACCTCATATTTTATCAAGTGTTTGAGTGCAGTTGATTTGAAGAAGTCCTACATACTGCATGCAATATGAGCCAGAAAGGAAGAAGGAAAAAAAATTGCAGTGCATGAGTGAGTTGATTTACTTATATCTACATATTCACTTGGAATGAATGTTTTATTGTCTCTGTAGCAACCACCTAGGAAAAGAACGTGTCTTTCAGGCTTACTCAATTCAATATTTTTATGCACGATATTCAGTAAATATGACAGGTTTTTATTAAGTCACTGTCCCCAACAGCGGCCAAGTATCACGACTGGGACATAAAAAGGACAAATTACTGACATTTTTTTATATAACCTATCACTGAAAATAACAACAAAAGAGAAAGCAATGAAGAACGACATCTTCAACTGCATAACCCATACAATATTTGATAAGAAATAGCTTGAGTAATGAACGGGAGGATGACCTGATCTGACATAACTTTATTTTATGGCCTTTTCACGTGAAGTAACTCAAATGAAATGTGATTTTGCAGCATCACCAGTCCACCTACACACAGTAGTCGATATATATACACTTGGGATAACAAAATCCCAGCAGAAATTTCTCACTGAAGTGCAGCGAAGAAAAAATATATATAGTTAAAGGAACTGTCATAAATCATCCGGTAGGCACAGATCCCACACTGGGACGGGTGGAGAAGAGATGGTAGCCTCCAGCAAAATACAGTGGAATGCCTTTCATTTTTAGGTGAAGATAACAAAATACTGCATGCATTACGAGCTGCACTTGAATATACTCTGTAGGATAAAGTGTGATTCCTAAAGAATACACTCTTTGAAAAAAAGTTCGTGTGACCATAGACAAAATACCTCGAGGAAATCTTGACTGCAATTGGAACGAATAGGCAGATTTTTTTATGCTAAGGCAAGCGCGAAAAAACTTTACTAAGACTTGTACAATGTAATAAACAGTTTATGCCCCTAATAATAGTTTTAGAGGAAATTCACCCATCGATATTCTTTGGCACCTGTCCTCATTAGTGTGTAAAATGAATCCTATCCAAGATGTCCTTGTGCTTTTGAGAGGTCTGAGTTTGACCTTGATTGGTCACTAAGCAGCCAATCGCAGGACACATACAGTAGATGCAAGTAGTCCACTGTACATTTCTAACGTTCTTACTATTTGTCACATTTTCAAAAAGGCTTGCATCAATGGAAGGTTTATTATAATGTATAAACACAATTATTAACTGTTGAAATAAGAAATATCATCACTCAATGTTCGTGAATTAGTTAACAAGAGGAAAGCATCAAACTTCCATCAGTTACCACCATACCAAGTGTTGCAGAACTTCATCCTTAATTGCGCCTCATGTTCTTCTCCCGCTGGCTTTCAAACCCAGGAACGTCTGACTCTAGGATGAGGTCACTCTCTTAGTGACCTTATCTCTGCCTACAAGGTTCCAGGGATCCAGTCCAATTACCGTCAAATTGCATTTACTGCGCAGAAACGGGAAAGCATTTTTTTTTAAATGCGGGACGACTAGAAACTCTAGGAAAAAGGCAGCTTAATAGGCTTGTCTTTCAATTGTAAGACATGGAATAGTTTTTGAAAACAAGATTTCCCGTGAAACTTTCTCAAGCCTTCTGATGTGCACTTTGCCAGAAGACAGATCTGCGCTTTGGCGCGTTACGAACTCTAGATTGTTCCGTACGCATGAACAACCCTTCCAAGGACCAACCAGTACTGCCAGTATGGGAACATAAAGTATTCATGTCAGCTGGGATAGACAGAAATCATTCGGAATGATTCAGTTTTGAACCCGATCGACAGTGTTTATTGACGGTTGTTGGACTCACTTTCTGAACGTCGGTATGGATCCCTGCAGAGATCTTTTCGCCGATGCTCCCGATCGCTGGCTTTGCCCTGATAGTAAGCTGTCTGTCTCAAAAGTAAAAATCCCATCACGGTCGTCGGGAACATCCAGATGCTCGCCATTACTCCATGTGCCTTCTGTGCCATCCATTGATTGGTATCTGATTTCTATTGTGACGCTGGTCTGAAAAGCAGAGAAAGTCACTGTTAGATTTAACATGACGTCCACATTCAATAATACAGGTTTTATTTTATGTTCTACATTTTGCTTTTTATAACTCAACAACGTTTTATTTCCGGTAGTCCTAATTTATCTAAGAGTTTATATTAGCTGAACTCACTTACCCAAGTTACAGTGTGTTGTGGTTGTTAGTAAAAGAGGGAAATTTATAATGAAAACACCTTTTACGGCAATAGTCGTCACCGCTGTTATTTATGTAGTGATGTATAAAAAGCTTTAAATATAATCGATTTCCCGAAATTTAGTAGCTAATTTATTCTTCCACTATTGCAGTTAGACATAATTTACCCTACCTTCGGGCTAACGCATTTTTTATTTCTGAGTTATTGTGTTTAATTGCGTGTGAAAACAGCTGCCATAATGGGAAATGGATTCGGAGAACTCTGTAAATCATCGCCATGCTTTCTCCCGGAGGAAATTTTGTCAAAATCGCTGTCAAAAAGTGGCATCTATATAATTTGTCTCTCGTGCGCGGGTGATTTTTCTCCTGACTTTTACTTAATTTCCATTGCAGCCAATTTATTGTGAACAGAAAGACAGATGAGAAGGAAAATATGTTTTGAGTGAAAGTTTTCTCTTGCTTGCTGAGATTTCTTTCTCTTATTCTCACATGGCAATCAATCTCCTTTTATTTTATGTTACTATAGCAACCACTTCAAAGCATAGTTGCGAAGGCAAGCGTTAACCTTGAGCTTCGTTTCTGCACAGCGTTCATTTTGAGAATTCTTAATGTTGCCTCTTATTGTGTGCACTTTAAGCCTCAAAGCGCTCTCACTGCGCCCGTTATCATCTGAAAAACATCACGTCCAGCTCTTCTATCCCAACTCACTGCTGGAAGTCCTTAAACCTGCCTCATTTACAACCACCATCATCTTCACTCCAAGTCTTTAAAGACTTAAAAAAGTTTCCTTCTATAGCTATAATTACTGTTAAGTGCAACAATACAATGTAACTGCTTTAGGCAAGAGACTAATCCATTTTTACCCGAAAACATAACATGCAAAAGAGCTGCTCTCTCTTGGAAAACATCTCAGGAATTATTTTTTATTTTATTTTTTTATTTGTATACCCCTTAATCTCATACAATCATTCAATGTAATGTACTAATCCGATACCATTGTAGTTAAAAATTAACAAATGAACAAATGTATATACATTTTATTCATTCGGGCCATTAAAAAAGACGATGTATCTTTAAAGGAATATTACTTTAGTTTCTAAAACCTAACCATTGAATTCATTATGTAATCATAAAAATAATCCATACTCACGTTTATGGATGTGTTATTATCATCTATAAGTGTGTCTGTCACTCTGAGGTGTCCCTCCTCTGCCAACTTCTGGAGCACCATGCAGAAAGTCCCCACTAATCTGCAGAAGGGATTGCATAAGATTATATGGTTGCTTCACTGTAGACTTAAAATTGTCCATCACATTTATTTTGACTTAAAATGTCTCCTCCATTAGACTTACTGTGCCCCACAGCCAAAGCAGATAATAAAGTAAATAATTGCGTAAACATATGTTATTATCCCCCGCATTAAGAATTCATTGAGAAATATACAGCCAATGACTTAAAAATGCAAGCGAACACAAACAATGTTGTATTGTTGTTAGACATTGTGGTGGTTTAGTGTTAAAACTAAATGGGTTAGAGCAAGAAAATAACTTATTAACTCATAAAATAGTTACACCAATTCACTGGAAGAATATTTCTAAAGTTTTGGAAAACATCATTAATGTTTAATAAGGATATATGACAAGTTTCTGTTTAGCTAGAAAATAGTGAAGACATTACAGTATAATTGTACAAATCTTTCAAGATGTTTGGCATAAATGTGCACTTTTTAAAATTGTCCATCACATTTATTTTTACTTAAAATGTCTCCTCCATTGAAGACTTACTGTCCACCGCAGCCAAGGCAGATAATAAAGTAAATAATTTCTTAAACATATGTTATTATCGCCCACATTAAGAATTCATTGAGAAATATACAGCCAATGCTACTTTTATCTCCTGACTTAAAAATGCAAGCGAACACAAACAATGTTGAATTGTTGTTGTTAGACATTGTGGTGGTTTAGTGTTAAAACTAAATGGGTTAGAGCAAGAAAATAACTTATTAACTCATAAAATAGTTACACCAACTCACTGGAAGAATATTTCAAAAGTTTTTCAAGATGTTTGGCATAAATGTGCACTTTATCGACTCATGATTTCCCTCTAGACACGTGTCTAAATGAATTACGACTTTTAGAGTTATGCATATACCAAAATGAACTATACTGAAATAATTGTCGTTTAAATCCAATTCATCCTCAAGTCACCGACAGCATAATTAGGAATGAACATAAAGTAAAGGCTTTGCTGCTTACATAACCTACATGTAAAGATTTAGTCACCATTGAGTTGGCCAATTAGAGCTGTTGAATAATAGAAATAGTTTCCCCCGAAAGTGATTTTATCCCACAAACCTATAAGTTATAAATGAAGAACACACTGTGTGGTCAGTGGCTTGCTTGCACTTTAGCTGGCACCTTAGCTGAATGACTATTTGGAGTTATAATGTATCTAGTCCACGTTCTTATGTGGTACCTCATGAATTCCTTGCAATCAAAATGTTATGTTTTTTTTCCTTTTAAACTTTTGTGTGTTTTGTTTAGTTTCGTTTTTTGGGGGGTGAACCTTACCCGTCCGTTTCTGGCTGGTGAACAACTTTCAGGCATGTTCCTTTTAAACAGATTTTTTCAAATTCGCCTAGTTTAGAGCTTTTTCTAGGATAAAGAGCTTTATTGTACAATTGCGCTGTCCCTGTTTGAACGTTAATGTGATAAACACACATTATTATCTCCAGCTACAGCAAAGGAAAGGCCATAAAATCACAACTGGTGTCGAGGAATAGCTGCATCAGTGCTTTCTGTATGTGCGTACTGTGCTGCTGTTATTGAATGTGTAGTCACTGGACTTGACACACTAGTGGTTTTGCTGCTGATGATAATGACGAAGCACATTCAATCTCTTCGTCTCATACATCTCTCAATTCTCATTGTAGTTTTCCAAATCCTGGAAATTAATATAGTGACCAATAACTGTCCAATAGAAGATAGTGTTTCTGCACTAGATGTTGTAGAAAACATGTTTAAATTTAGGTTTTATCTTGGGCTATTTCCCTAGTTTCTACTTTGGCAACTCTGAGGCAATACTGCTGTGAGGATTAATAGCATCCTTCTGGTGAGCTGGCAGGATATCTGTCAGACAGGCCTGCCACCAGTCTTTAGCTCAGGAAAGACTTATTGGACACACACTGTCAAAGTGTGTAGGAGTATGAATAGGTAGCTCTGAGATTCTACTTTTTTAATGTGTCCTGAATCCCTATTTATTTTTGGGGTGTATAGTGGTGATAGTGCAGTGTTAAATCATATGCTCAAAGCATTGTCAATTATTGGACCCCAGTATTCTGGGTGACCAGATTTGTCCGACAGATTTTGCAGTTAGTTGCGGATGCTTAAAAGCAACACAATAGTGCAGCTTTCAACTTTGAATCAAGGCAATATGTATATATATATATATATATATATATATATATATATATATATATATATATATATATATATATATATATATATATATATATATATATATATATATATATATATATATATATATATATATATATATATATATATATATATATATATATATATATATATATATATATATATATATATATCAAAATGACCACTAAGATTAGATATGAATACTGTGGTTGTGGTTCGCAGTCCATTGCATAAACATGTAATTCAATTTAGTACAAGCACTTGCGTCCTGTGGGCATATTGGATTCCTTCCTCATGAGAAACTGGAAAAAAAGTTTCTGTGTGATAAACACGGCTTTACCTGTTACTGAAGACTTTGCTGTAATTGTAAACTTGGATCTCCAGCATCTCGTTGCCATCTAATGTGCTTGCAATTGGCCACCGAAAGCTCTGAAGACACAGATTGTTAAAAGAAATTTTATTTTAAACTTCTTAAGTCAACTGCTTCACTTGATTTCAGACATAGTCAAACAAAACATTATTTCTGCCACCTCTCATTTTTAAGATTTGACTTCTACAGCCACGTTCATAGGGTGTGTATTTTGTTCTTTTTAAACTAAAAAATAATTTTAAAAAAGGCCACCTGATGGTGCAGTGGTTCTTTTGGTCTGACTTTGGTGGATTTTGATCCAAGTCATCAACCCTTGACTCTGACAAGGAAAAGCGGGGTTGAACATGAATAAATGAATTAATTTTAACAGCTCTCTTTAATTCATTATTCATTCACTCCACACTAGGTGGCACTAAACTACTATTGTAGCCACAGCTACTCTGGGGCAGTCTGACAGAAGTGAGGCAGCCAATTTACACCAACAGCCCCATTGACCACCATCATCCACTCATTCTCACACTACTCGCAAACAACGAAAATTGTGTGACATGTCTTGCTCAAGGACACAATAATACGACCAATAATGCGCACAAACAGAAGGACAGATTTCACCATCAACCACCATCACTCAATAAATATCCCACCTTTACCAAAATTACACTTTGCTGGATTGATGCCATAAAAACAGGAAGGTTAGGACTTTAAATCACTGGTAATATAATCCTTCAGTGGGTTTCCCGTTGTGCTGAAAACTGTTCTATTTCAGAGAACACCGTGAAGAAGGAGCGAAGGTTGAAAATGTGATTTAAAACTCATTAAAAGTCTCCTGCTGATATACGTCTCACGTTCAAGAAAACACTGCAGGCTTGCAGGCAGGCTATCAATTTGTCCTTTGTTCATCCCATTAACCAAATCCTGGGGTTCCTCCAACTGTCAGTGCATTTAGACCCCAAAAGCGTACATGCACACAGTGATAATGTTTCATGGATCACAACACACGTGGCAAAAATTGAGCACCGGATGCTTACAAACAGCAGTGCAAACCTGATTTTGGCAGTTTAACAACTCAAGTCAATGGATGACAAACTTAATTTCCCCAGAGCAAAAAAAAACGTGTCATTGACCATGAATACAGTATACGGACTATAACTCACTCACAAACACATACAGGGACCAAAATCCAATACGTAAAAAAAACATTTAAAATATTGGCAGTCTTTACCTCATTGGTGGGCGGCCATTGACGGTAATGGAGGTTGAATCTGTTTTAATTGGGCTGGCAGCTGTTACTCTCAATAGGAAAAGACTATTTAATGATTTTAATGCAACGTTGGCAAAAACTGATTTTTTTAGGGGAACTCGCTCATTACCTTTTCAAGATGCACCTCCAGTGCCCGTACTGTATGACGGACATTCTAATTGGCTCATTAAAAGTGACTCCCCATACACAAAAAGCCTTTAGTCCACTGCGTACTATCGTAGCGGCTAACTGCACAAAAATGAAGAGAGGCCTTTACTTCTGCCATACTGAGCTGCAATACTGTGATGACCGTGTAATCCTTTAATTTTTGTTGCCTTGGATACAGAGCATGAAAACTCCTCTATAATACGAATGGGCTTGAGTGACAACTCTTTGAACAGTAGGATTTTATACAAATAACAACCTTGCATTTTTTCTGCATAGGTGAAGGAAGACATCTTTTGAACGTGAAGAAAATCCTCTGTCGGTGTCTTCTTAAAGGATAAAAGTGGCAAGAGAAGAATTTGAGGTAAGGAGAGGAAGATATACTCTGATGTGGAAAGTTAACAGTTTTATAAAGCAATACAAAGTAGAAGTCAAATTATGAAGGTGGAGAAACTGCATTTTAACAGGCAGAGAACACTTTATTATTAGGAAACAGCAGGAGATGTGACAATAATAATAAAAAAAGCAATGTAACACTGCTTTTCTTAAGATATTTTTATGATGCATGAGCTGTTCTAATGAGGAACTTCCTTATCAGATAAATAGCGTGTGAACTCACAATATTGGCTTTATTGTAAGTATTTTCATTATGTGGTTGATGATGTTTTTCTTATGTTCAGCATGAAGTTTATTCAGTTTCATATTCATGATGAAGTGTCATATTTTCATGAGGTGTTTAAGACGTTGCCATGTCATTAGGCAGTTAAATCCATGATGTGATACAGGAAGAGAAAGTAGAAACCACATTCTTATCAGGCTAGAAAATGCCACCTTTTTAGTGTGTTACATATCTGTTATCCAATAGAAGTTATGTTTTTAACAAGATTTTTTTCTTTTAATTCCATAACCCTCGATCCATATTCTCATTGCCGTATTTGTAGCAATAACCCTAGACACTATTTATCATGTAAATAACAAATAAACTAGCAAATTGTAGCCAAACACCAGAAAAACGGGAACTATAATGCCATTCACCAGAGGATGCTATTTTTGCTTCTCACGACTGCAAATTGCTTGAGGTAAAAAAAAGAATCCCAAAAAATCAATACCTGCAGTGCCTTTAGGGGACAACCAAATCTTTTATTTAAAACTAAAATCTGCTGAAACGGAATTCCTCCCTTCACGAGAATAATGTTGTGCCCCCACACTCTTAAGTTTGCCGTCTTGTTTCAGCTGAGTGGGGCTCATTAAAGCAGAGCGAGTCCAAGCTAATGCATATGGATGCAAACCGTATTACTGACACAGCTTCAGCATAAAGTTTATTTTTCCAGTTTAATTTCCGACGCATTACGTTCTCAGTTCTGCGTTTTTCCTCTTTGCTTGCTTTGGCTGTATTTATATTTGCAGTCTGCGTCTTTTATGACCCTGGACCCCTGTTAGTGAAAATATTCTTCTGGAATCATCATTTATTGAGGACACTTTGAGAGGGAACAGAATTCCCAACACAGCAGATGGGGGGTCTGTAAACTGATGTAGATTATAAATGATTGGTTATACAATATACTTATTATTTTTGCAACTACAGGGTTAGCTAGTGTAATTGAATGTATATATAATTTTGTCTATATTGATTATAGAGCCTTGTTTTTGAACCCATATTGGTTATCCTTTTTTTAATTATTCTTATTATGGCAGTCTGTCATAATAAAATAAATGATGCTTATGACAGATTACATTATATGTCATTCAGTAAATCATGTCAATTTTTAAGATAATTTAAAAAATTGTCTTTTGGTTAGATTAAGGTTTATGAAACCTAAAGACATTTGTCATGAGTATCAATTTATGTTTGTAAGTATGACACTCTAATCAGAAGCATGCAAATAATGTTTATCACATATTATTTCTAAGAATTCAGATCGTTATTAGTATTTAGTTATTCACTATTTTTGAAATATGTCCATTTTGGAAAGTGTCTGTAGTGGTGCATGACAAATTCCAGTTGACACATACAATGTAAATCCAAAAATATACAAAACATAAGTTTAGTTACATAATTCCCATCTTATTATCTAAAAGTTAAACTCTAGCAGCTGCCTGCTCATTCATGGTGAAAGGACATTTCTGCATCTTTCTTGCGTAATATCGTCTTTTGCTACCTTTGTTTTGGTTTCTTCCCCCCACCCCACGCAGACACATCGTATTAAACACACATCACAACGCTGCATTGCAGCCAAGCACCCAAACTTCCCAGTACTTGCAGGCTTCAACGTTCCCTGCTCTACTTCTGTCTAACCAGTGAGGGCGAGGCACTAGTGCGCCGTAGCTAAAAGCTAAATCTCAACCATTGGATGAATAATGAATGCACATTCCCCATCCAGGCAATCGGCATACTAGTTCAAAGGCATTTTTGCTAGACCATGCATAAAGCAACAAGACTCACTGCTCTATGCTAATGGTCCCTCAACACCAGGGTTACTGAGGCATGCAAGTGTTGCTACAGATAAGGCCACATTTCAGCATTTCTGCGCAAAGAGACAGGCCAGGGGGGCAATTCATATATTCATACGGAGATGCTCTGGCACCAGCATAACCACACACTCTCACACACACGTATATACACACACTAGGTCGCAGAGGCCATTTGAAGTTGTTCCCCTGGACATTCTATTGATGCTGAGTGATGCTAATGACCTCCCCAGCACACAGCAACAAATGAGGTTGTCAACACAAATCAGTGATAGGCACTCGAGTCATGCAAGGAATACTGTCACGGCAGATATTTTTGACGTGTTTCTGCCATTTTTTAACCCATTGGACCATTAAAGGAATTTATTGGGAACCATCAGGCTTTCGGGAATGACACTGCTTATGAGCTGCGGCTGGCGAATACATTTCCTAGTTACTTTTTTTGTGATAAAACCCAGTGGAGAGCCATATTTTCACATCATGCTAGAAAAAATCACCCACCAGTGGCCGACAATAGTCCTCAGGTGAAATCCTGCATTGTCCTCAGCTCATTTCAGTGTTGTTATGAATAATATTGTTCCTGCGATATTACAATTTCCACATCAATTATAGTTGAAAGGCTATATATGGCTTGGAAATGTTCATTTGTTTCATTTTCCTTATCACCTTGTTTGCAAGTCTTGTTCCAATCTAATAAAGCCCCACGCACTTCTTCCCAAGATTCAATTGTAGTATAATCAGCGAAAATTGTCCCTTTGGTAAACCTCATTGAATTGCGTCATTAATTACAGTGCAATAATCTATTTACCGTAATTTTATTGTGCTGTGAGTTTATCCTGGAAACAAAACCACTTTGTATGTGAATGAATAAATCCAAGTTCCCTAGTTGTCATAATCAAAGGAATTTAAAACATCCCCACCTGATTGAAATGAGCCACATCCTCACAGTTGGCCGCCACACGGCTGTAGAATGGCAACCCTGTAAAGGTAAAGATGAATCAAGACATCAGGTTCATGATACGCATTGGAATAATAATGTCATAGCCCCCAAAGAGGGGTGGTGCCAATTATATGACAAACACGAAACATCTTTTTTTAGTCTAATCTATCCTGTATGACAAGCTCGCCATTCGGTTAAAACAAGTCACTCGTTTAAATAAGATGCTTTTGCTGTAGTTATAAAAAGTCTGTAGGACCCCGCCTGAATTCCCAGATCAGATAAATCATTTAAAATCTTTTTGCACTATTAATATGACCTAAACTGTTTATACTTTGAGTGATTCAAATTATTTAGTAGTTTAGTTCTCTGGGTCACAAAATCACTCTGGTGTTTGTAAACCTTTTTATATAATAAACATCAATTAGAACTGATAGACATGAGTTAGAGATTTCCAGTCTGGTATCCGATCCAATCATGTGATTGTAAATTGGGTCCGATCACGCCATTTTCAGAAGGTAGGAATAAGATAAAAAATAGAAAGGTTCTATTTTTTTTTTTGTTGGAAAATATGTTTTTATTAACTCACTATAATGTCCATTAGGATCAACATAATGACTATTAGGATAAGTGAAAATGAATGAATAATATTAATCATGTCCTTTGATGGATATGGTCTATTCTTATTTTATCATATAGTAGTATTTGGCTTACTATGGAATGGAGAAAATTAATGGTATATTAATATTTAATAATAATTAATGATTAACTTTTATTTCTCATATCACATTGTAGTGTCCACTCAGTGTTTGTATAAAGTGAGCAGATAATTGGTCGCTGTCATGCGATTTAGTGGTGCTGGCTGCACCTGGTCGTTTTGTGTTGTTGATGAATGGCGGCGGGCATGTGGGTACAATTGTCTTTGTGCCGTGGTTTGCTTTGTGCAGGTGTCGCGTATAAGAGTGCAGAGAGACAAGCTTCTGTTTGCACTGACATACATTTAATAATAAAGACATGAAGACATTTCTTTTCTATAGACATTCTTATTTCTATAATGTCTGCATGCAACTGGTTTTGCACTTATTACCCAGTGAGGTAATCATTTATAATATTCCATGTATATCAGATATGATTAAGGTAGGCTGGTGTAGGGAAAATTGTACAAACATAAAACATTTTATGCTGAGTGTGAATGAGAGTAAAAACGGGAACATTATAGTTTAGTTTAAAGAGTATTTCATTTTTGTATACTGTGTTTTTGCAATACTTTTGAGTTTGTCTTTTGATTTGAAACTGCTTTGTAAGGCATTTAAATGTTTTCAAGTTTTTTTAATGCACACCACAAAAATCCACGTCTTGCAAATGTATTTTTTTATATTTCAGTTTTTTTTTTTTTAATAAACAGTACTCGATGCTAGAGAGGATGTTACGCGTCCTCCTACATTATTCAAAACAGAAGCTCTGCTGGCTTTCCTGTTTTTTCCTTTTTCTTTTAATTCCACTGAGGCGTGGCTTTGTGAGAGTAGATGGAATAAGGCTTATATAAGGTATTCTGTTTAGAACTAAACTAAAAACTTGCTTTTATAATGACCTTATTGGAATTTAAGTGATAAAAAATAGGAGTGGGCCGCCCGGTGGGTGAGTAGTTAGCGCGTTGGTCTCACAGTTTTGGTGTCCTGGGTTCAAATATAGGTCAGTCCAGTTTGCACGTTCTCGTGGGTTTTCTCTGGGTACCTGGTCTGGTTTCCTCCCACATTCCGAAAACAAGCTTGGTACATTTACGTTGTGTAGCGGGCCGTAGTTTGGAGACCCCTGCTGTATTCTAAACTTTTCAAGTGTCAAATGATACTGTTTGAAGTCTTATCTTGAGCAGTACTGCAATTAACAACAATTTTTACAGTCGTTTCTGGCAGGCAACAAAGTGACTGCTGAGCGAAAGCATGAACAATTGATGATGAGATGGTGGGCTCATCAAAGTCTGCCTTAGAATCAATTAAGCCGCAAAGCCTGCTTCACCCAAAATGTGTCCCTTATCCAATAATCAGACGAGTCAAGACTTTCTAATACGTTGTTAACTCATTTGCTGTCAATGACTCAGATGTCTAATCTATTTCAATTGGGAGGCTTGTGTGAATGGCTTAGCATCTGACATTCTTTTTGAAATAATATGACTATGATTAAGTAGGGCTTATCTGAAATTGTCACATTTGATTTTCAGCTTGGACGTGGCTTCCTGCCCGAGCTCCTTTCCCTTCAAACATGTGGTTAAAACCACATGGGAAAATCGACTGACAGCCTTCAG
This sequence comes from Stigmatopora argus, assembly GCF_051989625.1. Taxonomy (NCBI): domain Eukaryota; kingdom Metazoa; phylum Chordata; class Actinopteri; order Syngnathiformes; family Syngnathidae; genus Stigmatopora; species Stigmatopora argus. The sequence goes on along the minus strand of NC_135405.1, from coordinate 8,702,933 downwards.
GGAAACGCTCAATTACGGAGGCTGAGTCATGCATGCAAGTAGGTAGTACTGTTCATTTTCTACCATAATTTATGTCCGTTAATCTATTTTTCACAAGACTGAATCTGAGAATTGATAAAATGCTCAAGTCGCCAGAGGGGAAACTTTCTAATTCTTGCAAATTAATTACGAATAATGATCAGGAAAAAATGAGACAAAATCAATTTAAAGATGGCAATGTTTCTTTCACATTCATGGGTTCATGATGGTGATTTTGTCAGGATCAGAGGGAGGAGCAATTGGGTAGAACACAACAACAACATTATTCTTTTAACTGAAAACACAACAACAACATTATTCTTTTAACTGAAAAAGCAACCGAACCGGAGAGAACTGCTCGCTTGATCAAGGCCACTTTTAACTCGGCTGACATGCTGCATTTAATGTCGAGAACTGTGTGAGTTTGCTGCAGCACAATTCACGTCAAAATAACCCTCCATCCTTTTTTTGCACAAAGACACGCATAAGCAGGAAAAAGGAAGGGGAAGGTGGCCATGTCACATTCTAAACAATACTGATGCTGAGGCTAATCAGCCAATCAGATACTGAGTCGACTGTCTTTGACCGCAAGACTAATTGCTTGTCGAAAGTTCTCTGGCACACACGCTTTGTTGATGGCTGTAATTCCGGTGAGAAACACGGATGAAAGAAGAGGTTGCCGGTCAAGGCAAACAGTAAAGGGCTTTTAACAGGAGACTGTTTTTACATGATAAGAATGAGTTGAGCTTGGTAGCACGGAAACCCTGACCGTTGAGAATGGGTCGCATAATGGTGACTAATTTGGTCATTCCACTAATGCATGATGCTTTTTGCACGATGTAAAATTGACACATGATGTCTCTATTCTCTCCAATTTGGGAAATTGTTTAGGAATAAAGCCCCACCTCAGAAACTTTCACTTTTTGTTAAATGGCTATTTTCTCATATTTTATGATTTTCAATTTACTCCAACTGGATTACGTTGCAAAATATAATCGACCGCCACGTTTGGAAAGCTCGTTGACAGCCGAAATCTCATTTTTAAATATTTTGTGGAATAAAGTCTTCAAGAAAAGCCGATAAATCAGGATTAGTGTGTTCCATCTGACACTGGCTCTTTTTTTGTTCTGTAGCCAAAGATGACTACATTTGTGAGACAGCTCATAAAAAATGACACCAAAGATTTTAAAAAAAAAGTTCTTAAAAAAAAAGCACAATCATCAAGTGTCGTATCTTTTCGCAGTTTTATTAGCACGCCTGTCGGAAACTTCAATCAATACTTCCAGCAGAGCATTTATTCCAGATTGTTGCCGAGAGATAAATAAAAACAAGAGAAAAAAACAGCGTGCTCGCAAACACAACCTAAATTAAAAATAAGAACTGCTCGTAAAATTGAATTGCAGTAAACTTGGGGAAACCATCTCTCTCAATATATATATTTTTACAATAAAAATAATAGGCAGAGATTGTAACTACAACTCAACTCCTGCAAGCTGTCCAAATTTTTATTATTTATTGTTTTTTTTACCGCTGAGCTTTCAACTCCCTCCAAAACACACCCACAAAGTCTAGTCATTGCCATCACAACTTCCTGTTTATTAATGCTTAATGAAAAAACTAAAAATACACATGAACCTGTCATATGCATGCGGTTACCTCTAAACGTAGAATTTTATGTGCTACTAAATAGCTGTCAACTTGCACTAAAGTTAACGCCTACCTCGAAACGTGACTTTAGCGATGCGGTCACCTTTCCCCCGGAGGTTGGCGACCGACTTGAGGTGAACCGTGAGGGCCATCATGAGTCCAGCGGGGCTGGAGGAGTAAGATGTCACTCCTCCACACGATCAAACTTGAACCTGCTGCTTTTTGCTCTCCGCTATTGAGATGAAACCGAGCCTCTCCTCCCGCGTAGATCCTCCACGATCCTAAATCCTTTTCCATGGGCGCTGCATTCAAATTCTGTTCTTCTTCTCCTTATTTTAGTTCCCTTTGTCTTGCGATTTTATGGATGCGCGCGGCAAAAGATGAGAGTTGACTGCACAGGCTGCAGCATGCGTCTCCTCACTGCTTGGGTGAGGGCAGGAGGGGCTTGCCGTATCTGGCGTATGCGTGTGTGCGCTACTGTAAACCGGCAGTTCAATCCTTTGTGTCATTTTAGCACGACACCATTTGTTAATGCAATGAAGATACATTGCCAGTTGTCCAAATCCAAAATAATAAGGTTCTTACACTTTTGGTTTATTGACCATGCACTAAAATCAGTCACTTGATAAATGCATGGCAATATCAATGATGGCGTTGACCTATTGCAAGTATTCTTACTCGCTCTCTCTTACATCAAATTACTGTGATTGATGGATTCATTTGTGTGTACGCATTTCTCCAATTATTATTAGGAAAGCATAAAAAGCTGGTTGGCTTTTCAAAAGTTGGCAATTTATACATTTAGACATTTATGGAACAAGTGGAAATTTTTACATTGACCTTTAACCCGTTTGCAAAAAAACGTAAATATTCACAATTATGTGACTTTTCTTATAAACAATCACTGTATTGTGTTAAATTATTTTTCATAATTTGCGACAATGCTAAAAAGTAAATGAATGAAATTAAATAAGTATGTATACAATCAGAAATACACATTGGTTAAGAAGCCAAATAAAACTAACATGGATTTTTTCCCCATAGTATTTAATTTATTGCATGCCATTGATTGCTATAGACGTCCAATTCATTTAAACTGGGAAGACTATCTATAAATGCTTAAGGTTTCAGTGCCATTGACGGCGATACCTTTGACTAGGAGGTGTGGTCGAAATGCATTGGATGATCGATACATGGATAAAATAACAGAAAGATGAAGTTGCCATCTTCAATAGTGTTAGTGCAACTTTGTACAACTACCTCTACTACACGGAGAGACTCTTACATACTTGGCCTTAAAAATGAATGCTTTTATATTTAATGAAAGAGCACAGCTGCTCCAAAAAAGAATGAAGAATTAAGTGCTCAGGACTGATGCTGACCAGTTACTTAGCAACCAATTTCCCGCTTTTTTCTTTCTATCAAGGATAGTCCTGGTCATGCTGGAGTCGAGTCAGGCAATTCTTCTCCACTGAACTCTTGGCTCTTCACGCTCTTGTTATAAATTTAGCATCGAGTGTGTGCATTTAAGGGTTTAATGGAAAATTGTGTACTTTGGTATCCTGTTCTCCAGTTGTGCATGATATGTTAACAACTAGCGCACTCAAGCATTCATAAAGACATGCTTCCTCCATATCAGGGCATCAGTCCTGTTACTAAATTAATTAGAATCAATTAGTGTATTCTGGAACAACATATTTCATTAGGTTTGTTGGCTCATGCTGTAACATTTGGTGAAATAGGGCAGTTTTTTTATGTAATCAAGACCGCTGGCATATGAACAAATGGCCATAAAACATAACTTTGTTGGCCTGAGGGGGATGAAAATTATGAAACGCAATTAAGGTCTGTATATTAGTCAGTGGAAATTTATCAAATTAAGGGGGCAAATTGGTTTGAGACAAGCTGCTTGTATTGAATTATTCATTAGAATTTAGAGTTTTTAGGTTGTCTCGATAGGTGCAGTGAACGTAGTAAATACTTTGAGACAAGCAGTGCGTACGTTTGTGGCTGTGGCAAACAGGACTCAATATTAGGGATACTACTGTAGTAATTACAACGATCAAATATTTGCTTTTACGTACTGAGATTATATGTCACAGTGGTAACAAACTCATCACTATTGCAGTGTAAAGCCGCACTGCATCATACTGGGAGACAGACTTTTAATAAAATATGTGTTCATTATTTGATGAGCAGTTTCATTGTGCAGATAAACCATACCAACAGGGGGGAGTGTTGGGCTAGACTTGAAGCAAATATTCCAAATTTCAACATGCGCCAGTAAAATGAGGCTTGGAGTGAGTATTATTTGCACTGTATTGATTTTTTAAAATAGCTTTAGTAAAAATACGTGAATTCATTCACGTCATAATTGCTGATTATGATTGTCTGTCCATTTTTTTTACTCCTGGGTAAGTCATATAACCCACTTAAATTGCAAGGGGTAACATCAATCAATTTTAACACAAATCAGTTAATATTGTCAGTGAAATTGAAGTATAACAATGAAATTCCCCAACCAAAAAAGTACGGCTAAGATCACCATCTAGTGGAAGAGAGAACAATTCCCTTCAAATTTGCCTCAAAATAACGTTATCTCATCGGAAGGATCCCGTCTGCATCCTTAAATTAGAGCATCGGGGTCCCTAAAGGGGCAGCAAATGACTCTAAAGTGTCTATATTTTTTTCCCCAGTGCGTGGAGAGACTAAGAGAGAGAAGAAGAAAAAAAAGGGTGGGGGTCGTTGAATCCCAGCCCCTCTGCGCCTGGCTGGTGCGCCTCTGTGCAAGTGTGCGCCACACGCACCATGGCTCTGTGCGCACGTAGCACGCTCTTGGCCTTCTTTGTCGCTTTCTGCACACCTGGACGCGGATGGGCAGGTACACAGGTTTATTTGAATGCATGACACTTTTGCTGAAATGCATGGAAGTGTGCAGAATGTTTAGATGGGTGGTTACGGGATTGTAGTTGCACTATGATTGCCTAAGAAAAAAAATTGAAAGTGGAGCAGTAGTTAGATAAGTTTGGTTGTTTTAATGTTTTGATTCTGTTTGTCCAAATGGTACTGTTTCACAACTCACGTGGGTTTGTTTGGAAGTCAAGTTGTTGGTTTCTGCATAGTTTTACCTCAACTCTATTTCTTAACATCAAGAAAACGTGACAAAAAATTAACAAAAATATAAGAAATGATGCATATCAAATAGTATAAGATGACCAAGTGGCAAGGTGTGTTTTTTAACAATCTTAATATGTTAATACATATGTTAAATTTGAATTTGTTGGCAATATTTGGCATGATTCTGGTAAAAAGGTACCATGCATGCCATAAAGTATTTGAATATATTAGTTATTTAAAAGTAAAAAATAAAATAAAAACGAACCTTTTGTTATTGATTACTACCTAACAAAGTTTCAAATAGTCAGACGCACAATTTCAGACCTTAACCCTTTAATTCCCATGACTTAAATTTTGCTTATTTCTAAATTACATTCCTTCCTGTAGAATATTTCCCACTTTAATCTCTTGGAACGCAACTAGACACTTTGCTTTGGTGTCTCCAGTCTTATGATTGATTGCAAAAATATCCTTCAAATGATCAGTCATGAGAAAAGAAATGTCAAAAGCAGCCGACTTGGAAAGATGACCAAGGAACTTTTTTCCAAGTTTACATTCCTCTTCACTCCTTCACCAACTTCAACTCTTGTGCACCCCTCCCTTTTTTTCTTGGCCTGTTCAGCCACTTACTTAAAGTTCACTCTCTTGGGGGAGCTCTTTAATGTAATCGCAGGTCAGTTACAAGCCTCCTCTTGGGCGTTTTTACAGTAGTTGTTCAGGGGCTTGTGAATGTTGCTCATTTCTTTTCTCTATTCACATCCCATCAACTTGTCAGCGTTAAATGTGTCAAATTATTGAATGAAAACGGGCCGGCGGGTGTATCCGAACACCTTGGCAACGATAGAACAGAGGCCCAGTGTATTTGGATAATGTCACCGCACCTCCTTTTGCAAAGTGGGAGAGTAAGTGAGACGCAGAAGAATTGGGGGAGGCGATCATGTCCTTGCAAGCCAGTGGAATTTAATTTCCTTACCCCCAATTCACATCTTGGAATTCTGCAGGAATAATTTAAGAGGAGTTTCAGCGTTGAGGACATTGAGAGGCTTCGATTGTGTTTTGACGGAGAAAGTGCTGCGGTCGGAAGGAGTAGACAGTGCTCAAAATGTCTTTCCCCTAGCGAGTCTGAAGACCGTCGACCACCTGTGAGCGGAATGGCGGCCCCAATTGCCGGTAGTGACATGTCTTATGTCATAATGTCAAGCCAAGGCAGCGTTCCAGTCATATGAACAAGCGCAGTATAGGCCACAAACATGCAAAAATGTCATTACGATAATGATAACGTCAGTATACAGCGCAACCAAGATGGTGGAACATTTCAGATGGATGTTCTCTTTAGAAGTCATGACAATATAGTAATTATTTTGGCATTGATGTTCTTACAAGTATGACACATTCTCCTAAAATGACACAAGCGTTCAGCCTTTAGAGATGTCATCACGGGACTTTATTGTAACATTTTAAGTCTTTGAATTCCGACTATTTTTTTGTAGTCGAAGTGGTGTGTCAATAAGGATGTGACTCATTGACTGCCATTGGTGTAAGAGTAATATTAAATTTCAACAAGAAGTAAAACACGAGGGATTTATAAAAATGTGCTCTATATTTTCTTATATTTCTTTGTTCAATCGTATTTTTGCATTTTAGTTATATTTCAAATATAGTTTACACATAGTAACTAGTTAACTAAGTGTCAAAGTGGAAAGCATAGAGGTGGTTCATTTTTTTTCTAATAGAGCCCGATTTTTCTTTCTTTGTATCCCCTCTGATTAATTAATACATTAATTGGAGATTCATTGTGCTTGTAGGTTGTAGCCTGTTATTATGTTGGAGCGCACAAGTGCTTGTTTTTTAGTAATTCTTTCTAATTATATGATATGCTTCCTTGATAACAATGCCTACGTTTAGTTTGAAGACCTCCCTGTTGATAAACCACCCTAAGCTAAGGCTTTTCTTTTCCTAAATGTCCTATTTAAAATGAAATAAAAGCTGGCCTTCTGTCTTTGTCTTGATTGATGTACCGTTGTAAATATGCCGAAGGGCAAGAATCCATCTTCATCAGCAAGCAGTTGAAATCGAGGCAGCCTCCAGAGTTGAACGCGTTCATCTAGGGTCGAGGGTGAAGGAAGGCCGAGAGATGCGGTAAGGAATCCCAGAGCCTTTGGCGTGTTAAGACCCCAAGGTGGAACCTTAAAACCCGAAGAAAAATACATCAAGGCGCGGATTATGCCTCATTGACAACGCCCATATAAGGTAGCATACGGAATGCGTTAACAGGTGTGACCAAAGTGTAACTTTGTGGCGGACATTTACACAAATGGTCTTCACAGCTGGCCCTAGCTCGCTAATTTGAGGCCATTTATTGAGGTTAAGAGCGCACTTGTTGGATTTTTGTGGCAAGGTGAAAGGTTTTCTCGTAAAAGCCGTACCACATGGGTGTGTTTTTCATGTCTCCTTTTATATTTAAAGCTCATAAGGTTTCATATATATATGTATATCCTTTTATCTGGTGTTTCTCTGTTATTTTTGGGGTTTCTGAAATGTGTAAATGGTGTTGAGCGCAAGTTAGAAATGCCTCCAATCTTGCATTCCAGCGGAGAAGCCTCAGCGGACTCATAACGGGAAACCGACTTCCATGGCGAGGAGCCTGAGGGAAAGCTGGGAGCCTCCTATTCATCTCGATGGACGACCTGTCGAGCGATTCGCGGCCGCTTCCAACAAGCCGTTGAGGAATCATCGCTACACCAGATTGGGCAAGGAGAGCCGCTCACCCTTAGTGGAGGCTGTGGGTAAGATAGTCAATGTTTTGAATGACACAGACATCCATCCTGTAGGTATTCAAGTGCAAAAAAAAGTATATTTAAGCAAAGTTTCTTTGGGATATTACATGGGAAAAATCATGTAATGTCATGTTATTTCAGTAATTAATTCCAATTTTAAAGTAATGATGTAGTCTAACATGCTTTAATTTGGAATTTTACTCGATAAACTTGAATTATTACTAGATGAGTCATGTAAAAATGGCTCATTATTATATGGACCATGTAAAGTTGTGAGAAGAAAACTGACCTAGTACAAGGTGCAAGGAGAAACATTACAAAATTTCATTGGGTGCTCCCACCTAATGATTTAGATGTGTTAATAATGTATAATTGCCATTTAAAACCCCTCTAGCCATATGTCTGGAGTATGTAGAGCCTTTCCGAAAAAGAAAAAAAAGTCCTTGCAAATGGAGATTTTGTGTTATTTCTTCCATGGCGTCGTAAATAACGCTCACTGCTAGCCTTTGCATCATAAATGTGTCTGGACTGCTACTGTTGGAAGCATCAAAAGCAGATTTCCTTTGACTTATTAGGGGCAACACCGGCATTAGGTTAGGTGGAGTGGAAAGAAAATAAAACACTTTACAAGGCAAAGTCGTGATGAATTTCCCCCTACTACTTGTTATAAGGGAAAGTTACCTGATTGATGAGAGCAAATGGTTTTAATCAGCATCCAAAAGATGAATGTATCACAAAGTTATCGTCAATCTAAATTTCTTTTAGGAGAATAAATATAATTATCTATTTTTTGTTTTTGTAGATCCCGAATGGGTAAAACTTGATGGCTTTGCTGTACTGAGTGGCGCACCTGTGAGCAACACATCAACAGGTATTACCTGTTAAAATAGCTTTCTTTATACTCTGTGTATGTCATTAAGACACTGATAGAATAATCAAAAAGTGTCATTTTATTACATCACACATTTATCACTGGAAATCTCTTGCCAGATGGAGAAGCATGTCAAATTACTTTGACACTGTACCCTCAAGACACGTCACCATCTTCTTTTCTTGGCTTCCTTTCTCCTCCTTAACTTGTTCCCACACCTCCTCGACATCCACTCACTTCTCCAGCTGACCCAGCTTTCACCCTTCCTGCCAACTTTCTGCTCTAGACAGACATTCATCTGTTTTTACAACTCATCCCCCACTGCAGCCATTTCCCTTTTTGCACAAACATTAGAGATTACCAGACCACTGTCTTCTTTGATCCAGTATCCATGTCTACTTTGGAGTCCAGTTGTCAAACGACACTGTGAGCCTCTGCCTGGAAATAACAGACAGAGCAATTTGGAATGGCTAGTTTCGCAGAAGGTGACTTATGCCAAACTATGCACTGGCATTGTTTCTCGGGGGAAACATGGTTCACGAGTGGTTTTTCAAATGTATAAAAAGCAGAAGTTGTCTGATCAAGACCAAATGGGGTTGGCTTTTCATGCTTCGATTCAAGGAGGAATTCAGTTTCCCTTGTAAAATAATAATAATAATAATGAACTTCCTTTGATTCAAGACTAAAACTAAATAATCTGACCAACATATTAAAAACAACTCTCCCTATCATAAATTCTCATCATAAATGTGTAATATAGCACCTTTACGTTGGGGGGAACTGCCTCAGTGGTAATGTACCCTAAGGGTAGAGCCAAATTCACGGCAGTCAGTCATCACTCCTGAGCTTCAAATAGAGCTCAATGACCTGTAATGCATTTTTGAACTCAAAACCAAGTTCAGGCAGGTGAGTGGAAAAGCAGAGAAAATTGGCCCCACATCCTTTAAAGCTGAATTTGGTGTATTTTTTTTCAAAACCATCATAGTGAAATACTTGATATATGCCCCCATACTCAACCTCTTACAGCCCCCAAGTAAGGCTCTATAAAGTATTGCCCTAAACTTTAAATACACCATAGAAAATGTACAAATGGCAATGATCAAAAGTGAACAGACCTCTAAAAATATCTATTTTTCCCTTTACAGGACCAGTCAGGTCAGCATATCCTGCTACCAGAAATCAAACCACATTGAGGCGTGCCGCCCGGGTGAACAGAACAGCTAACCGTTCAAGTGCCTCTAGCCCCCGGACATACAGAAGGAGGGCCCCACAGTCCTCCACAGGTCCCCGGCAGCCTGAAAGAAGCTTCTTAACAAGAACAACTCCAATGGAGACGAGACACCAACATCATACCAAGCCTCAGTCGGACCAGAGGAACCGTAACTCACACAAATTAAGTAAGATGACCCAACTTTGACAAAGCAGAATTGAAAAGAAAGCATTAGTTTTGAGGAATTTAGCTACATGTAGAATACTTTGACATGAATATAATGGCTGCATTTTTTTTGTTCAATCTTTAGTATCAATAGTGTAAACCCTGGTCGTGCCCGGTATCCCTCTCTATTCATAGCATCTGAGTCCGTTCATGTGGTGTCACTGCAGGCCCAGAAACCCCAGGGTCAGAGCCCTCCTGCTAACCGCGCAGCAACCAAAATGAGCACACCGGGTAGGTAGTGGAGACCCTTACAAGACTGCTCATGGTTCTCGCTGCAAGCGATTTGAATACATTTTTTTGCCATTTTCAAATTTCCAGAACCACCAGAATATGAGGCTAAGGACATCAGTGTCAGGGTTATGTCTCCCAAGTCAGTCCTCATCACCTGGGTCGACCCCGCTGTGGAAATGGGGAAGATTGAGTCTAGTGAATTCAGGTAAAGAAAAAACAAATAGCACAAATTTAAGACTGAACACATAGACTAAATGTATGATTGGGCTAAATGTGCCTGATTGTTTCGTCTTAGATCTTACACAGTACGGTACAGGGAGAAGGGTGAATCCGCACGATGGGAATACAAGGAGAGCTCCCAGAGGAGAATGATGGTAGACACCCTGTACGCTGATGGCATGTATGAGTTCGCCGTCAGAATCTCTCAAGGGGAAAATGTTGGCAAGTGGAGTGTGTCTGTCTTTCAGAGGACCCCTGAGTCAGGTAGGAGCACGCGGGCTGAAGACTGCTGTTTCATGCTCACCTTTTGCTAGAATGAACAATTTTGAAAAAAAACATTAAAATTACGACTCCATTCATTCCAGCATGATTAGAACATTCTCTATTATTTCTCCAAAATTGGGTGTTAGTGTAGTGAGGCAGAAGGTCGTAGCAGTGATTCACTGCAATGTCAGCATTGACTCCCTGACTACCAGCAGAGTTTTCTTTCAGCTTCCATGCATGACCTCAAAGGAATGCACACAATGTATGGTAACGATAGTTTTCAGAGTTTGGGGCCGCTGTCCAAATTTAAAGCACTTAAAGTAAAAAGTAGATATTTGTCGTTGCCCTTGTGTAAATATTTTGTGCTTTCTTCAAAAGCGCCCTCTGGGCCGCCAGAAAACTTTGATGTCGAACCACTACGGGGGAAAGGGACTGCTGTAAAAGCCACTTGGGATCCCCCTGAAGAAACCAATGGGAGGCTACGAGGTTTGTGCAAACTTTGGCATTAACGCAACTTCACGTTCATAATACTCATAATACTGTACTTATACTTAAAAATCCAATGAGGCCTTGTTTGAATGAGCTATGTAGTCACTGAATCCAAGTCTCAAGAATGGGACTCTTGCTTCATATGTCAATTTCTGGGGCAACAGAGTTCACCCACTGGTTTTCTCAATAGCTTTTTTTATTTTCCATTTCCACACAGAGTACATCCTTTCTTATGCTCCTGCTCTCAAGCCATTTGGAATGAAAAGTGTTACATACCGAGGCAGCACAACCTCAGCAACTATTGAAGGTCTAACACCTGGAGAACGGTACATCTTCAAGATCAAAGCCACAAATAGGAGGGGACATGGACCTCTAAGCAAGGCCTTCAGTGTTGTCATGCCAGGATGTAAGAATGGCTTAATGTGTACGGTGTGTTTGTAGAAATTGTTTCTACCCTGGATTTTTTTCTGATTCCAGCCAAGAGTCCTGTTTCTCCGATCTCAAGAACCAAGGACAGCCAAAAGATTAGCTATCAGCCTTCTAAACATGATACAACACATGACAAATCAGAGCTCCAGTTAACAGAAGCACCGGAGAAACCAACTAGTCCGACTCATCCACATCACGCCAAACCTGTCGGCAGAAGGGTGCACCCACTTTCTCAGACACGCTCTTATCACAACATCTTTTCCTCAGTAAGAGGTTCAGTCAGGAATGGATCAAATCGAGGAAGAACTTCAATTACAGAAGATGAGGATGACGATGATGAGAGAATATCAACAACCTCTTCTCCAGAGGAAGATGCAACAACCATGGAACCTGAACTTGAGACAAAAGAACCCTATAATGAGGTTTCTCTTGAATTTGAGAATGATGATTATATTGAAGTGGATGAGCCCCCAACAACTAAAACCCCCAGCCTAAAAGTTTTTACACCCTCTCCAAATAAAGAGACATCTTTTCATGCCATAAAGCCCAGGTTCCACCAAACCACAGTGCCGTATAATACAAAATCAGAGGACATAAGAAAGGATACAGCCTCTACAGATCTACAGAGCAAAAATATATTCAATAAACCCAGTATAGGATACAACACACCTACCATACCCATTACAAAGGACAACAACCGACAGCCTGGGACACCTGTGAACAAAGGGTCCGCATCAGTTGGGCGCACCAATGGGTCTGTCTTCAGTGCGAGGTATGGTTCTGGCCGAAGGAACCTAGGAATTCCTTTCAGGGGAAATTTCAGCAGAGCTCAGAATGGTTACAGACCAGGTCTAACTTCACAGTCACGTTTGCCCAGCAAAACTCAGAGTCAGGCCACATTGCAGTCTACATTACCAGACCAGTCAGTGGAAAGGATCAATGGCAAAACAATACCTGAACCACCTCCTTCGGCAAACTCGGAAATAATTCCAGCCTCCACCTCAAATACAGCTGTAACCTCAGGTACAAACACCAAAGAATCACACAGCTCTCCACTTAACACAGAAAATTCAAATCCATCAACAGATGATGTCAAATCAGAAAATCATCAGAGTAATTTAAAAAAGACAGAGGTAACCAAAGTTGAAGGACCTACCTCAAACAACAAAGAAGATCCCACAGAACACGAGACAAAGGAAAAGAATGAGAGTCCTTCGGACAAAACAACTTTTACTCGTAGCCGAATTCCTCCTTCCCTTCTCGAAAGATTCAAGTTGGCTAGCAGGTCTGGCCTGGGGACACGCTTGTCTTTTCCCAGACAGGGGAGCAGGACTCCTTGGAGCAGGGTATCATCTTCGATAGGGGCAGGCAGACCCCAAACACGGGGTATACCCACGAAAAACTCAGTGGCTACTGGTTCTGTAGGAATAACCTCAATCCAGGAGACTAGAGAAGGCCAAACTGAAACTTCCTTCCGCGACTCACTAAAAAATGATGACATAGAGGTCGGCTCAAAGAAACCATCATCCACTCAGAAAAATGCAGAGTATATTAACTCGAGAAATCCAACTCTATCATCTCCCTCCGCAGAGTCAGACACTAGTCACTCTACGGATGCGGAACCAACTTCTAGCAACATTGACAAAAACAATTATGAAAATAAGGATTACCTTGATAAGGGGAACAAAGAAAATAGTGGCATCAATAAAAATGTTGCAGAAACTACAGACCTAAAGAATGCAGCCACAACATCAACAGATCCCCAAAGGAGCAGAGATGACAATGAGAGTGTAGCCTCAAGAGATAGCCCTTCCAGAACTAGCTCATCCTCTGCGATGGCTCCACCTTTCCGCCGTCCTAATATCGGCATTAATGGTAGGGTACGCACTCCTCTTGGAACCAGACAATTCAGCGGATCCAGGCTGCCCATCAGATCACAATCTTCACCGAGTTTACTCAGACCAGCTTCAACGTCAGATCGCAACGCTAGTAGATTCTCCATGCCAACCAGGACTGGGGGCCTTAGAGAGGGCAGAACCCATTCAATATCTTTTTCACCATCTTCATTAGGAGACAGCACTAGAGGCCACGGTAGCAGAAGTCGCTACCCTACCTTAAGAGGAAAAGCCGGCAATGGAGGAGATCTTATACCCGCCAATGGAAATGGTAAAGTCAAATGGTAAAATGCATGAACAATATAATACATCATAGGGCATCATGCAGAGTATGACAATGACTCTGTTTATCTTGTAATTACTTAGGTGAAAAGGGACAACCAAATTTGACAGAAAAGGATGGAGGACTGAGTAAGGCTGTTGGTCAAAGGCTTATTACTGGACCTGATGGAAACAAATGGGTAAAATTCAATGACATGAGATCTTTTTCATAAATATAATAAGAGTAACATCATGACCATTTCATTATGTTTGATGAAGTTGGTAGATCTGGAGTTGGGGATTCTTATGAACCAGGATGGAAAGGTCCTACAGGATTCCAATGGCCAACCAAAGAGAGTCGTGCTTGGAGAAGATGGACGCACAATTTTCGGTAATGTTGTATGTCTGACACAATTACTAGTTTAGCAGTATTCTGAAACACAATCTCCAGTTTCAGTTAATGATAGTTCCTTTACTACAAACTTAATCCAGACCACCAAGGAAGTCCCCTTCTTAACCAAGATGGCATGGCTTTATTTGGACACAATCGAGATAGCCGTCCAGTCGTCAATCCTAAAGAGAAAGTCCTTATGGTCGGAGGAAAACCGCTGCTTGGCTTGGATTTGCGTCACCTCAGGACCACCACTACTACCACCACCGCCGCCACCACCACCACCACCACAACTACTAAAGCACCTACCACTACCCCAGAACCCACCACCATGGAATGGACAACAGAGGAGTATACCACTGAACAACCATACCCTACATGTCCACCAGGAACCTACACCAAAACAGATGAATATGGGGATCCAGTGTATGACACAGATGGAATATTAGAATGTTCCTCAGAAGGTGAGTCTGTGAAACCCAGAGTACTGTACACACATAATTATTAGAAATCAGTCCTATGCATTACTACTAGCTATTGTTTATAGCATTCAGAGCTGCAATGCCACTCTCGAATTTAGTCTGTTGCCCATGCCAAAATGTACAGATACTGCATGACAAGAAGCAATAAAAAGGGGGAAGATCTAATGAAAATCTGTTGAGACAAACTCCCACTATGCTTATTCCTCAAATGTGTTTGTGGACTAGTCCCCAACTCATGTACAATGCATTTGAAAATGGTAAAATCATTACACTTAAAAAACACTTGTTTTGATTTTAAAAAATGGAGTCAATTTAAAATGATCTCATACAGCTGCCTGCTAATGACTCCATTGTGTTAGACAGACTCATGGTTGACATTACACAAAAATAATCCTCTGTTTTTCAGTTTTATATACTATGTAATTCCTGGCGTGCCTTTTTTGGTAGATGAAACTACGTTGCCACCCCCCACAACAACACTACCCCCAACTACCACCACCACCACAACGACGGTGATTCCAACGCCAGACACTAGAACTTCTGGCCGAGGTCCTTTGTCAGAGTTTGATGACAGCGGGAAGAAGCGATTCACAGGTAAATAATACCCATTTGGTCCATGTCAAATCAATGTTAGCCCAACAAATGTGGCTACTTTGCTTTACAGTTTTCTCATTTCTACGCAAGCTGAAGATGGTTAAGTCAAAAAAAAGTCTCAGTGATCATGGTTCATTTAAAATGCCTCAACCTAAACGGAAAGCCGCTCAAGGTCTTTTTTTACCCCATGGTTACTTTTCGTCTCAATTGATTGCAAAAACACATTGAAATATTATCTTGCCAGCCTAAAAAATAAACCTACCGGACTACGTTTAACTGGAAACCACATCATTTTCAATGGTCCGTGTCCGTGTTTCTTTGTTTTGTTAGAGTGATCTTTAGCCCTATGAGGCCATAGAACTCATAAATAATTTCTCACTGGGAAACAATACTGTTATTATCCTTCTAACTATTCTAGAAATGCAAACCAAATATGCAACGCCTATAGTAGGCAAAAGTAAACTAAACCTTTTTTACTCTCTGACCAAACCTTAATCAAAACATGTATTAACAGTTCATGCAAACACAATAAAAGCAAGCCAGATGACTGTTGATCCAAATAAAATGGGCCCTATTTACACCTCTTGGAGCAACCAAAACAACTAATCTATAAAGTATTAAACTGGGCTTTTACCCAGAACAAGACAACATTAATCACAGCTAAACCAAACTGAACTAATTATTTTATTTCCTGTGGCCGCAAACAATTATAGGAACTAAAACCTGATAATGATGTAACCAATGGAAATATTTGCTTTTTTATACAGGGGTCGACCACTTTTAAGTCCAAGCCAGTTTGAATGCGCACAAAAATGAACCTGCCCTGATATAAACCAAAACTAGCACGAGACGCTGAAACTGTAACTTTCCTTTTGAATCAAAATTATGGTGAGTCATCACAACACAGCTGCCTTGCAGTTGTTAGTCACACTTTTGTGCAGCGAAATAAGTTGGTTTTTTTGCCATTGGTGATAAACGAATGACCAAAGTGTGTTCAAACAAATGAGTCAATTACAAAATGCTATTACTGTGAAACAACACATTTGCGTTTACGAGTCCAA
Organism: Stigmatopora argus; assembly: GCF_051989625.1. Taxonomy (NCBI): domain Eukaryota; kingdom Metazoa; phylum Chordata; class Actinopteri; order Syngnathiformes; family Syngnathidae; genus Stigmatopora; species Stigmatopora argus. Next base: position 8,686,752 of record NC_135405.1, on the reverse strand, counting down.
TCCCTAATAATATTCATGTTTGCTCTTTTTTGTGCCAAAATCAGCAATTCCCCTTTTGGTAATGGTTTATCTCACCTCTTTTCACATTGCACCATCTGAAAGTTATTATTCTGCCTTATTATGTGCAGCGATAAACACGGGCACTGAACTTATAAATACTGTAGAAATAATAAAATGAGTCATATTTGTTCAAGGTGATTTAATCTTTACTTGTCTTACTTTATATCTGTGCAAGTGCTTTCAGTGAATCTTTGACTGAAAATACATATCTTAAGTGATTAGTTTTATTGGTTAAATGAATCCCTATTACAATGTCTTCCACGTAGTTGGATTTCATGGCACTGGATGAGCCTGACTAGACAGCTTTTATGTGAACCCCTTTGCTACAGTTTCCCAGGAATATTTTATCTGTGCTCAAGTCTCACAAGACAGATCTGTCTGCATGTTTGGATTATACGTGGAGAACACAGAGACTCAAAAGGGAAGGTCTTAAATGATTTACCAAAAATCTTTTTTTATGGAAAGAAAGGATTTCCTGCAAAATATGAATTAGGAGTTTGATCATTGGACTTTGCGGTTAATTAACATGGTTGTCTGTAGAAATTGTCACACTGATGTTTTATCATCAATCTTAAAGAATTCAAATGTCGCACTGGCGACTGCCCGGTCATACACTAGTCTTTCCTGTCCTCCTCTTGGATGTCTATTGCCATCATTTATGCTGTTAATTGAATATGCTGTACCACAATCAAGTTTGAAGAAGAACAATTGACAGGCTAACACGCTAAGCAACGTTAAAATAGTTTAGGCTCACACTCTTTCTTTCCAACAACTGAATCCAAAGGGTGGAAAAAATTTCAAAACGAACTGGTGGAAGAGATCCAAAGATTTCTTCAGTTCAATGTGTTGACTTGCACCACGCTTAGGGATTTGATTACCTAAACACAGTAATCAAATTGATGTATAGTTTCCTCACAAATCCTCTTTACAACACATTGGCCCTTGTTTCAATATATAAATCCTCTTTCAATAATTGCGGATGACACGTTTGGATGTTTAGATATGGAATAGTGGTGGAGGGTGATCCTCTATTCACAGATCGTAAGTGTTGATAATAGGCGGAATGTAGATACTGACACGTGGAAGAGTCTCGGCTTGTGCCGATGCCCAGTCATCTGCAGAGGTGGGGGCCGCTCCAGGCTCCTGTGGTTGCCTCCAATTCCCATTTAGACTCGGAATTCACAGCTGTATGTCCAGCTGGTCTTCCCAGAAACTCCAAAAACAAAGACGCAGAACAGGAGACAACGGAAGGACTTGTTTTGGATCAAATAAGTCAAAATTCCGAGGCAATATTAGGCAAGCAATGAAAGTATTTTTTATCCACGTTTACAAAGACCCTTTTCCTGTAAAGTCCTACTGAGAGGGAAAAACGATTACATTGCTCTGAACGAGGAATATGGTTGAGGATTTTGTATGAATTGCTTAAATCAATGATGCCTTTTGTTTTGTTTTCTTGCTTTCAGCTTCCTATGTGAACTACATCCAAAAAGACCCCGGCGCACCATGCTCCCTGACCGAGGCTCTGGAGTACGTCCAGGTTGACATCCTCGAAGATCTGATAAAGAACGACAGTCGTGCCAGCAATCAAAAGCTGCCTCCCAAAAATAAACCCCATAATCTCACCGTGGTCGCCATGGAAGGATGCCATTCGTTCATCATCCTGGACTGGGGCCGACCACTCAAGGATGATATGGTGTCAGGTAAGAGTAGAACAGAGCATTCTTCAGTTTTTACGCAGTCGCCGTCAATAATTTCATTCTAAATTGGTGAGAGTCTAACAAAAAGCCTGTGACGTACAATGACTAAAAATACAGATTCAAGATTAGGAACCCTCTATGTGAAAAGCGTTGGCCTATCAAAGGTAGTATTTAAAACCATGCAGTGTTTTATTTGGCAGACACACTCAAGCGGCTGCTTATGTTGCGGGGCGGGATGTCATCTGATGTATAAAACAGATAGTGTGTCTCCAGTGCCACGTTTAGTTGGTAGGTGGTTGTAATTTCGGTTTTCTTTTCATCCGTCAAGTGTTTCCGTCCTGCTAGTGTGAGCGATTTGCTTTACTTTAAACCTATTTTTGGTTGGCCACCAACTTCATGTTATCTTGCACGCTAAGACTGAAAAGGTTTGCGTTTCAATTTACAATAGATGGAAAAAAAATGTGATATTTTTCTGGAGCTTGCAAGGGATCGATTTCTTTTAGGATTTTTCATTCATAGATTGAGACGAGAAGGGTAAGGGAAAAAAATGAGAGTGTACTGTTTCCCGTTCGCCCCTGTCAACAGCCAGCTGTGTTGAAGTGACTCCAGCAAAAATACAAAAGTCTCAATATCCAACAGACGCAGTTTGATGTGCTGCCATACGTTGTTTCCATACGGTGTGGTTGGTGTAGCTTTAGTCGGAATTTCTTCAGGGTGCATGACCCCTAGGTCGCGTCGTGGATTCGAGTGTTGATTGCATGACTGCTTGAGCGACAAGAATAAGAAAACAGACCCTGGCTGGGAGAGAGCCAAGCAAATAAATCAATTTTGGAATGGTCCACCAACTATGACTCGGTATGGTTTAAAAAAATAACCCAGTATTTTACAGATAATAAACTGTCATGTTCTAGGCTACATGGTGCACAGTGCTTCATATGACGACGTTCTCAACAATAGATGGTCTTCTAAGTTATCCAGTGGGACTCACCTGGCTGTGGAAAATCTCAAACCCAACGCCAGGTAATATACGTTCCCGTTCCTGCTTAATATTTCCTCAACACTCTTGCACATAGAAGAAGAAATAATGTGAAAACAGCGGCTTTTAATTACAAGTTATCCACAAACATACAAAAGAAGATGAGGCTTTATAGGCATTCCAAGACAACAAGAAACATCTTGTCTAGATTAATTTAGTCTTTACATCTCTGCAAAATCTCAGGATTTCTGTGCAATCTTATGAAGTGTTTTAGTATCTTCTAACAGTTCTCGGCTCCTCCAGTGTTTATTTCTGTTTGTGGGATTGTCAGAAGAGTCCCGGCCAGCATCACACAACACATAAAATATGCATGTATCTGTTTGTATATTTATTTGAGTGTGACTGTGTTGCTTTCATGAGGAGATGTTCTTGAAGCCAATTGTTACATCAAACCAATTTGACGATGATCCAAGCACACTGAGTCAAATCAGATGTTTGGATGATCAGGAAGCTTGTCAATCTTGGGTAAATGGTAGCATGTGGAGAAACAGGTTTTAAATATCCACCACAAACATTCCATCTGCTGATTAATCCGCAAGGTTAAAGGGCTAAAAGAGCACTTTGCAGTATGTCGTCGGATCGATCTCGTTTGTGGACAAGTGAGAATCTGTTCCCTCTATTTCAAATTCACAAATTCAAAACTGTCACTTTAGAAATTGTTTATTTTAACCCTTTCAGGGACAAAGGTCACGAGAGTGGATAAGTATTCAAAAGTCAAAAGTTGACACATATACATTATACTGTACATTTGTGTGCGTATGTACATGTTTTTTTATCATTTAAATACATTGTTTGTAAACTCTACATTAATTATATTGAATTGAGTAAAAAAAAATACCCATTGGTCACGACCCCAATTAACACTCCTAAGTTCATTTTTTTTATCAATGCATGCCATTCACAGTGAAAGATGTTAATTAAATGCATTTAAACTGGCTGCTCTATCACTGCTATTGAACCTATGAGGGTTTAAAAGCATTTAATAAGGGATTAAAAAATATATTTATGCACGAAAGGATGATGCAGCATTATAAAAAAAACACAATATCATTCATATGTTGATACATTTGAAAAACGTTGTTTTATGTTGGATTGTGTGTATAAAAAAGTGATTTGTCACTATTACACGATCCATACATGATCCTCTCTATATTTTAATTAATTCTTTAAATTGTTGCCTAACCTAAAATATATATCGGAATAAAGTAAATTCTATGGATTATTCACCACAATGTTATTCCAGACATAGCGTATTTTGTAAATCCTCTATTTGGAAATATTATGAAATCACAGGTGTCTCTTCAATTCCAGGTGACAGCACCTGCTGTAGAATCCACACAATGGAGCTGTGTATTCCTGTCAACTTTTCCAAGAGTTTATATACAGTAGCTCCTCCCTAGCAACCTGTGTGTATCCAAGCTGGCACGTCTGTCTTGGTAACAGTTGCTCATGGGACAATTGGTGTCTGACACTGTTGCCTTTTACCAATGTTTAAATCACCTTCTGCTTGCCAGACGTACACAGACGGAAATTTGATGTGGATGTTTCCGAGAGGTGTTTTGCTCATTAGCCTAAATCACTTAAATCGCGTGTCACAGTGCAGAAATGCAAAGGGATTTGTGACCTCACTCGTGATTTATAGGCTCACTATCAAAACAAATTCGGTAACAATTCATCATGTAAATGGCTTAATATTGATATTTGCACAGTCAGTCGTCAACTGCCATTTAGAGCTAAGAGTTGGAGTTTAAACATTAACAATTCAAATTGTAATTGAAATCCAGCTGAGATTTTCGGACCAAATATAGAAGCTTTAAAAATGACATTTTCAATGCAAACTGTCTTGCAAACCTGTTAAAATGACATCCAAGGTCATGAAAATAATCCTAAAATATACAGAATAGCCAAAAAGGTTTCAATCTAATGTGAGGAAAGCAAATGTTTCAAAAGCCCACTGTAATATTTTTTGAGTATTTCGTTTGTTTTTATATTCTCCTTCATATTCCCTTGCCTTTTTCCAGGCGCTCCAATTTGGTTTTTCATGACATCATCGTTCTCTGCATCTGCTTTTCTTTCCTCTGTTTCTTTCTCACTTTGGTGATCCACCCTGGATATTTCAGTCACTGTTGTTATGTGGCTCTTGTGATTGGAACCAGGCTTGGCGGCGCAGGCTTTTGGCTGCAAAAACTGATAGAACCGTGCACTTAACGTACAAGACCTTGCATGAATGGACTTCTGCGCAAAGACGTCATCCTTGAAGTTCCGACCCTTCCAAAAGTTCCTTCATCAGTCCACGTTTTTGTTTTGAAAAGCCTGCGTCTTACAGTGAGGAAATTTGTCTTTCTGAGGTCTTGTTGCGCTGACTTCTCATCATCCCTGTTACATTTTCCACACACTTGTCTCCTCGGGTCTTGTCCTCCCTTTGCTATCGGCTAATCGCCACTCATCCCTTCAGCTCGTCTCCCTCACCCTCCCTTTCAAGTGAGCCAAATATCTGTTTCACTCAAGATCCCAACGAATAGAAAACAGACTTTTTGGTCTTGAGTCAGCCTGACCAAAGTCATCTGCTGCAGTCATTAGCATTTGCCTCACTTTTGCAGAGCTTTGACAGAATGACACTAAAGCCCTTCTGAGTCCTGATTTGTTTCCTTTCAGGTACTACTTCAAAGTCCAGGCCAAGAATGTGTTTGGCTTGGGACCGGTCAGCAATACTCTGACCTATGTCACCGAATCAGGTGGGCAAAATAGCAAAAACTCCTTCACCCTCAAGTAGTTATTTACTTCTGTAGCATGAAAATGGCATGGTGTGGTGATTTGCTTTGCCATGAATAAAAATAATTTATCCTCAAGGAAGGAACTGAATGTGCTTATCTGTCAGGTGAAAACATTGAACTCAAAATTCTGTCCTCTCTTTTAGACGATCCTCTTCTCATTGAAAGACCACCTGGTAAGTCCTAGCTGTACAGTAATACCTCATCGCGGTTAATAAGTTCCCAGACTTACCGCAATAGGTGAGTAACCGCGATGTGGCGAGACTCTTTTTATGGTTTAATAATATTTGGACTTTTAAAACACTTATTGTACTAGATTAGATTAGATTAAATTTTTATTTCATCCCGTATTCAGGAAATTTCTTACATAAGACACACAAGACATTGTAGACCTAGGTAAGAAACTGGAGCCACACAAAGGAAGTCCACAAGGTTTGGACCTTCTGCAGACTGAGACTGAGGTTACTACTCGTAGCCAGTGAAATATTCTCCAATTCTGATTTATCTTTTTTAACCCCCATTTCATGTTTGTATTATTGTTCCTACACTATAAATTTTTCAAATATATTTGGCGGATCCAGGCCGCACTGTGATGAATTTGTAATAAAATCGAATGATTGACAGTAGTGGCTCAAAATTAGGAAAAGGAAGGATTTTTAACTCAAATCTGTCGGCAGCAATGAAACATGATCGCTCTATGTCAGTGATACTAGTTGAAAAGTTTTTAGTGTCTGTCACTGTCAATGGGGGTGAATTTGTTCCTAAATTTGTGTCCCAGGTGGCGAGCCAATTTGGATCCCCTTCTCTTTCCGATACAACTCGGCCCACAGTTCATGTAAAGGCAGTCAATACGTCAAGCGGACGTGGTACAGGAAGTTTGTGGGTGTGGTTCTGTGCAACTCTCTGCGATACAAGATCTTCATGGGAGATGGTCTTAGAGGTAGGTCTGAATCCACATATGTAGTGAATAACCCAATAGTTATTGTACGCTGCAATCGATTGAAGTCAAGTCAACTCAAACTTCACAGATAGCACGTTGGCTACGTCACTCCTGCTAGATGGAAATCATTTGCGTACAAGTTTGTTTGCCGTCGTTTATGCATTACAGATGTTTTAATAGTAAAGAACTAGCCCCATGTCTTGAAACAGAAAGTGACCAGAACTGGCAAGTAAAGGAAACTGTTTACTGTCCTTGGAATCAATTAATGTTGAGGAATCAGAGCATAACTATGAGCAAATACAATAGAAAACAATGCTGTTGATTCCCCTACAGAGCCCTTCTATAGTATAGGAGACACCGTGGGACAAGGGGAAGATCATTGCCAGTTTGTGGACTCGTACAGGGACGGCAGAACTGGACCTGCCTATCTCTCCATTACGCTGCCTTCAGCTCAAGGTAAACATGGAGTCATAGTTGTTGTTTTTCAATGGAACTTCTTGTTACCCTCAGCGTTGTTGATTATGCCTTAGCACTTTACGATGAATAACATTCGATACCTGCTATTTATAGTCGCTACATTTGCGCACAAAAAAGATTCATCAGTGTTTTTACGGGTTAAAGCCCTATCAAGTTGCTGTTGTTTTTCTTCTTGTGGACAGTAACTTTGATATCCTGCACTTCCACAATTTGTGAATTGATCATCTTGAATCTTGGTAGCTACCTAGCACGGGCCAGTGTCTATTGATCCTCAGAGCCCATTTTTTGTATTTTTTGTGTCAGGCCGGGTGAATAACTACAGACTGAATGTTGCCTGTTTGCTATGAGTTAGCCTGTAGTTTCCAGCTACATAATATGTTCAAAGTTTATAGAAGTAAATTTGACAACCGCTGGAAATCAATTGGCAAACACTGAAATATTAGCCTAAATATCTGGCTTTGAAAATAACGAACTAAATTGACTGATGTGTTACTAATTGTGCGTTTCTTTCCAGGATATTATCGTGCCTACAGACAACAGCCAGTCACGTTTGGAGTAATTGGCAGGCGAACGTCCCATCCATTTGTTGGATGGTACGAATGTGGGGTTCCCATCCCTGGAAAGTGGTAACACAGGGGTGAGAGGGGTTTTTCGGGGTTATACCTGTTTGAGGGCAACTGACTGTTCGCCCCATCAACCAAAAAGAATCGAGAGACTTTTGCTTTCCGCGACTAAAAGACAACACTTTAATCACACGAAATGAAAGAAATGCTTTAATGCAAGCCAGTGTATTGATGCTGTGTACTTTTTTCTACATAAAGCAGTCTGTATATGAGGGGGCAAAAAAGCATGTTTGTTCTTGCTTTGTAAAATTTCCGGGGTCCATACAAAATGGTTTTTATCTATATCAAAGCGTATTTAGAACAATTTTAACAATGAGCTCCAAAAGTTGACAAATCGTTTATGTATGGCTTTTTTTCATGTAGGCAGACTTTCATGTACGCATTACTGTTCAGGAGGCTGATTTCAAGGGCAGTGATTAAGATAATAATAATAATAAATTATCCCATTATCTGTGACACATTTATTACTAAATCAGACTTTGATCAAGGTTTAATAGTTGATCAATCCTCCGACTTGAGTCATAATGTGTTCATCAGCCAACTGCAGCCGTTAAAATCTGACTAAATGTCCAAAACAACATATTGAGCACAGATGCAGGTGATTGAGCGGAGTTTCTACGTTGTTAAAAAAAACATTAACCCAAGAAATAGATTAAAATCTTTGAACTTACCTCATACAACACGTGGGTCATACTTTTATTTGCATCAAAAACTTCAAAGGTTTAATTTCATTTAGCCTCAGTTATGGGCTGGAAAAAGGCAAAAAATACCAATCATAACAACAACAAAATCCAACCATTTAAAAAGAATGCTAATAAAATTTCAGTTTTTTTATTGCATAGGCCTCTGACGACTTTATAAAAAAGTTTCCCACCCATTTAAATGTCTATTTAAAGCTGTTATTCTTTATTATGAATTATTTGAGTCCAATTGTCTCATTGGTCACGATACTCATATGTTTATGATCAAATCTTTGATAAAAGTATCTCCCGTCCAACAGTAAATGAGCTGCCTTTATTCCCTGAACTATTGAATAACATAACAAATGAAAAGAAATTATTCAATTTTGACGTGTGGCAGATGCAGTAAACCAGGTGGAAAACGAATGGAAATTTGACCTTCATTAAAAAGTTGCGTCATTGTATTAATTTGGGGCTCTTGGGGCCTGTCGCTCCTTCCAAACAGCAGATTTCAAATTTCAGCTGTTCCTTTCAACGGAGTAGCAGTAGCAACCAAGCACATTTATCTTCCAAGATTCTGCAGACAAGTCCTGTCGTCACAACATCCATATCTCATCAAGGTATGTTGATATTTCTCATTTGTTATGCTAGTTAACTCAAGCCAAAGTGTTGATGTTACTCCTAAACTAACCAAAATGTTGCAATAGAAGGATTTGATTATACAATGTCGTCATTAGAACGTGTTTAAGGCTGGAAAATTTGGTGAGTCAACTTACTAATTAACACATTTAAATATTTTACTCACACACATATAAAGACACCAATGAAATTAAGACTTTTCTCAAAGTTTGCTCTTATAATAAGAGTTTTAATTCTAGTTTTTTCCCCAATTTGATTCACTTTGACTTCATTTACACACTGGCGCCAAAAAGAAACATCTGTTCATCAGGTCCACTGAAGACAAGTCAAAATGAAAGCTTTGCCTCTAAGCCCACTCATCACGGTGGTCTCAGTCCCCGCGGGATCGACGCCCCGATGACAAGGGGCGTGGCCCGTGAACGTCGCCGATACCTCCGACCGCATAACCGTCCGATTAGGCGAGCTCAGCCAGAACCTGATGTTATTATGACGGCTTTAAACCGGCAAACAGTACGCATCGCCTCCAAAAACGCGGCTCGTTTACGGGCCAGGACATCAGCTGTCAGCTTTTTTTTCCAGCACGTGTAATATTTTTCATGCAGCGCAGTGAAAGTCAAGGTCTGCACACATCTTTTACATCAAAAAGGCCAAGAGTCCACGCTGGCTTGATTAAATCCAGGCCAAGCTTTCTTTCCACACGTGGTTCGTACATTAGCAATTTATTTTTTGGCATCATTTCGACTCCTCCAATTATTAATTCCTTGATGATTACGGAATGTGCGTTAGAGAAGAAACCCAAGCACAGAATATATATATTTTTTGCATTATTCTTGGACAAAATAGCAAAATAAGGCAACTTTTTCCATTTTTTTAGTTACCTCAGAAGCCTCCCATTGAGAGTCAACAGTAATAGATAACCAAGATAGTTAGGGGAAATGGACTAGAGTAAGAATGACATTTTATCAAGTTGATGGCAGAGACAAAGTTAAGAAAATGTACTGAAAAAAGAAAGTTGATTGTTTTCTGTCAAATCCATTGCGGTTTTGTAACGAAAGCAAAATTATAAAAGCTCTGTCCCTGTCCAAACACTTGGAGGATCTGGGCCGAAATACATCCGTCATTGTGGAGACAGGATATGCAGCCTGCTTTTCTTAAAGCCGACTGGCCAAAGTCCACAACCAGGGACGGAAAAAGTCCCATAGCAACGCGGATTTGTCTGTGTAATCTTCCGACCGGCCGAGGAACGCTGACTTGAAGCACTCTTTCTTGTTATTTCAAGTATCGCTTGCTTTCCAAACCTCGTCAAAATCACCAATCACGTCAAATTTCAAAATAGATTGGACGTCTATCGGCGTAAACGCCACTGAAACTTAACCATTGAGTCAGCCTTCTAAACTTGTTATTGATTTGCAATGACTGTTAATGGAGATTAGATTACTGTTTACGTTTTTTTAATTTATTTTTCTTACCCACCTCTCATACCAACACGGGGGCCAGGTTCTCCCGCACCCCCCTAAAGTTCCGCCCCTGTACACGAATGAGGCTTCTGGTAAAATAACAGCATCACAATGTCCATTGCTACCAATTGCAGCTTATCAGTAAATGTTTCAGGCAATTCCCAGTCCGTCTAGCTGATGTTTTGAGGACTTTTTTAATATAACTCTTAATCCCAAAATAGCTCCACTTTTGTTTTTGTTTCACGAGTTGCAGACATTGAAAAATGCCGCCGTTATTACACACCATTCAAAAGGTCCAGACCGAAACCATCAGTTTCATCTGTGGCTGGTCGTGACAGGCTTATTACACCTGAGTCATTAACATGCTCCAGTCCAACCGTTGCTATTTTTCAGTGGTAAAACTTGCAGACATAACAATAACTGCCATCCCAAGAGTCTGTTCTAATAGCTCAGGGTTCACGGTGAGAGAATGGAAAGAGAAAAATACCCACATAGAGCTAAGAGGACTATGTCGTGTTGCTAAGAGAGTGTGAAATTAGCTTAGATGGCTTTGCTTTTCGGCCAATTATGTACGTCGTTGACATTCCATGACCAAATATTACATCTGTTTTGTGATAGTGCAAGAAAAATCCCCCGGCACTGTTTGGCTTGATCCCCCGAATAGACACGTATTATCTATGATGCCACTAGACATTGTCATTTGATTCAAATGACCTTCACCCCACCTCCATTTTTTTTCTCCACAACCGCTTTGTTGTGACCCACTCATCTTTTCCACATGGAATACAGCTTTTCCATGCCGATGCGTGTTTAGACGGACAATGAAACACAGCAGACCACAATAATGAAAAGATTCTCAATGTGCCATTTGGTTTTGGGAGCATGAGATCACTTTTTTCACTCCCACATTCTGAAAAAGTACTTCTTTTGAGCCGTTTCACCCTGGAATCATGTGTTGCTTTATTGGAAAGTGATAGATATGATCCAGATTGTTGTACTGTTTTATGTTATTAATGTATACCAGTTATTTTGGGCTTGCTGGCCAAGATAATTAAAAAAAAAATAGACTTATAGTCCGGAAAATGCGGTACTTATCTTTTACGCGTGTTTCTAAATTCAGTTTGTATCGTGTTAACTGATCTTTGATGGTTCATACATTGTTGCCTCCATTGCTTCACTCTTGGCTAAAGTGCAGATGAAGATTCTTCAATCGTTAGATAATTTCTCTGAAGCGCCATAAAAAAAAGGCAATGAGTTTCATGGAAGCAAACCCAGATATGAATCGAAAAGTGTTGTTTTTGCGTTTTCTCCTTGCGTATGAGTGTAAGTACTGTTGTGGAAAGACTATAAAATAGGTTGTAAATTTCATTTTCAGATACTTGTTCCTACAGGATAAAAAAATACTTAGTTTGAAATCCTTTTTCAGTTTTTATTTGCTACTATCTTGCACCACATTTGCAGTCTTACCTGGATGTGAAAGAGGAAAATTAGTGTCATGTGAAAGCTGCAATGGCTGCTTTGTCCTTGACAGCAAACCGAGTGTAACGCATTTCAAATTTTGAGCTTGCTGACCTTCAAAAAAAATGAAAACTTTTTGCTTCTCCTCCAGATGCTCTTCACTTTTTATTTAAATGTCTTTCCCCGTGACACATCCTTTTACTTCCAACCTGGCAGCGCTGACAAGCCTGTTGATTTTTGCTGGAAAAATCCACCCCGGGATTAATTCCAAGAGTCTTTATCCCAAATATAATCATTTTGAATATCAGCAAAACAGAAACAGGTAGAAAAAGGATTATACCGCAACACGGCCTTTTAAAGTTTGGCCTGTTACCACCAAATAACTATGTGTAATTAAAGTCAGTGTAATGAATACAAGCCGTCGTTAAATGAGAAGATTTTGATGAGTACAACGGATTCTTCTTGAGTTAAATTGACGCTGAAGTCGAAGGTTTTTGGAGACGTGGTTAAATTTGCAAATGTAGACTCACGCTAAATAGAAAAGCATTGTTTTTGGTGTTTACAGATATAACAGCATCTGCTTCTGAATGGCTTGTAACTTTTTAAAAAGTCAAATTTCCTAAGGAAACAGCATTTTAAAGTTTTCATGTCATAATGCAAGCCACAGTATAAATGAACGCACACACTTTTTCCAGGAGGACTGTAAATTCCATCAAAGCGACACAAAACCAAATGTGAGCCTCATTGAATTTGCCAAAAAAAGACTAGTATTATAAATCTATTAAGAGCGTTATTTTGAATTGACGTTGGAAAGAAAAACAGGAAGAGGATTTCCCGACATTTCATCATTATTTTCACTTTTGAGAACCTTTATCTTGCTCATGCATGCATTTTTTGGGGGGGAGAAAGGAAATCAATTTAGGCACGCCTATATTTTTAAAGCAAAAAACTAGGCCACGTTGAGACTTTGTTTAATGAAAGTACAAAATATGCAATGCTTGTTTTGAAATGAGCAGTTGGCGGGAATCCATTTGTCAGCGGCTTGCAAGAAAGACCCTTTTGCTGCCCCATATTACTCCATATGATTCATGCATGTAATCAACTGTGCATTTGTCTTTTAGTTGTTCATATTGCTGTAGGCCGCGAGGTACGTTTAAAAAATGTGGTCAACACGTGCTCGCAAATATACAAGCCCCTTCACATTGGAAACCCACCCGGACATTCTCGCTGGCAATTAAATGGGTCACCTGGGAGACATTTATCCACTAAGACCTGGCCTTCACTTAGACCTTCAGGGTTTTTTTTCTAACCTGGTAGAAATGAAACTAGCTTTTTTTAACAAAAAAAGACGTGTGATTGAGAAAAGTTTATGTACTTTGGAGAAGATTTAGTGAGAGCTTCCATATTTTGACATTTTAGGCAGATTTTTTAAGAGAAGAAAAGTTGGGCTTTATAATTGAGATTGTACTGTTCAACGTTGGAAAGCACTGCCCTCTTTTGCCCAAAAGTAAAAAGGCACATTAAGTATTAATTCTTGGGATCATTTTAAGTTATTTGCATTTTTTATTTCAGGAACTGGATCGTGCCATAATCTGGAAGGATATCACTTTTTTCGTCCTTGAATTAACCTGCAACAATGTTTAGAAAATGTAACATTTTACATTCACCAGAAGACTCAACTCATAAGAGCAAATTATTTTTGGTAAGTAGAACTCATTTTGTTAAAAGTACAATTTTACAGTTTACTTTGTAGTGTCTTTTTTTTGATATAATATATAGCACAAAAAGTTTCAGTAATACTAATTGTCATATTTAGCACTTTCCCATATGAAGATTTAACATTTTTTCTAGTCAGGCTAAAAAAAGAAAAACACCAACAATTCAGATCATGTCTTTTTATTCCACATCAAATAATATTACATGAACTGGTTTTACCATGGGAGATTCTGACATGATTACATCATTGCATGTAGAACCACCACAATTCAGATAAGCCTGTAATGTGCAATCATTTTTTGTGCGCATTTTGAACAGGAAGCAGAAATTAAAGTAAGTGTCGGGCGGCCCGGGGCTGTCCATAATCAGGAGCCGCAAGGATCTCAATGCAAAAATTGTACAAATCTGCAATAGCATTTTCACGTAGGAATGGTTCCTTCTATTTCTTAGCAGACTGTAGACGCTCGCTCACATTCTCCCAGTTGACGACATTCCAGATGGCCTTAACGTAATCTGGCCGGACGTTTTTGTACTGGAGATAGTAGGCGTGCTCCCATACGTCGATGCCCAGAAGAGGAATGAGACCTGGGTGGGTACAGGGATGTTTGAATAAGTGGCTTTTAAATATCTGATCAAAAGAAATAGATGTTTCTTGCCTGTGGTCCCTTGCAGAGGATCCTGGTTAGCACAAGCCGCGATACAAAGTTTGCCGCTCTGCTTGTCGTAGCCTAGCCAGCCCCAACCTGAGCCTTGAACGGCCACCGTGGCGGCAGACATCCTGTCCTTCATGCTCTGGAACGAGCCAAAATCGTGCTGGATGGCCTTCATGAGCTCCCCTGGCAGATACAGTGACAAATTGTGAATCCCTTCGTTTAAGCGCAAATGACAATTTTGGTGACTATTCAGCCCCATAGACAAATCTTATTTTACCTTGTGGCTCACCCCCACCATTAGGAGACAGGTTAGTCCAGAAAATGCTGTGGTTAACATGACCTCCTCCGTTAAACTTGAGAGCAGGCTGAAGGGCGACCTGTGCCGTCACGTCTCCTAAAATGAACAACGAAAAGCAAGTTGTGGATTTCCCATTTAGTCGTTGTGCGTACTTGCTACCTTTTGCGAGCGCCTCTTGATATTTCTCCTCTGTCACGTTGAGATTGTTGACGTACGTGGCGTGGTGCTTGCTGTGGTGCAGTTGCATGATCTCGGCGTTGATGTGAGGCTCGAGGGCGCCGTAGTCGTAGGTCAGGTCGGGAAGCGTGTGCTTCTGCCGGCATGCGGCTACCTGATGGACGGCTTGGCTCAAACTAGCAGCGCATCTGGAATAAGTCAATCGACATTTAGTATTAGATTAACAACACAGGGCATCTTTGTCAAACAAAGATGGAGTTAAAACCATGAAGGTATCAATGCAACCACTTTAAATGAACCTAAGATTTTGGTGATCTTTTTTATTAGTTTGGCAAGGAAAACAGTACCATAGTTTAACCATAGTTCATCCCAATATAATTTACAATTGCACATTCATCAATTATTATGACTAATCTGACCTTCCATACACATTTGGCTTTAATGCTGCATAACTTAAACTCAGTTGTGTGGTTAGCTTTTAAGATTAACCGAATCAACAGGATCTAGAAATACCTTAGTATGACCAGACTACATAATTTTAGGCGTATATTTGACAGTCTTGTGCCACTTTAAAAATGAGTGCGCAACAAACTTACCTAACTGTCCAGCTATAGTGTTAGCGTGTGCTAGGCTAAAGCATTGCATCGCTTTACCAATTTTGTGGTTAGTTTATTGAGATCACACAGCGTGTGCACAGTTAAGAAGCTGCCTGGTGATTTATTCGCTTTACCTGCGTATCTGCTCAACTCTGCAGAGCATGTTGTTGACGGTGTTAACTGGACTGCGTTTGATTCTGTCGGTGGATTTTCAATGACTGCCCTTGAACTGAAACTGGGCACGCTCCAATTTGACAGCAGCCTGCGACCGTACCATTGTTCTTATGCGGGAGGGGTGGTGTTTCGCGGATAATTTGAGATATCTAGGGATATATATTTTTTATTTTTTAAACTATTGTTTGTATTCTTTAAAAAATATATTTTAAATTCGTGTGGGTGAATCATACCTATATAACATAATTTGTACTATGTATTTTGTTGAAAAGCAAATAACGAAATGTGTTTCTTTTTTTATTATATTCTCTCAACATTTTCAATCATATAAAACATAGAGGATACAAATATTATATTATAAAATATTTTAGAAAAATGTATTTTAGCCACCTTAAAGCCTCAAAACTTTGAGACGTCAGAGTAGATACAACCTCAAAGATTGTATATGATGGAATGATGGCAAGGCTGTTTGTTGTCTATGCCACCATTTACTGGGCCTTCAAATTGCCTCAGAAACACAATGTCATCTCTGAATTAATATGCCTCGGATTTCAATAACTTGTCAAAATGAAGAATATGCGAATAAATATTGAATATAATAATGAGTAAAACCTCCCCTTTTCGATAAATAATAAAAAGTATGGATAAAAATCTCAACACTTTAACCTTGTAATTGTTTGAACTATTCAAGAATGTGGTAGAGGTAAACATGTAGATTTTTTAAAAATATTTTACTTAGAAAGAGAGGAGTAAGGAATGTAAAAAAAATGTAAATCTTCAACTGTTGTGAAAGAGGTCGACGAATGAAGAGTGAGACGTCACCTCATTTTGTTCCGCTCTTGGCCGCACTCTGCAGGAGCTCGCCGCCATCCAACTCGTCTCTTGCCATTCTGTCCTCCCATCGCCACCGAACAAAATGACACTCGCCCGCGCGGAGCACCTCCAATAATACAAACTTGCCTTGCAGACGCCACGCCGCTAAGGAATTATTCCAGCCGATACGCCCGGAGACCACCGCCAGAAAGGAGGTGCGGTGCTGGTAAGTGGCGTCTAAAGGCCCTCTTTTCTGTGCAAGCCCGGTAGTCCGCTAGTTTCAGGAAAAGGAGCAAAAGGGAGGGAGACATTTCCTTCACCGCCATTTTGTAATAACAAGATGCCCGAAACACTGACAAGATTCGCTTGAACTCCAACTTTTAATCGGGTGAATATTGAAGCCAGCCACTGCGGATTAATATTATCCGTCTATTGAAGCCGCGGGAGCGGTGTAGTTAGCGGGCGAATGTTAACATTGCTTTGGTATCTATTTCGTGCTAACGGCTAGCTGCCACAGTCGCGAGGCTGCATACGCTTGTGTACACGCCGGTCGCTTCACTTTGCTTTCTTTCACAGTCACCTTTCAACAATTCGCCTTGTGTTTCACACTAAATAATATCTCGAATATGATCAACGAACGGCTTGGTTGACTCCCAATGTGCAAATCATGTTGTTTGATGCTATTAGCTTAACTGTGTTTCCCCCCCTCCTTGTAGAATCACAATGACCAACGAGGAACCTTTACCCAAAAAGGTGAGGCCATATTGTTCTTTTAAAACAGTTTATTTGAAATGTATTGAATGCTAAATTAATTTGTCTCCTAATCCAGGTTCGCCTCAGTGAATCTGATATGAAGACATTGACCAGAGAGGAGCTGTGCACGAGGTATATATATATTTACATATAGACACAACCCAGCACAATGAACTGTTTATGCATACTAGTTTAAGCAGGTTAAAATGTTTCCTAACTGACATTCAAAGTATGCTCGCACAGTACTTACTTTCTATGAATACAAGACAAAGCATATAAAAAAATGTTTAAATATCTGCAGCAAGGTGTTGCATCACCATCAGGTGTTTCACCGTTTGTAGCGAGAAGTTCAAGCGGCTCATTGTCACATGTTTTCCCGTGCGATCAGGTGGAAGCAGCACGAGTCATATGTGCAAGTCCTGGAGGCCAAATACACAGAGCTTTGTTGTAAGTTCATGCACTTTCCAGCACACGGGCCACGGAGTATCGCCATTTCCCGACGGCTTTGCTTTGCTCTTTTGGACCGCCAGCCAATGACGTACCCGGCCTGAAGGAGTCGGAGGAGAAGCTCAAGCAGCAGCAGCAAGACTCTGCACGCAGGGAGAACATCTTGGTCATGAGGCTTGCCACCAAGGAGCAGGAGTGCACAGTATGTACATGTTTTTTTGCTCTTTCTCGTTAACTCAAACCAGCGTCATTGACGATCTCAGTTCAAATGGATCGGGTTTGTCAATGACCATGAAACGTGACTTTTGACTTAAGTGTGCGCACACATCCGAGGAAGGTCATTCACTTGAATATAAAACATATTAAGCACTTTAATTCAGATTGATTTTGGCTGTTTATTTAAATGGGGAACCATTACAATTTACTAACTCTAAACCCCTTTCTCCCACTTTGTAGACGCACATCCAGTACCTGAAGCAGGCCCAGCAGCCCAGCGCGGCCCAACTGCGCTCGTCCATGGTGGACCCGGCCATCAACTTGTTTTTCCTCAAAATGAAGGGGGAACTGGAACAGACTAAAGACAAACTGGAGCAGGCCCAAAATGAACTGAGTGCCTGGAAATTTACACCTGATAGGTAAAGACAATCAAAATAACACCCCCAACCGCCACCTCCCCAATAGAAGTCAAGACTTCTGCACGCCCCCACCACCCTCACTTTCACTACAGGAGCCATGGTGGGGGAAAAGCTGACAAAAACGTACCTCAAAAAAAAAAAAACTTTGGTGTTTTTCTGCGGCATCATTAACTTTACTTTAAAAAAAAATGACCATACGGTCAAGTGACACTTGTGTCCTCCCCAACTGCCGTCAAAGGAGTCCGGACTGTTCCTGAAGACTGATCCTTTACCACAAGGACCACCCCCCGCACCCCCCTCTGCCTCCGCAAAGCAGGCTCCGATAAAATAGGGGGGCAGCTAGCACAATTGGAACCCTTTAAAGACGATTGTCATACTCGGCTAAAAGACACCTAACTGGAATGTGCCGCACGAGAAGTAAGACTTTAAAAGTAAGACTTCTAAAAGCGCGGGCAGACCCCGCCCGCGTCCACTATGTCCTTTTGGGTCGAGGCGCGAGGGTCCGCCCGCCGCTCACGGTAGTGTGTTTCCATGTTTTTTGTTGAATTTTGTGACCTGTTGCCTCACTCGCGCCGCCGCCACGTAGGAGGCTCTCCGAATGATCGCGTTGGAGCGGCGTCGGCGGCCACGGACGTCCGATGGCTTTCCCGCGGGAAAGAGATGGGACGCCCGTCGCCGCCGAGGCGTTCAATGTCTTGTCATGAAATCTTGTTGTGAAATCTCGTTGCAGCATTGTACATTGAATAGGACTGTTTTAGCATTGTTTGTGTTGTTCTGTGTTCAAAGCCGCGACCTCACAAAAGCCAGAAAAGACGAAAGTTTCAGTTAAAGTAACTAACTGCACTATATTTTGAGAATATGGTGGATGGTGGGCAACTTGTTGGCCATTGAAGAGAATCTATTGAGGTTTTATCTGGCTAGTTTGGTTCCCGGTTAGCACAAGTCTCTAGGTTTTATTGGAGTTTAATGCTCAAGTGTTTAAGGCATTTTATCTGTTTTGCTCTTGACTGCAGTTCGCGGTCTCGCTGGTGACAAAGGACGGTACATCTGTCGGCTTTGCCTTTGCCGCCCACTTTTTGTCTCCCGTTTCATCCTGTGATGTCAGCCTTGTTTCCCTTCCAGCCAGACGGGGAAGAAGCTGATGGCCAAGTGTCGCATGCTGATCCAGGAAAACCAGGAGCTGGGCAAGCAGCAGTCGCAGGGACGCATCGCCCAGCTGGAGGCCGAGCTGGCCTTGCAGAAAAAATACAGCGAGGAGCTGAAGAGCAGCCAAGACGGTGAGAACCCTCGCCCTTTTTCCCGCCGCCGGGTCGAACGAACGGTGGTTGTTAAAAATGGCGCTTCTGCGCAGAGCTCAACGACTTCATCATCCAGCTGGATGAGGAGGTGGAGGGCATGCAGAGCACCATCTTGGTCCTGCAGCAGCAGCTCAAGGACAATCGGCAGCAGCTCGTCCAACCTCCCCAGGGGGCGGCCGCGGAGGCGGCGACGGCGGGGCCCAGTAGGACGTCGCCGGCCGCCGAGCCGGCGGGGAAAGACTTCGGGAGGGTGTCCAACGGGCCCAGCAAGCCGGGGCCCTCCCAGAAAGCGCTCTACCGGGAGGTCAGCAGCACCGACGAAGACTTTGCCGCGTCGCCCGCCGCGTCCAGCCCCGGGGAGGCCGAGACCAAACTGTCCAACCACTCGGAGGAGGTGTCGGGGAGTCAGGGCACCGGCGGCCGGGCCGGCGGGGCGCCCACCGCCGCCGCCTTGAGCGCGGGCTACGAGAGCGTGGACTCTCCGACGGGCAGCGAGACGTCATTGACTCAGCACTCCAACGACACGGACTCCACCGCCGACCCCCACGAGGACAAGGCTGCCGCCCAGGTCACCAAGGGCGCCAGGACTTCACGGCACGCTCAAAACGGCCTGGACTCCACCACAAGCGACGGCGCCGTTTTGTAATGTATCTTTGCAAGAACAACAACAACAAAAAACGTACGCTATCCACCGTTCTTTTTTTGTCTTTGTTTTTTTTTTTTAATACAAAACAAGATGACAAATGCTTAGCGTGTAATGCAGAACTGCTGTCAAATGTTTTGTTTCCCTGCCCTTCCCCGTTTGCTTCTTGTGAAACACATTTGGGAACATGGGAACGTTAGACACAACTGAGTGCAAGTTTGATTTAAAAGAAAAAAAAAGTATGTTTCATTCACATGTTGATTGGAGTCAGACGCTCACAGCCGTTGTAACCCGTCGAGTCCCCCAAAAATTCTGCGGCATAAACATCTCGCTTAGATATTGACCTGTGTTTCTATTTTTTATTTCAATTTTAAAATTTCGTTTTAAAAAAAACAATTCAAAAGGTTCTGTGAGTAGTTTATAAGAGATGTTCATCTTCTGACTTCAGTCCTTTTCATGTACTGACCAAATACCAATAAAAGACTTTTAATACTAAGGAAAGCCACTTATTACGCTTGATCATTACATTAAACTCAAGTGTATTAATTGCATAAAAGTTGTTGTTTTTTAAAAACCTAGTGGATTTAATTAACCCGATTTTGTTGGATGTAACTGATATAACAGATAGTGTAACAATAGGCATACACATCAGGGCAAAGTTTTTTTGGAACTTAATTTGAAAACAGGTTGGAAAAGAGTGCCTTATAAATCCTCCCAATAAAGATAAGGTGGAACATTTATATATATGTAGTAAGATATCCGCCTACTTTTTTTCCCTATTGCTAAATAGCTTGGCATTTGGTCATGTGTGATTTTTGTTGTTGTGGAATACATTTGAAAACAATTTTCAATTTGTTTTTAAAATATTTTATTTTGTTACTATGCTAATCCCAGGGATATGGATTATGAATATTGTATCTGACTCCTTTGTTGTTGTTTTTCATTCACAAACACTGATTGTCAATTGTGTTTATGAAGCAGATTTATGTAAACACAATTGGATTCCAAGTAATCCCCTGCTGTATCACCTCCACTCCACAAGACGGCGCTGTTGGAACGCTCACCTACAATAACAAGAGAGGCAGTGTTAAACAGGGTTCTAGTGCAGTTTACGCACGACAGTCAGTGGTGAACTGTCGTAGGAAGCAAGAGCAAACTAAAGCCAGTCAACATGAATAAAGATGATATTGTCATCGTCTCCGCTGCGCGGTCTCCAATTGGTAAAGTACAAATTTAACATAATTCTTCATATTCATGCGCCTTTCTCAATTTATTGTATTTTTCTCATCAGACTTCAGATACGTTTGTTGTGTACTCATTGTGCTTTGTAATGATCCACATGGAAACTAGTTAAACATCTGTTTTCAAAAAGTATTTAATTTTGTCAAATGTAAAATGTTTGTTAATGAACCGATTCATTACAACATGTGCAATAGGATGCAAATTCGTGACGTGTTTCACACGGAGTTCCTATTGGCTGCATCCGAGTGTCCGGTGTAGGTCGAGAGCTGTGATTGGCCAATTAGTCATAGGGCCACGGAAATGTCACTCGTACGATTGGTTACTGAATACTTGCACACACGTTGGACCCATTTCATGTGTCACAATTTATCGGTTGCGACAGTTTTTTTCCTATTATATCATCACCAGGTTGCAATTATATAATGTTTCCCTCATTAAAAAAAAGATATTTTTTTTAAGTAGAGCAACTGGCATCTGGGTCAGAAAACCCACATCCAGTGTCATACTTGTACAATGACAATAAAAGTATTAATTTCAATTTTCCCCTTTTTACAGGTTCCCTGAATGGTTCTCTGTCCACGCTGCCTCTACACGACCTATGTTCCGTGGTGATCAAAGATGTCCTAAAGCGGGCTGCGGTAAATCCGGAAGACGTGTCCGAGGTCATCATGGGCCACGTCCTGACGGCAGGTGACGACGGCGACGGCGGCCGGGAGGAAAAATAGCGGTAACAGTGTGAACGTCCCATCACTTTTCTTGTTATTTTCAGGTCACGGACAGAACCCGGCACGGCAGGCCAGTGTGGGCGCGGGCATTCCCTACTCGGTCCCGGCGTGGAGCTGCCAGATGGTTTGCGGCTCCGGCCTGAAAGCGGTGTGTCTGGGGGCGCAGTCCATCCAGACTGGGGAGTCCACGGTGGTGGTGGCGGGAGGCATGGAAAGCATGAGCAGGGTAACTATACTCAATAGTGCATAAACAAGTAGTGAAAACATCCCAACAAAAATATAATTCTTAATTTAGGTAGATGTTGGTCTTTATAGATATGGCTGAGTAGTATTATATTTCCAATGAAGCGATAAACCTCAAACAAACAGAGAAAACTGTAAAATGCACTTTTCAAGGTGTTCTTGTTTACATCCTGCAGGCTCCTCATACGCTTCACATGAGAGGCGGAGTCAAAATGGGCGACGCCTCCCTGCAAGACTCAATGGTGGCTGACGGTTTGACCGACGCCTTTCACAGCTACCATATGGGCATCACAGGTGCGCCTGTCGTAAAATGAATTCGCAAGAATGTGTAAACTTGTTGTTTACGATGTGAAGATAGCAGCGTTGAATTTTTCTCACTGCAGCGGAGAACGTGGCCAAGCAGTGGAGCGTCAGCCGGGAGGCGCAGGACGTCTTTGCCGTCCGCTCGCAGAATAAAGCGGAAGCGGCGCAAAAAGCCGGGCACTTTCTCCAAGAAATTGTGACAGTTTCGATTCCATCCAGGAAAGGTCAGGAAGCAAATCCATTCATAATATTATAATGTTATATTGGAGCCTTACTCAGGGTTGTTTTACTCAAAATGTATTTAATCATACTAAAAAAAACAAATTATCATGTACATATCAGCAAAAAATATTTTCTTTAGTGTTACTGAGGGTCGTAACCCGTGTATTTGTTTGATAAGAAAAAAAAAGACTACATGATGAGAAAATTAATATTTTTTCCACCCATCAGGTGCCATGGAAGTCGAGTCGGACGAGTTCCCCCGACACGGCAGCCATCTTGACAGCATGTCCAAGCTCAGGCCGTGCTTTGTCAAAGACGCCAGCGGCACCGTCACCGCCGGCAACGCCTCAGGTGGCCCCTTTTGATGTCGAACAGGGCGCCAAACAACTTGTATTTGAAGGCGTCGTCCCACCGCAGGTATCAATGACGGCGCCGCTGTCGCCCTGCTCATGAGCCAATCGGAGGCCTCCAGGCGGGGCTTAAAAGCCATGGCCAGGATCGTGACGTGGGCTCAAGCCGGGATTGACCCGTCCATCATGGGAACTGGACCCGTGCCGGCTATCAGGAAAGCGGTAAAAAAGTGCTCTAGGGTTTCTCCCAATTCTTTATAAGCCCGGTGGGCTGCCAGTTTATTTTCTTAATTTTACACGGTCGATTGGTCGCCGGTCTTTTGGTCGCCCGGAAGGTTATTGATAATTACCATTTAAATCATTGCTCAAATTCCCTACATACAAACTGCGAATGACTGTTTAGTCATACTTAATGCCCTATTAATTATTAGGCTAAAGAAAAGCTCAAAATTTCCCGTACTTTTATTGTTTTTTGTTGGAGAACTTGTTAAGACCCTGATTGACGTAGCTTCTTAAAGGGACAACGCATGTACCTACAAACTCTTATATGAAACTGCTCATGGCCATTGTTGGCTTTTATTGATGCGTAGACTGTGTTGTTTTACCTTGTTTTGTCGCCGGTCTTTTGGTGGTCGGTCTTTTGGTCGCCCGTTGTCGCGGTCCGGGCGACCAAAAGACCGGCGACCAATCGACCGCACACGATGTAGACCAGGTAGACAAAAGTGCAACTCGGGGGCCACTTCTGGTCCTCGCCGTCAAAATGAATTGGACCTCTTGCGTCATCAATGGCAGCAAATAATTTAACTTTTTGGGGCCAAAAATAAACTCCAACCACCAATGGGAGTTTGACACCCTTGCTGTAGACCGTTGATGTTTCTGGCTCCATTTGTATGCTCTTAAATATGTTGAAAACATTGTGTATTTTTTAAAAATATTTTGGCACTCCAGGTTGAGAAGGCGGGGTGGCAACTGGACCAGGTGGATCTCTTTGAGATCAACGAGGCTTTCGCCGCACAGTCCATCGCTGTGGTTAAAGAGCTTGGACTCAAAGAAGAAAAGGTAAAGTTGCTTTATCAAGTTGCTTTTTTTAAGGTAACGTAGCTACTAGTTAGTCATTTCTCACTTCAGGTAAACGTGAATGGTGGCGCCATCGCACTGGGTCACCCCATTGGAATGTCAGGCTGCAGGATTCTGGTGACCCTGCTCCACGCACTGCGGAGAACCGGCGGGAAGAAGGGCGTGGCATCCTTGTGCATCGGTGGAGGGATGGGCATCGCCATGTGTGTCGAGTGCCCCTGATGTCGCCCCCAGGTTGGGGAATGAAACAACAGATAGGTTCACTTGCCACCTATTTGTTATTTTTGAGATAAATGGGATCAATTGTTGAATAGATTTCTGTATTAACAGCTAGATAGAGAATGAAATACTACTGTTGTTTGTCAAAATTGTAAATCAGGACAAACTCTGTAAATCATGATCAAGTGCCAGAAAGTGTGTAAACAACTGAGAATGACTGGAAAACAGTGAATCAATTGCCAGTCTTACGTAAAATTTACTTGACTGAAATGTACAGGGTGTCCCAAAATGTTTGACCCCATTTCGTAGGCCAATCATTTTTGACAATTTCCATTGGAATCACCTCATATTTTTCACAGCTTGTGTCAAAACGTTTCTTTTTTGTGTGTAACGTTTGCCATTTCTATCTTTTTAGGTTAATAAAAGCCATTCACTTCAAAAGAAAAGGCATTTTGCGTGTAAGAGTATGACAATGCAGCGTGCCTTTTTTACAAATTTTGCAAAGAAGGCACCAACTACAAAACAAATTAGAGTTTGGCACCCAAAAATTTCAAGGAGATGGCTGGAATGTGGTTTTCCACACTTTCTCTTGTAACGCTCTTCCGAGGACGACGCGAGAAGGCTTCACGATTCTGCTCCACTGTTTCTGCTGTCTCAAAATTGTTGGCCTATGAAAGGGGGTCAAACATTTTGGGACATGCTGTATTTGTGGGCACTAGAGAGGTAAGAGTTTGCTATTTTTGAAATTGTAGGTGATATTTAAGTTATCGGATCCTATTTCCTCATTGGGATTATGGCATACTACCCTGAAAATGTGTCTGCTATTGGAAGTTAAGCAGGGTTGGGCCTGGTTAGTACTTGGATGGGAGACTCCCTGGCAATTCCAGGTACTGTCAACTCAATGAAAGGCATTTTTTATTATAAATAAATACATAATTTAATTATAAGAATTACTAGGCATAGAAAGGCTTTTTGTCTTAAAAACGACATAGTATAGTAAGGCTTTTCTTAAAAAACCGACCATGTATAGTAAGGCTTTTATTTCTTAAAAACGACAGTGTATAATAAGGCTTTTTTTTTTCTCCTAAAAAACGACATTGTACAGTAAGGCTTTTTTTTTAAATGACCGTGTATAGTAAGGTTTTTTTCTTAAAAAACGACCATGTATAGTAAGGCTTTTTTTCTTAAAAAACGACCATGTATCTTTATAGTAAGGCTTTTATTTCTTAAAAACGACATAGTATAGTAAGGCTTTTTTCTTAAAAAACGACCATGTATAGTAAGGCTTTATTTCTTTAAAAAAACGACATAGTATAGTAAGGCTTTATTTCTTAAAAATGACATAGTATAGTAAGGCTTTTTTTCTTTAAAAAACTACATAGTATATAGTAAGGCTTTTTTTTTCTTAAAAAACGACATAGTATATTATAGTAAGGCTTTTTTTCTTTAAAAACGACATAGTATAGTAAGGCTTTTTTCTTAAAAAACGACATAGTATAGTAAGGCTTTTTTTTCTTAAAAACGACAGTGTATAGTAAGGCTTTAAATAAAAGACCATGTATCATTTAAATGTCTAGAAGTAAAACAAACAAACATTAAAGTGCATGTCATCACAATGTTCATAATGTGCAATATACTGTATTTTAAAGGATTAAAGCCCAACCAAAAAGTATTTACAGCTCCCCCCACTGACTAAAGCACGTTATGATGAAAACAATGTATTTTTTAAGTATGAAAGCCCAATCAACACGTATTTACAGCCCCGCCCCACCCACTGACTAATGCATGTTATTATGAAAACAATGTATTTTTAAATTATTAAAGTCCAACCAAGAAGCATTTACAGCCCCACCACACACACACTTACTAATGCACTTTATTATGAAAACAATTTATATTTTTGTGTGTCTATTTTTAATAGGCGTGGCCGAAGTCAGAGTTCAAATAGCCGACGTCAAACGCCAAAATGGCTGATGAGCCAGGAGGGCAGCACGGACGTGCACTGCAGAGCAGCTCAAAAGTGACGATTTGCCGAAGAAAGCCTGACAAACTTCTCACAGGACGATGCAGCACATTCGGTACGTTGTCATTTGGGGATTTCGAAGCCCCAGTTCTCGTCTTAAGAGTGATAAGAGCATGATTCGTTGGCGTAATGTAGCCCCGCGTGTGTGCAGACAGCAAAATGTTTGCAAACAAATTGGCTACATTGTGTCACCGATCGCTCTTTGTTTAAAAAGAAATCATTCCATTGTGTGTTTCAGTCCCTCAACGAGCACAGACTGCTGGGAAACATCAAGAATGTGGCCAAAACGACCAGAAAGGAGCAGCTTGTCGACGCCATGACAAAGTGAGTCATTTTTAAATAGTTCCGATTTTCTCTATCCGTGTAATATTTAAACGTCAGCGTTCAGTATTCAAGGATTTGCGCAATTGGCTCGTTTTTCATCATTATACATTCAAATTTTGAATGAAAACACTAACTAGCTTGGTACTTTTTTAATAGCTAAACCTGTGGATAAGTCACCCACACAAATGCCATTAGTGGATGCGTAAAGAATAAACAGTAATCCCTCAATTTTCGCGGTTAATGTAGACCAGACATGGCTGTGATAAAGGAAAAATTGAAAGTACGATCATCCCTATTGAATTTAATTTAAAAATCAATACTATAGTGGCAAGTGAAGGAGTAGCTTTTCACATCTTTCTGAACCTACAAAAAATCTGCCATGTAGTGGCACTGTGCACTTAAATAAATTATATACTTTTAGCCCCTTAACTTTCTTAAAGACCTCAGGGCTAAACAGTAATCCCTCAATTATTGCGGTTAATGTAGACCAGACATGGCTGCGATAAAGGAAAAATTGAAAGTAGGGTCGTCCCTATTGAATTTAAAAATAAATACTATAGTAGCAATTTCCGCTTGTGAGTTTCAATGTGGCTTTTCACATCTTTCTGAACTTACAAAAAAATCTGCCGTATAGTAAAACTGCACTTAAATAAATTATATACTTTAAGCCCCTTAACTTTCCATTTTTAGTTTAAAATGTGTTTTTGACAAAACCTAAATGACTTTTCTTCAACAGTAGTGCAGGTGTCATTTAAATATAAGAGAAAACAGAAGCAGGAATTATTTTCATGTAATTTGTACCTTGCAGCCCCCTGTCCAGTATGTTTTCCATATTTCCCACCACATGGTCAAGAACCTGATTGTTTGTGGAGGAAAACATGGAAAATAAACTGGATAATTTTTAGTCTCTGCAGCAGACCATGTCTAATATTGTCTTTTGCAGTTTTATAGAAAAAAAAAAGCTAAATGTAGGAGTTTTTTGGTCAAATTTTGACTTCATTAATGTTAATCTATTGTGGCTTGACCCCTTTTTTGTTTTCCCAGAATTCCACTAGGGGGACCAGGTTTCCTGCCTATGTACAGATAGTCTGCGGCAGCACCATTTTTCACGGTGCTGGTGGTCACGCGAAAACCTATCAGTGGAGTTTTTCAAAATAAAAGGTGAGACCTTGCGAATGGTTTTTTACTTAACTTTGTGTATTGACCCCCTTTTTTTTGTTTTCCAGAATTCCACAAGGGGGACCAGGTTTCCTGCCTATGTACAGATAGTCTGCGGCAGCACCATTTTTCACGGTGCTGGTGGTCACGCGAAAACCTATCAGTGGAGTTTTTCAAAATAAAAGGTGAGACCTTGCGAATGGTTTTTTACTTAACTTTGTGTATTGACCCCCTTTTTTTTTGTTTTCCAGAATTCCACAAGGGGGACCAGGTTTCCTGCCTATGTACAGATAGTCTGCGGCAGCACCATTTTTCACGGTGCTGGTGGTCACGCGAAAACCTATCAGTGGAGTTTTTCAAAATAAAAGGTGAGACCTTGCGAATGGTTTTTTACTTAACTTTGTGTATTGACCCCCTTTTTTTTGTTTTCCAGAATTCCACAAGGGGGACCAGGTTTCCTGCCTATGTACAGATAGTCTGCGGCAGCACCATTTTTCGCGGTGCTGGTGGTCACGCGAAAACCTCAGTGGAGTTTTTCAAAATAAAAGGTGAGACCTTGTGAATGCTGTTTTACTTTGTATTGACCACCTTTTTTTCCTCCAGATTTCCACCTGGTGCCAAGGGGAGTTTCTTCATCCATTCTCAAGTTTTTCAAAATAAAAGTTTAAATGTATACATGTGTTGTCTTTATCTAACAAAAAATGCAAGTAACAATCCAAGTTAAAACATTTTATTAACAGGTAAACATTTCAACTTTAGCATACTTAGTTGGCATTACATTGAAGTGTTTGGTGTAGTCTTTTCTCTGGTTTGTCCACCTGTAGACAAGACATTTTAGTTAGAGCTTTGCAAAAAAATTTTCACTTACAAGAAAATACAATTAGAGGAAAGAAAATTAAACTGGGGGAATAAACACTTAGTATAAAATTAGGAAGAAAGCTGGGGGTATAAACACTCAGTAAATTAGGATAACAACTGGGTATCTATTGACTTAAAAAAAAAAAAGCTGGGGGAATAAACACTTAGAAAATAAAATTGGGAAAAAAGCTGGGGGTATATTGACTTAAATATTTTTTTAAAAAAGCTGGGGGAATAAACACTTAGTAAATAAAATTAGGAAAAAAGCTGGGGGTATAAACACTCAGTAAATTAAAATTAGGATAACAACTGGGTATATATTGACTTAAATTTTTTTTTTAAAAAAGCTGGGGGAATAAACACTTAGTATAAAATTAGGAAAAAAGCTGGGGGTATATTGACTTAAATATTTTTTTAAAAAAGCTGGAGGTATATTGACTTAAATATTTTTTTTTTTTAAAGCTGGGGAATAAACACTTAGTAAATAAAATTAGGAAAAAAGCTGGGGGTATAAACACTCAGTAAATTAAAATTAGGATAACAACTGGGTATATATTGACTTAAAAAAAAAAAGCTGGGGGAATAAACACTTAGAAAATAAAATTGGGAAAAAAGCTGGGGGTATAAACACTTAGTAAACAAAATTTAAAAAAAAGATGGGGGAATAAACACTTAGTATAAAATTAGGAAAAAAGCTGGGGGTATATTGACTTAAATATATATTTTTTTAAAAAAGCTGGGGGAATAAACATTAAATGAGATCCTTCTTACCTTAATCTAGTCAACGAGCTGTGGAAATGAATGGCCAGTGAAATGTCACGATGATGATTTAGGCTTTTATTTAATTTGGATTTTCAGAAGTACAGAGACACCATACGATGCGAGGAAGATCTCTCAGGCCTGTTGCATGCAAAAAACAGCAAAAGTTAGAATATATAGAGACTGGAGATTGAACTTTGGGGGTAGGGGGTGGATTTACTTACCATGATCTGGCCCAGTTTCCTCTTCTGTAACCTCAAGAGCGCTCTAAGCATGCAGGAAGAGCTGCATCTTGGTGCTTACTAAACAGGGAAAATTTGCACACAAAAAAGCATTAGTTAGCATATATAGAGCCTGGAGATTCAACAGAAAGGCTTATTTTTTTTGTAGTTTTATCTAGATGCTAAACAGGGAAAACTTGATTTAACCAAGGTATTTGGGGGTTGCCAAACAATTACAGGATAGAGAAATCTTACAAGTAATTTAACAAACGATCAAGATAAAGAATGAAAATAAGTTAGTTAGTGAGTGCTACGTGCTATTTTCCCTTTTCCAGACAAGGCGATTAAATATCAAGACTGACTTTAACAGCTTGGAGAAAGTTGGCTTAACAGTTTTGTATAAATGATTTTGTTTGTAAAAACAGAACAATTACAAATCGGAAAGGGGTGTTTAGCACTCGCAATGAAAACTATCATTACATACAACAAACAACAGGAACTAAGTGCGTTGATGTCTCGGCTTTGTTTGATTAAATTAAAAAGACACACGACTGCACGGATCAATAATGGAGAGAAAACGGACAATATACTTTTTAAGTCAAATAGAAAGCGTCTTCGTGACGCTAATGCTAAGCTAGCTGTCCACATGCCACAGAGGCGGTGGGGAAAATGACTCCAAACTTGAATTGTCGACGGCGTGTTCAACCTGGCATTAAACTAAGAGATTTGTTGGCGTTTTGGCTCAATTGATTCCTAAAAAATCTACCGGTAGCGTGATAATAGTGGACTTAGGCCGGTAAATTGCTCAACGCCTTACCTCGATGGATGCCGGTCGGGCCTCAGCATAGAAATGGCTCCTCGAAAGGGCAAGACACTGCGCATGTGCTTAATTTACGCAGCTGCGTGACGATAGGCGTAACCACGCCCATATTGTCCCGCCCTATTGAATGTGAAAAAGATGGTGGCTGGCTTACCAAACTCCTCTAGGTGCTTTGTCCTCCCAACTCATTGTCTATGTTTTGAAGATGACGTGATTAGTCGTGATTTTTGAGGTCTCGATGCTATAAAACAGTATGTTAGTACACTATTACCAAATATTGAGTAACATTTTAGTATATTACAACATCAACTAACCTTTATTCCAGGCATATTAAAAATAGACAACCTGTATTAGTAAACTATTATTCCCAAAAAAAACGTCCATTTTTTTCCCCCAATAGTTTTAAACTTTATGTAGACTTAGAATGGAGACATGAAGTTATTGTTTACTGTTCAGGGTGATTCAACAATAAATAGCCTTACCAATATAGTCTTTTTTAAAGCCGTACTATTCATTATCATTTTTTTAACAAATAAAAGCCCTTATATACACAGTATTGTTTCACAAAAAAGCCTTAGTGTACTTGGTCTACTTTTGATTTGTTAAGAAAAAAGCCTTAGTATTCATGGTAATTCTTTTGTGCAAAAAATAAAACCCTCACTAACCGCGGTCATCTTTTGAACATACAAGCCTTGCTATGCATAGTAATTTTCATTATTAAATTATGTATTTATTGATTTACACACAAACTGCCCTTTCTTTTGAAGTTAACAGCATTTCTTAACCTAAAAAGATACAAATGCCAAACGTTACTTTGAGGTCATTCAAATGAAAATTGTCCAAATTATTGACCTATAAAATGAGGTCAAACATTTTGGAACACCCTTTATCTCCTACTAAAAACGTGTCCCCTCACGACATATACAGTAGCTCAGGTTTCCTTTTTTTCCTAAGAAAATGAAGACCAAGGACAAATGAGGTTGATCAAGCAATCATTTACTGTCCAAAACAAAAGAGCAAATCACTTACAGTTGAAGAGGAGTGGGTAGGTAGCAGGGACTCAGTGAACAGGCAAAGTGCAAAGCCTAAGCCTAGACTTAAGCGCGAGAGCCCCCCGAAGAGCGCCGTCCCGTCCCATAAATTAACCCTGCAGAGACCCAGATTGGACGGCCTCTTGGTAAGACTGGCCACCCTCTTTAGGCTCGGGGAACAGCTTGATGAGGTCGTCAATTCGCAGGATGGTGATGGCCGCCTCCGTGGCGAACTTCAGGCTCTTGGTCTTCACCATGGTAGGCTCGTACACCCCCGCCTGCCGGTTGTCTCTAGGTTTGCCGTTCAACAGGTCCAGGCCGATCCTAAGAGAGATAAAAAAAAGAAAAAAACATTCCCCCCAGAACTCTTCAGTGTCCCTAAAAAGCTCAGGTGAGACAACTCCTGCCTAAACACTCACCATTTGAGGTTCTTGCGTTCGGGATTGACCTGCGCCTCGTTGTGAAAAGCCCTGAGCTTGGCCACCAGGTCCGTGGAGTCCTGCGCCGCGTTGACGGCCAGCGTTTTGGGGATGACCAGCAGGGAGCGAGCGAACTCGGCGATGGCCAACTGCTCCCGGGAACCCTGAGCAGATGTCGCAGAGATAAACTTCCCGATTCGCTTCTCCGGTTACGGCGCCGGGCGTTCCTCTCTCACCATGCTGGTGGCGTAGTTTTCCAGATAGATGGACAGAGCCGCCTCCACGGCGCCTCCTCCTGGCACCACCGACTTGGACTCCAGCACCCTCTTCACCACGCAGAGCGCGTCGTGCAGCGAGCGCTCCATTTCGTCGCACATGAAATCGTTGGCTCCGCGCAGAACGATGGAGGCGGACGTGCGCGCTTTGGTGCTGCGGTGGGCAAGAAAACAGACGGTCAAAAAACAAAACAAAAGACGACTCGCCATCGCGTTCAATTTACTTCTTGACGAGAATGAGCTCGTCGTCGCAGATGCGTTCTTGCACGACCTCCTCCGCTTGACCCAACATGGTGGCCTCAAACGTCTCCTCTCCTTCCAAATTGGAGAGAGATGGACAGAGGGTGGCTGATGGAGGGGAGAGGGGGGGACAAAAGGAGTAAAAGGTCACACACGCGTCAAAGCCTGGGCGGCGGCGGGAGTCTCGTCTCACCTCCCGTAGCCTTGGCGATGCGCTTGAGGTCCCTCTTGAGAACTCGCCTCACGGCCATGGCGCCGACGTCCACAAAGTACTTGAGGCACATGTCGTCGATGCCGCCAGTGGTCAGTACCACATTGGCTCCCGCCGCCAGGATCTTCTGAATCCTCTCCTTGGTGATGTCGGACTCCCTAAAAAAAAATTAAAAATATCCGTGCTTTTCTTTGTCATCATCAATTAACCAAACGATGATGCGTAGCAGTTTTTTTTTTTGTTTGAACTGTCAACCCCACGTTAAAGAAAACAGCACTAAACCAGCTGCCGTCTTAAGTTGAGGGGACGCTGTCGCTTTTCCCACGTGTATCACCGCATTGACTACCGAACCAGCAACACGGCAAACTTAAATGGGACTTTGAAGAGGCGCGAAGGAAGAGAAAAGACTCCGCCAACCTTTGTCGGATCTGGTCGAGCTTCTCTGGGTCGTTGATGACCACCTGAACGCCCATTTTCATCTTGGTCTTCTGCAGGCTGAAGTCGAGGCAAGCAATCTTGGCGTTGAGGACTCGCTTTGTCATTTCTGCGGATAAACGGGCACACTGGGAGTTAGGCGGTGGTTGTTATGTATTCTGGAGGTTATTGTTAGAGATATTAAACGGAAGGGGTGATTGCAAAGGTTCATCAAGTAAAATAGATTGTTTGATTTGCGCTCAAGATAACTCAAGAACAAATAAAGGGCGCAGTCGAATTGAACAGGGCTGCTTTCTTACATTTGACCACCAACTCAATTAATTGTCAGGCCAGTCGAGAGTCGTCACGGGCTACAAAAACCGGTGACTGTATCGACAGACCCCTTTTGCTGTATCCCACGCGTATCACCGCAAATGTCATGACAAAAGACAAAGCGGCAAAAAGAAATGGGAATAACATGGAGGTCTTTCCATTGAAAAGGTACCTTGCGAGCCCACCGTGCAATTGACCGCGTAGCCGTTCACCAGAAAACTCTCCTTCTGGCTGCGACCGTGCGCTTTTAGCACATTGACGGCATTGATGGGGTATTTGGCCATCCCCCTGGCGTCCACGAACTTGACAGCCATGGTGGCGTCCACCACCATGTTGGCGAAGAAGTCGGCATCACTGAGGACGGGGGGTTAAGACGCGATAAGGTGTGGGTCGACTCGCTCGCATCGAGCCAGAAGCAAAAAATTAAATAAAAAGGATACCTTCCGATGATCTTGGAGGACATGGAGGTCTTGGCCGCGTTGAGGAGGCATTCCCTGCCCAGGTCGTCGGTTCCAATGGTCAGATTTTCATTGATGTAACGCACCGCCTCCCTGGACCGCAAAAACGCCACAAAAACAAATCATAGGCATTTTAGGGAGTCCAATTTTTTTTATCTGCTCAGAAACCAAGACAAACATACTTTAAAGTAGAGTTGGGCAATAAAACCATAATGATAATTACTGTGAAATATTTTTTTTCAACAACAATATTAGATATTTGTGTAGAAGTAATGACACCATAATATACATTTATTTGCGTTGTCAGACAAAATTTCTCCCCGAAGGAAACCAAGAGATGACTTTGACAATGTATGGATGGAAGGAAGCCATCATACTTGCACGCCAGACGATATCCGCTGATGACCGAGGTGGGGTGAATCTTCTGCTTGACCAGTTCGTCCGCGCTCTTCAGTAACTCCGCAGCAAGGATGACCTAATATATATAGAGAATTTTTTTTTGTACCTACATCCTTTAAAACAAAACTTGGCATGTTTCATGTTCCATCTTTTCATTAGGGGCAGCAGACGTGAAGCTGTGTTACCCCTTCAGACACAGATGGGAGTTTCTCTCTCCTGTTCGCATAGCCGCACACCCGTTAGTGGGCAGATGTGTGGTACTATAACAGGACGCGAGCGAAGAGCTTGTGCCTTACCACAGAGGTGGTCCCGTCTCCAACCTCCTTGTCCTGCAAGTCAGCCAGTTCGCACAGGACCTTAGCGGCCGGGTGCTCCACCTCCAGGAGCTTCAAGATGGTCGCTCCGTCATTGGTGATGGTCACATCCTACAAATACAATTGAATAAGATACATTTTCTAAACCACATTAAAAAAATATCAAACAACGAGCAATCATAACTGACCCCAATGTCGTCCACCAACATCTTATCAAGGCCAACAGGTCCAAGGGAGCTCTTGACGATGTTCGCGATGGCTGACGCAGCCATGACTGAAATGACAAGTTACAAATTTTAAACCTTTAGCATCAAAATAAAAATTGAGCACTGGATTGCAATACTGTGGCTTGCTTGATGGCTTCGTTTAATATCACTCTTATTATGATGTTATTTAGAGCAATACATCAAACACAAAGCGTTAGCGCTACCAACTCGAATTTATTTATTTAGGTTGATATTTTTGCTACATGCTAAGTGAAATTGTGCGAGAAAGGCGCATGGATTCATCACATAATGCATTTTTTCCATAGATTATTCGGTCAATTTATTGGGTGAAGAACTACAGAAGCTGCCACACCTTCAGACATGACAGAATTTTTCTATCCCATTAGCATAGCCATCCATTCATGGTTGTAAGAATGGAAGGTACTTCAATGGGATGTTGTTCATATATAGATTAGAAGATGATCAGATAAGGTGCATCTAGCGATGCTTAAGCAGAACTTCGACAGAGCATGACAAAGAATTTTAGGCTAACGTTAGCAAGCAGCTTGGCACGTGCGCTACATAAAGTGTTCGTTTTACGGATCTCACAGATCACAAAAAAGCAAAGTAGACACATAAGCGTATTAATCGGGACTGCTCACCATTTTGGGTGCGAACCGATTCGCCAGTTGTTCGCTGGCCGAGAACATTTAACGGACCTTCTAGCAGCGACATTTTGGAGCACGCCAGGGATCGAGGAGAAAGCAGAGACGCAAAGCACTATGGGTAAGCCGGACTTCGTCAGAACCTTCGAGAAAAAAATAAATGCTAATTATTCCCAGAACGAACGTAACTTGGATCAATATTATTTATAACTATATATAGCATTGGTAGAACCGTAATTGTGCCCAAATTGCGTTAATATCAAGTTTTTATTCTGTTACGGTAAATAAACTACATCTCCCGGAATTTCACAACTCTTCTTCGTGATAGGGTATAGTGTAGCCTCGTATTCTGACAGCGCGCCACCTACTGGTGTTATCAGGTAACGTTTGCTGGGGTATATAGTAGTAGTAGTTGATAATAAAGTTAAGTTTTTTATTTTTCCTTGATTTGCATGTTCAATTATTGTTATTAAGAATTATCAATTACTTTAGTTGTTATTTTATGTCATTCATTATTCCCTTTCAGAACATTTTACAGCCCTCTCTACCTTATTGATAAGAATATATACATTGAAGTTACTGTTTTATGTTTAACAATTCTGTTCCAGAGTCAAGTGATTCCAGGCTCTCCATGTGGTTGGGAGAAGGATTTTTTTGCTAACCCTGGTTCCAAGATTTAGACCCACATGCCAAAACCTGTGCTGGGTTTAATGAAATATTTTTTTTACATTGTATAAGGTGCAGAATGAATAGGAGTGTGAATGGTCTTTAATATAGAACATGTGTGTATGTGCCTATATGTATAATGAGGAGAGAAAACACAACATAATTTAGGTTGAAATTTATTACCTCAATACATTTTTGTTGAGCAATGAAAACTAGGCCGTTAAAAAAAATACAGTACACTTGACCTAAACATTAAAGCATTGTAAAGCATACTATGGCGTTTAAGAATAACTTCCCTAAAATGTACATCTTTACAAAATGTTTACAAAGTAGACCTTGGAAGAAAAGTGCAAAAAAAAGAAAAAACGAGTCTACAAAGACTGATTAAACCCCACCGGTGAAGCAGAGGACAAACGTATACAATAAAACAAAAGAACATACTTCATATTACGAATGTGTTTTTTATGCATGTGTCTTGACGTGAACAGTAGACCGTATTGTTGTGCTTTTTGACTTAACGTTTGGAACTTGCATCAAGCAGTGCATGATTTAAAAAAGCTACCAATTCACAGCATTTGACTTGAATTTGGCAAATAAACACCCCCAAAAATCTGAATAATCTTTTAATAAATACATTAGTCTTTCATTTACAACCTGTAATGGACCTGCCCTTGCATGAATAGTCATAAAATATCAATGGGGATGTTTTTGAATAAATAAAATGGTTTGAGTAGTCTGTAAATTGCTGCTGCTGCTGCTGTATAAACTATAAATTGATAAAACCTTTTATTACACCTCCCTAAAACAACGGATGTAGTGTATAATCAGTAGTTTGATATATATGTTTGTAATAATCCCTCGCTGTCCATTTAAGTGAAACATGTACAATAGGGATGGGAAAAATAGCTAATCAATAACGGATTGGTAATTACTTGATTAATCATGATCATCCCTAAACAGAACTACAGAATTAGTATTTAAACCGACATGGTTGCAGAATATATGTTGTAATATGAAAATCCATGAGATGAAACATTGAGACGCAAACGTATCCGATCAAACATTTGAATTCTGCTCATGTTTAAAATAAATATGAACACTTACGTTTCTCATCTATCATGATAATAACCAGCAGGATTTCTTGTCTTAAAGCACTATAAATGCTGATAAAATTAGTAATGAGACTAATTATATTTGTAATTGCCAACGTGTTTTTTCTGTGTTCCATTTATTTGTAAGATACATGTGAGTGCAAAGTGCTAGTTTGCAGAGGTGAATATTTGGAAAGCGCATTTAATGCTGAAAGCACAATTGTAAACATTAGCTTTGTAGGCGAGGTGCTTGAATTTAAAGATGACAAGGTCCTCCAAAAGTCATAAGACCTTCTCTAGGTGGGCCCCTGATGGCCTTCTATTATGAATAATCAGTTACAGATCTTATAAGTGTATTGGCACGAGACCCCAGTGGAAGGAAACACCTACTTGTGGTTTGATTACTTCATAAGACTGGAAGTGCTAAGGTGGTTTACATGCACAATTCAAAGCGCCATTGCTCACCATTAACAACCAATGTAGTTTTCTTTGAAGCCTCGCACATAAAATATACGACTAGGTATTGACACGTTAGGTGTTAGCAAATGCCGCTTTTGGCTTCGGTAGAATTTGTGCTACGTGTGTGTTAAATTCCCTTTTGTTTGTAGGTGAAATAGTGGCAGAGTAGTTGTAGTAGTAGCAGGATCCCTTTAGGTCGAATTAGCATGGATGTAACGTGTTTTATCGATATTTCGGTTTTGGTTGTGAGGTCAATTCAGGCAAAGCTACTAGAGCTCAGACATTGGATTTTTTCCCGAAGAGATTGGACAATGTTTGGCTGATTTTGCTGCGGTTCGCTCCATAGGTACTTCTCCAGATGTTCGCGTTCTAGGGATCTCATCGTGTCGCTAGAGTGCACAGGGGTGCAGGGTAAACTCCGCGAATGGGTGACACCCCGGTTTTGGTAGTTCAGGCCGGCCACTGAGCTTCCACCTGGTTGGACCGCCCTACCCCGCTGCGGTTCCGCCTCGTCTTCCGAGCGGATCTCCACGTAGTCGTCGTCGTCCTCCCCGTTGTCCTTAAAGTTGGCAAAGTAGTTCTGGGTGGCGGCGAGGAAGCTCAGGGCGGTCGCTCGGTTCAGGACGACCACTTGTTGGCCGTCGTGTAAGGTGAGGTCCGACTCCCCTCGGGAGGACCTCTCCGGAAGGCTACTCTGCCGGCCGGCACTGGCCAAACTGGGACCGCGGAGTCTTTCTTTGGAACCATTTCCAGTAGGTCCATCAGTTTTAGGTCCACACTGGTTTTTCTGGTCTGGCTGCGGGCAATTTAGAGTGCCGGTCGACTGGCAGTTCCTCGACGGGGAGGATTGTGCCTTTAAGGAAGGTTGTCTCTTGATGGTGCTATAGACGTGGTCCTCTTTCTCGACGGGCGCCGATATGCAGGAGCTCCATCTCTGGGATGGGGGGCTGCTGGGTGAGGGCTTGGGGCTCTTGAGAGATGGGATGGAGCAGGAAGATGCGAGTCTGCGCTGAGGCGAAGAAGAAGCCCGAGCGTTGCGAAGGTCGCCGGCGGAGGAAATGAAGTTGGTGAGTTCGCCGTTGCTATATGTGGAATGGAGCCATTCCTCCTCCAGGGAGGTTTCGGGCATGGACGGAGAAGTGGAAAGACCTGGATGAGAGTGCCCAATGGACGCAGAAGAATCCTTGAACATGACTTGGTCGTAAAGTTGGGAATATTCGGCTATCCTTGCACCTGTGGACAGAATACAGAAGTTTAAAAAAAAACAGATCAAGATTTTTTTTTGTGTGACACACTAATGCAGAGGCTATTCTGACATATTTCTGGTTAACAGTTTCCCAACATTCTTGGAGATGCTAATTTTACAGTAATTGACAAGATCATACACAAATAGTTGTTGGAATTGTACGTTTTGCGTTACCTATTGCAGCTCCCCCCTGTTTTTTTTCCTCCAAGATGGCGGCCAGATCTTTTTGCCTTCTGTCACTTCTTGCCCGATTACAAGAGTCCCCAGGATCCATGCTCCTCATGCGTATCAGGTGGTTGGCTTTCTTTATCTTCTGGCTGTATTGCCGAGCCATCAAAAAGACGCGACTCTTGTTTTTGTCCATAAGTTCCAGAGAGTCTACTGACTCACCTAAGAGGAGGGAGGAAGAGGCTATCGGGGAGTCCAGACCTGCCAATTGTCCCGGGAACAAATGATGAATATCCTTGATGGCGTTGTCTCTGAGAGGAGGGAGTTCCACGAGGTCGTCGTCCTCTAGCCGGAAGCTACCACTGCTGAGGCGGGCCAGTCTGTTACGCATGCTCTTCACCGTGCCCGGCTGGGGTTCTGGCATGACGGGTTGGGAATCA
Organism: Stigmatopora argus; assembly: GCF_051989625.1. Classification (NCBI taxonomy): domain Eukaryota; kingdom Metazoa; phylum Chordata; class Actinopteri; order Syngnathiformes; family Syngnathidae; genus Stigmatopora; species Stigmatopora argus. The sequence goes on along the minus strand of NC_135405.1, from coordinate 8,647,132 downwards.
GGAAGAGGAGTGTGACTTTTTTCTTCAGGGGTTCCGTCGCTTCCGTCAATGAGGTTGATCAATGGGACGCTTAAGGAGTGCGATAAATGTGCAGGAGGGGGTTTAGGTAGAGGGGTAGAAGGACTCTTCCTGGGATGGCTAGCTACAGGAAGCTTTTTTGTGGGACTAGCTTTGACTGGGGTTGATTCGCTGGCGCTTACTGGGAAGGCGGCCGGCAGTCGGTCGGCTTTCTTTTCATTTTTCCTGATGTAGTTCTCCAGGTCCGTCCAGAGCTCGTCGACGTGCTCCGACATTTTGTCGCCTTTCGGCGACGGTTGGGAGGCCAGTGAAGTGGATGACGAGAAGTAGTCGAGCTCCGAGGAACATGGGATGGGATGGGGGGAATCGCCAAAGTGAAGGTTGTCCTGCGAGACAAACTCGGGAAAGGCTCGATTTAGGTCTTGCTGAGAAGATATTAAAACGTCCCTTTTGGGATCCGATTTATTCACTGCATTTGTCCGCTGTACGTCGATAGATGGCGGATCCCTGAAACAAATGGTGTCGTAGATGTTCTCCTCAACTATCTTGAGTTCAGGAGACCCCTCTCGTCTTCCTTTCTGGGCGGAGGACTGGTTGTTTACGCTGGATGCATTGTCTAATTTATTCATAGGCTCTGAGACGTTAGCGGAATCCGGAATACTTGGTGTCTTAGCTGTTTGGCTCGGGGGAACCCGCACATTTGAATAAGGTTCTTTCCATGCGTGGCCTTCATCAGAATCCCTTCTGATCAAGCCCATTCTCTTGAGGTCCTCATAGCTGATGTTGTCATATACATTTTCAATGTCGTCCATCGTCAGCTGCTCGGCAGACGAGGACCCCGATATTTCATTGCCGGATGACTCTGCATTTATCACTTCCAGGTTGCCACAATCCCGGCCTTCATCCGTCTTTTTCCGAGCCTCGGTGGCATTCTCGCCTACGCTGCTCGCCCTCCGCAAAACTTTGCTATCACTGGACGGCGGTTCCACGTGGACGGAGGGGAGCTGCTCCACATGCCAGCTGCAAGGCCGGGCCGTCCTCGGAGACGACGGGGCTTCCGATCTTTCGGGGGGAGGCTCCGGTTCTGGCCCTCTCGGCTCAGTGGGGACAAACATCTGATAGATGTCTTCATCGTCGTCGTCGGGCTGCATGGTTCGCTGTCTGGTGGGGAACATGGCCCTCCGAGCGCGGTGGTCCGCCCAGATGTTTTGGACAGAATGATCGTTTTCGGTCACAACCACCGATGGGATGGGGGACTCTGGAGGTTCTTCTGTCACGCGGGACGTCCTGCGCAGTGGCGGATGGTGACTTCCGTCCCTTACAAAGGATTCTCTGGCTCTCTGAATGTCCAAACACAAGAAATGAGTAAAGCATTCAAATACAAGCTGCTTTTCTATTCGTCCGTCCCTTACCTGAAGATCTGAAGGACTCATGTTGAAGGTTTTCCACTGTTCTATACTGTCCACAGACGCTTGAGGGTTCAACCTCTTTCGACTGCTTTTGCCCGGAACTCGCAACCTCTTTCCACCGCCCTGAAGGCGGAGCCACAAATTTTACAAACACGTCCAAAACAACGCGAGACAGTTGAAATCCATTGAATTTTGAAAGCTAGTAAACCATATTTACACATACCAGGCCACTGTCATCCTCATCATCAGCATCTCGCTGGTGTGGCTCCTCCCCTTCCTCTCTGTCGCTGTGGTAGTAGTGGTCACTAGGGTCCAAAGACTCTTGTGATTGGTTGATGAGACTGCGGCTTCGGCCTATTGTGCCCAGGGCCAGCTGGGAAACCGGAGAGAGCAGCGTTGCACCCAGACTTGTTCGCTAGGGTGAAGGAAATCAAAATGATTGTTTCAGTTGTATAAAAAACTTGGATCATTTCAACAAAGTACCCTTTGCTTAATAAAGATATTAAAGTACCTATGAAGTTTATGACTAACCTTTTCCCCATCTGTGTTGGCTGCATTCTGCTTGGCATTCTTTAGTAATTTTGAAAGCGGTTCTGATTGGAAAAAATGGACCATTAAGATTTCCTTTTTTAAAAACAAAAGATGTTCAATGATTTAATATTTGCTCGAATAAATCCTCACCTTTTCTGCGTCCTCTGCGAGGAGTGGGACCCTCTTTGGTCTGTGGGGAATCCTTCTTGTCACCGTCGGTGTTGTAGTGAAATCCAGGATGGTCTGCAAAAACGTTTGAATATAAGATGTACATCTACACTTATTTCCTAAATAAACCATGCTTTATATTGGGGACTTACGCATGGCATCCATCTCTAGGATGGCTTGCTTGGCCTATAAAAGACAACATTTTATAGGTTAGCTCTAATCTTGGACTCTAGGTGACGCCAAACCCATAACACGCAAAAAAACTTTGAGATAACATCATGCTAGATTAATTTCATAGTGTCTATCTGGGGTCATTACACAAAGTGCGTAGCTTCTGAACAGGACCGAAGCCGTCCTCAGGCAAACTATCCTCACCTTGGCAGGAATTTTGGCAGGGTGATTTTCAAGTATGAGCCTTTTGAGGTGTAAAATCCACATGCGCTTATCTTGCTGGGTCTTGGCCTGCGGGCAGCGTCAAACATTACAAAGATAACATCACACATGGCCTTTTAAAAAAAGGACAAATGTGATTTGTTTGGGATAAAGCCCCAAAATGTTGGAACGCTTCTTTCTTACGCAATTGCCATTTCTAGTTTTAGTGCAAAACAGTGGTTACATGGCTGTTATTATCTTCCGAGAACATGTCGAAGCAAAACACCGTTCCAGTAGGATTGCATTGTCGGTTATAATAGTTTAAACACGTCATTTCAGTACGCCTATGATGTCTGTGACCTATTTTTACCACCTGTGTATGGATTTAATGTTATGGTACCTGGACAGTGTGTTGTAGTTTGGGGTTCTTGTAGTGAAACACGCTGAAACTGAGTGGCTCTTTCGGGATAACTTCCACGAGCATGAGGTTGCAGCACTGCAATACAATTTTAGGTTAAACACCCCATCGGTCTTCACTATGTGTTATATAAAAAAAAAGCTGGGACTGACCAAGATGTGAGCCTTGTAGGTGAAGGTTTCTTCTCGCTTTTTCGTGATGAGCAGGAGCTTGTCAAAGAGGAAGAGCGTTCTCTCGTTCTTGGCTCGCTGCAAGCGAAACGTTCCTTCCAGGACCAGCTCTCCGTAGCCGATCAGATCAGGACCTTTCCAGTTGGTCAGCAAGCTCTGGATTTCCTGTAAAGACAGCCGATCAAAGGAATGACGAGGTCCATACCAAAGACATTTTTTTGTGTCTTATCCGAGAGAACAGAGGTGAATATTGATCCAAATTTCCAAACCGCTTTATTTGGCGTGGTTCCAGCTGCATGTTCTCTACATGATTATAAGAAGATCTCATAGCATTCTCAACCTTGCTACTTAGGAGGCCAATTCTTTTAAGATGGAAGTCACCGGTCCTACATTTACCCGCAAATTGAATAGAGGAGACGCTATATTTTTCCAAATTGGAAAAAAAATGTTTTTTTGACAAAGCTTGAAACCTGTCATAAGAATTGCCGATTATTTTCTATGTGTTGATTCTTAAACTCTGCTGGACAAAACAACAATAATTCGTCATTATTTCCATCAAATCTTTTTTGTTATTGAAAGTATATGACGTGGGGGATTGGGAGGATTAGTTTTCTTTAGTTTTTTATGTTGTGTATGGCAAAAAATGATTAATACCTTGCTTGGCAACAAAAAGTTTGTTAAATGTCATTACGTGGTTTTAAAAACAGTTGCAATGCACCTTGTGGTATGGACTAAATGTGACAAATGGCATCATTTTGTGATTGCATGGATGGTAATTTGCTCCCAAAAGAATTCTAGAAACCCCCAGCACACATTCCTGCATTCATTTGACAATTCCGGCTTCCAGCTGATAGAAGAAACAAGCTGGCCTCTTATGTGCGCTCCAAGGCCATGATTGGCCCCGTGGAAAACTGACTTGCGCAAGACATGGCTGAGCATCAGAGCCTTGGCTCAGTTCAACTCACTGTTCGCCTCATTCAACAGCACACACAAAAAAAGGGCTCACTGAAAAGACTTGAATGGGGCATGTGATTACAGCGATGAAAGCTGGTTTCGCATGAGTTTAATGGAGTAGAATAGATGTTTGTTTACTTTACCTGCAATCTAACAGCATGCTCATGCTTCCTCTTCATGTCGTTAATGTGCCAAGCCACCCTCTGCATGGTGTCTATGGCTTCCTGCACCACCTCATATGTCTCCGTGTCCTTCTCCATATGGTTGGCTATCTCCTGCGAATCCACACAAACACCGAAAGTGATTGGCTGCATTTATTGTTTGCCCAACGACAACAAAAACGCATGAAACTAAATGTGCTTTGCTACATCCTCGTCTATTTACAGCACGGCGTACACCCACAGGAACATTCACGCCGAGTACCATATGTCAGGCCTACTTTTGCGGCTTTAACGGATGGTTTAACCGTTCGAGAGAAGCTCTCGTGGAGCTGGGGGTGCCACACATTGACGTACGTGAAGCAGCAGATGGTACTTGAGGATCCTCTGCACCGGCTTCAGCAGGTAAGAGCCCAGAGGCAAGGCGTGGCGCAGAGATTCTTGGCGCTCGCGGAAAAACTTGGCCAACGCCTTGTTCCTCATGCACTCGGCGAGCACAGCCACCGACCTGTGGAGTCAAAACACAGCTATTATGGAGTCGACTTAATTTCACGGCACATATACTGGAAGCGTACAGTACGTCATGAGCTTTGGTGGGCGCGGATCACACCTAATATGATCTGTTATGTTGTGTAAACTGTTTTTTAGCAACTGTGGTTAGGTGGATTTGTGCATGTATATATTTATGCAAATCAACGGGAATTATAAGACGAAGGAAAATCTTATTTATTGCTGGAACCCTTTCAAGATGAGAAATTTATGGTTCCTTGGGTCAAAAGAAATCAAGAAACTAGTCGGTTACTGACCCGAGAATGAAAATTTTAAGACAATCGCCGCTTATGATCGACATGTAGCTAGACCAGGGGTAGGGAACCTATGGCTCGGGAGCCACATATGGCTCTTTTAATGGATGCATATGGCTCTCCACTAACCTATGAGGTAAACTATGGAAACTGCTGGTAAGAAAGCGTAGGAATATGAGCGTTACGTTGGTATTATGGCATTGACACCACCTCCAGCGCCTTATAATCATTTTTTTTTTCATTACACTCTTCTGCATGGATAGTCTCATTTATACTCATTGAATAACAACAACGTAACAATGTTGTCAAAAGAATTCAGAGACTTTCTGTACCTTAAAAGTGGTGAGGTGACTTAAAAAGGCACTCATTTTCATGTACTATGTTGACTTTTAAATTCCGAGCATGGCTCTCAAGTATTAACATTTAAAAAATATGAATTGTTTATGGTTCTTTCCATCAAAAAGGTTCCCGACCCCTTATCTAGACCAATGAATATTAAAGGACTCATTACTTATGATACCATGGCTCGTGCCGAATGCCATGACTCGACATGGAGACCGAACGCTTAACCTTGGGTGACATGAACTGTAATTTTACCGAATCCGTATTTAAGAATGACATACAGACTCATCATCAAACTCTTTAGGTTAAATTGACCTGACCAGAAAAAGATCGAAAGACAACCAATCACTGTTGAAGCATGAAGAAAAGACTGACGAACCTTAGGTCATTAAAAGTGGTCAATCACACATTTTGTGTGCGATGACTGACATGTAACGGATACATGTGTGTGTGATTAACTGGAAATGAGTGGTCTCAAACATCATTGTGTTTGCGAGCATGCATTTCTGCATGTCTAAATTCCAGCGTATCCCCGTACAGTCTTCACATTGTTCTTGGAGGAAACCCGACCTTGACCTCGATACATCTGCAGTGTGCGCGGGTGATTTGTCCATACGTCCGCGTGTGCTCGTCCTGTCCGACCCAAACTGGGGTCACCAGCTGCGGTGCGGACACAAAGACGGGCCCTTGTCCAAAAGGCTTACAGTAGTGGCTTCACACCAGAGCTTTTATATTTTGGAATATTATCATAAACCATAGAGAGAAATTGTATCCAGAGGGCAAGGTGTGTCATAGTTTATCTTGGCATGAGGAATAGCCTCACGCTTCAAACTGAACAATCCCATTATTTCATACAGGTGTCCCATAGGACCCCCCACCCAAATAAGAATAAAGCATTAGAAACAAAAGTGTGTCTCAAAAGATAACAACTGTCAGTAACGTGTGCTATAAGTCTGTCAATAAGTAGTGAATGGGAGAATTAAAAAAAAGAGAGAAAGAGGGAGGGACAAAGACCCTGAGGCGCAACCGCAAGCAGACAATTTGACTCCTTAGCGAGGAGTTAACACAGCGGCGTTATATGAGACTCTGGGAAGAAACTTGGAGATGAGATCAGGGCCACAAAGACACTGGAATAATGCTGTTGTACAGTAGAAAGAATTCAAAATATAAACGTGTCATCATGTGAAATGTCACACGAGACTTCAGAGATGTGAGCATCTGAAAAAAATAGGTTTCATTGTGTTCTCTACTGCTCTAAAACACACTATAGTCTTACCTTGGGTAGTTGGTACAGTACTGAGTGTATATATGGAATTCTTCACTCTGAAATAAAAAAAACGGGCAAATTAGATGATGTCACTGGAAAGACACAAGCAATTTATTTAATTCCTAAATTTCTGTAATATTACTCGTCAGGCTGTGTTTAAAAAGACCGTGCAAGCAAGGCTTTCCATGCAAATCTGACGGTGCAGGAGCATATTTTGTATAGTTTGAAGTTATTTCAAGTCAGCACTGGGTGCTGGGATTAACTGCAACCCCCCCATGGAACCACACCGCCCCTTTAATTGAGACCTTGCCTTCATACCAGACGTGAGGCAGTGTGACTTCATCGGAAAGCTGCAGTTTTTTTGACAATTCATCTGCATAGCACACGGCCACTTCGCATTTTGGATACAAAAAAGTCGTTTTTTAAATTCATAGCTTGACTATTGCCGTCAATGGCAGGAAAACATGTCTACTCAATGCCCGCCTTTACAACAGAAATGGATTTGATGTCTATAACAGTCAATGGCAGTGAAATAATTCAATTTAACACATAATGTTTGTTCTTGATTTCTGAGCTATTAAAAAAAAAATTCAATTTATACTTCAGAGACATTTTCCCCCTTTTATAGTCTGAAATAGCCCCCCCCCCGCCCCAAAATAAGGTCATTAGAATTTACTGCATTTTTATTTGAGGTTTCCCATCATTGTAAGCGAATAATGAGTGTCTGTATTTTTCAGTCTTAAAGTACGTCTACCCAAGTTTCCCGACCGTTTGTCTCCTCAAGATGACCCCCCTGCTGTTGCATAACACTAGCAGTGTCTGGCTGCGTTCTATTTGCGTCCATAAACACTGAGGGGGGGCTTCAGGATGCTGACACAGGAAGCAACATCATAAACATGTGGGGAAGTTCATCAGATATCGCCCCATGTCACCGTCAATGTGGACATAGAGTTCCATCTCTCCTTTTTTTTGAAGGACCTCAAGCCAATAATTCAGCAGAACGCCCCGTGGGAAAAGGAACCAAATTGGAGAGCAGAGGTCTCCTCCGTGTCTCCACTAGTCTGCTACCACAGACCGGTCCTAAATACAACCAGATGTCTATGCCATCCATTTTTTGACACATGCAGCGCTAATACCTACTTGCTGAACTCAAGTGCGGAGACCACAGGACATGTCGACGTTTTGATGGGGTACAAATTTGCAAGGAAGATACATATGGGAAAATGCATACAAACATACCATAAGCATGCCCTCGAACTCAACCACACGTGTTTAGTATGTCTTCATTTGATGACTACGTGACATCAGTCAGAAACTAATTATCCATACATTTGAAACGTAGAGTTAAAAGAATACGGTTGAATGAGTCCGTCCCTTTTTGACAAGTTGTCATTAGAAGTGTGGAGAGCGAACGACAAGAGTTAGTCATCTCGTGATTGTGTTTCGAGTGCCTTGGTCGAGTGACTAACAAACACTTAACAGGCTTATACACTCATCCACATGCACCAAATGATTTTTTGGTCATGCCAGCTACTGAATTTAATTTGTCTTCTTCAAATAGACAGTTGTAGTGTCCATGCATTGCTGAGAGTCTTAAAAATAGTGTAGCACTGATTCTAGTTTTTAGCTCCTGGTACCAATTCTGTGGAATCAGCCGATACTGTACCACCAATAAAACCTTTTTTATAATGTTTTCAGATTTAAAAAAAATGGGAAAACCAAGAACAAACATACTTTAAAGTAAAAATAGTTAAATGGAAAACAACAGGCTAAAAAGGCACTATTGATGTAACATTTACAGTTTTTTATAACTATAACCTAAAAAAAATGGCTTTTGGTGGTCCAATAGAAGAAGAAAAAACCTCAAACGCACTTAAGTATTTGTTGCAGGCCCGGCCAAACTGTAACTTATAGTCCGGAAAATACGGTAGATCATGTGCAGAGATACTATATTTGCTTGAAAAAGTCTTCTACCGTAAAAGCAAGACTAAACTATCCTAAATAATATATACAGGGTACAAAAAACGACCTAGACTTGCTTGTTTCGGGGAATAAAAACTCGGTTATGTGGGTGTGTTGCTTTGTTTACGCTTTTGCTGGAAGCGCCGCTGTGCGCCCGCAGTGAAACGAGCCCCTTACAACAATAGCCAAGACATTTGTGGACCGAGTTGGTGACGCAAAAGGAAGAGCATGTTTCTTCAGCCACAGGCAGACCGGTGGCTTTGCGGCCGCCTGCGCGACGGATCGAGATTTTAACGGTGCATTTCAGGGGAAATGCCGGAATGCGCAATCATGAGATATAATCCTCAAGCTTTTTTTGGAAGAGGGACTGAACACAAAAGGCGTAAACAACATCAGCAATTTTTGACTCTTCAAAATACAGGAATTCTTTCCAAGAACTGACCAATGTACCATTCACAATTTTGTCACATAAATAGCATAAACATAAATTAGCAGTTTTTTTGTACTCTGTCCAGAGTTTGTGTCTGTGGCAAAAAAAAAGATGTATTTTATAAAAAAAAAATGTATGTAGATTCAACTTTTTTGTATTAAATCCTAATTATAGGTGTCATTAAATTAGCCCCACCCTTTGGCCTTCAATTAGCTTATGGCAAAAACTCAATGTAAAATGCCACAGAATGGCCAATGATCAACATACATAGATGCATTTAAAGTTTTAAAGTATTTCTTATCTAATTGATTAATGACAATGTGATCATTTCAATGTAAAATACGCAAGCCTAGTTTTAGTGTTGTATCGGCACAATACCACTATTAAAGAAAAAAAAATTACCTTGGATACGAAGCATTCAGCGATGGCCACAGGGTCCGCATTGCATTTTTCCAGGTGGTGAAGCAAATCCCTGAAAAAAAAATTAGATTTCATAGTCATCTGACATGTTCCCATATCACATGAACGCAACTATTCAATCATGGAATAATGCTTTGGGCTATTGTTTCTGACTATTGTATCTTCACAAGTCACACCAGGAAGAGAAATCGGGAATAAGGGCAGCTCGCTGCCTTTGAGAAACTTCCTTGAATTCAAAACCACAGCTCCTGTGTGCACAAAACTATCCCCTTGATGGAAAAGGGCCACTCGTGAAGTTATTGTCTCATGACTAAAGCATGAGGTCACTGCTTTAAACTGCTTTTAAGCCTCCCTTAACGGGCCCATTTCTTTTCTTTTTTGGAGAACGACAGCTGACAAATGACTGGGTGGCAAGGCAGAAGAAGAAAGAATGTTTATGTCCAAAGACCACCATGATGCTCCACTGTCTTTCAAGCTACACACCCCCACCTTACTTATTGCAACTGTTCTCCTTCCTTGAAATCAGCCTGCACGTTCACTTTCATTATGAGTCACCTCTATAGTTAATAAAGGCAAGCGTATTTTACAGGCCGTTTAGTTCAAGCTATTAATCATCCACCAGGCTGACATTTGATCCAAGTTTGTGAAATCAATTCCAAAAATGATCATTAGCAACACTAAATCTTAAGTGCCTGGATGAAAGCTATTTGCCTTCTCGAGTATTACGATAAATGGAGTATAATCTTTAAAAGCCGAACCTGTTGAAGTGGTGAATGTCCTTGATGTTGCCAAATAGAGAGCCTTTATCCTCGGAGCTTAAACCTAGCAAACCCTGGTTGTTGATATTCTCCATGTAGTCCTGCAAGGAGAAAGAAGAAAAGATGGATTATTCCCCAATGGGTTCAATAAAGTTTTCTTTGACACATTTCTGTACTGCTGTTATACAGTTTCACAGTAAAGTAACAATGGCGAACCAATGGCGTTACCTTTCACCTTGCACACATTAGGAATGGCCGCTGACTATTAATCTGAACTCCATAATAAATTAGGCTATGTCTTCAGATGTCTAATCTATAAAATCATGCAATAAAAGCGCTCATCTTCAGAGTTAATCATCCACTTGCCCCAGATTCAAAGTCAGTCAGCCGACATTTCCACTCACTTCAACCTTTGCAACCTTTTTGTGGATTGAGATAAAGATGAAAGAAAATCACAGTTTCAGTATTGCTTTGTTTAGATAAATGAACAATCAACACATAAATTCATCCCAGGGCATCTCCTTATTTTTTTAGGTTTCACTTCCGATCCAAGCCAGTGTTTTGCCATTACGCATTATATTCCGCTTTACCCTCTGTAGCCTGTAATTAAAGTCAATAAAAATAATGTGTATAAAACTCAGAATCTGACAGGCACCGCTTCTTTTGGCAGTAATGCTTCTCTTGCTCTTCTCTCTTAATGACAGATGGGTTTCAGCATTAATTGTTTCTGTTGCTACAAGCAATTTAAGTACAAAAAAAATACAGTTAATCCATGAAGAATGTTTAAACGGTGATTCAAATTAATTCCCGGATAAAAGTGCACAATGAGAAAAACGTCCTGTGACTTTTTTTAGGTTATGAAATCAGAAATGAGAGAGAGTGAAGTTGTTTTTAAAGCTGCCAATAAAAACATCTTGAAATAAACTGCGACCATTTGACTAAGCACTTAAGTTTGTATTCCCACAAGCAAAATTTTGTTATGACATGAGCGCTAATCAACAATGATACCAAGTGATAATAACAAAAAAAACTTAAATTATTGTGCATCACCAGTGAATCTAAGGTTAGAATATTGTTTGGTCATTCATTTCTGTTTCTGCTTTGTGTGTTTTTTGTGTTTTGTTTTGCAACCACATTCTAAAAGTGCAGTTTATGGGACTCAAGCCAGGGGCCATGTTTACAGGGGCTCATGTTAAGATGTAATGGTAGGTAGCGTGTAGGGCAATGCTTTATTAGTCACAGGGTCATGGATGTGACCCCTTTTGACCGATTCACTCAGCGCGTTCCCCTCCAGCCTGAGGATGACAATGGCCAAGGCAAACGCGTACACCTCTCTGAAGTTACACTCCCTGCAAAGCAACATGTACCAACTTGATACACTCTAGTGTTAAGCATTAACCTCTAAAGTGCACACTCATTTATAACCCAAACACTTTACTCTACAGTGTAGTAGGAAGTCATTATTCATGACAATTCCTTGTGTAAACAACCAGATTATCGAACTTTGAAAATGTCGCAGCTGACTTCTAAACATTAACTTCAAAAGGCCACCACACATTTCAGGTGTCATGGTGCAAAAAAAACCAAAAGGTTGCACCAGTCTGGTCAGGTTTCATTGCCAACTCTGATTGAGCAAGATTGCAAAAGGAGTACTGAGTCTGCAAAATTAAGACAGCCTTGCGAAATAGATCATCATAGAGCTAATCAAAGTGATTTTCTTCTTCTGTAAAATCTACACACAATGATATTCTTGGAGACTTGCTTCCTCCGCTGACCCACTTTTCAATTTATGATACATATTTCAACTCGTCGCACGATAACTACAACAATTCTCGACTACCCTTTTCCATTGAGTCACCTGTCCTTACCTTGTCATCAATTTCAACATATTTTTATCTCAATTTAAATAATTTGGGATTTTGGTGAGTCTTGACAAAATGGTTTTAATTTTTTGTCATACATTTTATTGATGAGTGTGTAAAGCCCAGTGATATTGGGACTCAAACAGTACTACATTCGCGCAGGAACGGTTTGACATATAGCTATGGCCACCAACTTCACCCCTGCTGAAAGAACTGAGCCCATGGGAGTCTGGGTAAATATTTGTCTTAACTCTGCCACACCCTCTTTGCTCGCAGGAAGCAGCATGGACTCGGGGATTATGGAAGAGGGGGTTGCAATAATGCAGGCTTTGGTGACCATCAAATGGATGTTAATGTTGCTAGCCGATACAATCAGCCCTCACTGGAACTGATATTAAAAAGGCAAGGAAAGTTTCAATTCACATATATCCTTACATCCTGTTGAAAACTCTCCTGCCATGTAAAGATGTAGTCCAAGACTGGGTGGTCCGTTAATGTAGACTGATGGTGGTCTGTAGGCAGGCAGTAGAGAGTGATTAAGTGCAGCGCTTAAGCCCTCTTCTGTGTTTTCTTAACCTGCTGTAGACACTCTTATCTCATAGCTAAATCCCTCTTCCTAGACTCCTGTCGAGCTGTCCCTTTTCCTCACCTCTGCATCCGAAAAGGACAAGGGGAAATATGAAGGAACGCCAGAAGGCGGAACATCAATCCAAAATGTCAGGGGCAAAATTCAATGCCCCTACTCATCCTGGCTCCTGTGTATACATTGTTCCTGTTTTGGACCATCTATGAAACTGGACACTTAGGGTACGAATCAAGCCAGTTTCTAGTCTAGTTTGGGAAGGGATCAGTCATTTAAAAATAAGACTGATTCTGGCAGTCCTTTTTGTTAGACATGCTTTTGTTGTTTCCACAGAAAGCAGAAGAAACTCTAAGACGTAATTATTTATCGCCGCCAGTTTGTGCACAAAATGCCCAAATCATGCTTTCAAGAATGATGTTGTGTGTAGTCCAGTCATGTTTTTCATGTTGCTGGCTTTCCACTCTACTGCTGTTTTGTAGGATGCAAAATAGGTGGTGAGTCAACTATTGAATTTCACAGTATCAAGTATAAGGAAATAATAACGTTTTTGGTATTCACGAGTGAAGATCAAAACTCATGACTCATTTCACGTGGGTTGTTGCACTAACTTGCAGTCATTGCCTTTGTCGAAGTTCTGGTTCTACTGTTATGGCTCTGATGAGCAAAATGCACATAAACTGTGTTAAAATGGCATCAGGTTTGATTTATGTTTCCTACTTCTCTCTAGATGTTTATGATTTTGCATATTCTTGATGTTTGTCCCATAATCCAATCAATTATCTCGTGGTTCTCAATTTGCACCATGCTGGTTAAATTATTTATCTTTGAAGTAAAAGCATGTCGTCACAAATAAATAATCACCATAGAATGAAAAAGTCTATGGCACTTTGTATGTGGGTTAAAGCATACAAAAACAAAACTATAAATTTGATTAAAAACTGGTAAACAGGAATGAATAACAGATGTCACATTTGCTCAACACATTTGAGACTAAGAAAGAGACAATAACACAGAGGAGGGATCAAGCAAGGTGAGCCCAAGCTATCCAAACCAAAGTTGGGGAATGTCTTAAAGCTGATAAACAAGATCCATTCACCTCTTTTAAAAAGCCCCATTTGTATAAACATGTGTGTACAGTGTGTGTGTGTGTGTGCCTGTGTAAGCGTATGTCTATACACGTTTTCAATGTGCGCCTGTTCCTGCAGTACAAAGGCACCGGTGTCGTGTAACTCAACCGAACCTGAAGGCTGCAAGCACAGGTGACCCTATTGTGTTGAAAGTTTCTGACCGACAACAAGCGGCGGTGTGTGTGTGTGTGTGTGTGTATTTGTGTGTCACGTGTGTGACACGAAGCACCGAGACCCAAAGCATGTCTGTGTGTCTTTGTTATTAGCTGATTCATAATCCATCTCACACTCCTAAGAAGGTCAAAGTCAGCGATCCGGTGGACTAAAACATTTACAACCGTCACGCTAGACTTAACTGACTTTGACCTCTGGAGAGGATAAGCACTATAAAATGGACAAGGTTCTGAATTCTTCTCATATTATAGGAGCTAAAAGTGATGTGCAGTATGTGTAAGACTTACTTCCACAATGCTCCTCAGGTCCTGGACATAGGTTCTCTCTGTGTCCAGTATCTCCTGCACCACACGGTCTACGTACGTCCGGGGTCCTTGCACCTGACTGATTCTTTCTTCGCCCCTGTCCAGATCAAGCTCCGGTTCTGAGTGATCTGTCGGTGTCTGTTCCGTGCCCTTCCTCCCTGGCTCCCTTCCTGGTTCCATTCCTCCATCATCCCTGGGGACCTCCTCGCTACATCCCAGCTGCTGGGTGGGAACCAGTTCCAAACGTATAGCCCCGGAGTCCTGGTCGGAGTTCACTGGGTTGCAGTTGGGGGTATGGACGAGGGTAGAGCGGCTGCCCAGCGAGCAGTGGCTATCCCGGGAGGAAGCGGAGGACGAAGTGGAGCTGTAGCTGACGGGTCTTTCGCCGCTGTCAGGAGAGGAGTCCATGCTGTGGGCCGAGCAGTAGCGCAAGGACGCGTAACGGAAGGCCGGGTTACGGAGGCAACGGTTGGGGATGTCGCTGGAGCTCAGGACCGACTCAGAGTCCGGGACTTCAGGGACAGGGGGCAATGCATCGGGTAGATAACTGTAGTCGTCTGAAAAGAAAGAAGGGAATCGTGATGAAATTGAAAAGACACACTGTATTAAAAAGCCCAAACAAAAGCACGTTCACATTCTCCACAGATCTGCTTACAAACATAATTCCTCACATTCCAGCTGACCACAACCAAGGTGACCAGCTGCCAAACCATGAGCGCTAACTGTTTTGCCGCTGAAAGAATTCTATCAGGATGAGCCAGCAGCTACCACCATGCCAAGTGAGATAATCCACTCATTAAAAGGAATTCAGAGCATTTAGATGAAGAGATGTATTAAGATACCGCACAGTCTAAATCTCAGCACTCGGCGAAAGCAATGAATGAGAGGCCTATTTTCCTAAAAACAGGCAGGTTTATGTTTGTGGCTATTTCGCGTCAGGACGGTGCCAAACTGGCTCTTAGCCTCGTGTCCGTGGACGGAGCCTTTTAGATGGGATCACTAAAGCTTGGAACCCCGCAGTCAAGACAGCTAAAGTGAAAGCACTCCCACTAAATGAATCAGATTAAACATCACCATAACAACCACTGACATCTCCAAAGTTTCTGCAGTCTGCAATCGCGTTACCGTGGTGGCAACGTGTCCGAAATGTCAGATATTCCGAACACTGACCTAAATAGTAAAAACTAACAAACCATCTAAGTAATCAACCGTCAATCATAAAACTTACGTTTCCTCGTCATAGCGGCTCACTTATGATCCCTCAGGTCCAGTATTCCAGTAACACGCCGACATGTGATGCCCTTTGCGCCGCCCTCTACCTGCCAAACGTCTGAGGCTTTTTCACATCAAAGCGACCGAGATCACACACTCGCCTTCACAAAAAAAAAGAAACATGAAACGGAGCGCAACCTCAAAAGGAAGCTATACCATACACACACTCTCACCTTTCTAGTAAGTACGTAAGAGAGCTCTCTGCCACACTGAACTGGTATATGATGAGAGTATCACTGCTTGGACTGATAGTGGCAACTGCAACTGGAAGAGGGACCTACAAGCTAAACAATCTATAAGCAAAACTGCTGACACACCACCCTGTAAAGTTGTTGTTGCATGTGCCTCATCCATTTAAGATAGGTCTATAAATCTACTGAATTATTGCACGAGTGCTTCCAGAAGAATATACAACGGCGTAAAGTAGTTCAAGCATCCCTAACTTGAAGGGATATTCCTATTTTCTGAGTCCCCATCTTTTTCTCATTCATTCTTTGATAAGAAAAGCAGGAGATAATCTAGTTTGGTGGAGCGTCTTCTAAAACAAAACAAAAGTACACAAAGACAAAGGGCTACAATATCAGTGATGGTGATATTAATGGCTAACTGACCATTTCCTTTGCCCTTTAACAAATATACATACACAGTCCCACGCTCTTGCTTATCAGTAGAGCAATATACCTAAACTATGGCATGTGTGTGTGTGTGTGTGTGTCACTTAAACCACCGATTTATTGCGAAGGAGATAAGACTAAGTGAGTTAATGACCCTTCCATTAGGTATCCTATTTGGACATGGGCAGGCAGCGGGCACGTGTATTAACACACTTTTAAAGGGTTTCTAATGTCCACAAGACATTTTAGCATTTTCCTTATGTGGGTCACTCAAAAAACTAACGATGGACACATTTACAGCCAAAGCATGCATTTTTTTTTTTTTGGGGCGGTGAAACCTAAACATGAAGTTGCTCCATCTTGTGTTTGCCCAAGCCCCCCTTCCCAACTTACAGCTTCATGTTTGGAACCCACCCTGCACGTTTCCTGGGTGAATTGGCTTGTGTACACACACATAGGGCGACATACAAACGCAGAGCTAACACAAGCCAGATCTGGTTACCCCCCCTTCCAGATTATATTCAGCCTGATCCGTGTAACTGATCTCTAATTCGGCTGTTAAGCGTACAGGTTGGGACTTTTCCCCTTCCGTGTGTATGTGTTTGTTACCTACCACACCAGAAAAGATAAATCGGTGAGTCATCTCAAGCTGGCGTAGCAACCCGGGCTTGAATCTCTGCCTTTCATTGAGTTTGACAAAAACAAAGAGCACAGGGGTTTGCGGTTGGAGGTGGGGAGTCGTGTGGACCAGGCAGACAACTTTAATATGTTTAACATCAGGCCTGTCTGGAGCCAAAGCAGCAAGAACCATCAAACTGACAATGCAGCACTCCACCAACACAGAAAGCAGCCAAATGATGAATTTGAGTCTTGCCAATTGGGAAAACAACTAGTAATTCAAAAAGTCTTTTCCCATATTGATGTTCTAACACACATTTTCTAGGGCAATTGTGATCATTACTCACCAAAAGTGGGAGTCTTGTTATTTCACGTAAAGTATTTAAGAGTTCACCAAGTCATTTCTGTCGAGGTTTGAACTCAGCTCAACCTACATGTCACAAAGTCAACAACCAACTGCAAAGATGCAGTGTGAGACTCCTCTACAGCTTTTCCACCAGTCAGCCACTTGTGTTACACTTCACCTCGCCGCTCAATTGCACACTTTATGGCCTAAGTTGAAGTGCTCTTTATTCTCAGACCGGCCGGCACACCGCGAGCCCCTCGTCTGTTTACGGCCCCCTTTGAAGACGATTTGCGAGTGGCCTACGGCGGACAGGTGAAGAAGATCTGCTCAAGAGATTTCAAATCAAAATAGCTGAAAACAATGTTACTAAGGTAACAGGGCACTTTGTTTCATAGCTGGAATGAATTGAAGCTGTAAATATGTGAAATATTCTACAACGAGTGGCCTTCGGCGTTTTCCTGCCATTCAATTTGTCCTCCATTTCCCATCATTCAAATGCGCAGTAGGCATATTACCACAGTGCATTCCCATGGGGGCGGACCACGTCTCTTAAATCATATAGTTTTACTGTGTAAAAATACCCATACGCTGCATTTGACTATGGACCACCAAGTGGAACACATGCAAGGGTACTCACAAATATGAGAACATAAGTGTGCACTCTCACGGTTAGCGGGGAGTGATTGACTTGGAGCACAGACAAAAAAAATCTAGTGTCCTTTTAGTACTTTGATATTGAACGGACAACACACGGTCAAGTGAAAGTTGGAATTGGTGCGCTTGACACAATGTTATTTGCCACCAGCTGACCACTAAAATACAGCTCGGCGGAGTCCAAGAACATTACTCGCACGATTGCTTTTGAATATTATACGGTGCAAAACAACACATAAGAAAGCCAAATAAAACAAGGGTGAAATGTGAGAAATGATCAGAAGAGCGCCAACCCAAGTATGTAGTATAGAGGATGAAAAGAATCCATTCCAAGATGCTGGTTAACCACGTTTCCACACAGAAAATAAAGAAAGTTTAAATGCATTTTGCTCCAGGATAAACGGTCACGGTACATGTATTGTTTTAAAGGCCAGAGATTTTTTTCTGAATACATTATAGTGAGACTCTGCAAACATGCATTTTTGGGCCCAAAGATTCAATTATTCACATTTGTTTTGGGTCATAAAAAAAATCTATCTCAACTCCCCCATACTTTATCAGTATGTGTTCTAAATTTTGGAGGTAAAATATTTAATAAACAGTGCCTCTCATTGCATGCTATGAGCCTTCCATAATTATTATTATGATATTCAGCCCAACCTAGGTAAAGATCACATGTTCTTTTTCTAGGTCAACTGAGCTCATGTTCAAAATACGCAACATAAGAGAAGATACAGTAATATTGCAAAAATGTGGAATATGTACAAGAGGGAGAAAGAGGCCCGAAGAATGAAAGTGGGAGGACAAAAAGGTCAAACGCCACCCACACCCAATGCCCCCCCGCTTTATGTTTCCCTTTCCCATCCAAAAGAAACCGGCATTTTGAAACCATTCAGCATAAAGTCCAAATTTGTCGTCCTCCCCCCACAATAGAGACGCAGGCTTGATTTCAATTGACGCTAAGGACCTTGAGGTGTCACTCAGGATTTCACAGGAGCGCCCAGAGGTTTGGGAATAACAGAGGAGAGTGGGCAGAGGTGGGAGAGGCCAAGGCTGGGATTGTACTCAGGAGGTGTGGTTTCCTGCATGGAGCAATTTCTCATCTGTCCTAACAAAGACCTGTTGCTGACTAGATAATCCATCAGGTTTATTTTTGTGGAAAATATTAAAGCTCTTGCTCGTCGTTCCTCTGTTTTCATAATATACAAATCAATTGATCACTAGTTTGTCACTAAGAGACGTCCAGTTCTTTTGAACGGGAAGGTTGGCAGTGGTTTCTGCCAATCCCTCCCATTTAAAATGGATTGGACTTTAAGCCCAGGCAATGGGAGCCAATAAATTAATTTGGAGAAATACAAAGACTTCTATTCTATGATTTATTTATTACTTTATAGTTTTTTTTAAGTTTTACTTTTAAAGCAACACTATTAAAATGAAGTACTTTTTGTCAAATAACATAAGTTTGTATTGCGAAAAAGAACAAAACCAACTTTACATTTAATTACAATCTTTCTAATGATTTTTCAAAACTAGTGCACACATTTTAAAGGTCACCATATATCTAATATTTACTAGTGTGGCTTTACTTTGAAGGCCTGATTTAAAACAGGATGGATTGTGCCAATGTCTTAGTCATCTCTCATGATTTTTTTTTACCCAAAAAAAACGTGGGAGTTATTGTTGATAATAAAAAGATTCCATTGTGCAACATTTCTTGCTATGTATTGAACTTTTTTTTGCCTTGTGTAAGAAACAATTCAGTGTGTCAGGACTTGATTAAAAAAATATTATGAGAATGGCTAAAGTAAACATCCACACAGAAGTTTCAAAATATCCTGGCAAAGAAGGATAAAGGTCAACATGCACAAACACGATGAGTGATAAATTCCTTAATTAGATTGCACTGTCTTACTTTTAGCGTTGATAAAATCCCCAGTGTGTCGCCCGGGTGGGAAAATGACCCAGCACAAAGTTACAGCGCCTATTTTTAGGGACCGCCACCCTTTCAGGACACCCGTGCGACCTTTGCCTCGTTCTCTGACCTGATTGGATTTCAGCCCGGTGGAATACCTCGGCGCCGTGTCCAACCCCTGACATTTTCCACACACTTAAAAGAGGGCTTATTGATTGGAACAAATGATTCCAAAAGGGACGTGCCCTCTGTTTTGACCCTTCTTCACCCACTCATGCAGTAGCTTGCCTGATGATGTGATGTGGTAACGGGGGGGGGGGGGTCAAAGGGCAGAGAGGCATGGACGGAGGGCTCACTATTGTCTCCATCACCTCAGAACCAAATAGTTTGCCCTAAACAGTAATTATATCCCCCCTTTTCCCTTGCTTTGCCATTTGTACCCCTCCCCCCCAGCCTTCCCCAATACGGTTACCCTTAAGGCTCTAATTTGGGTCACCGGCTGCAGAATGGCATCCCAAACTCCCAAGAGAGGAAGCTGGCACATATTGTCTGTCAGAGCAATAAGCTGTTAAACTCATAAAACTGTTGTCGTGGCTTTGATTAATTTATTGGCACAACAGATGATTTTGGACTTACACAATAAAATGTATTGTATTTGAGAGGGCCTCTTTTTGGTCCACCATAAGGATCAAACCCCCCTGCTGACTTTCATGTACAGCAATTTGTGGTTGTTGTTGCTATACAATATCAAAAGGGATGTAAAAATAGGTTTTAGGACCAAGCCAACATTTTCCCACAGTTGGAGTAAAGCTAGATGCTACTTATATCCCTAATTAACATTTAAAGGGGTTCTTTTGAATGCAACTTTTAATCTAACATAGCATTAAACCAGTTTGCAAACTCATGAGGATCTTTGGAGACATCACAATGCTGCTTTTTAACTTACTGTCTCACATTAATAGGTTTCATTGTCTCAAGATCTAATCCCAAAATAAGGAAGTAGATTTGAGTGCTTTGAAAAAAGTGATGTCAAAAAGTTCTCCCCAAATTTGACCAAATGCACATAGTAATTAAAAATCATGCAAATTTCCCACTTGGTCAATTCAAGTCAATAAAATATCATTTTAAAGATATTTTTTGAGTCAAATGCATTACATTAAGAAATTGTCTTATGTCCTTAAAATTCTGCTAATGAGGAACAGAAGTGAAATCTTTTTTTTAAATGCAACAGTTAACAAAATTTCACTTCTTAAAAAGACATTATTGACAAGATTTGCCCAACCACAGAAGACCACATCCTGCAGCTGTTCACTCTAAAATCAGCTTAATATAACAATCAGATTGAATTCATCAAGACCATGTGGACGTCTCACACTCGAGCACAAACCCTCAAATGTCTTAAAAACTAAACAAAAAAACTTCTGGCTTTAAAGTCAATTCAAATGAATATCGCAAATAGGAGAACTGACACATTTCTTGTTGAACCTGTGAGCCTTTCAACACCCTCTGTGAGGAAAAAAAGCGCTTCATCCAACAGGCCGGACGCTGTGGTGCCACTTGGCACACAGCTGTCAACTGAGGACAAAATATCACATGCACACAGCAACAAATAGCAACACGGCCAACGATCACAGCAACTAATCATGCAGTAAACTTGCATGTGATGTTTAAACACTCCAGAGAAACTCTTTATCACCATCAATAATCTAATCCCATGACCTTTTCCCCACCATTTAAACCAGGCTACAAACTCAGTTGTGGTGCTTACCGGTCGGCATGATGACCAATAAAACTTTTCAAAGCAATCTAGCGGAGGCGTTCACATAGTCCAAGTATTCCCAGAAGTATTTCCAGCAATTCCAGCATTCTTCCTTTCATAGTGAGTCCTTTCTCCCGGGAGCAAACGTGTGGAGTCCACTCATACATACACTGACTGGCGGGCTGGCTACTGTGTCCTTTTGCCTCAGTGCAATTGTGAAGCGGATCCCTTCCTCGCCCTGCTCTTCATCCTTCCCTCCCGTGGCAACGCATCCACCGCACGCATGAGTGTGTGTGTCTAAAAGCGTTCCCGAGCGCCTTTGAATGCATGCGTGTTTCTGGTTGTGTGAATGGCCTCTGCTCCTTCCCCGCTGGCTCCTTCCCCTCCCCCTGACTCCGCCTCCGCCCGGCTCTCCCAAGCAAATATGACAAGGAGTTCCCCATTAAGTTCTCTCCTGCCTCTTCATCTTTCCTCCCCACGTCCCGAGTTCACGTACGAGCAGAGCGGAACGATTAGGGGAGAGATCACAGGCTTTACGGGGTGCGCTTGACCGGTAGTCCAGTCGGAAACAAAAGATCCTGGTTCCGAGGCGAGAGGCGGCATTGTGTGGAAGATCAGAGAAAATTCAGTACAAAGAAGGGTAAGAAAAGACATGGGAGGAGGTGTGGGGGACACATCATGTACATGAATGTTAGGGTTGGGGGTCAAAGAAATGACCCATGTCAAAACCAGTCCCAGACTATGATCAAACTCTAAAATGTAATTGATTATAGTATGCCGCCTTATACTGAATTCATATATAAGAAATTCATTCAAATTTATGATATCGCTTTACTTACTTAGGCTGGTTGTACAATGAACTGCTCACAACCAACATTTAAGGATATTTTAGTTTTGAAATCGCTTATAAAACTCATCTTTCATACATTGGCGAAAACTAACAACAGTTGGCTACCTTGACCAGAATTCAAATCTTGCTGTCAGTTGGGTAACACAAAAAAACAAGATTTAACTCTTTCAGTGCCATTGACAACGACAGACATCCAATCATGTGGCTCTTAAAAACTTAAGTCTTTAAATTAGTTTGTCCCTAGGAGATGTCCAAACCATTTTAACTGTAAACAAATGTTAATTCACTGCCATCCCTCCTATTTCAAATGAATTTGACATCTATTACTGTCAATGGCAGCCTAACGAGTTAAAATCATTTTTGATTATATTTTTTTCTACTGCATTCTACAGATTGGCAAAAAAGGTTCATGTTAAAATGTTCAAGTAATCCCTAAACAATGGAAAAGAATGGGTTGTAAAGTCTAATAAGGTTCTTGTTTCCCACATGTAAGAGCATTTGATCTGTGAAATAGTAAATACATACCAAAAGAGAGCTATGCAGTATAGCAAGACAGCATCTTCAAGATTTTTGAGTTACAAGCCTAAAGTTGATTGATGAGGGACTTCAAATCCTTCACATCAGTTCATAAAACAAGATACATGTCAAATCAAGTCAATTGAGAACAAGATAAATCCAATGTAAGACAAAGGGAGACAAATTAGCATGAGAGAAGTTGAACCTTGTAAATCCAGGAACTCGTGTACTTTTCTTGGGGTGCTGCAATCACAATCGAGGCGCATTAGACAAGAGAAAGAAGCGTATGTGTCTCTTTAAGGAGAACAATAGTGTTGACGAAGACAGACGGCGAAACTGAGGGATTGGTCCCAGCAGCATGGGGCCTCTCCCCCAGCTCCCTGGCGATACAATAATCAAGACCCCGTATACTATTCTGTGGACCCCAAGAAGCGTGACCTCTGAATTTAATGGCCTGAAGGTCCATTGACCCGCGAAGGCCTAAAAGCTCCACTCCCAATCCAAACGCCCCCCTCCGAGCGTAATGAGCACCTCGAACTTTAGTAAACACACACGGCGGCGACAGTCCCAACGCCTCGCTTCAGTCGAGCGTGACCAGCTGATGACAGAAAAATGCAGCGACGTACTGCCTTATCTGATGGCCCATGGTTGCTCCCGAAGAATGTCCACCTCAGAGCTACATTAGTTCAGTTTCACAACACATAAGGCAGATAAATTGGTCAATGCTTATGGCTACCATTGACAGAAATATACGTCTCGTCCATTTTAGACTCCAAGTCAAAATCCCTGGATGAGTTAAAATGTCCTACTCGCCCTGCCCTGACATACCCTAGTCTTTCATGTCCTCCCCCTTTTGTCGCATCTATTCCCATCAATTGCAGTCAAAGATGCCAATCCCAATGTAAAGAGTCTTATTTAATAGATTGGAAATAAATAGAATTGTTTTTTTCTGATGTTTTGTAATGGAGAGAAACATAAATAAACCCCAATGTTTCCAGGAAGTGGCTACCTGACATAGAGCAGTCATTTTACCGATGCCCGAACAATTTTACCCAATCAAATGTGGGTATCCCAAATCTCTTGCCCTTCCACGTGATGTCATTAATACATATTTTCATAAATCTTCAACCCATATTCGATCTACCAGTCAAATATTACATTTTTTTGCCATACTGGTTTGCTGTGTTGGTCATCTCGAGTGACTTCTTTTGGCTATACAGTAGTTCTCCGAGCATCACTATGGTAACAACAAACGTTCCACCCTTAGGGAAAGTGTCATGATGTGAGGATCCAGCCAATAAGATGCTTCATTCCCCATCAGACTGCCCAGTGTTTACACACACGGCCTATTCAACATTTACTGGAGCACACATACGATGTTTGCTTGTGAACCGCGTAGTAAGCTGAAGTTTGAAGCTAACGTCTTTTCCTAAGTGTTTAAGTGCGTGTAACGAGACAAAAAAAACACACACACCAGTGTATGACATATACGAGTCAATAAGACACGCAGAGAGAACGGATGCGAAGAATGAGTGAGACTGTGACTAATGGCACGGGTTTGCGGGTGGTGGAGGTTCGAGAGGGCATTCATATACAGTTTCCCCCTCCCTTGGAGCCCCTCGCTGTGCTTGTCACCGGCAAGATGGATCATCTACTGACACACATCGTTTTCATTCCATAGACAGACACACACAAAATTCACAAGGCTCATTGTTAGCACAATCTTCCTAGTCTTTGCCTCTTAAATTCTTTTAAAACCTTAATACTAGAGCACCATTACCACCTACTTCTGAATTTCGTTTTTTTCCCTACGTAACTGCCTCAAATAATGAACTTGACATATTAGGAAGAATAAGAGTTTAATTCGATCCATCAGTTCAAGTATTGAATAATTGCTTGAATCGTGTATCGATGACGCTTTGCCAGATTTTATCGCACCAGATTCCCAGTTGGTATTCCCCAAGCTTTCTCCTGTCCGTTTACAGTGCCAAGACAAGTCCAGGAATTTGGGAGTCTTACTGTCATCCTCAAAGAGATTTCAGTTTTAAAAGTATCAGAGTCCAAAGGGAAATGAAAGGAATGTCCGGCAGACTGAAACTACACACAATGGCATCCTGACAATAACTATTGGGGTGGCACCGTGGCTGTACTGTAGGAAAGGCAAAACTGATAGCAGATTACACTGTAAAAAAAAGTGTGTCATGTTCTAAGTATAAGCATACTTTGTGAACAACTATTCCAAAAATCCATGACGCATTCGCTTTGCTTTATAAAATGTATGCTTCCCGCACGAGTTAAGAGTTAAGCGTGAGACAAGTGATTTACTACGTGTTCTTAGATCCTATATTTTCTTTCCACAGTTGCTATGTTTTAGGGGTATGTGAGTTATTGAGCGTATACAGTGGCGGATATGCGGAGGAAGCTCTGTTTGGCCTGAGATTAAAAATGCAACATGGGGGTCCAACTTCAGGAAAAGGAGTCCAGCAGAGCGGGGAGCGAGGGACTTTTCAGCCATCAAAGGGAAACACGTGACACATACTAAAATAACATCATAAGTGTTCATGCTAAAACTATGTCACCTACGATCAAGTAAAAATTTTGTCCAGAGTAATAAATAAAGTAGGTATTTTCTCATCTGCTTTCAAACTAAATTTGAAGCAAAAGTAAAAACTCTACATTGGTTGAAAATATCTAATTGACTGAATGCATAGATCTAATTAACATGGTGCTACAATGGTGTCAACCACTGTCAGCCACAATAAATCTGTCCCCTCGGTGTGTGTCCCATTTGTCGCTGTCCCAGTTCAACAGAATGGGGACGTGACGGTACCCAAATCGGTAGCAGAATGACCCTGTGCTTCAGGTAAAGATAGAAAACCTTTTTAAATAAGCAGGTATAGATTTTTAAAGGATGTGCTGGTTATCTTAAGAAAACAAAATGTAACAGAACGACTTCTTAACTGGCCTCAGAGGGCATGGGAATCCAAAGAGTTAAATAATATGTGTTATTCTGCCATGCTGTCTAATTAAACCAGTAAGGTAACGGGGCATTTAAGCTAAATTGAAAGTTAGGACTCCACAATTGAAGAGGTCCAAATATCTTTGATGCAAAAGCTCCATACTGTAAATCTATTCCTGGAACAGACAAAATGAGCTCAGTTTGGGGTCTTGCACTTGGACAACACTCATTATGTCGCCATCGTAAAGACAATGACAAGCTGTCACTCACCTCAGGGCGAACATTCCCAGGACTACCCTTGCCTCTGAAGCCAGTAGCGCAGTATCCTTTCATGTGATAATCCCATGTCCGAGGGTTTCAACAGTAGCACTTTTTAAAAGCAGACATGGTTGGTCTTGTTAAGGCGGTCCGATAAGTGCTCCACACCTGTATGAAGTCAGCTTCGATAGCTTGGGACGCTGGGGCAAAGTGAGAGAGCCTGGGAAGTGGTTGAGCGGGGATGGATATGATGGAAGCGACAAAAGTGACTGCCTACTGACTGGGAGGAAGAGGAGGAGGCGGTGGGGAACACAGTGAGAGGAGCTCGTGAATCCGAGCAGCCCACTTCCTGACCAATTACTGCTGCAAGACTGGCTCCTCTCACTTTGACTTACCAACTGGCCTTCGTGCTCCCCTTTCCTGGGTTTGTGCGGTTGGGGGATGGATGCAAAGACGAGGGGAGCAGCCAGGACTGCGGTGGGCAACTGACCCAAAATGTGACAAGGGCGATTCCAATTTATGTCTTTAAGTCATGTGGAAGAGGAAAGGAAAGGAGGGCATGCTGCCAAACTAATTTCTGACTTGGACACTGAGATCTGGTCAGGATCATCGACTACATTGGAGATGGAATGAGCTAACTCAAGACTCAAAGTCTTGATTTAAGAAAATTCGCCTGTGAATATTCTCATTTCGTTAACAGAGCATTGATTTGACAGTCAAACAGTCCTGTTTTGATTGTTCTAGGAGTTTTAGTGCAAGTACAAGATAATTCTTGATTAGGTCCTCCTAGGTGCAGAACTCGAGTTGAGTATGGTGACGGGTCTTGAGGAAAAACTGACATGAGACCAAACCAGGTCTTGATCTGGAACCAGTAGAAGCCAGGGGACATGACTAGACTAGGACCATAAACCAGAACTGTCCAGCTATGATCAATTCGATTTCCTGAGAACCAACATGAATTAATTTGGATGTGTAAATCTTAGATTAGATTAGTAAAGCATACTCCTCATTGGTGCTATACTAAGAACCAAGCTAGCTGAGACAAAGACTTGCTCGGGACCAAAGATGACCAAGACCAAGAGAAAACCTTTTGTTATCAAAATGTAGACAGAATATAGTCATTAGACCTGTCATTGCGGTCATTGCATCTTGAGTGTAAAAACACTACTCATCAGAAGGGAAGGAATTCATAATCATTGACTCCCAAAACTGGTCCCTACTTAACAGCAAAAAATAACAGCCAGTAAAGATTAGGAATCGGCCATCTTGGAGGCGCAAATGCAACCTCCTGTTCTCAATTGTGCACAAGTTTGTGATCATTGTGTGTGTGTGTGAGGGAGACTCATGTGTTCATTGTTCTGCCTCCCTAAACCGAGGAGGACGGAGGAAAGTCCCCTCCATGGGAGTCGGTGGCTGCTATTCCTGCCTGCTTCCTGACACGGATAAATGTTATGAACATTTGTGCTGTGTTTTTCAGTAAAAACAGAAGTGCACATGTTTACTTTGCATTTGCAGATGGTGTGACACTTCCATATGCATAGCTTCAAGTCAATTAACCTTTGCCGTCAGGTGAACGGTGTAAACAGAGACGCTGTGGCTCAACAGCAGGCTGCTATTATCCCAAAAACCTCTAAAACCCACAAACAACTACATTGCGTCTTAGTAAGTTAAAGCCTCACCTTGCACTTTTAAACGGAAACAAATGGAGATAAGCTGCCTGATAATCATAGATTTTCTAAAATGATCACAAATTAGCTTGTCAAAAGACGGTAAATTCATTTTGTAACCCTTCCCATGTTTCTGCAAACAACAGGAAGAATAATCACTGCGCTGCTCCACCCTATTTCCTGCACGTCTCATTTAGTTGTTTACAGATAGAACTATCAAACAGGATGCAAGATCATTAGGCAGGTGAATCATGCTCATGTGACAGCCATGTTGACAACATAGATATCAGTGATGTCATTGTCCCTTTTCTCGGACCACCAGAGGAATACAGTATGATGATCAGTACAGGAAATGCTGACATCTTTGCTGTTTTGCTGCTTACGTCTTTATCACGAACTCCTTTCATGAGTCACGAGTTCGCCAAGATAAAGTAAGAGAGCCTTAAAACAACCTTTGGTTATAGGTAATGAATGACACGTGATGTCATAGTCTGAAGAAGTTGATCAAGAAACAATTAGGTCCTTTTGCTAGTCTTCTGACTTAAACCCAACAAAGTACCAATAGGGGAATCTTAAGCCTATCTAAGTGGCAACTGGTAAATTTAAAAAAATCCCTCTACAGGTCGGTTTAGCTTTTTGAACAGAGAGCCTTTAACAGCGACCTTGACATCTTAACCCATACGCATATAAAAATTCACATCCTTGAACCCCCCCTAAGAAAAAAAATGGACCAACATGCCGCTGAATGAGCCCGACTGTGTTGCCTACCTCCACTAAGAGCAAGTTGGACGGTTCAACTACAGCCTCCTTGTTATTCTTGACACAAGTCATGCTTTTCATCTTAATACTAAACACATGAACTGACCGTAGCAAGGGAGCCACGATCAGCTACGAACTTCAAACCACACCAGGAAAAAAAATCATTTTAAACTTCCTGTGTGTGTGTTCTATAGCTGCCAAAAACAATCCATAGCCTATGATTTTAAAACTCGGGGATGATATTCCATTAAAAAGCCACTAATTGAGGCAGGCGTCTTATGACTTGGAGGTCTCCTCTGAAAAAGATTGGGCTCATTTTTCAGGTTTAATATGGTTTAGTTGGAGATGATTATCACAGTGAAAGCAATTTGATATTCGGCATTCACTCTCAGTAAGACTAAAACTTTATGCATGGCAGCACAGTCAAAGGTTCTGTGTTGGATTGGGAATTCTTTTCACTCCTGGACGTTGCACTGTATCAACATTGTTGAATCCTTTTTTTTTCAAAGCGTGCATAAGAAGGATTTAAGAACAAATTTGGTCGCAGAACTGTTGGAACTTTAATTGAATAAAGCCACGGGTGAGGAGAGCTATGTGAATTATTAGTTGGTCTCCTGCCTGTGCGGGTTTTAGTGGGATAAAGAGGCAGGAGAGTGTGTTGGCAGCTTGGCTTTGACCTGCCCGGGCTTACTTTACCTCATATTCATATGGCGCTAATACTCTGAGGTTCCCATGCCAGGCTCAAGCCCGCCTCTCTCTCTTTAGGGAACCTAAGATGTCACGGCGCACAAAAGGAGCCGTGAAAGCCGTCCAACTCAAGCGGGGGCTATTATTTACAGTAGCAAAAGAAAATGGCTCCCCTCTCGAAGACCGTCAGACGTCTGTCTCCTCGTAATGCGCTCCCTATTTTGCCCTTTTCCAATCCCTGGCTTTCATTCGCCGTCCCCTTTTCTCAGCCTCGTTGCTCTCGCCCAGTCTCAGCGCCTAGCTTCGTCTCCCCGGCCGGATATAATAAGGTAAGTGGTGGGTTTTGTTGCCAGTGAGCCCAAAATTAGAGGTGAGCCCAACTAAAGCTTTGCAAATCTACGTTGAGCCCAATAAAACCTGACCCTGTCCCCCAAAAAGTCCAGACTAATCAAGGGGGGGGGGGGGGGGGGGGGGGGGGGGGGGGGGAATTCCTCAAGCTGAATTTAGTCCAAAACAAATAAAAGCTTTGGATTTCTTAATTTATGGGTCTTAACTGCTTCCACGCCAAACTCATCCAAGCATGGCTTCATTTACTTTGCTATGTGCATGTTCAAACTAGAAGCATACGATTGTCCAAAATTACTACTTGTTGACGTCAAGAACTTAGATTTAAGTGACATAACTGTATCAACATCAAAATACTGTTAAAATGTATCCGATTAACCTCTTTGATGCACATCATGGGTCAAAATGTGACCCGGACAAGTTTTCATTTCATCCAGGATGAAATACCATAGAAAATGAAGGTATATTGTATTTAAAATGTCAAAACTGTTAAAAACAACTGACATTTTCACCTAATCAGCACAACGTGACAAAGAAGCACTCTCACATTCACAAGTGTATCCAATTTGGAGTGTTGAATGAAACTAGCATGCTTGTTTTTGCAACGTAGGAGGAAAGTGAAGTACCCAGACAAAACCCACGCAGGCATATTAAAATATTCCCTGCTGTTAAGGCTACCTCCAAATGTAGGCAACAAGTCGAAACTCATCTCCCACCTTAACTAAAGAGAAGATATGTCCCATAACCCCCATAAACATTGACTCAGCACCTTCCACTAATTATATAAAGGCAGCAGGCTCAAGTTATTTGAGTAATTCCTAACTGTACTTTTCTTTGTGCTGTTATCTGTCCTTCGCCTAACTGCCCACTTCACTAACCGGTTTGGATTTCACATCAAGTGTGCTGTTAATATAGGCCATCAGCAGTTTCACTGACAACCCCGGCTGCCTCGACCCGCCCCGGACCCCCAACCTGCAACACACACATATATATATACGGGCGAGCACACGTCCCCGCGGAGCTGTAACAGAACCCAGAATCTAGGACGCCTACCCCAGAGAGATACTGGCTTGAAATTGAAACCATCACTCAAGATAAGAGAAGCCACTTTACGTATATAACCCAATTTGAAAATTAAAAAGGGCTGTTTCAAGCATGCCAGACCAGTATTACGTCAACGACCAACTGTCACTCTATTAAACCCCCATTCAAGGACAGAAGGGCTTGCGACGTCTTGTGAACGCACGTCAACGTGTTTACTAGAAAAATCTCGGTAAGATGTGCATTAGTCCACGTGGCCTGACTCCAGGAATGTGTGTCACAGAAAAGGGAAAACATGGTTTTCATTTTAGCATGGATACACCGCCTTTTTATGCCGGGTCCCCGAGAAAACCCACACAGGCATGGGAAGAACATGCAAAAGGAAGGTCTGAAGTCACCAGGGATCGAACCCCCTCCAACCCAGAACTGTGAGGCAGATGTGCTAACCACTTTTACACATTAAATCAACTCATACACAACCTATACACTACTGTTCTGGTAAGCAACACGGCAAAACAACAATCACAAAAGCACATACCAATAGACACCCACATTTTATTTACCACTGTTCTGAGGAATGTACCCAATTTCTTTTCTCTTACTGCTCTAAAACTCTCTAAGTAGCTTTTTCTTTGTCTCAAGGCATTTCCAAACAAATCAAGTCATATGGTGAAAGTAACCAGAACAAAGCTAACATATTTCTGGGAAATGGGATATATTATCTTGACATCCAAACAAACTGCACTTGTAACATCTCAATACACACAGCGTGAGTTTCTACAATGCAATCCAGTCACTTCAAACAGGAACACACACACAAACACACACATGTACGTGTACATTGCAGTGGAGCTCCACTCATGCAGACATAAGGGGTTATTTATACACCACTTCCTTTTATTTACCCAACTCATTGTTCAGACCACATCTGTTGAGGGCCAATGGCACAATGGCCAGTCCGGAGCTGACCACACACTCACATACTCACACACACATAACACACAAAGGGTAGGACAGAGGCCAGACGCGAGCCAGCATTGGAAAATATCCACTCCCTTTTGTTCAAGCGCTGAGTGGTGACTCCAAAAGCTGATACCACCTGTTGGCCATTCTTTCTGACGAGGCAGCGCAGGCGCACGTTGGGGGTGCTGGCACGACCTGACGTTTTGCTGAGTGTTCGAGATGGCAGCTTGTTAGATTCCGCTCTTTCGATATAGAGGGAAGTCAGATAAAGAGCCACTGGTCAAGGTTATAACCTTCACGGCTAGAAAGGCTAGCACAGTCAGCAGGGAACGAGGTTAACAAAAGCCACATACTTTGTTACTGGACTGGAGCCAACGAGGCCTTTTCCCATTGGAGTGCAACATTGTATGTTTTTTTAAACAATATTAATCCTTTGGGGCGAGTGGTTAGCGGGTCGGGCTCACAATTCGGGGGTCAATCCTCACTCTGTGTGGAGTTTGCATGTTCTCCACTCACAGGTATGTGTGGGTTTTCTCCGGGTGCTCCGGTTTTCTCCCACATTCCAAAAAACTGCAGGGTAGGCTGGTTGAACACTCTAAATTGCTCCTACGTATGAGTGTGAGCGTGAATGGCTGCGATTGGCTGGCCCTTTTGAGAATAAGCGGTTCAGAAGATGAATAATGAAGGAATATTAGCCCTCTTTCATGATTGAATTATGATTTTTTTATTGTTATTGTTTTAGCCTTTCAGGAGACTCTTAACTCATTGGCTAACTTTGAAGGCACTAGACGTCCAATTCATTTTGACTATAAGAGTCAACTCTTTTTTTTAGTAGTTTTGGTGCTAAGAGCGTTAGAAAACAGAATATTCAACTAAGGTTATTAAAATTGGTGTTCTGTATAATTGACTAAAACTTTTCTAAAAAGTTAACGTATGTGAATATTAGTCTGTACTTTTTATCCACTTATTCTTCCATATTGTATTTTTATTTTTTATTTTTATTTTTTTAACTGAATTACAGATTGTGGGTACTTTTGCCACCTTCGACAGTCCCAAAGAGTCAAAGTCACATGAAGCGTAAATAACAAAAAAGTTCCCAAAACAGAAATAGCCATTTATTTATATGGGACCAAATCCCCATGAAGTGGTTATCTCTATTTCAGTTTGCGTTGTCTCCTTTCTCGCTGTCCATTTACTCTGAGTTATTTCCGGTGGGGAAAAAGTGGCACAGACGGGTAAACACCTCTGATTGTTATCGTCCCAATGAGTCCACATGCGGCATTGCAGTGGAAAGCAATGTGCTATTTATTTTTACCCTGCAGCCTGCTTCTTTAACGACAGAACCACAAATATGGGCTGAAATCAACATTATTTCAAAAGCCACCAGCTCTTGGAGTTGCAGTACTCTTCCTGTATTTTCAGCTCTTGTTTTGTGTTTAAAACCGGCAAACACTCAAATGAAAAAATATGCAAAACATAAGCCTACACCAGCAAAGATTTAAAATTTTGGGAATGTTCAACCAGGTCAGGGTAAAACATATAATGTACTATATAATTAGGTGTCATACTACTAAAGCATTTGTGAGACATTCTAATGATAATTTGGATGATATGGTAATTTTTAACTTTGTACTCATACATTGGAATATTGCTTTTATTGTTAATAAAGTATGCGTTGAGTAAAGGATTTTATTTTGTGTCGATGCTCCAGTTAGTACGACATGAGAAAGACAAAATGGAACTATTCAATTCATTCATATTCTGAACCGTTTTATCCTCTTAAGGATCACAGGGGGTGCTGGAGCCTATCCCAGGTGGCCACCCGATTGCAGGCAAGGGAACAAAATACAAGCAAAGTGAGAAAACCGTACAAGATGGGGGGTCAAGCTAATTGAAGAACAAAAACAAAAGAGCGGATGACAACAGGATCGAAAACCTAATTAATAGACAAACCAAGGACCATAAATACAGAAAAACAAGTAAAAAAAAACCCTTTTCAATAAACTTAATTGCTGTTGCGAGCCTGACATCTCCCGCACTTGGGGAATTGTGCAAAAGCGTGGCGCCAGACAAACAGGTGCTAAGAGCTGGAAGGCAAGCCAAAATACAAGGCCTTCCGCAAAGCTCTTTTGGTAGCCAACCGCTGCTCCTAATCCGACGTTTACGGCCGAGCATCCGCACTCCGAGTGAGTCGGACCCCCTGTCCCGATGCAGACGAGGGGGGCGGGGCGCCAAACTCTGCCAAACAATAAAACAAAGGCGTCATAGTGCGGCTGGTTCGGGGGGGAGTTAGCGAGTGCGGAAAGTGAGAGGAACAGCTGCTGAGTGGGAGCCTTGGATAAAAAGGAGTCGGTGGTGGGCCGTTGAGGGAAGCTGGAGGAGGGGGACCTTCTCTCTTTTCCATGTGGGGGAGATAAATTGCTTTTATGTTTGTTGTTAGGGTGAGGCCGCCCCCCCACCAAGCGGCGCACACACTGACACGACCACAAAGACGTTGAAGACCAAAACCTAATGCTGACCTGTCGTCGTAGAGGGGCGCTAAGACATTGTCGTAGGCATCGGACTCGATGAAAGCTAGTTAGCACTGACTGACCTACAGTGTTTTCTGGAGATATAAGCACTCGTATCTGGAATTATCTTTGCTTGTTACAGATATAAGCTTTGTGCATGAAGAAAGTCTTAGCTCCTGACAATGGTAGTAATATTAGTCACTCTTTGCAGAGGATAAAGAAGAATGTGCCTCTGATTATTGTGTTATTTTTCATCCTCGCATGTTGCTACACCATTTGTCTTCAGATACCCATTTACAATGAGGGTCAGTGTAGAAATAGCCTTTATTTTTCAATTGATCAGAATGCACTAAATGACTCAAATATTCAATATTTCTTATGCTTTTGATGCAAAAAAATCTGAAAAAAGCCACTTGAAACCAAAGAAAGTTTTACAACACCACTCAGTTCAGTACGAATTTGGGTTTTCAACCACCATTCTCAGCAAAAAGCTACTTAACATTTGGAAATATATATGTATACATTTTAACCTGTTTTTCAGAAGCTCCCAAGTACACCACCAAAACTTCCAAATGAGTTGGCCCATAACAAGGACCCCGTTGTGAAACGCCCTTTTATACGAACAAAACTCATGGTGTGGCCACGCTAGAAGTTGAAATTCAGAACTTTTAAACTGCACCGTGCCAACGTTCAAACACAGCTGCTCAACCCACGCAAGCAGCTGCGAAGCAAAAGGAGCCAAAAAGCAAACGATTGCCTCAAAAACATTTATTTGAGCTACTTCAGATCACGTCGTCCGCCTGCTCTCTAATTTAATAGGGCAGCTAAATAAATGGAAATGTTTGCCAACGTTCTTGCCACTGCTTTTAAACTGCTCATTACGACTCCTTGCCTTTCTCACGTAGGTTCAAATGAATGTGCGGACGAGAATAGAACCAACGCCGTTTTCATGGAGACTGTAGACATAACATGAGGGAGGCAAAACCATATACGAGGCTTCACAGAGAGCGGGCCGGGGGGCTTAAATGCTCCACTATCTGACTTTGCATACACATTGGCGTTAGCTTTCGCCTAAAGCAGGGGTCTGCAAACTTTTTTTTCCTCCCAGGCCAGAAAAATGAAAGGCTGGGTCCACTCAAAATCCTTTTATGTTCATTTGTTAAACAGATGTATTAACTCATTGGCTGCCAAACGAACTTTGTAGAATAAAGAGAAAATGGCCAGAACAAGTCAAGAAAATCACAAGCAACGTGGCTCAATTTATCATGTTATATTATATTATAAAGCACTGAAATTCTACTCAATTTCCTACAGATTGGAATTCATGTTGCTTACGTGATGAACGCCATCTAGTGTTAAAGAAGAGAAGTGAGACAGAATGTAGGCTAAATTCAAGCTTCTTCTGTGGGCCTTATTTAAAGATATTTTCATAATTCGCCGCAGGCCAGTCAAAAATGGAAAGGGGGCTGCAATTGGCCCACGAGCCAGAGTTTAGACACCACAGGCATAAAAACTCTATGGAATTTATAGGACTCTTTATGCATACAAAAAAAAATCAGGTGAAATATAGATTCGGAGAGGCACGTTTGTCTTTAGAGATAACAATTATTGTTCTTTGGGACAACCTGTTCAAATAGACCCTTCTCATTGTATCCTATAATTAACCAGCAGAGCTGTTGAAATTGAAATGAAGGTATAATCTCCTGCCAAATCCCTCTTTGACAGACTTTAATCTTTCGAGATCATATCTGATAACATCCCAGATTTCATGTCAGAACAAAGAAGCCCATAGACTAGAAAGGCTTGAACAAGTGGGAATTCATACATTATTGCTATTTTAACATTGCAATGGGACCTTCGTCATGCCTTATAACGCGATGGGGCACTTTGATGCATCGCGGCTAAGGTAAGGATTCTTCACATGTGCTCTGCAACTGGCCTGCTTCTGTCAGAGTTATTTTAGTTTCACCGGACCAGTGACCTACTGGGTCTTCACTTTACCCGACAATAACCTCCAAGGAGTACTGGGCCTCCAGGCAGAGGCCAACCCTTTAATAATAATATAGTATATATAATATATATACAGTACTGTATGTCATGGTCTTCTTTTAACATAACTTGACTGTAAATTTCAGTCATTTTTTAGATTTCATTGCATGTCAAAATTGGATTTTTTCAGAAAACAAGCATATGTTGAGTACAGATTTGTCTTCTTATTGCTTATAATATTTCAGTAAGTTCAAAAAACTTAAAATGATAGAGAAACACTGATATCAGCTTTTGATTCTGCACTCAAAATCTCTAAACAATTCTCATACCCAACATTAAAAAAAAAAAAAAACTTACCTGTACTGCCAAGACACTCTTTATCAAACAGATGCAAATGAATAACATCATATTGCAAAAATAGAATAGTTCAACTAAAGATTACTCTCTGGTCTATGGCATATTTCCCTTTGAAAGATCAGCACTTGAAGCCAAACCAGGGCCGACTTTCCCTCCCATATGTTAAAGCTTGTAATTACACAAAATGTGTTTTTGCTTGGGTTAGAAAAGTAAAAACGTGCTTTAAATCACCGTTTACAGGTGTGATAAAAGGAATGCGCTTCCTCGCTGACATTCTACATTTGTCATCTGATGCCCATTATACCTGTTTTGACACATCGTACACGTGTGCGTATGCTTTAAACAGCCATGCGTGAATTGAGTGGCTGTTTTACACGTGTTGCTGCCGCTATTTCAATACATTGGGGAATTCTCTTAAAATCTCCTAAAATATCACGACCCCATGAGCACGTCTGAGCATGTCTGTCTGCTGCATCCTCTCTCGGGCGTGGAAATATGGGTTGGGCCTAAAGAGTTACCAAACTACTCCCATAAAAGACAAATATATACACTCTTACCTGACTATAACAGGAAGCACATGGTGATACGCATCAAGTCTGGCCATACAGCAGAAGTATGATAAAGCTGTCTGGATTATAACAGGAAGCAGTGGACGCATGTGTTTCTCCATCTAGGAAATAAAATGAATCATTCATTCATTCTGAACTGTTCATCGCGGGGTGCTAGAGCCTACTACAGCCACCTACAGGCAGAAGATCAAACATTTCATACAATGGTTCAAACCTACGTTTTGTGCACTGTGGGAGAAAACCGGACATGCGTGATGAGAAATCGGGATTTAACCCTTGATCTGAATACTGCGAGGCAGACATACTAACCACTCAACCACCGTTCCGCCTTAAAATGAATCAACTAAACAGACTGATTTCAACAGAGGATTTTCACACAAAATAACTGCCTGATCTCATAATTCTCTAAATGATGATATTGTTCATAGGTAATAAAACACACTGCGGTCATAAATCACCTTTGTGAATTTTGATGGTACAGTTATAGAATAGAAGTGCTGTAATATGCGTATTCTCATTTCGTCGGGGTTCATGTCAAAGATATAACAGGCGGAGTTGCTAGTGCTGATAGTCCATGGCACGTGATTCGCCCAAGCTGGACAGCATACCTTCACGAGGGGATTTAACATGTAGTATCAATGAACAAGTGTAAAACTAGATGCTGAGTTGTGTAGAGAGCATTTCCCTTTCCTGCTTGGCCAGCGGGAAAAATCAGTCAGCTGTGCAGTGTAAGGCAAAGGAGATGATGGATAGGCTACAGCTTATACTAAATCAGGCATGACCACTAATTCCATTTGGACCACGTTGTAATCAGAGGATTACTATGAAGTAGCCCCATTGAAACGGATTTCTTTGGGTGTGTTAGAAGGTAAAATGCTTGTCAAAATATCGAGATAAAAACTTGGAACATGCTTGGTACATTACAGTTCGTGCTAGTATGTAAGTAGGTGTCATTTGTTCACCATTAATTCCTTAATCCTATCATATTTGAAACATGAATTATGAGCATTTTTTAATTCCATGATAAAAAAATGATGTAACATACAAATACAATGTTGTAACAAATTGTCTTTTTGATCCAAGTGACCATTAAAGCAAGTTTAATTATTTTTAAAGGGTTAAAAATGCAAAGTACTGCACCAAATGTAGTACTAAGATTTTATTCATGTAAAATAGTTTATTTCTTATTATATTACTTTTCATATCACAACTTTGTACTGTGTTTAATGAAACCAATAACTTGAATATTGTACATGTTGAGTTTAATGAATTTTGGATGTAAATTTTTACACTTTCTGATGATATCTAACTGGAAAAATAAGTATTTCTATCCAGCCATCTTTCTTATTTAAAACAAAGTTTCTCAGCACTTAACACACTGTGAATCATTTGACATATGAGCAATTTATCACAAAATGGCTCTCTCTATTGTTATAGTCTATCTTAACTTCCTCAACATCCTTCTTGTTGACCTTCTGATATGCAAATGTGGTATTTGTAGCCTTGGCATTTACTAAAATTATTTTTAAAATGACCCATTTCTAAGGTCCAGCACCCTTCTCATTCTGCCCTCAATTTCTCCCCCCATTTGTCAGTTCCTTCACGCCTGACTTCTGACGTGCGACATACCAGCAGAGGAAGCTGCCAGACCCAGGTGAAAGGTCGTGACCCCCCCTTCTGCGAACAGCCAGGGTTCACCCTCCTGCCTCAAGCCAAGATTTGTAAAACAAGCAAATATCACATCTCTAATCACAAAAAGGCTTCACTTCCAAACCTACAAGGACAAATTACAGCATCCGGTCAGGTCAAAAAGTCGCAAGGTAATGATTTATAGTCGTTAAATAGTTTTTATTTTATAAGGGGTCTCAAACTGGAGCCAATTGGAGCCCCCAGTTGGCAACCAATTGTAATATTAATGTTGTAACATACTTTTTTGATCAACAATTAAAAAAAATCTAAAAATATTTGGAAATAAATTGGAATTAATTTAAGATGCATAAAACTAAACTTTTGTACTAAAGTGAAAAAACCCAAAGAAAATTAACAACAAATTTGTGTTGCCTGTATGCCTTTAGGGAATTTTAATCTTTTAAAATAATTTTGCTCTGACCACACAATAGTCAACCCCTTGACCGCCATTGACAAGAATAGATGTCCAATTCTTTATAACTGAAAAGAGCTGGAATGAAAGGTTTTCAATATCAATTTCCCTCTTTTACTAACTACTACAGCACATACTCTGTGAATTAGTTAAACTAATAATAACTTTGAAACAGCTGTCCACTGCAATCACCACTACTAAACGGATTACATTCAAGAAAACAACACTTTAGGTCTTAAAATACGGTTTCACTAACACGAGGCAGAAGATGTTTCTGTGATCACGTAATATTTACGTCAGTCAATACAGTTCTAGCATCAAATACACTTTAACCATGTTTCCACCAAGTGGTAACCTTCATCTGGATTCACCACATTACGTTAAAGAACGATAATCCCTGTTCCTAGCTCGGGTTTCTTCCAAGTGTGTTGGTTGTGCGGCAATGGCGTAAACACAGTGACATCACAGTATTTGAAGAGTGTAATTTTCCTTGTAATGTGGTTTGTTGGTTCAGCCCGGGTCCTGGTTGACATTTTTTTTCTGTTTTATGTCATATAAAGTGGATCTAGCTAGGCTTTTGGTTCATGCAGTGCAGATTGTGTATCCATCTAACCGAGCCAAACCACACAAATGTTGGTTACCAAATGCATTATAGCAACTGGTTTAAGCGGTTTCAGGTGCAGATGTTCATTTTTTCCTCTATGGATCACCTTCCAAGTATTTAGTTTTTAGAAATATTCCTCAAATTGAAGGGTTTATTTTCTTACATATGTTGATGTATTGCTCAATTGCTTTACAGATGCCAGATGGAGAATTAAACCACTGATCACAGAGTGACAATTTTCTGACAAAGGAATGCACAAAAAGTGTTTTGCATGGGGGGACTAAAACAAACCGTGCGGCCTGGTGGGAAACCAAATGGAAACTTGAATAGATAAGGCATCATGCGGAGGATGAGTTGAGATTATGTATCTTCAAAGGGAGGGAAATGTGATACAGCAAAAAAAAAGGAAAGACATCCTGTGGAGAGCTCTCTGTTTTTTTTTTTTCGCCTGAGTTCGGCACTAAAAATATTCATCATACAGTAAAGCGAAAGACTTGACAGCTGCACGCTCAACATTCATAATTCTACTGTCAGAAGTATCATTTCATTGAGTAAATTCAGTGTCTAGTATTCTATTTCCATTTTCATGATCTATTTGTCATGCTTTTATATCTATTTACAAAAAAAAAGTAAATCTCACTAATCTAACATCTGATAGAACATTAAGGGCAATGTTTGTTGTACTAGGTTCAAAGTTACACTAAACCGCCAGATGTTGTTGAGTCTCCAGTTATGGTTTCATGAGATTCAAAAGGGGCAAAATAAACAAGCTATGATGCGGGCAAGAAAAAAAAAGATTCAACTAGCGTAAATTGAAGGCAAATTAGCTTTGATTTAATTTATTAACCTTATTGAGCGCTCATCACAAACTGTAATGGACAAGCCATGCTGCATTAAGTTCACTTTGTTTTTATGGATAATAAAAAAATAGTTGACACATTGCTACTTCTTAACGATACGATGTAAACCAATCGTTTATCTTCAACCAGCATTTAGACGAGGACTCGGCAACCTCGAGTTCGCGTTCAAATCTTACCTATAAAAGGCACTTTTTCACAAAATTGTCTGTAAGGATTCCTTCCATTTCACTAGTTTTAGGATAACGTTCTCTCTCGAAGTGTTCTGCTTTTTTATCCTTGCTGTGGTACTTAAAAATATCAAGTTGTACATTTTATTGACATCAGGTCAAGGTAGTAATTAGGCATTAATAACTTTCTAAATGAGACTTCAACATAGATGTAAATAATTCATTAAACATGATCACTTTTGTTCAATTTCGGCAACTATTGAACGTTAACTCCAACATCAATCCTTAGTTTCTGGTCCAGACGATCCCAGGCAGGAGGATTCCCCGACACATGAGTGTGTGTAAACCAAAACCTTGGTTCTGAATTAAAATCCCATTATCCAGACACAAACACACACAATTATTGAAAACTGGGTCATAAAGAAAACCCCAGGGAAGGAAGCGACATATGTCCATTATTCTCATCCCAGCCCCTCCTTGCTAACCCCTTTTATTTCTCTCTCTCATTGAATGTAATCTTATTCCAGTGAGAAATATCGGATGCACGTTCCGCGGTGCACGGGGATGTTTGCATGGCTTTTGTCTGGTGACTGCATTGTTGATTTCAAAGTGATTTACAGCTCCAAGTATATTTTGTAGTGAACAAAAAGGCCAGTGATTTAGCGACCTTTACATTTTTTTTTGCATGTACCAGATCACCTTTCCAAAAGCCAGATGACTTCATTGTCAACTGAAACCCGCAAAATCTCGACAGTGATAAGCATTTTAGCCTCAGGTAGCAGCTGAACAGGCAAACAATGTCGAAGCTGTCTATTAACATTGCTGACCTCTTGGCATGCCGACGGCTCGACTTCCAGTGAAAAACGTTCTAGATGGTTATAATCGTTTTTCCAGCCTTCGACGTGAATAGACAAGTTTCCTGGTCTAAATAGTTTGGAGTTCAAGTCAAACATATATGGTCATAGATGGGCTTAAACTCTCATCGTTCCTTTTGGCTTGGAATATTTGATGCTGCATACTCAAGCTACAATTAATACCTTCACTTTTCACTTTCCGTACCCCTCCCTTCCCCAAATTTAATACTATAATTATAAGCTATCCAAAGAAAAAGTGACTTTTTTTGTGAAAACAAAAATTACCGTATTTGTCGGACTATAAATCACATCTGAATACGTAGCACCAGCCAAAGAATATGAAGAGGAAACAAATATATTTATAGAAGTATCAATAGTTAAATAGGGAATAACAGAATAAGGAGGTATCTGTTTTCAAGATAACAATAGCCTAAAAAAACATAGGCTGACGGTAGTCCGAGAAAAAAACAAACATGTAAATCCCACTTATTAGTCGCATGCCCAGCCAAACTATGACTAAAGTGCGATTTATAGTCCGGAAAATACGGTACATGGAATTAGCACAATATAATGTACACTTAAGTATCCATAAAAATCATGATGACCAAGACAATAATGTTTTTACCGTGTAAGTGCAGCTCCATGAAGATATAGTTGAGCACCGCACCAATAGACTCCAATGCAAACAGACTGTAACAAAAATGAAGATAAAATCATTCTTTAGGGCCAGATTAGGGCTATCAATTGTTCATTACATACACTCTGATGACATATTTCTCTTTTCATTTATTACACACTGTAAAAAGGAGGTTAAAAATAAAGCCGGCAGGTGAAAAACCATCTTTCAGGCCAATGTGTACATTCGTTTACTTTACTGTGTTAAGACATTCTGACAGCAGTTTAAAGATGGGCATGACGATTACATTGTTCTTCACTTTTCCCCTGAGCCAAATTGTATGGCGGCGTAATGTAGGCCTTCATGGACTCTCACACACATACAAAAAAACCAGACACCTCCACTCATGAGGAAGCTTATCTTAACCATCAGCTGGGGAAATAAAGGCAGTCTGCTGACTGTATATGCGTTTCTGCGTGCGGGTGGGAGAGCCTTTGTGATGCCATACCGAGACAGAATGGGCTGTCCGGAGTTTGCCAGGATTAATGGACATTAGTGCATGAGGTCATGAAGAAAGCAGGAAATGCCTGAGAGGATGTGTAATGCATCTCTGCCCAATGACCATGTGGCATCTCTATTATACTATAGCATAAGTGGGTAAAAAATTGTTTTCATATTCATGACAGGCAACTCTGATGCTAAATTTAGCATGCGTTTATGTTCCGTTGCAGTCAAGGCACACATTGGTGGTTAAAAAGTACTTACAATTCTTTGTGATTTTATAAAGACTGAATTCCGAATGTAATCTGGCATCCCGACACATGATCATCCCACCCTACTTTCCAAATAGTGGACAGATATAAGTAGGCTGCCGCTTTGCTATAGTTAGAATTCAATTAGTTCACGCTATAATGAGCTGTGAGGGAAGCAGAGGAAACAGATTTCCCTGGTGTCAGGAAAAACCTGAATGAGGTCCTGGCAGAGGGCAGCAAATATCTAAAAGAAAGCAAAACATAACAGGATAAAAAAGCATTTTTTGTGAGATTCTCCGAAAAGACAAACTGGATTCAATCAGACAATGAAATTGGGTCAAGCATGTCTATTCATTTGGTGTCTGATATTGTTTCATCAGTTCACCATGTCCCACCCGAGAGGCAATAACAACATGAAAAGCACATCTGTTCTCGTCTTATTTGAAATGTGTCTCATCCTTGCTCAAGTTCTGGGTTAAATTACCCTCAAAGAGCATTCCCAAGTTAAGCAATTCATCGCAAAAATGAGTGAGGGATAGTCACATGTTCCAGTTGAAGAGTCACTGGAAAGTCAACTTGATCCAATATGGAGCACATCCTTGTAATTTCCCCGAAAATATACATATATGTATTCCTGTTCATCCTTAAACCTCCCATAAGTGATGACGCCTGTTTGGACAATTCCCAGCATGTTCTCGACAGCTTAATAGGCTTTATTTATGTTCAAGTATCCGATTAGGTGAGCTTTCCTCGCCTCTTTTAACAGGTGCCTGCAATTTTCCTCTGAATTCCAAGAAAACAATTTCAATATCTTCGAGAGTTTGACTGACTCTGCAGTGATTTGTCAGTGATATCGTGGAAGAAAATTCTCTGGAAGCGAGGGAGGTGTCATTAGTAGGGTTGGGCGTTGTGTGTGGGGGGGTGCTTGTATTTCCCCCCTGAGGCAGAGAATCTGGAATTCCACCCATTTACCAGAAAAAGGAAAGTGATTCAGATTTAAAAGACTTTGGGTGGGGCTAGAATTGTTAAAATAGCCACTTCTGAAAGTTAATTTGACTTTCTGGATCTTCTTTGAGCATTTCAGATGTAAACTTGCTTCAAGAGTGAGGGTAAAAGACAACTAAATGAGTTTATAGTCCCCCATTTTGTGAGTGAAAAAGAGTTTCATATGCTCTCGTTTAAGTGGGAAAATGAAGGAGTCCAAACTGAAATAACTGATGACGAGATGTCTGAAAATAGCTGACAAAGATGAAGCAGATGTTTATCCGAACAAAGGGAAGCAATGATTTTTTTTATTTATAAGTGGAGAGTGAAACATGAACATGGTGTGCGATGCTATTTCTTTTTTTAATTATTAATCGC
The DNA here is from genome assembly GCF_051989625.1 of Stigmatopora argus. Taxonomy (NCBI): domain Eukaryota; kingdom Metazoa; phylum Chordata; class Actinopteri; order Syngnathiformes; family Syngnathidae; genus Stigmatopora; species Stigmatopora argus. The sequence goes on along the minus strand of NC_135405.1, from coordinate 8,602,940 downwards.
AAATCATTTTGCAAGCTGAAGAAATGAGTCTTCCCACTCATCATTCAAATTGCTGTCATTTAGCAAGATTTAACCATCTGATGAATTAAGGGAATGCTTGCATGAAACTGAAAACAGACATTGGGTTATTTTTGCAGTTAGTTTACATGTCAACAGCATTCCAGAGCCTGCAAAGGAAATTATTTCTAAATGAGTCTCAGAGAATCATTTATAAATTTCTATTTTTCAAGTGTTTTCAGAGTTCCTTCCAATATTGAAAAAAAAAACCTATTTTCTCATAAAATAAATAATCTATAAAGATTTTAAGTTTCCTATTCAAAAGCAGTCCTTTTCTCAATTTTCTGACTTTATTGTAATGTGTGACTTCAAAATAATTGAGTACAAGGCGAGCACACTTGCATGGTAGTCCTATAAACCAGTGCATTAATATTATATGCATAAAATAGTTCTCTAGAGGCATTTATTACGCCTTTACAAAGTGTGTCACTCAAAGCGCATACAAAAATGGCAGCTTATGATGCTAACTTCTGTGTGAAAGCTACAAAAGTACCTGATATATACTCAAGCACAGTTCATTTCAAATTTAAATGCGTGCTCAAAATACAAATAAAAGCCACTGGTCATTTTTAGTGCTAGTAAGAATACACGGTTGCTCAACTGTATCTAAAATGCTGGCTTTCAATTTGAAATTAAATATATAAATGACCATATTTCAAGTTATAAATAAACTACTAATTTTCATTAGATTAGCAAAGTCATTTAGCATCCGGCTTACAGACAACAACAAATTCTTCATGGCATGCACTAGAAGCTAATATTCTGCATAAATCCCGATTAAACAAACACTAATTTAAAGCACATTGAAGTTGTGGCCAATATTTTTTTAAACATTTTGCACTTGAAGAGAAAAGCTCCCTAACAATAAGGTTTCTTGCGGAGACCAATCATGTGAAGAGACACGAATGTAATTACCGTAGGACAGGTCCGGTGAAGGAGTCGAGACGACTGGCAGTGTTTGGCGAGAAGCGTTGGAAAACAAAGTACATCGGGGCATGTGATTGGATGAAGGGAATGTCATTGGTGAAGTGGTGATGATCCCATCCAATGGCCATCCTTCTCTGCGCTGTTACCAGTTGTCCAAGAAGTCGAACCCGGTCTTCATGACGCTGTTATTACTGTTCAACTGCAAGTTGGAGTCATTTTTTGGGGGGCGGGGACGGATTACGATTTCAGTTTTGATAAGAATAATAAATGCATAACGATAGTTTACCTGTGAAACAGCAGGGCTACTGGGAGAGGTGCTCTCTTTTTCCTTGTTGCTGGGGACTGTGGGGCTCTTGGCGAGGGGGCCAGGATTAGGGAAAACCTCATCTACGGTGTAGCTGACAACCGGAAGGGTGCTCTGCGACCGCTCCCAGCCCGCCACCGATGACGAGACACTGAGCGGAGGCACGGGGTTTGGCGAAATGGAGATGGAAGCCGCGACGGGAGGCTGCGGCGCCGGAGGTTTGGGCGCCCGTTGCTTGGCCGGCCTGGACGGCGCGGCGGGCTGGGGCTCCGGCTCTGGATCTTTGGCGGGGAAAGATGTCTCCTGTGGGCAAAGGGATGAACTCAAATTCATTCTTAAAAGGAATTCGAAACTGGTATAACATTACACGTGAAAAGCAACCCACCTGGCGCAGGTACGACGGCAGCGGCTTCTCTCCTTTCTCCAGTGATTTGATCTGACTGGGCGTCAGTGAATGGAAGTCGGATTGCTCGCCTTCCAGCCGCGATCGCTCGGCGCTGATCTTCCAGAAAGCAGATTCCTCATCGGGACGTCTGCTCTCGCTCACCGACACCTGCGAGACACACACAATGGGTGCCTTGTGTTTACTGAACAGTGGGTGTGTACATAGTTTAGAAAAGAAAAATGTTAGGCATACAGTACCTTGGCTCCATTGGCACTCTTGCCAAACTGATTGGAGTGAGGGGTCTTTGCAGGTTTGGGGTCACCTTGGGAGATGGACACACCCTGATCAGGGCTGGGTGTCAAACTGAATTCCAACTGGCTCTAAAATACAGCAACAAAGGTTCAAAGGTGGTCTCTTAGATCTTATTGTAGGCCAAAATTACTCTGGCTAGAAGTTAGTTTGTCTCGTTTGAGAACACATTGTATATAATATATGAATATATATAAATATATGAATAAATTATCAGTTTAATTAGGCATAGGGTGACGTTTACCTTGGTTTCCCACGAGAAAGGCGCCGAATGCTCATCTTGCCATGTTAGATCCTGATCAAAAAATAGTAACAAGGATTAGGAGTATTTTCCAATTAACAAACATCTCGATGCATCTCATTATCAAAATAGTTGATTGTTATGATCATATAATTGTATTTGTTTAGAAACTGATAGAGTAACTCCTGGAACTAGTAGAAATATTACATTTATATGATTAAACGCCATGGCGACCACGTGATCCATAATCATCAAACATGCGTGGCGTCATCAAAAAAGCTATGATCACAACACAGGAATAGCGTGACAGAATTTCAAACTCATTATAATGAAATTTTGATGGTTATCGAGTCATTTCAGATACATATTTAGGAGGGGAAAACGTTGAAAACGTCAAGGTATAAACTAGGAAAAACTACAAGGGTGCGCATTTCAACGCTACGTGGCTATCGGTTAGCAGTAAAGGCGTATGGCCTAAAAGATCTGGTTTTACGTACCTCATCCCCGAAATGGACTATCTTTTGACCGGTTTGAATGAGTAGTTTGGGGTAGCAGATCACCTCCTCCCGGTCCACCCGGTGCATTGCGTATCGGGCTTGGATGTGGGGGTCCATCATGCAGCTGTCGATGGCGTTGTCCTGCTCCTGCGGCGACATTTTGTCCCACGTCGAGCCGTGATTGTGTTTGATTTTCTCCCGTTCTTGCATGATCTTTTTGGCCATCGAGTTAATGGAGGAGAAGTATTGAAATTTTCTCTCATCCATGTTGTGGGCATCGGGACCCGCGACCGACGCGGCCGCCATCGTTTTACAGCTGATGAAAACGTCACTGAGAACCAGAAATGGCTGATTCAATTACTTCCTGTGATTTAGTAATGTTGCCCAGTGAGATTTTTAATTGAATGAAAATTAAACAGAGGTGAACATATTTATACTCAAGGAAGTATAAGTAAGTAGGGGTGTTTACGTTATGACAATGTATTGGGTCATAAGGATAAAATAAGTATTATAAATTATATTTACGAGTGTCAGGGAACGCAGCATTCGCTCCAGTTATAGTGACGTGTCTTTCCTTTTCAACCGGAAGATAGTGAAGCTGTTGTCTTGCTTGAGCTATCTCCTGCAAATTACCACATTTCTGGGGAAAATAAGCAATTAAAGAGATAACGTAAGTACAACAATCCCTAATAAAGTTACTACAACCTTACATTTTCTGTTTTGGCCATCATGTCAATGCGGATTTTACTTAACGTGTGCTTTTGAAACACGATTATAGAAGCTAGGCAGTTAGCTCAACTGATATCTGTATACACTGCATGAAATATCAGATAACTTGTTGGCTCAAGGTTTTCCTGCTGTGATCTAGTATTATTGCATTATTTATTTATTTTCCCTCTTAATATTCTACAACAGAATGGTGACAGATGTGCAGTTGGCCATCTTTGCCAATATGCTTGGCGTGTCCCTGTTCCTCCTGGTAGTCCTGTACCACTATGTGGCTGTCAACAATCCCAAGAAACTGGACTAGAAAACCAGCCAGATCCTGGCCAGGAGGGCACAGTCTCACCAACGAACACTTGGTATGAAACAAAATCATTAGTAAAATTCCAATGTAGATGAAACCAAGGTAATTTTTTACTTGAATAGTGGAAAATATTTAATGGAATCAATTATTTTTCTTTCCACAGATGGAAATCATCTCTACCACCATCACCAAGGAAACTAAAACATTCCCCCAACATGATTTCCTTAAAATGTGTGCTGTAGTTTTTTAATAAAACATGCAAAAACAGATTTCTTCGTGCATTTCATTTTTTTAAAACTTAATATCTACTATACAGCATGCTAAAAAAAATCAGCGACATTTACTTCCGTGATGACTTAGTCTATCAACAGATGGCATTTTATTTTTTGGACCAAGTGTATACTATATGCCAGCCATAAATGGCAATGTATACATACATGTTAAAACTGACAGAAATGTGGTTACAAAATACTATATAACATTCACCACGTATTGGTCCACAAAGATATTGCATGGATAATGTTTATCATTACACAGAAAAAAATCTTGATCTGCTCATATGAAGTTGAGGAAAACATTTAACTAATTTCCCCAACCATTTTGAGCAGTATTATCATAGACAACATCCATTATTTTTTTAAAAGGTGCAGCATTAAAGTGAAAATTTCATATAGGCAACATCATATGTTATGAGGTTAGTTAACAAGGTGCTCAACACTCAACTGTGTATTTACATATTGGTACCTTGACTTACAATATTGACCAAGCGCATAACGTAATTTAGTTGCTTATCCAATATTTTTTCGTCATTGGTATTAATCCAAGTTGTACAGCTCTGGGGGAAAAAACACTTGTCGTAGACTGTCCTGTGACAGCTCATAATTAAAAAACATTCATAAGTTGGTCCACTTATAAATCAAGGTATAAGTGAAGGTATCATAGACTAGTGTTTGGTTATGAGCTAATAGAACAAATATAGTGAGGATATAGAAATGTGATATGGAATCCACTTATCTCTACTTTTTTAGAATTATTGAGGTGAAGGCACTTAGACAACAACTATTGTGTACACAGATAATGTGTAACTATACTTCAAACTAGTGTATTCAATTTAAAATGGTCGAATGAATGTAACTGCAGAGAAACAAATACAATTTTAAAAGTTAAAATATCCTCTGCAGTAGTCAACAATTATTCCATTGAATGCGCAATTCCCATACTTGCCCACGAGAGGGTCCCTATTTCACAACATGGCTTCTGGTAGTGGTCTTCTTGAGGGATTTACAAGTCTGCTGCTTGCTTCGCTCATCGTCAGCTGCTGCGAGCCACAGTGAAATGATAACAATTTACGCTAAATGCAATTGAAGAAGTTATACAGAAAAAGGAAAACATTCAAAAACTCATCTGTTACAACTTACTATTCATCCTGCCTTAAAATAAAGAAACCCAAACTGTGGTCTGCTGCAAATTATACAAATATCGCTGCATATGGCCCTCACAAGAAGCTAAAATTCAGCCTACATTCTGTTGCCTTCCTCATCTTGAACAGTAGATGGAGGTAGTCACTTATTGACTCTCCAGTATTTCCAATCTAGGATGCGATTTTTCTGTAAGAGGTCCTTTGATAAAAAAAAAATTGAACACCCCTACATTAAAAATAATATCTAATTACCATATTACCTTGAATTTTTATGATGGGGCGGTTTCTAATGAGACGTGCCGTGGGACCATCGGACGCCCCCGCCTTCTTGTTGCGTAAACTCACTGGCTGCAGCTCGCACCTGCACGGCAACACATTCAGTCTTTTTTTTCTCTAGAAAAGTATATATAATAAAATGCCTATTCAAAATATGAATATGGGAAAAATAAAGGTTGAATTTATGATCTACCAAGGATTGCATTAGGGTCAACATTTTGCAGTATGTATTACATTTAGACTGATCTTGAATAACCATTTTAAATCTTACTGACGGTTAAATGTGACATTAATATTCCTGTTTTAAAAAAATCTTGTACAGAACATTCTGTAGTTTTATAGTCACAGTTTACTCAGTCTTTGTTGAGGCCAATTAAATGCCAGTTTGTTCTCAGAGTCATTAATTCAAAATAAAGCAATCTATATTTAGGAAAAGAAAACGCCCAGCCATGTTATAAGAGAAAAGCACAAAGTATTAAAGACTAGATGGACATTCTGAGGGTCAGACCCCATTTAAAATAAAAAAGTTTGGTACTCACTTGCTAAATTTGATAGAGGCCAGGATGTGCTCAGGCCCGTTGTCTTTAGTAGTCTGTGAAAATGGAGATAATGTTGACAACTGCATCAAATGCTAAATAATTTACAAATAAAAACGAGTAGAGACTGACCATGGTCGTGGCGCGATGGCCAAAGTTTCGGTTTCCTCTTCCGCTTCGGCCGCCACGTACGGGTAAAGCCGATTTGGACCGGGCTGCCGACGAGCTTGCCTTCAAGTCTGCACAATCCAGGCCTGCCAAGTTAAAAAATAGCAAAGCGGGAGTCCAAGAGTAAGATGTTTGTAAAACGTATTTTATTGAAGAGCAGCACAATTGAATATTGGAGAGATTTGCTAGTGACAATTAGCACCACACTGAGAAAGAGGAAAAGGCACACGACCCTATACTGTTTAAAATGAAGGTTTCAGAACAAGTACTGCCATAATTAAAAACTAAATAACGTGCGTTACACTTTGATCAAGAAGATCAATACAGTTTTTGAGTCAAAGCTAAATACTGAAAAATAAAAAAAGGAACACCCCTAACGACATATTTCCAAACACAACGTAACTCGTATGCAACTGATAACAAGCCACAACATTGACCATGAATTTTCCTTCATTGATGGTGCAGTATAAATATTTGGTTCAAAAAACACAAATATATTTTGTGTAAAAACCACAATTTGTTAGCAATAGCAAAAAAAAGAGAACATTGAGACAAAAGGGCACAAAACTTCTTTAAACACGTAATAGTATGTGATGTCATGTCTTGGCAACCTAACCAAACAAATTTGGTTTTAGCCTTTTAACAGCTGTGAACAAAAAACAAAAAAATACTATACCTGTGTTCACAATTTGATGAAAATGTAATGGATTTTAATAAAATTAAAAAATAATGACAAAAGGATGTCATTTACTGTGGTTTACTTGCAAAAAAAAAGTGACAAATGAATACAAAGTGTGACAATTGCGACTTAAAATGTCGTACTCACCCTGCGCTGCCTTACTCTAGTCTTTCCTGTCATCCTTCTTGGGCATCTATTGCCATCAGCAATAGCACTGAATGAGTTAATTACTCTGTTATGGAACTTAGTGCCTCATTTGTTCATTAAAGGTTGTTTTGTATTTGCATCGTCATGTAGTATTGGTCCTTAGATGGCTGCAAGTGGATACCAGATCTAAAAATATGGCATTTAGCACCACAAAGATGGGGACAGATTGACCGTAATACACACACACACAGGTCAAAAATTGATTTAAAATAATAATTTAAAAAAATCCAAGTAATTTAGTCCTTCATCCCCCTTGCGAGGGAGTTTTTGGGAGCTTGCCGTCCCTGAAGGAGGTGCGGGCTGAACTTGGGAACCCTCCCTGCCCGAGGATGGGGGAACGCCAGCACGGGGGGCAGGAATGCGGTCATGTTGGGGGGAGGGAAGGTGTACACACCTGCCATGCCCGAGGAGATTGTCCCTGCTGCCGCCGCCCCGCACGCAGACGACGACGAAGAGGAGGAAGGGGAAGGGGGAGGTGAGGTAGGTGGAAAGTTGCGGATGGGTGCGTGGCTGTTGCCGGGGGAACGTAGGACGGCGCGATGGTGAGGAGGCGGGTGTTTCCTCTCTGCAGGTTTGGAGTCTACAGAGACAGACACATACCTGACAAACATGCACGAGTGGAGGGTGGGAGGGGCATGCTGAAGGACCATGCGATTGGCGCCCGGAATCAAGCTTAGTTGGATACAACGTTAACTTTGCTAAAGCAATATTTTTCTTTAACTTTTGGGTTCTTGATAGCGACGTCCCGATCACATATTTTTGCATGAGTGCGATTCATCCGATTTTGAAAATCTGGTGATATAGTCACAATTCAATAACGAGGAACGGTATAAAGCACATGTGTCAAAGTGGCGGTCCGGGGGCCAAATCTGGCCCGCCGCAGCATTTTGTGTGGTCCGGGAAAGTAAATCATGAGTGCAGACTTTCTGTTTTAGGATCAAATTAAAATGAAGAGTATAGATGTATATTAAATTTCCTGATTTTCCCTCTTTTAAATCAATAATTGTAATTTTTTAATCCATTTTTTCTGTGTTTTTAGTTCAAAAATCATTTTGTAAAATCTGAAAAATATATTTAAAAAAAGCTAAAATAAACATTGTTTTAGATCTATAAAAAACTGAATATTCATGGATTTTAATCCAGTTCTTTTAATCCATTTATAAAAAGTCTAAGTTTATCTAAAATGGTCCGGCCCACATGAAATCGAGTTGACGTTAACGCGGCCTGCGAACCAACCCGAGCCTAAGGAAAGGGGAAAAAGTATATCCAAATGTTTGTCCCCTATCGAATAGAATATTTTTTACCCGATCTCTCTGATCGTGCCCATTTTCCAAACAAGTAATTGCATCAGGGATGTCTCGAACGCTCAACATTTTTGGCTGATGGCCCTACTTTTCCCGTCGAAAGAAAAGTAAAACTGCAACTCACCTCGCAATGGCCCAGCAGACTTGTTACCGCCCCCGCGGCCGCCGCCATTGCTGTGATTTTGCGAATGCGCCCGCGAGGCCCCAAAGGTAAAGCTGGGCGAGTTGGCCATCTTGGGTGAGGGTGTCAAGCTGCTGCTGCTCTGGCTGTTGCACCGCGCCCGGCTGAAAGCCCCCTCGGCTTGCGCGCCACTCAGACCGCTGCCGTGCCATCACCCAAACACACGGAATTCAAAAGTTAGCAATTGGAGAACGAGGGAAGAAGGGAAGGACCAGTGTGTTTCTGAGTGCGTGCGCGCAAACCTACGTGAAGAAGGTCTTGGGTGGGGACGCTTTGCCGTTGTGTGCCCTGGACGGCGGTTGGTTGTTGACGTGGGCACTCAGGGCCTTGGTGCTGCGGACGTGCTTGAGAACCCACGCTCGCAAGTTACCCAGGCAGGTGTGCTCCGATAGAACCAGGCGCGGCCACGGGTTGCACTCGGCCATGTCCAGTGCCGAGATAGCCACGGCACGGCCCACCTGGTCAGGCCACGGGGAATTGTAAACCCGCGTCATTATCCCAAAGAACAGCGTCCCATGAAAAATAAAGGATAAACCTTAGATATAAAGACCATGGTATCGTACCTGTTCAAATATCTCTGGGGTATATTTGAGCGGGAACGTCGGTATGACAGGGGGCGTCGCCCGCCCGTTGTCGTGGCACGCCGCCGGGATGGCGTTCAGGGCCTTTCCTGTGTTGTAGTTGCACTCTAATGTGTAGCTAACAAAAGAGCAAAGACATTTCATTCACAACAATGGAATAATGATGTGATCTCCTCCATGTACTTCACCTGTGCAGGATTCCGATGGCTTTGTGAATGGCGACCCGTCCGCTGCCTTCCTTCGACTGGCCGTCGCGTTTGTCCCGCGCGTACATGTTCTTCTCGGAGAAGTTGCAACCCATGAAGTCGAAGTGTGGCGAGTTGATGGCGATCAGTCTCGGGTAGAGAATGTTCTCCACCTGTGAACAAACAGGAATCACCACAACTCTTCATTTTATGCTTAGCTGCCAGACAACAGTGTTATATATTCTTTAATAAATAATTAAAATAATTCATGAATAAAAATGTGACTCCAATTTAATTGGAATGTTAATTAAATGTTCGACATTTATAACATACGTGCTGGCTCTCATTGGGCAGATTGTTTCCATACATGAAGCAGCCCCGCTTGGAAGCGTGGCCGTGCAAGTCCACATAGTAGGCCACGCCTCCCTCCTTTGCCGGAATGGATTCCAGGTCCTCTTCTTTCGCCTGCGGTAGCGTCAGTTTGGGGTCTTGCAGAGCCTGAGGCGGTCCATCTGGCGGCGGAACAGTCGCTACGGCGATTTTTGTGGAGCCGCTGATACCGTCCTTGGCCGTCCAGCCATTTTCCTCCGTCGCTATGACGCCCTTTGCCATGTTGCGCTGGTTTAGGCTGACTTCGAGGGGTGTCAGAGTGGGATTTTCATGCGTAACGGCAGCCTCGGGGTGGGTGAGAGGGACGTGGACGTCCAGGGATGGTGCTGGAGCGTGAGGCCCACTGCTTTGCTCCTTTTTTTGCGTTGCACGGTTGTGCAAGTGGTGATATTGAAGCAGTGCTTTGGCAGCGTAGATTGACGGGTGCAACTCGGGGCAGGGATCCAAATATTGCCTATTCAGGTTCACACCTCGCGAGTCAGTCCTACACAGGGAGAATGTTTAATGAGCGCACATTTTTATTTCAACACAGAAATATTTTGCGATTAAAAAAAGTAGAGCCCCCCTTAAATATTTAGTTTAGATTTTTGAAAATGATTAACTCACCCTTTTTTAGAATGGGGAAGAGATTAAATATTTCCTTTTTAAATATATTTTAGGAAATATATTTGAATTTTGTTACAAAATAAAAATGGAAAATAGGAAATATTCTGGTATTTGTAAATTATTTTAAAATGTTTACATGTTTTCTGACCAAAGAAATCTAACTGAAAATTAAATATTACATTTTCTCAAGTAGGAAATGTGCACTTCTGTATTTCTTTTTAAAAATGAAAACAGTAAATATTCTCTGTACATCTATAATTTATAATTGGTATATTATATTATATAATAACTAAAAACAAAAGTCGACACACACGATTTACTTTTGCATGTGTACAAAGTGATGTGGACACTTTGGCAACTGTCCCATATACAAACAAGGGCGTGAAGTTGTACTAACCTGTAGTGGCCTCGTACGACACCATCCGGGTTGAGCATGGGTATAAGCTTGAAGACAAACATGTTTCTCAGCATGTGGGCTCGTGGGTCATCTTCCCGCAGGATGAAGTCCAGGAAACCATTAAAAACAAAGGAGGACGGCGTCTCTCCAGGGTGAACCCGACTGCTCAGGAAAAACACCTGTAAGGGAAAATCAGAAGAAATGTTGTTTCTTTCCAAGCAGGGCTACATCCCTAAAAAAACGTGGGCATGTTTGTACCTTTTTATTGTCAAAGCGATGAGGTCGAGCCGTTTCCACATCGGGAAAGAGGTGCGGCAGACGAGGCTCGCGATCTTCCCGCATGCCGCTGCAGTTAGTCACAGTGAGGAGGTCCACACGGTTGCCATCCAGAGAGCGGCACAGCAGCTCACGCCGGTAGTATATCGCGCTTGGGGCGCTGACACACATGGGCAACATCAGGACCGTTTGAGGATGTTTTCACAGAAACCGAATTGTAACTTGTTTTTGTTTTTCGATCAGATGTTGCACAATGGCTGATGATGACTTGTCGTTGCTACCTGGCCGGTCCGTTCATCGCTGCTTCGATGTGACTCTCATCCAAGCATTGCAGCATCTCCTGGCATTGGACGTACGAGAAAGGGAAACAAAAGGCGAAGAAGGTGGTGGCTCCTCGGACGTCCGGCAGATGATGAGTGAAGGACAGGAAGAACTGGTTGTGCAGGATCTGAGAAGCAGACGTGCAAAGAGCCGTGTCATTATAATTAACAATGCCGCTGTGATTATTGGGTAGGCGTGTTTGGTACATCGATGGCGGGTCTTTCTCGGATCCGCTCCCACTTGTTCTTTCCAGGAGAAGTCCTCACGAGAGGCGCCATGCCTTGAGCGTAGAGCTTCCTCTGGTTGTTCATGTTCATCACGTTGATCTTCAACAGTTTCCCGGGTGCAATTCCCTGCACGCTGAAGTGGAACCATGACCTTAAACCAGAATGATGACATCATTCTTACGGAAATATACTTGATTCTAGAAAATCTTTACTCTGAACGAATACATGTTTATTCTCGTAATATGAAAAATGTAGTCACCTGTTTCCGTTTTCGTATTCCGAGCCGCCACAGTCGGGCTGTGTCCACACGTTGAACTCGTAGTCAGGGATGTTGGATGCAGTCCCCCCGGTAGGAGTGAGATCACTATGGAGGCTATGTGTGAGCTTCACCTTCTCCACACGAGCCAGGTTGCCCGAGTCAAACTTAGAGCTGAACACAATGTTGCCAAAGCGAGCCTCCATGACCGGGAGAGGAACTTCCTCTTAGTATGCTTTCAAACACACCACAACACCTGTTGAACCCTAAAATAAAACAAAGTGATACATTTTTATAGATGATTGAAAACTTCAGATTTATGCTTTAGTTTATGTGTTATGCTGTCCAAACTTTGCTTCCTCATCAAATTAGATTATAGCTAAATAATTTGTTATATTTAAGATATTACACAGGTAACAACTCCTAAAAGATTCTCTGATGGGCAATACGATTTTTGTTCAACACTTGCTTAAAACATTCAAAACTAACCATGATTTTTTTAATAAGGCGGGAAGGGAGTCACATATATAAAATATTAAAGTAACTAAATATATTTGAAACACCCAACTTGACATTTGAAATGGTGGGCGTAGCAATATAAACAGATAACAGCGACTACCTGTGGTCGGTGTAGGAACTACAACTCGGGGCAAACGACACAATGACTCAAAAACAATACTTAATTGTGGAACATTTGAATCTAAATCTATAAAATGGTGATGACTGTGATTTTGTTTCGACTAACCAGCGCATGTCCACCCGGTAGGACAGAACAATGGCACAGGTTTGGTCCCACCGCCGCCTCTTCGACGAACAGCTGACCCACAAAACAGTCCCAGACATCGAGGATTAAAAGCCCCTTTGCGATCTCACGTGCGTTTGATTTCCATCAGGTTGAAGGAATAAACATCTCCGTGGATGCTCTCAAATCGCGATGGATGATGCGAACTCAGCCACAGAGGACAACTTAGCCACGAGCTAACCTTCGTTGCTAGAAAGAAAAATGCTCATATTGATCTAAATTCACGAGGACATCGCTACTTGATATTAGCTCGAAATCCATCGCACAAGAGTAAATTTCCAGAATATTAATTATAATGCCCATCAATAGCCTTATGTTTTCTGACGTCAATTTGCCCCCTTTAACTCTCCAGTTGGTCGCACTGCTTGAAGCGTTCAAGGACATGTCGGAAATACTAAACTCTATGAGGCGTGCTATAATTATTACAATTAAAACATCATAATGAAGTCTCTTGTCCATGACTCAGGTTAAACTATTTTATTTTGCGTCTATTCCTGAATCGAATTAACTCCAGAAGCACGTACAACATCTTATTTGGATTAAATCTGAATTCAAGCCAGTGACTGTTTCTTGGCCACTGAACGCAGCAAAGATTCGATGTATAGACGTGACGTCAAGGGTGAAGAAGTGCGCTTGTGGCATATCATCGATTATGTTAAGAATATAAACAATAACATGGTTTCATTGCAACATGAATTTGGGGAGTCAAAAGAATGAGTTGAGAACTTGGAAGACCCCTTCTCACATTTGAAGTTCGACTGCTCACCTTTTTTTTATCATGAGAAGGTTTTCATGTTCGGGTCCAAAGTCAACTGGGTTAAGGAGGTCGAGGAGGACAAAGTTTCTTCTGACGTGTCCACGTTTTGTGACGTCGACGAGGCAAACTCCTCAGGAGACGCGAAACACGTTGCACTGTGATGAAATCGGTTACCATGGTCACAGAGCGACACCGGACTGTGACGCTAAATTTGTTGATCGTTCTTCCTGCAACAAAAAACAATGAAATGTTAACAAGAGTTTAAATGTCGTTGCTTATTTCCCCCCCCCCCATTTATTAATAGAGGCAAACAGAATGAAATATAATGTTGTCCCTCGCCTTTTTTTGTATTTCATGTATTTCATTGTTTGATATTTGACTGACCCAGGATCTGTTAATTTCTAGGAATAGTTACAGTTCACTTTCCAGTATTACATTCTGGAAAAAAATCATTTAAAATGATTACAAGATATATTGTTAATGTCTTTTCATATTTATGCATATGTATCGAAGCAAACATTACTGCTTTTTGTAACGGGCATTTAAAAACTCGAGAATCCATGTTATATTTGTGTGGCGTTTGAGTGGTATGATGTAATTCTGTTCTATTAATGATTAATTATATAAAGAACATTCTGAATCGAACCGAAACCGCAATGCTGAGAATAAAATCCGCAAATCGAAGCCCCCCTTAAAAGCCTTCTGAATTTTGTGCTAGCGATGTGGTCTTCCGGAATAGAGGTGGCGCTAAAGAGATCCACCTCCTGGTGCTGTCTGTAGACAGAAGAAGCGGCCTGGGAGTGTTCCGATCTCACGTCAGTCGGCGTGACCGACACAGGATTCGCTCTATGATTACTTAACGTCGCCTCGGCCGCCAAGATTTTCCTCAAAGGTTCGCCCGACGCCACGAAGAGTTAAGCCGTCATTTGTTACATCGCGTCGTGGCGACGTACTGCCCCACGATGGCTCTTCTGTACGAATACGTCACGCAGGAGCAACTCGCAGGCTTCGACAAATACAAGGTAGCATGCTAGCCTGCTGGGTTTTAAACAGCACATCATATCGGCCAAGAAACCGGACATAATGTTCTTGTTCTAGCTGAGAATTTTTCACAGCAGTGAAAAATCCCGACACTAAAATGGTCCCTGAAGGCATCAAATTCATCATCATAATAGTTCGCTGTTGCAAATGATTAAAATAAACAGTATTTAGGTTTAATTTTTGTTTGATTGCTGGTTTGTGGAAAAGTGCGAGATCTTTTTCTTTTTTTTAATCTTAAAAGATGTGTTTAGCATGGAAAGTAGTACGATTTTAGCGTAAGGAAGGGGGATTGCTTTGTATTTCGAATGCTTATTTTTATACTAATTTGAATGTAAATTTATTATACACATTTTTCTGTTATTTGGGTCTTATGCATGAATTACGATTTTTCCCCTAAATCCTTTATGACATTGTTATAGTAATGTGGTCTCCAACTTGCAGCAATTTTGAATACATTTAATAAATTTAAAAATCAATTTTGGGAAAATAGCTAAATTATTTAAGTCAGAATAAATTAAAATTAATGAAAAAAATATTCCTTATAAAAGCCATGTGTAATACAAAATATTAATAATTCTAAATACAAAAGAATAAAGACACATTTACTAAACAAGTGTGGACCATGTGTATTCTGCTCCATTGACAGTAATGGACGTCCAAATTTTAACTGGGAGAGGCGATTGCTCTGCCATAAATGTGAGGAAAAAAATCACAATTAAGTTTCTCCTGACAACTTTTTACATGATTTAGCTCAAAGGCTTGCACGCTAAGTGTTATGCTTCCTTTGACAATTTCGAAGAATTTAGTGATGGTGACTTCTTGTAGCAGTTTCAGCTTCAGATAGTGGTCACATGGCACAATGTGGTTTCCTACATTCTATTATTAGCATCACACTTATTTAGCATCTTCAAGTTTAGTCCCTTAACAATTAACACGATCAAGATATGAATTACAAAAAGTAAAAATGTTTTAGTCATGATAACCCTCAACTCTCCATGGTGTGTATATGTGTCAACATAACGACTAAAACTGATGGCGTGTTTGTTTGTGTTTGCAGTACAGTGCGGTGGACTCAAATCCTTTATCTGTCTACATCATGCATCCTTTCTGGAACTTTTTGGTGAAGGTAAGTCAAGTTCACATGTATGCGTAGCTGTGTGCAAATATTTTTTATTAGAATTAAATTAATTAATTAAATATTAACATGTTTGCTTTTTGCTGCTCTTTGCACCCAATTAAATGCATTTTACGGTTCTATTGCGCATGTTACGAGTGATTGAAACTCCCATCGTCACTTTGCTTCCTTGTCAAAGAAATATTTGATATTAGACACGTTTTTTTTTAATTGTTAGTAAGTTGCTATGATTACTCATATTTTTCTCTTGTACTGTAGTTTTTCCCAAAGTGGTTGGCCCCAAATCTCATCACATTCACCGGCTTCATGTTCCTGGTGGTGAACTTCCTCATGCTGGCCTTCTACGACGTTGACTTCAACGCCTCAGGTGTTTACAATTCTCCCGCAAAAGACGTTTCTTTTTAACTGAAATCTGACTTAAACTAATGACTAACAGGCAGTCATTTTAGGAATGTCGCGGCAACCTTATCACGTGTACGCCTGAATCTACATTTGGGTTTTTGTGCGTTTCAGCTGCTGGCCACGATCACGTGCCCAGTTGGGTTTGGGTGACGGCGGGGATTTTCAACTTTCTGGCCTACACGCTAGGTGAGCGACCGCGTCTTACGCTTCCCACGTTCCGTCCACGCACGCCGCTTCACTCACCTCCTTGCAGATGGCGTGGATGGTAAGCAGGCGCGCCGCACCAATTCGTCCACGCCACTGGGGGAGCTGTTTGACCACGGGCTGGACAGCTGGGCCTGCATCTTTTTCGTGGCCACCGTCTACTCCATATTCGGGCGCGGCGCCAGCGGCGTGGCCGTGTCCACGCTTTACTACATCCTTTGGGTGGTGCTGTTCTCCTTCATCCTGTCGCACTGGGAGAAGTACAACACGGGAGTGCTCTTTCTACCTTGGGGCTACGACGTCAGCCAAGTGGTGAGGATGGGACTTGAACATCTCATCTCGCGATCCACGCGACCAGTAAAATGGATGACTACAAAAGATATGCAGATTTACAGTCAGTCTCATTTGAATCATAAAAACTGGAGTGACAATATTGCAAAATGTTTGTTCCAAGACTGAGTAGAGATTCTTCTGTTTTTTTTTTACCCCCATTTGACCACCAACTGCACTCACTTTAATGTGATAAAGCTAATTTTCATGTTGTCTTAGTGTGACTCATGCTTCTATCTTCAAGACTATCTCTCTGGTGTACGTGGTGACGGCGGTTGTGGGCGTAGACTTGTGGTCCCAACCCGTCCTGTTCCACTTCCTCTACAGAGACTTCTTCACCTTCATGATTGTTGGTGAGACACAAACTAAGTACCACTAACTTCGACCCTTTAATCTGAGCTAAAATGAGGCCTATTTTGGAAGCTTGTCAGCATACTACCACATGTTTAACCTTATTTTTCGATGACTTTCAGCCTGTTCCTTCCTGGTGACGTTACCCATGAGCCTCTACAACGTCCTAAAGTAGGTTTCCTCGCTGCCGTTGCTCATCAGAGCGGCGCTTTGGCACACAGGTGACATAGTTGCATCTGTTCAGGGCCTACCGGAGCAACACGCTGAAGCACAGCAGCTTGTACGAGGCCTTCCTCCCATTCCTCTCGCCCGTGCTCCTCTTCATCCTATCCACCATTTGGGTGCTCCTTTCTCCATCTGACGTCCTGGAGCGGCAGCCCAGGCTCTACTACCTCATGTTGGGCACGGCCTTTGCCAACGTGACGGTGGGTGCTCGCTTTCGGATTTGCACTACGAGCCATTTAGCACTCAAAGGTTCACGCCTTGTCATCTGGGCAAATTTAGCCTTAACGGTACATGTTGCGTGTTTTGCAGTGCAAGCTGATCGTATGCCAAATGAGCAACACGCGTTGTCAGCCGCTAAGCTGGCTCCTACTGCCGATGGTCGGCGTGGTGACGCTGGCCGTGTCGGGTTTGGCGCCTGATGAGACCATGCTGCTGTACCTCTGGACAGCCGCTGTCTTGCTAGCGCACGTGCACTACGGCGTTTCAGTGGTAAGGGGACACGCCCTCAATGTTGATTGCAACACATTTACATACTATGTCTAAAAAAGGGCCAAACCATGATAGCAATAACATTACGGTCAAATGAGTATGCACTAATTTCGTATTAAAAGAAAGAACATGAACGTTTTTGTTTAAAAAAAAAAACGTGTTACTGGTAAAGTAGTAGTAATATTATCGGCCGGGTGTCGGAATCGGTATCGGTGCAACACTAATTGCAATCATGTCAATGATGAATTTGCTTTGTGTGCAGGTGAATCAACTCAGCTGCCATTTTGGCATCCGAGCCTTCTCCCTAAAGAAGCCCAACAGTGATTGACAGGAGGAGGAACGAATCGGCTTAAAAGGAGCAGAGGTCTAGACTCCTCGCAGCGACACGTCACTCTTGTCACCGCGGCAACAGTATATACTCTACATCCTGTGGAGTACGCCCCAAAACACACACACACACGCACCACGTGATCTAACTGTTTTTTTTATGTGATTGGAGAGCTCAAAGGACTCCATCTTACCTCAATGGAGGATTGGTGCACTGCGTCGAGCCAATGAGGATCGAGTGTTTCCTACGGAAATGTGTTCCATTTATGGGCCGGGATCCTCTACACAAAACACAAAAGCCACATAATCACGTTCACATTGTCTGCTTTCGGACAGACACATAATTACAGTATTATGAATGTATAATAATATTAACAAGCCTTGATGAAAACGCCACACTGTCATGGAATTGTCTGACAACAAACGTTTTTAATTTACCTCATTGTTTTTTTTCATCTTTTGCATTCGTAATATTGTTTGCAAGCAGACCTGATTTCTGGATGCGGCCATTTAGGATTCGATCCGCTTTGTGCCGACGGGGAAGCGCCGTGTCCTTCGCGCCGATTCGTTCTTCTTTTCGTCATTTTCCACGTAGCTACGGCAGCCGCTTGAATGAAGAGTGGGTCCCAAAATCCGCGTGACGGAGCGGACTCATTCTGAAGGGAGCGAACACATACTGCCAAAATGCTTTTTTTAACATTTAAAAGAAACAATTAAAAAAAAAATCTGTTATACGCAAGAGATTGCAATCAGATTGCAATTTCCGGTGAGCTTCGAGGAAAATCTGCATGCGTTTCAAGCACATGAACCGTAGAGGGAGCTCAAGTGGATGTTTGTCAACTATTTGTGTGTCTGTCCTCTTATTTCATACACTGATTAACATGGAATGATGCACATTGTCTCCAGTGATCTGAGTTTGTGTGCCTATCGGGAGTGTTTATGTTTGTTGGGCCTTTGTAGTCAAGGAAGAAAAAAAATGGAGTTTATGGAAGGTTCGAATCAAAACATGGCAGATTTGTGTGGTGCTATTCACACTCCATAATAAGAAAATGTCCATGGTAGTGATTTTTGTTATTTTAATAACCACCGTGTTGGATGCACCACTATTTGTGTGATTGCTTTGTTTGTTTTTTTAATGATGTGAGCAAATGGGTGTCTGCAGTGCTTTATACAACTGGAAATATCAGAATAAATGCTACTTAAACTGAAATGTGTGGGCAACTATTTTCATAAGCAGTTGAAAATGTCAAGAAGGGCGAGTGCTGTAATTTATAATAGTCTGGAGATGCTGTAAATCTACAATAGGTTAGAACTAGGGAATTATTATTTAGCATGTTTTCTTACTAGATCTTTTTTTTAAATGACATCTTGTGACAGCTCACTATTTGGCAAGAGTAAATGCATTAAACTTAAAAAAAAATTCTCCCCACCTAATGTACATTGACTGTTGGTCACATGACAAGTAGTTATTTGGTTTCTAGCCTTCGTAATTGTCATTGCTGCTGCACAGGACAGTATTTTCATGAATTATTTTTGCTGTAAATATTTTAGCAGAGGCTTCTGAACAGAAATGAATACCGGAAAACGATCAATTATTAACAGAAAAGCAAAATTCTAACAATTATTTGTAGAGCTAAGCCTTTAAACAAAGGACAACGGTCATTACAGTAGACATATATTCAAAAGTTATCATTAGCTTATAAAGTATGTGTTGTGCTATCTAGAAAAAAAGCAAATGTGATGTCACAAAAAAAGGATTTAGGAGGATATACAATATCTAGAGATATCAAAAATAATTATTTGTTATGTGTCGGGTATTTGGTAAATAAAACATCAAGTGGTCTACATTGGATCATATCAGACAGTCAACTGTGTCGTGTTCCGATTTGGCAATTCTGAATCTACTAAATGTTACAACACAGGTTGATAGTGTGTTTGTTAACTAGTTACATTTGATCTGATAGTGTTGCATTTGTCGGGCAGTTTAGCGTGCTACAGCTCTGGCTTCAGGTTGCGTTACGTTGGGACGTTTAGTGCGCCGCTGACCCTTTCTGACTTAACAAGGCCACGGCCAAGTCCATCGAGATGGCCTCCTAGTCGGCCTGACCCCCCGCCACACAGGCATCCACTCTGCAGACCACGCTCAATTATGAATGAGCGTCGTTAGAAACTAGACGCGCTGCTCACCCACGATTATTGTGGTGTCGTATCACCCACTTAAATGAAGAAGCGGCACACCTTCAGCTATCATTGGAGACATCCATTATACAACAGACTCTCAATTGACACTTGCTTGGGTACAAATGCCAGTTGGCTGCTGAAGCTTAGCTTTGATTGGTTCAGAAAGACAAAGAAATGGCCTTAACTTTTAAGGTTTTTTTTAGTCACGTTCTCAGTTGTTTTCCCTAACGTCGTTTTTTTTCATCAATTTAAGCTAAATAATTTTTGGAGCATGTAACATCTTAAATTTTCTAAATTGTTTTGAATTATTCATTCATTTTCCGAACCGCTGATACTCACAAGGGTCGCGGGGGTTGCTGGAGCTTATCCCAGCCAATTACAGCCATCGGGCGTGGGACATCCTGTATCGGTGGCCAACCAATCACAAGCCAGGGCAATTTAGAGTGTTCAACCAGCCTGTTTTTGAGATGTGGGAGGAAACCGGAGCACCTGGAAAAAACCCACGCAAGCTCGGGGAGAAAATGCAAACTCTACACTGTGAGGATCCACCTGGGATCGAACCCTCGACCCCAGAACTGTGAGGCCGACGCGCTATCCACTCGGCAAAAAATATTTATGAGTTAACGTGTCAGCAGTCGATGCTGCGCAACTTCCTGTCCGTTTTGCGTTGGAGCGCGGCAGGAAGTAGCGGCAGGCTGAGCCCCGTCATCCTTCGTCTTGAAGTCCTTCTGCTTCCCCCCGCCTTGCCGCCCTTCCCCGTCAGAAGGTGAGTTTTGGAGGCGGGGCCTGGAGATTTCACTGGGATCCACAGAGCCTTCCCGTCGCCTGTGTTTTTCGGCCCTGGGTTGCATAAGCGTGGAAGCGTGGTGGGCGGAGCTCCCTGTGCGGGGTCCAGGTGCACTCTGGGAGAGGCGGGGCTTTTCCGTGGCGCATTCGACCTTAGGATGGCCTCCGGCGGGCCGCTGTCGGACCGCAATTTTCCAATGAGAAGCTGCTCAGGTAGGAGGAGCTTTTGCACGCCGCCGTCTACTGGTGGATCGATGGGCACGTGGGAAGGGGCGGAGTCGCACAGGTGTGATGGGGTAGTTATTGGAGGAGACAGATGGATAACTTGCTGTTTCGTTCCCAACACTAGAAGATTAATGGGAATTGTTAGCAATCTAAAAAGTAAATTAAATCAAATGCAACAATGAAAAGCTTCTATAACAATATGATTTTTTGTATTTGTTACCGTCAGGAAGAATCAAAGGTTCTTTTGTACTCAAGGTGACGACAGCTTCGGGTGACGGTTTCAGAGGAGACGATGTTCTGCCGAGATCTTCTTTTAGTGCCGTCTGATTGGTTCTTGTCCCAGCACGCTGGCGCTCTCCCATTTGTCTGTTGGCTTTGGGGCGTCCGCTCGGCGACTTTTTCACCTTGACGACGTCGCTCTGCGAGAAAAAAAAAAAAGCTAACGATCCTGGCAACAGCAATGGAGCAGCCGACTAGTAACTAACTTTAAGACCTCCGGGGGTTCTGTGGATCTTGGCTAGCAGCAAGTAGTAGGCGGCCATGGCGGCGGAGGGCCGATTACTGGCGAGCGAGCGAGTGACCTCCGCGGGCGAGTGGCCCAGCGTGTCCGTCATGTACGCCAGCACCGAGGCGTCCACGTCTTTGGCGTGCAGCCTGCGGGACCACCACGAGTACATTTTTCTCCCTCAACACTTTACAGTTCCAAACTATTGCACTCGAAGAAATGATTTCACGACATTCGCAAGCCAACGACGCGACCGCTAAGGGGCGTCTTTGCGTGGCGAGTAGGCTTTGCACTGATGACATTCCCACACGCTTCCACAAAAGCTGTCACGCTGACGACCACAACAATTTTCATTCGCCTTCATTTCCTTTTGCTCAACGCTCTCGGGTTACAAAACTCACATCACCGGAGCAATAAATATGCAATTTTTTTCTGCGGCGGAATCGAATGGAAAAATACAGGTTAACGTCAGGCCGGAATTACCCGACCGAATCCGCTTCATATTTCATTCGTTGCCTTTGACGGCGAGAGACGTCCGATCCATTCGATACATTTGAATAAGTTCATACCGCTAAAATTCGGAACCCGTACAAAAAGAGAATCAAGAAGCACCCGTAGATTACCTGTTGTCGAACCAGAGTGTGTGTAGTGGCCTCTTGGCGTAACCTTGGCTGATCCAAGGCGCCTCCATGGCGGTTCGGACGCTGGGTCTCACGTCAGGGTCGGCTTCCAGCAGAGACAACACGAAGGTCACCGCACCTGTGAGGCCCAAATGAAAATGTTAGTCATTTCTGATTTTTTTGTTTGTTTTAAAAACAGAGACATTTTTTACAGTGTGAAAGAAATATGTAGTCTATAGACATCACTGACATTTGTAAAGTTCTAATAGTAATGTTTTACTTTGAGTGTTCTTAACTAATCTGATCAGTTGAACTCACATGATCAAGTTTGTGTGTCATGCTGACATTACTTCACTTTGTATATATTTACTAAAATTGGAGTGCAGTAAACAGGTACAACCTGAATTGTATGGCAGCCATTCACAATAATTAAAGTCTAATTGTTTGAAGTACTTAACAAAAGTCCTGTTTACTAAAAATGCTGAGTTTCAACATGGTAACTTGATTTTTTTAGGGTCATTTTTTTCCTCAATCCTTCAAAAAGAGTTGATATTTCAGTTTCATGTGACATGTCAAAGTTTTTTTTCCCAGTGATGCTACCATGAAGGTCCAATGAAGTTGAGAATGACAAGTTATACTACTTGATCCTTACATTCGACTCCATGGACCGAAATGCTGCTATATATCCAATTCCAAACTAATTGTAATTTACATTAGAAGGATGAAAAGAACCACATTTGGCTTTGGAGCCACAGGTTAAAGGGGAATATGACCTTTGCTAATGTCACTAGGTATGTGTGCGATGTTGCCGTCCACCATCTTGTGGTACAGTTGTTTGATGTTGAAGGGCTCCACGGTGAACGGCAGCGTGCCGGTCAGCATGGCGAACACGCTCACGCCTCTGACAACACACGTCACTTAGAAGCTCAGAATTGAACTTAACTCCGATCGCATTCGTGATGATCACGGACGGCGTGACTCACATGGACCATACGTCCACTTTGGGTCCGTACTTCTTGTGGGCGAGGAGTTCGGGGGCGGCGTAGGCGGGGCTTCCGCACTGGGTGCTGAGCAACTCGGCGGGCAGAGACTCCGACCTTAGCGTGTTGCTCAGACCGAAGTCTGCGAGCGGAAAAGAAACATGTCAAGTCACACTGGCCTTTGAAGGATCAGACAACTTATTTAACATCAATAAGCATTGATGGTATTCGGCAATTGATGGGAATGAGAAAATTCTATTGAAAAATGCAACCAAATGAAGCAAACTCCTAAATCAAAAATCAAAAAAAGATTGAAAAAGAACAATAAAAACATGTAAAAATGAAACAAATTAGGACACCGACTGTTCTATTAATTTTCAACAAAGAAGGACAATGATCATAATTTTTTGTGGAATTTGAACTTTAACAATGGGACAGTAATCACCTATTCTTAGGTTAAAATTAGCCCGTAGAGTTAATTAAACAATGAGGAGTTTATTCAATATTCCTTTTTATAAAATGTTTGATTAAATAATTTTATAACATCCATTTATTTCAAAGAGTTTTTACAAGCTCTCCACAGCTTTTCAACAATTGTAATACATATACTAATAAAGACGTACCCACAATCTTGATGTTGTTATTGTCGTCCAGCAGAAAGTTCTCAATCTTCAAATCTCTGCACACAGAACAAGACATTATGGTCCCATATTTTCAATATAACTTCATGATACGTATTGTCAATGTCAATGTTAGGATGGAGTATAATTTCGCCATTTCATCCTTATGAGATTCTTGTTGATAACAGTTGAGTGAGAATGACTTTATATTGTTAATATATATTTTTTAAGATTTTTTTCCAATGCAAAACAGGGTTGGGAAAGACTGCTTTAGGGTGCAAACTCTGACTTTGGTGTCCTGAGAAGCACCCAAAGAGAACTTGAACCTAAATGAACATCTGCGCTCGTCATCCGGCCAGAGAATGGCGTGCGTTCCTTTCAAGTTCATTCATCTCAACAACAGATGCTGAGAAACAGGACGGAAGGAGACAAAGCCAGACGGACGACAAAGAACCGAGGGAAGCGCAGACGTCGCCGTCAATGAGAAAAAAACCTTTGCGGTAAACCTCCTGAACGTGGGGGAGCGGAAAGTGACTCTAAGTGCAAATTTTCCATTTATGTCCATTTTAATCATGCCTCTTTGTGTGCGTGTGTGTGTGTTTGGTCATCGTTGAGGGACTTCATTAGAGAGGAAGTCGGTGATGTCGTGATGATGTGTGAACCATGGCGCCGGCGGAACGTGATGAGGTCATTGCCTGGTAATCACATTCCCACCTTTGGAGGAGCCAAACCTCTTAAAATCCAGCTCTGTTTTGTGTGTGTGTGTGTGTGTGTGTGTGCAATAAAGTGACACCTTTTCGTCCCACACTGCAGGCACATTTTGCTTCATAAGAATTTCTCTGTGTTTGTGCGCATCCGTGTTGGGAAGTAATAAGCCTTTTTTACTTCGTTACTGTATTAAGCTTTTTTTGGTATTAAGTAGTTTTCAAGACTTATTTTCCTTGCATCTGATTTTCGGGCCAGGCGAGGCAATCAAAATGAAGTCATTGGCTGCCCTTGATGTCGGAAAATCATATTTTTTGACGAAAAACAATCAAAAAAGTTAAAAAAAGTCTTTATAACAAAAGTGGATCCTAATTAGTCTTCTTTTCTTACCTGTCTTTGGGGGAGCCCACTAAACTATAAAACAAAGTTTGATATCACAACCAAAAAGAGCTGCAGATTTGTGCGTTCTATTCTGTTGTTGGCAATCCTAAATTCTGGTTGTGATGTCACAACCAGAATTGCTAAAAAAACTGGTCAGGCCTGTACTCAGACTTTTAAGTTTAAGCCTTACGTGAGCACTTTTCCAATCTTTCCACTGCGCGCGGGTGCGAGAGGGTCACCTGTGCACGACGCCATGCTGGTGGAGATGCGCCACCGCTGACAAGATCTGCCGCGTGTATCGCCGGACTTCCTTCTCCGGCAGACGCTTCCTGTCGCAAATGCGCTCCATCAGGTCGCCGCCAGCACACAACTCCAAAACCATGTAGTAGCTGTTCTCCGTTTCCAGAGTCTACAAACACACACACACAATAAATTGGAGAAATTCTCAGTATTTCCATAAATTTAAACGATGCAATTTGGGCACCTCCAAAAGGACGACGACATTTGGGTGTCGTATCATCTGATGGATGTACGCTTCTCTCCTCATGTTCTTATGCACATAAGAGTCCAGACGGGCTTTCTTCTTGTCAACCACCTTGATGGCCACCTTAAAGCACAAGCAGATGGAAAAGCTTTTTCAGAAAATACGTCTCAATAAGTCATTTGCTGATAAACGTGCAATCCATCCGAACTTTCCAGTCCATGCAGTGTTAATAATCATGAAATCAAAAAATTTAAACAATAACGTACATAAAAAATAACCCTAAACTGTTTATCAGAAGTTGCACACTGCAAAAAACCCCACAAACAGTATTTCTTTCTTCCTGGTGGAGGTCCCCCTTGAACAAGTTCAAAGGTTATCATATGTAAACACAACTGCAGTGAGTTTGCTTGTTACCATGGAAATGACAGTTGAATTCATCTTGTCACAAAGTTTGAAACTCAAGTAAAATACATTTAAAAAATGCGAGGTAGATAGTAAATTGAATTGACAGTATGCATTATATATATGCTAAATTGAAAACCAATAGACCAATCCATTTTGAATGGGAGGGGCAAGCGGCAAACAATCGCTGCCAACTCTCCCAGTCAAAATGGACTGAAAATCTAACAGCATTTCTTACCTTCTCTCCTGTATCCAAGTGGAGGCCCTCCATCACCTTGGCGAAGGAACCCTTGTTGATCATCTTTCCTACCAGGTAGGAGCCCACTCGCTTGGTGTGGGGGAAACTCCTCAGCAGCTCCTTGCAGGGGGGCGCCAGCGAGGCCGGGCCCCTGCTCCCTCTGCCGCCAACGTCCCCTTTCACCTTCACTGCGGCGCCCGGCATGGAGGAGCGTACCCCATGGTGTGTTGCCCCACTCGGCCAAAATGCATCGGAGCGGCTTCCTGCTGAGCCTCCAGTGCATCATTAACTCTTCTGTTAGAGACATGTGACACCCTAATTACGCCCCCCACCTCCCATGCACACACACACACACACACACACACATGACCTCCCCACTTCACCACTTCCTCATAGTTACACGATAACAATTCAGACGCTCTTACTTCAAGCTGCTCTTTTCTACTTCTGGCGAACCATCGTCCTGGAACAGAGATTTTGAGATTTAGTGAAGCTCAGACCACATTTTATGATCAATTCACACAGAAATAAAAGGATTCACATAGAACTGTGGTTAAAAATGTTTCATTTAAAAAAACAGACAGGATTCTACGTGCAAAGCAGTCATTTAAAGGGCTAAAAAAGGTTCAACTGTTCTTCAGTGGAAAACAAAGGTGTAGTTTCACACTAGCGCTTGCCATTGAACTCTATCACCACGTGTGTGTGTGTGTGTGTGTGTGTGTGTGTGTGTGTGTGTGTCTCAGATTGCAGTTTGTCCTACTGCCTCACTCAGTAGATCCAATACGCCGTGTAACGTGACACACACACACACACACACACACACAAAATATACTCTGCTCTGATTGGTGTTTCAACCATGAAGTGACACAATATCAGAAATTATCCAACATTGAATCAATGTTGTGGTTTAACCATGAACTGACAATATCAAGTTTATTCAACGTTTAGTTCACCTTGTGTTTCAACCATGAACTGAGTTTAATTATACAATAATTATCAAAGCGTTCTAATGTACTTGTAAAAAACACTGGCATCATAAAACAGACCGCATGTAATGCTTGAGTTATGAAATCCATTTTAAAAACTACAGTCATAATTTATGGGGGAAATCAATAAAAAACTTTTGTTCAAAACATATCTCATGTATTTCCTCCCCAATAAGTATCCTGTCACAATTTCCTTTTTTGCAATATATTTAAATTGGATAACTCTCATCATTTCTGTGACCCAAAATGGATAATCTGTAACTGCTTCCCTCTCCTGGCAATAGCACGACAGTGCATTTCACAGGTTATTAATGCTGATTCAGCACTTAAATTTCAACATCCAACAACAAATGTTGCTACTTCAACTACTCCCAATAACACATTCATGTACAAACAAATACATACACACACTAAAACCTAGAAAAATGGTGACAGCTGACAAAGTGCGGAAACTTCTTTATATAATTCTGCAAAGAACCAGCGACCATTTTCATCTATGAAAGTGTGTATGTGTGCATATCTACTATGTGCACACTTGTGTGTACGTGTGTGAGAGGAGTGGTGACGTGAGGCTTGGCCCCTTCAACTTTCTGCAGGGTTTCCCCACTGAAAAGGCCAATTAAAGTAAAAAACAAACACACACTGGTATGCACTGAACACACACAAACATAACCGCTCTTCTGCTAAAATGTCCTGCTTATTAAAGCAGAATGTGGTGAAGTTTTGTGAGTGCATGTGTGTGTTTAATGCATGTGTGTGTGGGTGTGTGTGTGGGTATGTGTGTGACACATGTGGGTCGAGCCGCCAGGAAATGACTGGTTCGCTTCATTCTTGTCATCACCTTCCAACATGTTTCTTTCACATTTCAATTTGGGGAGCGGCGCAGCGGGCAGCAAGCGCGCACATACACAATGTGCACGTGTGCACACCCGCTCCACATTAGCAGTGATGCTAGTTTTGAAAATATGTACTGTGAGTCATTAAAATGTGGGCGCAAATGAGAACAAAAGGCTTCACCGAATGATGATGTGATATTTTAGACTATAAACAAAATCATTAGAGTTCTTGTAGCTTCAACACAAACAAAACAAATCCAATTTTTTTGTACGGAACGATCTTGAAAAGAGTGAATGCCTGCATAACTATCTTAAAAATGAGAATTTTTTGGACAATAAAGGATTAA
Organism: Stigmatopora argus; assembly: GCF_051989625.1. Lineage (NCBI taxonomy): Eukaryota > Metazoa > Chordata > Actinopteri > Syngnathiformes > Syngnathidae > Stigmatopora > Stigmatopora argus. The sequence goes on along the minus strand of NC_135405.1, from coordinate 8,574,824 downwards.
TTCAATTTGGGAACAATTTTACAATGTGATTGATTCCAATTTTCCAAGCTTTTTTCTCCAGATAATTAAAATAGGACCGCTTACTACCACTGAAGCAACAAATGCGACATTTGATGCTTTCTGCAAAAGAAAGAAGAAAGCAAGGCACCTATACTTTAAAAAAAATAGACATGATCGAGAAAAACGGCATATTTGGCACAGTGGCATCAACGTCCACTTTGTGCCCGACAAGAGTGGCCGCTTGTCAGTGAAAAAACCTCGCCGTTGACGCCACTTGGCGTGCGCGTGAACACAATGGCTCGCTTAACGGCAGCGTTTGAAGGCGGGCTGTTAATGACGCTGCCTTGTGAAATATTCCCCACAGCGACGCCAAACACACCCCCTCATCTCTTCCCCTTCCTCTGCTCACCTCGTTTGGAACTTGCCTCGTTAAGAAAAAAACATTGGCGGACGTCAAAATGGACGCTCCTGACCAATAAGATCGATTATCCATTGCCGAATATCCCCGAAAGTGATAGCCGATTGCAATTAGGCCGCTATTAAAAGAGGGAATATTCCCTGAATATGCTTTCTGCTGCATAATGTTGTCACAAGTGCTCAATGCCAATGAAGTGCTAAGTGTTGCTTTTTATGGGGAGGAAACATACTGGAACAGCGGGAGTTTGTGTGCACGACACACACACAGAGGTGGAATCTGTTCCCAGTTACAACCTGTTCGCTGATGGTGCGGCCTCTTAAGCTTTTTCCTCTCAAGCTCATTAGCCTGGTGGTACTGTAGTGTGTGTGTGTGTGTTTGGGTTGGTGGGTGGGTGATTAGCGCGTGGTGGAATCTGTTCCCAATTGTGAGCTTCTAATTGGCCCGTGAAAGCGGGTCTCAGTCACTTGAGCCACGTGTTGCAAAACTACCAAGAAAGTATAAGGAAGGCGATACATGTCCACAAAAATAAAGATAATGCAGTTGCGATGCATTGAGGAGCGATGGATTTCCAATTGGATTCAATCAATGATCGGTCAATGCAAGCCATGACCATTAAAATGAATTTGATTTCTTGAACGGTCTAACGTAGTGAATGAGATAAATGTCAGGCTCTTTAACAAAACAAATGGCTGAGTGTTAAGACCTGCCGTATGCATACGTATACATCTATGTGTATGTATGTATATATGTGCTTATATTTATGTATGTGTATGTACACGTGTGTATATGTAGATGTATATATATATACATATATTGTTTTTTTCAGCAACACGCGTATTTATTTATATATTTATTCATGTATTTATTTATTTATTAACTTACTTATTACCTATCTATTTATGTCTAAAATGTCTTTCCTATTTCTGCATTCTCACCGTCTTGCTACTGTGACAACGAAATTTCCCGAATACGGGATGAATAAAGTTATCCAATCCAATTAAAGCCGTCATTACTGGGGGAAATATTCTGGGCTGTTTGCCTCATCTCAAAATTGGATGTGTTAATATGTTAACGTAAAAACACTTGTTTTACAGACCAACTGTGGTTAAGTTCAAATGACCAGCATTTTGGATTAAAAATATGATCGGTTGCACGGTTCTAATGGAGAATGAAAATATTATTCGTGCGGCTGGTCACACCAAATTGTTTTTGACATGGGGGATTGAGAAAATGTACTATCGAAAAAGCAGTAGTAGAAGAAGCTACAGCGACTTTGTAACACAAAACATCGCTCCTTCCATTTCAATTTAAAATCTGTTAAATCACGTTTCTGTTTTCTTCGAACAATTTGAAGATCTTTTAATACCTTTAGCAATGTATTCATCTCAGAAAAAGACCCGTTCAGTCATTGGTCGCTTTGCTTCTACTCGCATTCGGGAATAACAGAAACTTGTTTACCAACATGTCAGAAATATGCAATAAGGACAATTTGAAATGTTAGAATACGTCTTTTCATGCGTGCTGATATGATATAATCCGTTCTCGGAATAAAATATTGATCGGAATGAGTCATAACAATCCACTGAGGAAGAATCTGGTACCTGGTCATGAAGAAGAGCTTCAATGTAAAGCAGTCTGTGTGTCATCTTTGTCCTCATCGCTGTTGGAAAACATCTTAAAATGAAAAAAAAGAGGAGGAAATGGAATTAGAGGGGATTATTGACACGAGCTTCCGTCACACCTCTCTCACCGTGACACCTTTGTTGTGACTCGTGCAGTAAAAATGTGTTTCTGTGTGAACGCCACGCTGTAAAATGCATCCTCCAGTAATAGTGTGTGTGTGTGTGTGTGCGCGCGCCCCCCGTTCATTAAGCATGTGTTATGTTGTTAATAGTGCACCTCGTTGGCTGGCAAAAAAATGAGGCCGTTAAAGCGTCACAAAACTGTGCTGGTGTGCCCTACAAAGACTTGCCTATTTGTGTGTGTGTGTGTGTGTTTGTAAAAGAAAATGATGGGGAAAAATGGATTTGCGAGCTGCAGTTGCGGTTTTCTACCCTGGACAGGATAAACAGTGTGGGATTATATTGGAATACATAAAGTTGGGTGGAGGGCATGTGTAGTAGGACCAACGTGGTAAAATTAAGTATATTATATTAAATTAAATACAGGTTTTGGCAAGTCTGCAATAATATATTTTCAAAAATTCGATGTGCTGTTTAATTAGGTAAATTAAATAAAATAAGCAATCTATCAATTGAAAACACTAAACAGCACACAAATACTTTTTGTAGTGGAAAATGTCAGTTGAAATTTCCCGGAGAGTAAAAATTGAATCAAAATATGATTGAAATACACAGAAGCTAGTATTAAGCCGACAAAAACATTACAATTTGATTTGTTTTTAAGACTTCTGATGAAATGAAAATGTATGCAAGTTAGTTTGGAGTTTATTCTAAGGTCAAGCATGAACGCGACCTCAACTCCATTCCATTCCATTCAACATTTTACTAAGTTAACGGACGCTAGTCTTCCATTTTAACTCCAATTTTATGCGGGCTCGTCATCGAGATGTCCTGCTTGACGCATTTTGACATTGGGCCTTCCTTTGGGTGCCAGTCGCCTGCGCTAATGCGCTAATCTGCTGTTTACTCCAACCAGATGGAAAAGGAGAAAACAAGGGAAAGAAGAAGAAGTTACCTACAGAGCTCTCAATCTCATTAAAGCAAATTTTAAATGCCCCCTTTCCCCCTAAAATATGTATTTTTTAGGAGTCTGAAACCGATTAATAGGGAAATGGGAAAATGGATTTGACACGCGAGTAAATTCAATTGCACATTCAACTGGTAAGTCAAAGGGCTGAATTGGCGTCCTTCCACGCCTTTGGCCGCCTTTCATCTGCGGGCCTCAATGCCTTTGATTTTTGCACGTGCGGCTTTTATGGCAAGTTGTGTGATGTCCACGCCAAGCAAGCAACCCACGTCACGAGTGCAAGTACGAGGCAAAAGTAATGGGACACCTCCCGGATAGTGGAAAGTCAAGAAAACGTGGATTCTTGGCTTGATTGGAAAACGAAGGGCCGTGCAGATGCTGCTTGAAAAAGCCAACTTAAGTAAAAAATATGGAGTCATTCCAACACAAGGCGTATTTCCTGTAAAATTCCACATTTATGATCTTATTTGCAAGAGAAGTGTATTTGCTTTTTGGCACATTTGGAAGTTCACGTGAAGAAGATATAGTTGTTAATGGAATAATACTGAGGCTGTTAAAACATTAAAAGAATTTGACAGGGAAAAAAGTCCATTTTAAACTAAGGTATTAATTTTCTAATTAAACATGTATAATTAGAGGGGGTGCACAATTTTGACAAATGATAGTAGAAATATACTATGACAAAAATATGGATTGCATCACATGGAAAGTTGATGTTATAAGACTGTTTGCGGAAAAAATGTATGTATGTATTGTATTTTGAGGATAACAGGAAAAATAATTATCATTTTTTCTGTCAGTAAAGTTATTATTGGACGAAAAAAAACATTGAACTTGTTTAAGTAGAGAATGCATGTTTCATTCTTATTTTGTTAACTCATTCAGTGTCTTTTGATGGCGTTCATGAGGGAGGGTAGGAAAGACTAGTATATGCCAGGGCAAGATTTCACTGCAAGTGTCAATCAAGCTAAGATTTGTCATCCTGCAAAAACTACAATTAACTTTGTCCTTTTTGATTATCATGTGCGACATTTCGAAAAGACGGAGGCTCGCCGCGAGCATCAAAAGGTGGCAGATGGGAATATTTTCTCACTGTCATCACTTGGTGCACCGCGCTAACCCCGAAGGCCCATTCGCAGGGTGCCCCCCCTTTGCTCCACTTCCCCCCTTTTACCCGCCTTTCATCCCATAAAGGCTGAATCCAAACACTTTGACTTCCCCTGCACTCATCTTTTATTAATCACATCTCAGCGCCGCGTCGCCTGCGACGCACACGCACAGATTGACTTGAAAAAAAAGAAAACGCCTCGAGTGTTTCATACTCGGCGCACCCCGGGGCTCATTTAGGGCCTGAAGAGGTGTCGAAGAAGGATTAGCGTGCACGTACGCTCACGTGCACACGCACGACATGTGCACAGGCCGGGCCAAAGCAAAGCGGATATTCTGGGCGTTGTTGTTCCAGGTGTGGAGTCATTGGGGGTCTCCGTGCTGTGACCCCGTTATCCCGGGAAGAGGGAGGAAGAGACCCAGGATGAAAAACACATTTTTCGCCCGGGGCCCTATCAGCGCCGCCAAAAGCACACGAGAGGCTCCGTGCGAAATAAATGACCTTTGCTCGGCATTGGTGACTTCCGCCGTCACTCTTTGGCTCCCGTCGACGGGAATGGGCGTCCGATCCGTTTTGACTGGACGTGCTTTCCCCTTCATGGGTGTCTTAAATAGAATATGTCTTTTTGTAGAACAAACTCATATAATATGTACTCTGAGGATGGAAGTACATAAAGTATATCTGAGCTGGCAATGAATGAGTTTGTGTTTTTTTTGTCTATTCTTTTTACTATTTTTCCTTTTATACACTTAAAGCCAAGAACCAGGGTTCAACAGGACAAAAGGTCCAAGTGTGAAAATGCTTTTCTTCAAATCAATTGAAATATTTTTGTCGTTTTGAAGATTTTTGGGGAAAAAGATGCAGGTAAATTCAAACTCATAAGATACATCAATATTTTTTTCTTGAAATAATTGTTCAATTTTTATCATTTAGTTGTATTTAGTTTACCTTCCTCACAAATTCTGACTTTGACATAATAAAATACGTTTTCTATCCTAACAATTGGCATTTCCCACTTATTCCTCTCAATAGTAAAAAACAAAAACAATCTTTCCGCATGAATTTTTCTGATAAAATGATCCCAAATCTTGATCATTTTTGTTATTTCTCTTGTCCAGTCCACAATTCCAACTTCTCCAAACCTTCTGAATGACTGCAACATCTTAATAGTTTCTATTCCCTGTTTGTCAAAGCCTGGTTTTAATGAAAGCGCACGTTGCAATACATTGGAGTGGCTCCTATTTTATTTCATTTTTCTTTTTTTTCCAGTGGGAGACACCCAAACACATCGTCTTGCGATTGCTTTATGTTTGAAAAAGTCCAATGGGCCCATTAAAATATATATTCGGGGTGTTGCTTTGGTAATAAGTCACGAAAAGGACAAAAAAGGGGAGGAAAAAGATCAAGATGCTGGTTGGGAAAACAGTGGTAAAATGAGCTACAGTGCAACAAAGTGAGCAGCCATTTAAATTCAAAAGATGTAACATTTTTAAATATCAAGTTACATTTTTAAAGATGATCTAACGGAAGATAATCTAAAAAAAGGGGGAATTTCCAATGCAATAACAGAACTGATGTTATACCGCAATATGAAAGTGGATATTGTTTTTGTGCCAAAATGTAGTTTTGTTTGCTTTACCATGAAAATGCGGAAGGCAGAAATATGTTTCATGATATATAATGATTTCCCATATAGTTTTTTTGTGGATAAACTACTGCAAAATTGACGTGTTGGAATGAATGTGCTTTGAACGCACTCCTAAATGTAAAGTATTATTGTGATATTAAAACGCGGCATAAAGTACGCGCTTGTCAGGGGAACACATGTAATGTGTGTGTGTACAGCTTTCATGTTGCTGTTCAAATGGAGTCATTACCACCAATTAGGAAAAGGTAAAAATAGGAACGGGCGGCAGAAACACTGGCACACTTTCTTTCCTCTTCTCACTATAAAAAACTGAATGTGTTTGTGCACATTTGGACGCCCTAAACACGCCAATAAAAAGCCATTCCTTCAAAATGCGCTAAATGCTAGTTAGAGGGCGTGCAAAGGCGGGATTAGCGCCCGATTCGGAATTTTTTTTATGACTTTGTTCTCTGATTTAAAAAAAAAAAGAAATCTTAAATGTTTCCAGTTGTGCCGTAGAAAGAAAAGCACTGAAACTAAGTGTTGTTGTGCCTCTTTTTAAAGATGCACGTGTGCCCCCCGCCCCTGAAAGCTCAATTACGAGCTGCAGATGTTTGCCTTTCAAGATTGTGATTTTCACGTCATCGTCGGAAGCGTTTGCTTGGAAACTATATTTCTAACTTTTGTCTTCTTTCAAATTCCATGACATGTCATTTTAAACTAATCGTCTTTGACTAAAAATAAAATAAGAAATTTAACTCTAGAAAAAAACTATATTTTGGGGAACAGTACAAGCCATATTTTCAACAATCTGAAACAGGACATGTTTTCCACTAGGGGTCGATACCTGATGAAGATGGCATCATTGACAAACAGGTGTTCTGTGAATACACTTAAGCATACTAATAAAAATATATGTTTTCTTTAATGGGCCTTAGGTGATTTTTTTCCTTCTTGTTTAAATATAATTTTAGGTGCCTATGTATATTTTTGCCACGTGTCATACAGCCTGCCTCTTAAGTATTTTATTTATTTATCTATGTATATAATATTTTTGTATAATTATTGGGATGTATAATCATACAAATTCCTTTGTGTTGGCTTTTTGTGTGGTGTACTCGTATTGTTTAGATGTAATTTAAAAAAACTAGTGCATTATTGCAAACCTTCAACTCTCACAAGACTTGGAGAATTTGCAATATAAATAAATATAGTAAATATGCATACAATTAATTCATGATAGTTAATTTCATGCTAAAACTGATTGCTCTTTATTCCCTTTAGTTCTGTATTCATCACTCTACAAAGGGTTTGAAAAATCTTAACATTTTAAATAGATGAGGTCACCCAAATATAATATTATATCAAATTAAATGGGGTTATTTTTTTTAATTTGAATTCAAACAATGCACATTTTGCACATTGCAGGAGTGTTGCATTGACACTGCATTCGTGCTCATCCGTTTGGAGTCAGTGATTCATTTTCTGAATATGACCGCAGGAAGAAGAGGCCTGCACGGCCGACGCGCAGACACGCGCTGGTTCGAGGAGCGACGCAGACAGACACGTTTCTGACACGCGCAAAAGCGTTAAAAACCGTTCGAATAGGCCCCTCCCCCTCCCAGACAACGCGTGCTCATTGGCAAAAGTGGCACGCGCAGGTGAGCAAAAGTCAGCTGCAGTCACTTATAGGTACTCATTTTTTTACTTCCATGTAGATAAATACGTGCATATAGGAAAGTATCAAATATTAATAATTAAAATGGAAAAAACTGCATTATTTTCCTACTGCTGCCAGATATGAAATTGCTACATAATAATAACAACGAGTAATGGAAGAACTTATAAATCACGTCAGTTGCAAGATTGATGTTTTTAAATATATGCTTTTAAGGTTATTAATCATCATTTTTAAATTACCAGCAATATTGATGAATGGGGAAATTTGCAACAGTTGAAATAGACTGTATGAAGCATGTCAGTTTGAAATACAAAAAAATAAAGCCTTGAAAAAACCCAAAGACTATTTCATACTTCTGACATTAAAAGAACTTGTAAATGCTCAAGCATATGTAATTTAAAGCCAAAAACATGCATTTGAGCAGCTGTCATCTTCATTTAACAGCTTCATTTTAAAACGCTGCATTTACTTTTTACGACATCATTTATTGTGCGTAAAAAGTCACACGTTTTTAAGGCCTAAATAATTCCAAGAAAAAAATCTTACCTTCACTTGCTTGCTCATCGGTGGTCAAATTCAAACTTCAGGACCCCAATCTAATTAAAAAGAAAAGGTACATATGAGTGATAATAAAGGCCAACCGTGCATTGCATATTTAATTCTGCAGTCATACTTTGCACGTGCAAAATAATTCAGATTTACATATCAACTTTCACAGTACAATAACTCATTTACTCTATGGTGTATTTTATCCAAGTTACTCCAAGTATTTTTGCATGCATGTTCTTGTTTCAACCTGCAAGACACCGTTATTTTACATAATCATAAGTGTATATATTCTTCAAAGAGCGATTAAATATCCTGATAAAGTGATATTACTGTAAAGATTAGACTTCTGACTTTGTATCTAATCCTAACCATACCTAAATGGATCTTTTCGTTAATAGAGTCCAATTTCTTATTTCTTTCTGAAATGTTGCATCCTATTTCGATTCAACCCTTTGTCTCGCGTGTGTTATCATGACCGCAATATAAAAGTAAAAGAAAAAAGAAGAAAAAAAAGTAATGTGTCCGCCGGGTTTGATCCAGGGCTGCTCACCAGTGGGCGTGGCCTGAGGGTCGAGCGCTTCCTGAGTAGTGAGAAGGACGACTCCCGATTGGTCGAGTCTGTCCCTGACTGACAGCTCCTTGTGTCCCTTCTTCCTTTTCCCCTTATAATGTCGACACCTCCCTCCAAAGAAAGCGGCGGATGACCAAGACGTCAGAACGCGGAGAAACTTGCACCCAGGAACACTTTCGTGGAGGCCTCCTACCTCGTCTCGGGACTTTGGGATCCGTGTCATGGCCGAGAAGCGGCGCTCGCCGTGCGCGCTCAGCGTCAAGGCGCACGCCTTCTCGGTGGAAGCGCTCATCGGGGTGGAGAAGAGGCGCAGGACGGCCGGGGAAGGCGCGACGTCGCCCGGCTACGACGTCCCGAGAACGCCCGGCAGCCCGGAGCCTCCGGCGGCGAGCGGGGCGAGCGGGGCGGAATATACCAGCGACGGATCCCGTAAGTACGAGCGAGGCTGGACCCGAAAACTGCAAAGATGGAAGAAAGTTACAGATGTTTAGACTTCTGACCGCTATTGTTTGACTTGACGTGACTCCCACAATACATATTACACACATGGTTATATTTCACAGTCAACATAGGCCCGCTGGAAATGACTCCAAAAGCAAATCAAGATGCTGAATTTCCTTCATTATCGGCGTGTTTCAAAGGAAAGACGCGATATTACGGTCAGCGCGCGTGCAAAAACTGTGCGACAATTACGGCTCCGAGTAAACACTCCGTAAACACGCTAAGCCAATTAGCAGCAAGAGAAAACGCACCGAAAAGCGATGGAAACTTGGGAAAAGGCATTTTTTTATGTCTCGGGGCCTGCGATGCAAAAGTATCCTGCGATAAATTGCCTTACATATCGGAATAATCGATAAATGAAACCCATGCATCAATTTAATGTGTCCCAAAAAAGCCAAATATTGTCTAAAATCGATACATACGCACATATGACTTGTTTAAAAAAATCAAATTTACTACCCAGTGATGGATATTATACGTGTGCATATTTTTGAAATAATCCAAATAGTATATTCGGTGTTTGTGCAATAGAGAGCGAGGACGCGCTCGTGTTGAGCCCGCAGCCCACCGCGGCCGTTTGCGGCAGCGATGACCCACGCGTGGAGCTCCAGGGCTCGGACCTGTGGAAACGATTCCACGAGATCGGTACGGAGATGATCATCACCAAGGCCGGAAGGTAATATGCAGTTCTGAATTCTTCATTTCTGGGCAATATATATACATAGTTATAAACAATTTGCATCTGTTGTCAGTGTCATTAGGTTCAAAGCCACCCATGACTTGACACAGTCCACTTTAATGGGATCCAGTGTACACTAAATATATTGTTTGAATTAATTAAAAATTCCAAACTTTCTACAAATAAGAATCCCACACATGACAGATAATTCGTAGATATACTATTCAATATATTTTTTTTCCTAGGCGGATGTTCCCTGCCATGCGTGTGAAAATGTCCGGGTTGGACCCACACCAGCAGTATTACATCGCCATGGATATCATCCCCGTGGACAATAAACGATACAGGTAAGAAAAATAGCATTTAGAACCTATTCCAATCACAATTCTTTTTTTTTCAAGACACAAATGGCACTGGGTACATGTTGTTTAGTTGTTCCTTTTGGATTTTTAACCTCGGCGTGCAAGGTCAAAGCAGCAAATGTGCTGTAATCCGACCAAAAACAAAACAAAACCAAAAAAAAACACAACATCCCAAGTGCCTTTTGTGCATAAATTAATGCTACTACATTTACATGTAGTGCAACACATTCTTCTTTTTCTCCTACATTGCATTTTTCAAGCAATATAAAGAATCCCAACTCCAAAAATCTGCCATTTCTTATTATTTGTACAGTATTTCAGTTCACTTCTTTGGCTTTCCCCCTAAATTACTTTCTCGTGTGTTGTGTGTGGTTGAAGGTACGTGTACCACAGCTCCAAGTGGATGGTGGCCGGCAACGCCGACTCCCCCGTCCCGCCCCGGGTCTACATCCATCCGGACTCCCCCGCCTCCGGGGAGACGTGGATGCGACAGGTGGTCAGCTTTGACAAGCTTAAGCTCACCAATAACGAGCTTGACGACCAGGGACATGTAAGTCACTGCACTATTATCATACCTGATTTTATCATTTTAACTTGAATTGACCATGTTACTAATAATATGGGAAAAATGACAAACTCATCTTTAACACCATGTCCATTTTGATGGCAAAAAAATCACAGGCCTACAACTGAATGGGACACTGCATATCTCTTAAACCTCAATTATTATGAATAATATCACTGACATCATCATTCTAATAATTAGTATAATTGGGAAATGACTCCCACAAGAGAAATATTACTGCATTTGTATGTGAAATAAATATAACTTAAAGATAATTAATCAATGTGTGATTTACTTGTTGAAACACTAAAAAAACACTCAATATTTACTACCTTTTAATTAAAAAAAAATCCAAATGAGAAAATCAAGTCAATCCTAATTCTAGAAAATTCAGGCAAGTGATTTTCCAGTAGTTCTTACCTTAATTGATCAAGTGCGTTGAAAGACTATAGCAAGCATTGATTTGATTGACAAATTTTTCCTATGATGTCAATTAGTTTCAAATTCAAACCAATGTAAAAAAATGTATAGAAAGTCACATTTTATCTTTTGTTGGAAAGCAAACTCTGGATTCACACCCTTTGCTGTTATCGTTACCGTATACCATTGCAACTCAAATAAACTTAAATACGTACATAGCATTCTGCGAAATATCCCTTACTCTGGAGAGCGCTCATATCTCAAGGCAAAACTCTTAACCACCTACGTATGTCAATGATGTTGCATTTGGCAAGACTCAAACAATTTGAGCAAGAGTAGGCGGTGGAAGTACAAACAAAGCACCGCTAACTATGACAACCAGTGTCAACACAATATTAGCTCACTCAACATGAAACCCTCACTTCTTCCTTTCTATTTTAGATAATCCTGCACTCTATGCACAAGTACCAGCCGCGGGTGCACGTCATCCGAAAGGAGTGCGGCGAAGAATTGTCCGCGGTGAAGGCCGTACCCACTGGGGACGGTACGCGCACCTTCTCGTTCCCGGAGACGGTCTTCACCACAGTCACGGCGTACCAGAACCAACAGGTTTGGACATACTCGTCAACACCTCAGTCAGCCTCTCCAAACTCATGAAAAGAATTGGAGTCGAATTTTGCACCACATTTGAGTGCAGGCCTCAGCCACATCCTCATCTCGCCTTCTCAGGCCCGCCCTGACTGTTCTCACTGCCAGGTTCTCAGCTGGCGTGAATTTGGACCCACTGGGGTCGCTAAGCATGGGTGGGGGGTGGGATTGGATAGAGTGGGCAACCCGCTTGAACGGATTCTGCACTTCAATTTGAAAGTTTTAAATGTAAAGCCAAGTAATTAAAGCATGTAGTACCGTAGATCCTTCTAGAATTGAAGGACATTTTACGTTATATAGCGATATATGGGGACACTTTGTATCCGAATAGGTTATCGATTTGCTCCTACCCAAAATGGGTATATAATTTTAAAGAGATATCACTGTATTACAATGGAACCATGAGGTTCCCACCAAAATTGTCTAAAAGATGAATATTCCCTTTTCAGTCAAGATGTAGTCGACTACTTGCCTTGTCAATGTCATTCCCTCATGAGTCTTTATGTAACCATGTTATGCATGCTAAATAAGACCTTTTTTCCTTTGCTTAATTACATTAGTAAGTTTGTCCCATTGCTCAGCAGTGACAGCTAAATTTAACTACTTGCTTCATTTTCTGAGGGAAAAAGCATCAGTACAAAATTAGAAATATCTTGCTGTGATTAGACGAAATATTGTAAATATCAAAGAAATGATGTCGGCATTGAGCTGTAAACTGAGCAAATCAAGCCTTTCTTATTATCGATGAATAGCAGAAAACCTGAAGGCATATTTTTCAAGAATTTTTAAACCACAATGCCCTCTGATTCAAGGATAATCCTATTAGTACAAACTCTGCAACTGTCAGTGATGGTTTTTCCATTAAACAAACCCACTGTTGTCCCTTAAAGAGTATGGCTCTCCAAATTTGGGAGTTTCCATTTTGGAAAAACGACAAAAAAATATGGGCACACAGAGGGAAAAAAAAAATCTTGCCGTGTAGGCTTTTTAAAAAGACACATTTTTGCTTAATCCTGCAAACTAACAGAGAACCTGAACATCTGACGTTGGCTGCGGGTCACGAGGGTTGAAACAATTCTTTTTTGACCGGGAAGCGTCACATGTGCGGCGGGGCAAACACACTGCTTCAGTTTCCCCAAATGCCAAGAGTCAAAAAGCATAATGTCGCCGCACACGAGCGTGGTTTACACAAACAAAAGGCTACTTCTGCTGGCATTCTGTGTGTGTTGTCATAAGATTTGGGGGGATTTTTTTTTCTGTTTTCCAGATAACACGCTTGAAAATTGACAGGAACCCTTTTGCCAAAGGTTTCAGAGACTCTGGAAGGAATCGGTGAGTGGAGGATTTCGCCGCCGCAACTGGGTCATGTTTGATATTCTTGCTGGCCTGTGGGTTGTTTTTTTTTGTTGTCACGGCTATTCCAGTGTGATATTACGGGAAAGGAAAAAGTGCAGCATGCATTTATTTGTTCTTCTTCCACGCAAGTGTACGACGGGCCTCTAAGAATGTGAGAATCCACGCAGAGTGGAAATAATCAAGTCGTACCGCAGCCTTCAGGAGATTTAATCTTGGCGTATTTGTCATTTTGTTATTGTGGCGGAGTGACGAGTAAGATCGGATAACAGACTCTGAAATATTAAAAGTAAAATAGGAGCATAAAACGTGCAGTTTTAACCAACAGCAACTTGCACGGAGAGAGAAACTGAATTCTTTAGAGACATACTGCAACATTATGGAAAGTAAAAGGGGGAAAAAAGAAAATATTTAGAAAAAATTTGAGAATTTGAATTTAAAAAAAATAAAATGTCTGAAATTTGTCAGACTCACTTCTCATACAATGAAATGAAATATATAGATGTGAAATCTACAGATTTTTAGTTTTTTTCCTTAAAGCTTGTCACCAACCACAATGACAAAAACCATACCAAAATTTATATTTTAAAACAAGAATAATTCTATAAAAATACTAACAAAAACATTACAAGAATATTAAAATGAACATTTTTTTTAAATTACTACATTTTGTGACCATGTCATCCATACAAATAATCAAAATGTCAATTCTTAGGAAAAGCCACAAGACAAAATATATCACCGATAAAAATAGATCAGAATAATATGATGAAATTTAACAGCTCAATGTCAGAGAAAGAAAAATATCCGCGACTTCCTTGGATTTTACCAGAAATGTAGGGCCAATTTTCTTAAAGTCGGCTTACGATGTTATCCAAAAAAGTATGTTTCCATTGCTTTTTCGAATAAGTTAAAATTGCACGATGTGTTCATGCTTTTCGCGGGGCATCTTGTGTAAATTATCGCCGCGGCTTCAACCCCGCGGGTGTGCGCATAGTTTTGGGGGAGGTGACTTTCATCCTCACGCTAACAAGGTCTTACAGAAGAGTTGCATTAGGCCTCCACGCCAACCCACCTTGGAGGACGGGTGGGCGGCGGGGGGGTTTTATCCCACCTCATAAATCCTCACTGTGGCTTCCTGCCTCCTTGCTCCTGATCGGCTCATAAATGCCGCGTGAAAGCAATTACTTCGGAGCGCCCGGCTGGCAGCGGCCAATGGCGACGTGGCGTTTATGCACCCTCGTTACCTGGGCAGACACAGAGAGAGCCCAAGATGGCGGCCAGGTGCGCGCTTTACGAGGCGGGGCGGCTAACGTGATTTGTGTTCGCAGGATGGGCCTGGAAGCCCTGGTGGAGTCGTACGCCTTCTGGCGGCCGTCGTTGCGGACCCTCACCTTTGACGACATCCCCGGCATGGCCAAACAAGGTGCGGGGGGATTTTTATTTTAGAAGAAACGGGCGCAACCTTAATTAAAATAAGCTTCATCACAATCAAATGTCTATTTATGCAGGAGTCCCGGGGCCCCACGGAGGTATCGGCGCCTCAGCACACCTGCTCTCCCCTTCGCCATGCTCGTCGCCCTTCCAGGTGTGCCCCCTTAGTCCGACCGACTTCCCCTGCAACCGTCCGGCCCTCCCGCTCCACCGCTACGCCACCCCTACGGATCCCTTTCCGCCGCCCCGGGGCCCGGCGTCCTACGAGGGCGAAACCTTCTGCCCCCTCCCCCTCCCCACGTCGCAACTGGGCTACCTGTCCGGCCCCGCCCCTCAGAGCTACACCGGGCTCCGCCTTCACACGCCTCCCTACGGCCTATACGGCTACACTTTCCCGCCCTCGCCCCGCCTGGCTGCCAGCCCGGACAAAATGGGCGGCGCCGCCAACCAGCAAAACGCCCTTCTGGGCTCGTCCCCTAGTGGGACGCTAACGGACAGCCTCGGGGTGCTCGCCGCCGGACAGCAGGGGTTCTTATTCGACTCTAGGACTTTGGGGCTGGCGGGCAGCACGTCGGGGAGTGGGGGCTCGCAGGTCGCAGCCCATCTAGGCTGAAATTAGTCATCATACATTAAAAAAAAGACACTCGGGAAAGCTATGAACTTTGAGAAAGCTTTCCGTTCATGCATTTTCTGTAACGCTTATCCTAAAGAAGGTGAGCTGAAGCCTATAGCAGCTGACTGGTTGAAAAGAAGGATACACCCCTCGGATGGTCGCCGGCCAATCACAGTGATTACAAAACTGGGGTAAAAAACTGGAAGCGATTATGGAAAGAGAAGGCCCAGTGACATGAAGTGAGCACTTTTGTTCTTGTTGTTGGTGAGGAGACGAAAAACTTTCTTTTTAAAGGAACAACAATCAGTATTGGATATTAAAATAATAATAAAGTCACATATGCATTGAATGAATATTTTAGGCTGGATTGACACTGTGGGTCTGAATTCCAATTAAGGCTGGAATCACTCTTCAGCTGTACCCTAATCCAAGTGTATAACAATATATTTATTTTTGTTCACTGTGTATTTAAAAGTAGATTTTGACACATCCCACATAGCTGTGTTTCTATTCACTAAACACAAAGAAAAAAAACTTGCAAGGGCAGACACGCAAATATACACCAAGGTAGACATTTACACGTGAATAACATTACATTTTATATAGTGTATTGTTGCCCTCATCTATGTATAAATACAGTATAAATAATTAAAAGGACAACAGTTTTTGGAATTCTTCTCCTTACAGATTTCTACACGTTCAATCAGCCAAACACGGGTAGACAAAATTTGCCAATCAGTTATTAAAATCACAATGATTTTTTTTCTATCAAAAACTGGAAAGGTGGTAAAAAAAATGGAATATGGACCAGGTATTGCAGTATTTGGGGGAAACCTACTACACCCAGTATACCAAAAGAGCTAGAAACCATACGATGCCTATTGGCTAGTACTTGTAACGAGACGGCCTTTTGCAATTACGCACCTGCTTTCCAACCATGAACTTGTCAGACACGAGCGTGCACACCATTGTTGAATTGTCATACCGCTTTTTGTGTAATTAATCTCAATCAATTACAAACAATGTTTACACTATCAAATTACTTGCCTCTATCTTGATGTGGGTTCAACACTATAGCCAGAATATTTTAGACCTTCAACCAATATCATTAGTTCTTCTTGACTTATGATTACACCGAATCCTCAATTTACAATTTGTGAGCAATTATATAAAAGTACAATCATTATAGTGTGAATTTTGCTGATTTCTAAGGATGTTCTTTGCTACCATTGTACAGAACTGTAAATGTCGACTCAAAGTTCTTACAGTGTCACGACAACAGCAAAAGCACTCAAGTGATTTATGCGCTGGTAACATGTGGAATACCTCGCACATACATGCGCAAACACACACTTCACAGGGACGTGTCACACCAGGGGGGAATACATTCCAAATGCCCCCGATGTGAACCTTGACATCTCCAGCGGACTAGCCCAAACCCTGATCTTATTCCAACGCAGCCATAAAGAGTGAGCGTGAATAAAAGTGTTGCGTAACGGAGTCAACGAACACCCCTCGCCGACCAAGCGCTTTCTCTCTCTCTCACACGAGAGCTAGGGTGTTCGCCAAGGCGGGTGTGAAGGTGCGAATGTGTGCGGCAACAGGTGGTTGAGACTTCTCAAAAGGTCATGCTGATCCCAGAAAATCCCAAAGAACCCCCACTGGCCTTCTTCCCTCCTCCTCCAAAGGCATTCTCATTGGATGACCGCATCGGTCAAGTTAGTCCAATGCTAAAATGTGTTCCTTACACGCCGCTCCCAACATTCAGCAGTTAACAGCACGTACAGTAATGTCATTTCTGCATCAAAAGTAGTATTTGGAATATGAAATTATATTCATGGGGTTCAATTATTCATCATAAGAGGTTTTGCTATGAAAACACAAATTTTTGGCACAGCAGATTTGACCACAAAAGCAGAATCCTAGCCTGACTTTTTCCCTTTCTTAATGACACACTTGACTCAAAATGAAGCGAAGAAGCCTTGCCATGTTGGTGACATATCCAAGAATTGGGCATCCCTGCAAAATTGATAAAAAGACGAAGAAAAACTCATTTCTTGCTGGCTCGAGCTGCTCACTGTCAACAAGAGGGTGAGGGGACGCTGACAAGACGAGCACATGTGAGCAGGAGAGGATCTTATTTTAGATGGCATGGAATGGTGGCCTTGTTGCCCAAGAGTGACGGGCGAGACGGGACCCCCGTCTGCTACTACACACACACACACACACTCAACAGCTTGCATACAGTATCCAGAAAATAAATTCCAAGTTGGACTCCACTTTAAAATGCAAAAATACTGGTTTCAACCTTTAACGGATCTTTACAGGATATTTGTTTTGATATGGACGCACAGTCACATAAAGATATTCAGCCAGGGTGGGGACACAAACACTTGTCTACGTCCAGGTGCCAAGGTGTCAAATCTGTCACCCTAGCTGCCAGGAGCAAGTTAGGGGTGCAGGGTTGGGCGGTGGGGGGTTTCTTTGCATGGGCCAGTATCTAGGCATGTGTGTGAGAAGTGTGATAATGTACATTGCCCCCATTTTGAGGGAGAACACTAACATCTCTCACCACTGCAGTTAGTATTTGCATAGAATCCAGTTGTGTGGTTTCAGCCATGCTCGGCATGGAAGCACGCATTTGCATTACGGGCCTCCGACGCGTTGGCCTTGGCTTTGTGGACGTAGGGTTCGTGACTGGGCATTAAAAGCTACAGGTGAGGTCATTGTGGGTAGTGGTAAGAGGTTCAAGAACCCTCCAGAATCAAACATTGTCCAAGTGTCAGGGAACTGTTGAATTGCCAACGTAGTTAAATGAAGTTTTACTGAAATAGCCTCAAGTTCCAGGTTTTGGACCACATGCATATTTCAGATATCCTTGAGCACTTTCAAGAACTGAAACACTGCAAAGCAGGAACTTGGTCTTGATTAAGGTTTGATGTCCACCTGTGTTTTTGGTGAGCGAGTTAGGATGCATAAGAAGGCTGGGCTGACACAGTGGGTGTGCCGAGGCTCAGTTAACCGCCTGAGCCGTTAACGACTCGACAGCTATTTGATGACAGTCGCAAGAACTCGAGCTTCGAGGCTGTGCTTTACCTTACAGCTGTTAAATCTTTGTCAAGTCAAGTGCTGATTTACGACGCGCCACCCATGATCGTTACGGTGGATTCAGAACCATAGGAGAGGACAAATAGAATTGTGGGATACAATTTAAAATCCCGAAATAAGATGTCGGAATGCCAATATCTCACAAAGAGTCAAAAAACTAAAAATTTTAAGTTTTCCGCTAACTCGACTCGAGCAGTAACCGAGCCGAAACATTCCAGGGACAGTCCAGCTCGCATGCTTTCGCTATTTTTAGACAGTTGATATGACGGATAAGGCGGAAACCACACTTTGGATAGAAGAAGTAGAACCCAGACAGGAGGTGACTGGGAAATCAAATAAGTCTTCCATCACAAATAAAATCTGCTCTAGCCTTTACTGAATTTTTCTTTGAGGTTTCTGGTCTGCAGTGATAAAAAATGTCAGTTTGCCAGGACATTGCTTTCTACTCTTGCGGATTATGAACGATTTGGATGGAAAATTCCAACATTTTGAGAGGTCAGATGACATGAGAGCGAGTCTGGCAAACTTCATTCATTTATTGAATGAATAATTCCATGATTGGAAACAATCCTCCACTCCTCAAGGTGGCAGTAGTCAAACCTAAGTAATGTAAGGCCATTACTAGGTGGATATGTTTGGACGTAACCAAAACAAAGCCTTATCTTGACCCCAACGCCCACATACGAGTGTGTATAATGTTTCGAGGTCATTTATAGACCAGCAGCTCATCAATCTCAATAGTGTGGAGCAAGAGCAAGAGCTGATGAAACAACCGACATGATCACTGTTCAGTAGACGAGTGTAAATGGGAGGAAGGAGAAAAGATGAGGAGGAGGAAGAGGTGAAAGAGCATGGTGGGAGTGGAAGAAAGATCAGGATGGGAGAAAATAAGAGTTTACCACAGGAGGTGACCCTAATGACTTGGTAAAATAGTTTCTTTGCTTTAATGCAACTCCGGGCTAAAGTCTGAGTGGCATGTAACCAATGAAACAATAGCTACATCCTTTTTTCTGCTATATTTAACTCTCAAATACTCCCTTTAACACTTGGCACTGTGAACTGTATGTACGCTGAGGTTAGTTGTTTTTTAAAGTGACAACAATCTTCAATTATGATATTTTGGCAGGAAACGTGAATTCGATACACATGATTGTTTTTGGTGGGTTGTACAAAATGATGCGAAAAAACAAAACAGCAAAGCACCTGCTCACAGGAAGCTAAAACTATTCTGCTTTCTGCTATCCCTTTACACGCAGGCGCCGCTCCCCCTGTTACTCCTCAGATACAACCTTGGAATTTATCATTGCACGCTAGACGGGTCACATGCTAAGGCAATGTATCACATTCGGCCTCGTATGTGTGTGTGTGAGATAGGGCAGAGGGTCGTTCAGGAGGTAGGCATGGTGAGGGAATATTTGTCAATGAGCTGTGAAGCTCTGCTGACACAGGACAATATGTCTTGGTACAACAGCAAAACATCACACACTCCCGCACCCGCAACAAATATTTACATGGTCATGTTATGTTGAAAATACTACAACGACACTGACATCATCTAGTTTTCCACCCATGATACACCAATTTTCTAGTTTCCAAGATGACACGCATGTAGTAGAAAAAGCTAAGACGACGTGGAACGATGGATTAATTACGTTAGACAGAATACAGGTGGATAAGATTTGGGCTAGAGAGTCAAGGTAATGCATGACATCTTTTTTTCCAGCATTTTTCTAGGTTGGATGAAGGAGGCCGACATCAAAGCAGCTCAAAATGTTTACGCGTGCAGCCGCATGGTGTATATTTTGCTGTATATTTTGCCTGCCGCTCGCAGAGGCGGGCGGTAGCGACGGCAGCTGCGAGGAGACGTCACATGTGCCATTCCTCACACTTCAACAGCCAGCGCCAACGCGATTTATGTACGCGGGGAGAAGGACACATAAACAGAGGTGGCGGGGTTGAAATAAACAAAGACGGGAGGAGCTGATGGGCGATAATGCCGGAATAAGAAAGGGAAAGCAGGAGGAAAGATAAATAGAGGACGCAAATGGGATGGGGAAGTAATGCATTGACATTAAATGTTCAAAAATCACATAAGTGACACACCTTATAGAAAAGGAATACCAACAATAGGTCCAAATGATAACAAACCGCATCAAGTCGCACAATCTCACAAACTTTGAGGGGAAATTCATCAGAAATTTTGCGCAAGCAACCTTAGTTTGAACATTTGCCTTTTCTTTTGCTTGCTTATGGACAATTAGGTACTTAAAATGTAATACAACAACAAGCTATTGTTCAGGAAGAGCATTTTCCAACGTGTTGGCAAAAAACTCAACTATTTACTGTTTATGTGGTCTTGCTTTGGCTTCCTTTTTATTAAGCGGCTTGATTTATTACCTCACAAACAAAGGTTAAACTGTAGCCATATTCACTGTTGCCAGGTGTAAACCTTGCATCTACAAAAACATCACTTTTCGGAAAAAAATAAACATTTCCATGTGTGCAAATGGTAATCAATTGGATTTCAACTTGGATATCTTTATGTATTGTGTCTACTTTGGTTAACTGGTGGAACTCGGATCTACAGAACACAACTCCCCATGTCATGGAGGTCCGTTGGTGAGAAAAACTACCCTCGTTTGTTTCTTTTTAATAGAGCAGCTGACCAAGCGTGCGTGCGTGTTGCTTTCGGGGATCATTCTCCCGTGACGTTCACGTCAACGACCCAAAGATGTCAACAGAGGACCCTGCTACGCCCGGTCGCCGCACATGCACGACTAACACCATGTGCACGTGTGATGTGATGGGTCCCCTGGGGCGCTCGCTCACTGATCGGCTCGCCTGCCGAGTTTGTTGCCGTAGGAACGGAGCGGGCGCTGCTTCGCAACCACCCAGGAAGAGCTGTCAATCAGGCCCACCAAGTAGACAACTTACACTTGAAAATCTCTAAAATGATGTTAAAGTCTGCAGTCAAAAGCTCTTTAACGCTTTTAAATTGGGGGTGAAGGGTGTTAAAGCTGTCTTTAAAGGGTGCAGAAGAGTAGCTTGAAGACAATGAGCTCATCTTTCCAATTCAAAGCAGACGTTGCTTCATTAATTTTGGCATGGGGGCAGGGGGGGGTTATCCATATGGAATTTCTACATGATGAACACTCTCCTAAATCATCTTTACCTCTTTGCTGACACATTTTATGTATGACATCACCACTCGCATACAGCCGCTAAAGGGTGCAAACAATTATAAAGTGCTTGAAAGTCAAATGGTGGATTTTGACACCTCCCGGGATACTTGTTTAAATGTCAGCAGGCATAAATATCTACAAGACGTAGGGGGAAAAAACCCAAGAAAAATGCTTGGTTTTAGGATGATAATTAGCCATTTGTGTTTAAAAATGCAAAACAAGGAGAAGGCTGCTACTCGTTGCTCATTCGCCACAAAATGTCAGCTTCTACCTATTAACCCTTTCTTGCATGAATTGTTTTTTTCCATCCACATTGTTTACATTCATATAGAACCGGGGTCTCAAACTTGCGGCCCACAAGCCCCCAATTAGTATTAGTGTTATTAGTGTATTACTGCTGAAAGAATTGCAAATAAAATGTATTCAATGAAACATCTATTTAGGGAAAATACATTTAAATAGTAACAGAAAAGAAAACAACTAAAAAATATGAATAGAAATAGTAATATAAACAACTAAAAAAGCAAATGAATAAAACATGAATAAATAAAATAGTAAAACTAGAAAATATTTAATTTATATAGCTATTTTTTAATGAATCTCTTGACCTCACATATCTTAGCATAACCTGCCATTGATGCGAGTACCATCAATAAAGAATAATATTTATATTTGTATGAACTCAGGCTAAATCTCCACAAATTTCTGTAATAGGCACATCAAGTGAAGGACTTACCCATTTTTCAGACAAATGTGCGTAGTCCTAATGAGTCAGAGGCGGCTGGATAGGATTGGGGGGACTAATTAGACGCATCATGTCCTAATCCCTTTCCAGGGTCATCTGCTGGGGTCAGGCCTAAAGAGAGAAAGGTCACATAAACATCCGGCTCATTGCATTAATGACGCCGCCATACTGTAGACTGCGCGTGTGTATGTGTGTAAATGTCTAAAAAGAAGGGGATTGGGCCCTTTTTATGGTTACAATAAATCTACACAAGGCTTTTCCAGCAGCATCTGTAAACATAAACAGGTAGCAGATGGAAGTGCGTGTGTGTAATTGATCACTTTCTATTGATCTGTGATTACAGTGCATGGACAGGAATTACTGTATGGGGCTGAGCACATGCTCAAACAGCAGCTACTGTAGGCCACAGGGGGAAAACGTGCACGTGTGACCGGTCGGCAAGGGCAGGGATTAACCCACGCGCATGTCAGCAAGTGGCGATCACAAACAAATAAAATTTAGGCCTAAAAAGATTGCATGATCGTATTTTATCTTGAGTCATTTTAGCATCAAATGTTCAAAAATAAAAGTCTACACACCCCTATTTGTATATTTTCATGTAAAAAGTAACATTAATATGACCTATACCAGGGGTGTCAGACTCGGGTTGGTTAGCGGGCCGCGTTAACGTCAACTCGATTTCATGTGGGCCAGACCATTTTAGATATAATATTTATATATTTTTCTATAAATGGATTAAAAGAACTGGATTAAAAGCCCTGAATATTCAGTTTTTTTATAGATCTAAAGCAATGTTTATTTTAGATTTTTTAAATATATTTTTAGATTTTACAAAATGATTTTTGAACTAAAAACAGAAAAAAATATTAAAAAATTACAATTATTGATTTAAAAGGGGAAAAATCAGGAAATGTAATATACATCTATACTCTTCATTTTAATTTGATCATAAAACAGAAAGTCGGCACTCATGATTTACTTTCCCGGGCCACACAAAATGATGTGGCGGGCCAGATGTGGCCCCCGGGCCACCACTTTGACACACGTGACCTATACTATACAAGGTAATATAAAAAATAAACTTGGACAGTCTGGTTGAAATGTTAATTGGGGTCACACACCAGCCAAGATTTAAAATCAATTTGTTAAACCCAAATAGAGAGAACTGAGATGTTCTAGTACGTAGGTATGTCCTACTGTTTATCCCAAACCACAGAACACAAAGATCCCATTGTTAAAAAAGTATCAGTCAGTAAAGAGGCACAGAAGAATTTTCAAGTAAAGTCAACGGATTCATCAAGTGGGAAAATGCGTGAGAATTTGACATTTAAGGGCATTCCTTAGTTTCGTACCTTTGAGAAAATTGATTTAAAATAATCATATAAAGATGGAAAATGATGCTCAGTCAGAATGGCACTCTAGGAGAACTAACTACAAACCTAAAGACTAAAGGGTTTGCCCATCATCTAGTTAAATCACTTCCCCTTAAAAAAATCCAGAAGGTTGTCCACAAATCTCCATTAAGCTTTTCTAAACCTCCCACATTGCCCTCAATTCCAGGGGCGGTCCCTGGAAAAGGGCGTAAAATGTCGGCCAAGTCTAAACAAGTATATTTTGACTGCACGGTGTGCAGGAGGAAGCACAGATTGGATTTCCACAGGGGCTTTAAAGCAGACAAAAACATCCACGTCGCGAGTGGCGGAAATGGCTCTGCCTTTTAAACACAACACACACACAGAACGCTTACAATTAATCTGCTGTCATAGAGTGCTGGAAGCTGATGAAATATCCAACACCATCTTGCTTCCTCAAAGATGACACCTCAATGTCGCGTAAAAATGATTGAAATGGAATAAAACAACGGCACAGAATTAAAACAAATGTCGTATTATGTCATTTCATAATTCGTGCACATGCAGAATGAACACTGCTTTAGGCTTTCATTTTGAATGCAATTAAAAATATTATATCTGTCTGTATTTGAACAATGCTGACAAAAATTCAGTCAATTCTTACATTTTATCAGTTAGTGTGTATGTGTGTGTGTGGAACCTACAGTAGGCAGGCCTCCTTACAGCTGCAACTTCTCTTTTTGATAACCAAGTGCTTGTGAATGTTTTTGTTAATGTGCTAACGGATGTGTGTGTAGGTTGTGTCCATATAGCTATAGGCTAGTGTTTGCCATTCAGGTGTGAAAGTGTCAAGGACAAAGTTTGGGCGTGTTAAGTATGTGTAGCATGACATCACATTAAGTACATAGAAGCCTGGAAAAAAAAAGTCTATTTTGAATGCATCCTTAATGTCTAAAGCTACTGAATCTCAAGTGTTGACAGGCAAAAGTGCTGTCATTGAAAGCATTATCTGGAAAATATATGTTATCGATATGAAATAAATATGTAAGCTTCATGTTCTAGTTCACCATCATGTAGAGAAATGTCCTTTGATTGAGAAACATTAGATGTTATGGACTGTATTATGGTCTCCTCCTACAGTAATCCCGTCAAGTAACAAAGACAAAGTTCAAACGGCAACCTTTCACCAGGGGAAATGAATTCACATCAACAACCCGCTCGCCACTCCAAAATATCAATATCCCCCATTTCTGTCAGCACCCTCAGCATCTGGGTGACACTTTGTCAGCTCCGTAGCCGCAGTCGGGCGCCAAAAGACTTGGATAATCTGCGCCCGAGAGCTCGAGCGTGCACGGCGGCGGTGAGGCGAGACTATCGGAACGTCTCATCGCATCAGATGTGGCGAAGGATTGGGAGAAGTAAAACTCACTATTGGATTCACAATAAGGCAAAGTGAAGGAGCTTTGTTTTGATTTCTGGCTCTGTTTGGACCAGTGATTTCTAAAACTGGGGGGCCCCACAAAACCTGGAGGTTTGATTTTCCAACATTTTCCAGTTTTTTTGCCGTTTCATATACTTTAAAAAGAGTATATTTAGGGCGGAATTCCTGTTGATCGATTGCAGTTGACAGACAAACATCTTTGAATATGAGCGGGTTAGTTGCCATTACAGTCATGTGCATTAAAAACACTTATGGTTATTTTATTTATTTTCTGAAATGTAATCAATATAAAGCCAGGATGAGTTTGAATTCATAATATTGCAAAAAACCTACAAAACTAGTGATTTAAGAATACTTGAGTTGGAACACTTTCAACATACAGCTAATGCGAATCTCATTTTACCAGACAAGTACAGATTAAACACCCTTTTCCCACATATTATTATTCTTATATCTATTTTCTAGTAGGCGCCAAAATGACTTCCTGTCTGCCTTCATTTCCCACGACCGTTCACGCTGCAGGGAACGACACGGACTTCGGGTGCCAATGTAGCATGAGGCCAGAACCACCGCAATACTGACCATGGTGTGAGTCCGCCGCGTGTAAATGTGTGTGCGCGGGTGTGATATCATCTCCCATAGGTGCTGCTGCCCACACCTTTCTATCCGGTTGACACCCATGACCAAATAAACACGTTTCACAGTAATTGAAATAAAACAACGTCATGGTCTCTTATGATTTTGTGGTCTCTGACGTTCCCACCGCCTGCCACATGTCCATTACGTTTGGGTGAGTCACATGAAACTCGCATTATGGACCTTGCTATGACAAAAATTAAAAAATATAGGACTTTTTACACATCAACATTTGGGGGTAAAACCAATTAATTAAATTGAGAGCCATCAAAAAAAGGCACTGCTAACAATCTTCACCAGATGCGCGAACTGGATGTTCCCATGTCGCCTCTTCGTCTTGCCGCCAGTTTATTTTCTCTACGCGCGGAAATCCAAATTCCACGTGAACGTCTTCCGTCACACGCCTGACCGTCCGTGAAAACACCCTCCCTATCGATGCCCTGCTGAAAACAAAACGTTTCATCATTGTGCTACACACTGCAGAGAGAACCTGGCCTTGAACTCTGAACTCCTAGGTCGTAATTCCACTGCATGTGCATCCCCCAGAAACACACACTTTCTGAAACACTTTAGGTTTTCTACTAACAAACACTAAATAGCAGCAAATGAGTAAACAGTCCGAATGAATCACAACTAGTGAAAGTGGAAAAACGACCCAGTAAAAAAAACAACCAATCTTGGGATTGTTTCTTAACTAGCTAAAGAGTCTGCACTACAAAAGTCCAAAATAGAATTCTCCCATATGTGCTAACCTGTGAATTCAAACTGAGCCACCAAATGTTCCGCTCGCATCTGCGGCCCCGTACAAGCGTGGTGTCGTAAACACTAAACATAGCGAGGCCGATCCTAGTGAGCGCTTGTGATTAGTGCTGCGATCAGAGAAGGGAGCGCGGCAGAAGCGGAAACCAAAGAATGTCTTGCGTTTCTTTAACAAGGATGTCCATTTTAGAAAGGGCTCCTGCGGCCGGGCTAATTTCAGACGACGGCGTGTAAACACTAAACATAGCGTCACCAACCATCCCATTTGAGGACCAGTTGGTTATAAAAGTCCTATTAGCAGATGTTGTCTGGCCATGCTAAATAAACAGAGACAAGATGTAGGCCCCACATGCGGAAAACATGCTGGCTTTCATTCAGGTTGTTGCGAGTCTCAAAATCATCAAGTCAACAGCGTGTTGCGTTTTGCTTGCCAAGGTTCCAAGTCAGTTTTAGACTATCAAATCCATTGCAACTGTACTGCCGGCTTAAAAGTGTGGATGAATGTTTCCTATTCTTCGTGGTCCACCACCTTAAGTTGGACTTTTCTCGCTTGTACTTTCCCAAACGACAGCACTTTTTTGCCATAAAACAACAACAAAAAAAAGTGATGAGAGATTTACCGAGCAGTAATGTGCTCTCCAGTAAATCAAAGCCATTCCTAATTGAACTTTAGGATCCACGAGCATCCATCTATGGCACGTTGTTTTCCAATGGCCCGTTTCAGTCCGGCTCCACATTCCACATATTGTTTTAGCATTTACTGTCAGCTTTACAACGCATGATAACTTAACACAGGAATCATACGTAATTGAATAAAAGCTTCCCCTAAATGTGTAGAAAGGAAGGGGCTCAAGGGGGGGTACGCCAAGGGCCGATCTAATCTTTATGGTCCGAAGCGATGCTTCGCGGACCAGGAAACGGGAGATGGAGCAAAACATCCTTGGCTAGGGGACCTTGAAAATGAGATATTTGAATATCTTTGTAAAAAGTACTCCCAGTTATCAGTTTTCAGTAAGCATCTTACCATTTCATATTTATTTCACCAAAAACAATGCATTAGGGATTGATTGTGACATCACAACCAAAATTAAAGGTTATGTCTAGCTTTCTACTGCAAACATAGCGGTCACATGGCCACCAGAGAACAGAAACCCTATGGATAGCATGCTACCAGACGGCAAAAAATCTGTAGCTCATTCTGGGTATGACATCATCTGTTTGGAGATTTTTTGTGGGCGGCCCTAGGCAACTGAGAAAGGAAAACTAATTAGGATCTAATTGAATCATTACTGCAACTTTTGAAGATGGATGTGTGGCCAAAATATAGTCTACTGTCATTTTAAAATTTAAAATTCTGCACCTGACTGCAATCCTCCAGTAAACAGTCCAACTTTAGGAGAGTGCGAGGGAGCCCCTCACCCACTCACCCATTCGCATTCTCCCAGCACGCTTATCACACTCAGCTCCTCCCCGAGCCCGTCAGAGGCCAGCGTATCACGGCTAGCGTCATTCAAGCGGGAGATAAGCGCCCGCCGCCGGCGTGTGCGCATTTTGCGCCGCGTAATTAACGAGCCTGCGGGGGTGAGGACATTCCCTCAGACGTCTGTCTCCGGGTTCGCAATCAGCCGATTACCTGAGAGACGGCGGCGGTGGCGAGGAAAAGCAGAACCGGCCTCTGGCCCAATGTTTAGCCTGTCGTTGACCTTGCGGTGATTGTAGAAGAATTTAAAAAAAATGAACGGCAAATTTCCCAGTTTAACCTTTTCATGCATGAATTATGACTTAATGACAGCCATTGATGCCGCTTGACATCCAATCCATTTTTACTGGGAGGGGGCGAATGAACGAATTCCTTCATTGGTCCATGGTACTGAAAGATGAGCATTCACAGCCAGTTCTCCCAGTTTGAATTAATTTGGACGTCTATTAACGTCAAAGACATGCATGATTTAATTTCTATTTAAAAAATCAACTTTAGAGTGGTACTAACTATTGTGTATTTTGGCTTTTGTTTATTTTAATTTCATTAATTTAGCTTTTATTCACATTGTATTAATTTACAAATGCGTGTAAAAAAGAAAAATACTATAAAATACCTTAATGAATTAGAATAATAATAATGGACCTTTTGATGAGCGCAACGGGGTCTCCGCAATATGCTTCAATTTGGTGCCCATTTATGGCCCACCCGTTGCAGATTGCTAGTTTGCACGGGGGGTAATCGCTAGAGGGTATGGAAAAATTCGCTGAATAAAGTCATTTAATAGAGTGCCAGCTTCAGGTGACTTTTGAGTGAGTTGAATGTCATCAGGTTGCTTGTCTTCTGGGAGAGGCAGCGCTTATTCATCATTGGGAAAATGAAGCAGGTCGGCCAGGCGCTCTGAGGCCTTATTAGTCAGATTTACAGCGTGCGAGAAAGTTGCTCGCTGGGATGAGGATGGTGGGGAGGTGGGGGAATCACCCATAAGCACTATCAGCTGTTCATCAGCTCACCACCAGAAAATGTAGAAATAGGCATAAGCTGTTAACCTGCTGTTTTACATTTGATTGGATCCTGACCAAAAACCTTGCATTTTCCTTACGCTTCTTTTGTCAAGTCTATTAAAAAAAGTTCCCACGCGTCATTTAAATAGTCCCGATTCACAACAATAGTTATCGTAAGATACTTTACCCACGCAAAACTGCTTTCCACTGAAGACTGTTTGAAACAAGTCCAAGGTACTAATACTAATACATATATTTTTCACATTGGTGTAAAAGTACCAATTCGTCAAACTGAAATAAATTACAGATTCTCTAAAAAAAAATCCATATTTGTACGTTGTTACTTCCCACCACTTAAATAAGCACACCTTGCACTAAAACAAAGTGAACATTGCTCCATGTACTTTGCAAAGCCTTCAGAAACAAGTATCTGGCGCGAATGCACTGTTCGCGTCCGTTACTAGCGTGGACGGAGCGGACAGTGTCAAAGCTGACAGAGTGCTTGTCGTATCTGGTGGCCATGAGCTCTTATCGGGCCTCTAAGCAATGGAGAGGGTGAGAAAAATCAAGCCGAGGTCTCTGTCCAGCGTCTCCGTCGCGTCCTGGGATGTCAGCGTCGGTGCTGATAGCGATTGTCACGTACTTGAAGCGCAAGTGTCGCTTGATTTATGACCCGTCACGGCGAAAAGCTCGTCATACCGCTAATTCTGAAGTAGGTATGAGCTTGTTGGTGTCAAACATTTTGATTACAATGGTGACAGAAATGTTACTTCGCACATCATTCCCAGTCAAAATATTTGAGCTCCAAAATCAACCATTTAGACCTTCGGGATCATTATTTACACTAAAATTTGAGCAGACTAACCAACGATTTTGGTAGTCTTTTATCACTCACCCGGACAAAGTGTCAGGTATGGTGATCCGCGATTTGGTAATAGTTTATTCTGAAGCCCAAACATTCACGGAAAAATATTTAAGCAAAGGACCAGAGGATGGACCTGTCTCAATACTGGTCTACTATCATAACTGCGTTTAAAACTGTTCACATAACCGTTTGGATGATATCAGAGTTCGAGGTGGCTGCCTCCAAAGAATAAATCCTGAGTTTAGTTACTTTGGCAATCTTATTTAAGATAATTCAATAAACGATCAAGGCCTCAACGAGGAAGTACAAGTAAGCACGAGCCCTCTCAGAAGACATTTACACCAGTTTGACACTTCCTGCGGTCTAAAACTGAACCTTTCCTGTACTAAAACATCTTCCTGATCAGAGCGAGCACGTCCCTTTTAAGTGCGCTCCACTTCCTGCGCTCTCTAAAGGCCAGGATGGCGCGCCACTGAGAGGGAAAACCACAGAGGAAGCAACGTTTGAAGTGCGACGTATCAATATCATAGGAAAACACTCTAAATCCACAGTGTACGTTTTAATAGACGAATCCATCAATAAGGTCTTTTATGGCGGGGGTCCTTCATCTCTCCCATCTCCACTTCTTTCATTACTTGTCTCATATCGGCAGAATGATGAGCCTCGCCGACTCCGGCGCTCATAAATTTGATAAGGTGTCTCCTCATTAATACGATAATGCACTCCTTCCCTTGGCGCATTAATACCATCTTTGCTCTTATCTCGAGGGCGTACAAGCTGAACCACTGGCTAGTAATTACATAAACACCAAGAGACAGAGGGTCCGGAAGACAAATAAGGGGATGATAGCAGGAAGGAGATGAACGACAACTTGGCTCCATCCTGGAGAAGGTTGCGGAGAGCCCAAGAATTTTGCCCGAATGGTGCTGGTCTGCGCCAGTCACATGATGGGGAAAGGCCAATCACAACACAGGAAATAGTTTGACAGAGTTAAAGCTATTGCAAATATCCCCTATAATAGATCCTTTCCCCCCCAAGATTTTTAAGGTGTTCAATACTACAAGGGAAATCTATCATAATTGTACTCAACCTCAGTGTTATATATATACAAACTCCCTCAAATACAATTTCTGTTTCCAATACTATCCAGCAAGTCGTACGTAAACACAAATTGGAGTTGTTTTTCCAAACTTGATCATCCCAGTAATATAATTTGGTGGTCATCAATACATTTCTTCCATTGGATGTCATTAGATAGTGCAGGTGTTCCTCTTGGGTAGTCAGCCATCAGTCAAGATTCTCACCCTTCACCCCATAACCTTCCCATCATCCTTAGAGACTTTTCGTGAAATCGAGCCCACGTTTTTACCGACCCCGAGGCGTCTTTTAATAATTTTACAGATAGAGTTGGAGGGAAGGAGACAGACAGATGGAGACAGAGGAGAGGAGGGGAGTCCATGGCGGCCATGTCTGAAAAGCTGACACATCCCGATAAAAGAGCAAAGCTGGTTATTCTCAGCCACGCTAATTCAAGGGAGGGAACTCAGCACCGATTCTCTTCAGAAAACAAAGAAGTCAGTGCTTATGAAAAATGGCCCCAAAATAGAGTGGCAATGCACAACAAGCAGATTTCCAAAGTACATCATCTGGAGCAAGTCACAATCAATATGTCACTAACAACAGATAACAAAACCAGATTTCATGATTAGATTTACACAGAAACACAAATCCTGAAACCTGATTTGACCCCATAAAAAATCCAGTATTCATATACAGCTACTAGAAGTAGTGCTGCCAAAACAAACCCTATAAAATGGGAAAAAAACAGACTACTGGGAAGAAATACTGTGGTGCCTTAAGTCATGTCATTAATTCATCACATGACTCAAAACCTATAACACACTTCAACCATTTCAAAGCACTGGAATTAATGTCAAATGCTATTCATCTGTCCAAGTCCACATGTCCCTATTTTTGTGTACTATTCCACCATATAAAAACATGTAAAAATAGCAATTCCAAAGAATGACAAGTTAATCAACCGTGGCCTTTTTTGATGAGGAACTTGACTACAGGGCAGCAGTATACTACAAACATTCAAACAAATGAAGAAGAGTTTCACTAATAGCAACTTAGTAACCTGCAGTAATAGTAATTTTACGCTGAGGATAAAGAATACATGCGTGTGAATGTTTTTGTATATCTAAATCTACACAAATGTATTTCAGATGATTCTATAATGACCATAAGAATGTTAAAATACCAACCAAACACACGACAGGGACTCTAAAGCGGAAACACGTTGCTTTTAATCAACCGAATATTCGATTGAAGCTTAGCTCCAAATATATCCGCTGTTTCTTAACTTCTCAGCTAAGGCTTGAAATGCGGTGGTCAGTGTGTGCGAATCCGATCCGGCTCGCTCGCTTCCTCGTTCGCTTCGCTTTATGTGGATTTGCGGTCTGGAGGTTTTGGGTTATTTTTCCTGAACGAACTCGACGAGGGACAATATGAAACATTTTAACGGGGCGTCCTTCAAAGGGAAGTCGGCGCTGTGGTGAAGCTCATTAACAGGCACAATCCAGATTGGAACCAAAGGCTTTGGCTTTTTACGGGCCTTCACCAAAATGGGCCAGATCTTTATAAACAAAGTCGATATTTCGGGCCTGCAGGCATTCACACCCAACATATTGAGTTTTAAGAGGGTATGGCATGAGATGAAACTGGAACATCTGACAATCATACCATCTCGTAATCACACATATAGGGAAAGACAAAAAAGGACAGATGTAAAAAAAAATCCAAATCAAAGAGAGAAGAAAGCCACATTGGAAAAGTAAATGAATAAGACGGGAAAGCAAACATAAAAAAACTGGATTAATAACACAACAGGAAAGGGACAAAAGTAAATGAAGTCAACAAAAAGCAAGGTCAGAAAAGGCAAATATAAAAGCCGTGAGACGAAGGAAAGCAAAACTCAAGAAACATGAATGAAGGGAAAAGAATGCAAAGGAAATGTTCACCCTCCATGCTGAATTACTTAACACACTATGGATCACAATTAGGGAAACACCCGCCCGCACGCACACATGCTTTGTCCTTTTAAGTGTTGCATCTGAAATTGTCATCAGAACATTCGGTCCCACACGATCCCATTTGTGCTTGTGTTGCTTTCTTCTGCGTCTTCTCACACACATCATTCTCTCGGGCTATTTCTAGAAAGGCCTTTTCATCTTGCCGTTTTTTTGCGGTAACGTGCACATAGCTCGTTAGCACACAAAGCGCTGCATACCGCTCGGCGCCCATTTTGTTGTTAACCGGCCGACTCGTTGATCTCGTGTATTTTTGTATTTCTAGTTAATATTGTTCGTATAATTTTTGAGCAATAAACTGACAGCTAACAAAAAATACAGTTTTTGTCCTTGAGGTAATCAGAATTATTCATTAATCTTCTCAGTCTTAAATATAAAATGGTTAGCATTTGGCGCTATGACATCTCTATACGTCGCATCACGGTCAAAAGGTTGGGAGGTTGGGGTCTAACCACTTAACTTTATTTAGGTGGTAAAAGAGTGGGTGAGGAAGGGGGAGGCAAGTGAGGGAATGAGGAAAGAATAAACAGAGGATGAGAAGAGGAAACAAAGTGGAAAGACAAAAAAGATGAACTGGATCAAAAATAAAACTGCATTGAAGGTGGGGAGTGAAGTAAAGGACAGGAAGAAAGGCAGTAACATAAGGACAAATGAATTAAAGGTTTGAGAAAAAAAGATAATAAATGTAAAGAAAGAATTTAGAAGGAAGAAAAAAGTCAAAAGCAAAATGCTAAAATGATAGTACTCGAACTAAAACCAAAGAAAAGTGCAAAATATGGAAAAGCAAAGCGTTGTGTAACAAGTAAAAGCCAATAAAAAGGGGGAAAGGAAAATAAAACAAGAAAGAGCAGATAAAAGAAAGCATAAGGAATTGCTCGTTATTGCCCAAACGATTTACCAACGAATCCAAGCTTTTAAACGAGCCGTCATCATGAAGTCATTTAGAGCTCAAATGCAAAAGGCCAAATGAGGCCCCTACAATCTGCTGACATATGTATGCTTGCATAGGACTAACATTTCCTTGAAGAAGCCCCCAGGTGAAAGGACCACCTGCCCCTTTTTGCATTTTTACCCACTTAAATTTCCTTCTTTCACTCAGCACACATGTGGACACCAATGCACTTCTCTAGCGCGGCTTTAAAGCGGTGCCTATCCAAACAGGAAGTTGGCCTCTGCCCCGGCTGCAGTTGAGGCTTCATGGGTGGAGATTTCATTAGTCGCGCCTAACAGGCAAATTATCCGCTTGGGCGCACCTGTAAAAGTTTACTGAGTGTCAATCTTGCCATGCCGCCGACGTGGGTGTGTGTGCGTGGAGAAGTAGAACGGATGTAGCAATCCGGAAAATTTACATAATGGCGGAAACCTATCCTTCAGGTGTCATGGAGTCCTCGAATTTTGAAAAAAAATGTAAAAAAACTTTTAGAAGCAAGTTCTATCAACATTTAACTTTTCAGCATTCCACTTCCAAGCCAAACATTAGCTTCAATGACACAAGTGTGTTTTTGGGAAGGTCCAAAGATTGTTCCAATCAAAATAACATTGTTTAATTTCCGATTAAACCAGATTCTGGTACTGATTTCCAAGAATTAGCATCCTATTAGTTTGAACTGTGAAAATTCAAGTTCTCAACTCTACAACTTAAATTCATTAGAGTAAATAAGGTATAACAGAAAATAATAAAAGGAACTTTTCACTTACTACTACTACAAACAAGAAACCCCTGCCAAAATACACTCATCTTGCCACCTCCGCACACTCATCGGCGCCCCCTGCCTAGTGGCCTCTTTGTAGCCGTGTTGCGACTGTATCAGATCTGGGGGCAATAAAGCGCTGAATGGGGAGTAGGTGGGGGCCCAAGTGTGAATTTGTAATGTGCTTATGCTGGAATTGCGGCCACAGGAGTTGCGGGCGCCAAAACGCTGAGCAATACTCCCACACCCTCGGTTGGGGAGGGGGTGAGCAAAGTAAAAGGGGGCATGAGGGGGGTTTAACCACAGAACACCTTTCATCCTTGTGAAGGTGGAAGTGACTGTGAGGTTTTCTGGAGTTGATCCACTTCCAAACTTACAGTAACTAGATGCCGATGTGCATTACATCCATTTAACAACTGCAGGACCTGTTCAGAGCACTTGGCTTACCCCCCACCCACACATGCGGGTGGGTGGTTGGCGGGTCCAGGTCCTGGAAGGTCGTCGAGCAGCAGAGAAGCAAATGGTGTCGCTTCCCTCGACGTTAGGGCAAAGTTCAGAGGGGGACTGTTAAGACAGCACTTTTTACCTACAGCATGGGCACATTAAAGGCTGCCTTCGTTTACAGCCACAAATGGCCTGCCAGATTTGGACCCTCCCCTATGGCGGAAAACATGAGGCTAATCCATTCAAGGAGTATGATGTTATCATTACTAAACGATTCGATTTGTATAGTGCCGTGGGATAAGCCACTATGCTGAGTCGAACTCAAGGAAATGAATACGAGTACAGTACGTACAGTCAAATGATGTCGTGGAAAAGTGATTCTTTGTTCAAGACGATGGCAAAATGGAGGAAAAGACTACTTAGGAGAAAATTGATATTGTGATACAAGTTAGTTTGGACCAACCATGATTTAGG
The DNA here is from genome assembly GCF_051989625.1 of Stigmatopora argus. Lineage (NCBI taxonomy): Eukaryota > Metazoa > Chordata > Actinopteri > Syngnathiformes > Syngnathidae > Stigmatopora > Stigmatopora argus. The sequence goes on along the minus strand of NC_135405.1, from coordinate 8,539,313 downwards.
GTAGTGTTTCCTAACCTTTTTTTCCATTACATTTATGTAGCGGAAGCACGATCCTATTCGTCATTCCGTGCACCAATGTTGGAAAGACGGCGGAAAATCCTTCGGTTCGTGACCGATTGACGACTAAACTGGGACTGGACAGAGCTCAGTAATTACAGCTGCTGCCGTCACCACCTGAGGGAAAAAAATGTGATTTTACAAGACAAGATGGGGCCCGGCTCGCTTCAGTATAAAAGGATTGGATGGCTTTCAAAATGTTGTATTTCCCTTCCCTCGAAGCGAACAGACGACTACGTCCCGAGGCTTCAATAATTCCGCCTTGAAGCGAATTCACTGTAAACTGCCGTCACCTTCGATCGGTTCCAAGTCAGCTGAAGGTCGACGGGGTTAAGAAAATAAAGACTTTTCATTGTTGCTTTGGTAGCGGAGGCTTTTCTTTACCCCGGGCCTCATTCTCGAAGCCACTCCCTCGCGCAGCAGACGTGCTGACCGCGGTGATTTTGTGGGTGCACTGGACCGTGGTGCACCCTTCACCACTCGCCGCTTCGCAAGCGGGGTGTGTCGCTCGAGCGGAGACGCTGCGAAAGCCATCTCGCTTCGCCCCGCTCGTTGGAGGCCTGCTGGCTTTTGATGATGTGGCCAACCAGGTGGGGTGTCAAATAAAATCTCATAGCCCTGCACGCTTTCATCACGAAATTCAATAAACCCAACGGAAAAGAAAAAATACCGTTTTTAGCATGGTAGCGACGACAAATTTTACAACAGTTGCCCAGCACATTTGGCACATCCCATCAATTTTTCCACTTCAGCATCGGTGTGTGGTTATTTGAACCTCAAACTACTACATATTGCCGCTTTAATCCAAACAGTACGACGCCAATGACAAAGAAGACTCCATCTGGAACAAATGATTAAATGCAACTTTTATCAACTTCATCTCTAGGACACAGGATGTCCTGACGCCTCATAGTGTGAAGGTGCCGGTGTCGGCCAGTGGGGAGTGTTTACAGACTTGCGCTACCTCCGCTGCCACACATCTACACTGTCACATGTGCACAGATGCACACACACATTCGCTGCTGGTGTACCTCCTGTCCCCCTCTGCTTCCACATATAATATATCAAAGCATCGCAGTGTGGCTGCGGATCTCGGCGAGGCTACCCTCACGTCCACGGCAAGAATACTTTGGATCTCGACTCTCAAACATGAGCGCAATGCAAGGTGATGAAGGATGGTGCACCCAGCTGATTCTTACACACTTTCCTTTACCAAACACCTGCAATAACATGACTAAAACGCACAGAAACGGCACACACGACGGTTTACGGTCTGGCTACGCTATACTTTGGTTGGAGGGTTATTATTGAAACGGAAGTTTTATTTTGATCAAACACAATACACGCTAAATGGCCAATCGGAGATGGGAGTCAGAGTCAAGGTCACACTAAACAACATTCTCTATTGGCGCACACCGACACACCAAGACTTATTTCTTTACATTTGCTTGTATGTTGGAGTTACAGTACATCGCTGTTTTCTAGTTTGCTCAGCAAAGTCAGCCTAGTACAAATAATGGATTCTGAAATTCACAATAAAATACTTGTTTTGGAGTGGCATGAAGCAATAAAATTTAATATCAATAATTTTCAATGCTTGGAGTATTTGCAGTACGAGTAAATTAAGTTACAAGCTTGGTTATGGAATGAATAAAATTTGCACAGGTCATAAAAAAAAAATAATTGAGGCAGTTCTCTGCAAAATGTTTCGCAGATAGCTACGAAAAGATCGAATCTACTGATTGCGAATGGATATATTGTCAAACCCCGAAGCACATGGAGGACGAAATGGAAGAGTCACTTGTTCTGTTATGTGTAATATTTCATGAGTTATTGGACAGGCCTATCTATGCCGATAGTCTATCTGGCTTCACTTCCTTGTGAGCAACAGGAGGAGGAAGAGGAGGAGAAGGAGGAATAAAAAGATTAGAGAGGAAAACAGTGGAGCCATTCATGGAGAGGCTTCCTCTGGGAACGTGGTGCTTTGTACCGACACGAACTGTGTGAAAGAGTGTGTGCGAGCGAGCGCGTGCTTGTGTGTGGGAGTCGGAAACGCATCAGGGTCAAGCAGAAATCATTAGAATAGGTGCCGGAATCCAATCGAGCGTAACATGGTGTATGTATTTGATCCATATGTAGATATATGTACAGAACACACAACTTAGTGCGTGTGGTCTCATCCTCCCATCCTGTTTGGGAACGGGCTGGGGAGGGTTAGGGGGGCTGCTTCCTCTGGTTCGGAACCCTATGTTGTGACTACACTAGAAGGTCCGACTCAAAACGCCTCCGCCTCACCTAGGACACCCTCTGAAGCCAGGCGAGGTCCAGATGAAGACAGTGTAAACCCCTACACATTTGAATCCATTTATAATAAAGCTTCCTATAACGGTGCAGGCATACGTGCAATATCCGTGTCGTCCGAGTAGCGAGAGGAACTTTAGCGTGCTCCATAAAAAATGACACGGATGGCCACATTATGGCATTCAGTTTGACACCTGTGATCTATTTTGTAAGTTCTCCTTATAGGAAAAATAGTTGCACTGCAAACGCTCCGTGTCAAACTACACACAGACAAACACAGGCAAGCGAGACCAAGAGTCGCAGGAGGGAAACCTGGAATGAATTTGTCTGTGTTTACCCAAAATATACAGAGCGCTGGCCGCCTCCGTCCCAGCCGAGCGCCGACAAATCCGCCAACCGCTTATCAAATTAAACCGCCATTAGCAGCGTAAACACGCGATCTGGCGCGTACGCTCACAAACGCGGTAGAGCGTTTCACACATGTTCACGCTAAAGCCCTCCTTGCCGAACGCTCCTAATCCCAGTGTCTTTGGTGACCCGCTTTGGTTCGGGGCTTGTCGTCACACGTGTCAGATTGTTCGCTAGATTGCAATCATGCTGTACTCAAGCACAATATTACCTTGACTTATGACAATTGGAGTTTTTATGAGTTAGGAATGTGGTCATTGCACAGGCTTCAACTACCTTCTTGGGTACGAAATCAAGAAGGGAGCAATTAAACTACAGTCACCGATGCATTTTTTAACCCAAACTGTCAGACACGTATGCAAAATGAGAACTTTCACAAGGAGCTGCTGTGGACCACAACTCACAATGGGATGCTCACACTCAGTTTGTAAATTGGCCAAACCTGACTGCATCTTATGTTGTCACTCATTAGGCCACATCTAAACAAGCCACACATAAAAAACACAAATACTTCAAGTATGTACCAAACTTTAATTTCACAGAACCAGTTTATTTCTTCACATCCAACCTAGCACTTGGCGCCTGATCCACTTTGACTGGGACTAGTTAGGTGATTAATAAAATGGTAAATCTGCAAGTGAAAGAAATGGGAAGAAAAATGCACCTTACTTGTGTGTCTGTTATTTTAAATTAGATAATTCCTGGGTTCCAGATAGCCACAAATGATTATGGAGTTGCCAATTATTTTAAATACGGCCATGGATGGAGATATATTGCTTCTCTCAATTTATGTTTGAATTCAGTGATGAACCCTGGATCAAATTCTGTCACCGCCGACCCCCAAACCCGATCGATCAGCCAAAACTTAAACTCCAACTTTTACCTCACTAATTTTTCAATAAGCCATTTTCAACAGCGATTGAATAATATAACAAGCAAGGACTGGAAAATCCGTTTTTTTAAACTCATTAAATAGCAAGAAAACATACATCTAAAACAACACCCAATGCACTTCATTGCTTCCCAACACTGCTCATCCCATAATGTTACCCTGACAACACACTAAGTGGGGCATAAGCGGGCTAATTCCTTCCATGCCTGCTTTTTAACGTGCAGGATTTTGCTATAAAGCGGCAAGCGCATGTAATAGTCTCGTGAAAGTCAGACAACTGTCAGGAGGATTTATCTCGTAACGGCGGCTAAGGTAAACTGCCACAGTGAGAGATGGCTATTTAAAAAAAAACTGACTGTTCTTCCTTCCTCTTTCCTGCGTGGCCTGGAGGGAGCGCCTGACCAAACGATCATCATACAAAAAAACAGGACGATATGGCTGAACTAATCATCTTTATGGACTGTGTCCCATGCACGGGTAGTGGTTAAGAGTGTTAAACAAATTAATTATATCTAGGAGGAAAAAAAGGTCATGAGGGGAATTCCATATTCTGATTAGAGGAATAAAAAATGACCCATGAGAACTTGGTTAAGGCTAAAATAACCATGAACAAACCCGCTATTCTGAATTTGCGGATTTAATCAGGAATTACGCGATTTGTCACGTTCATGACGTTTCCGAAAAGAGCATGCTCATAAATTTGCATTCAAAAAACCTGGATCGTGAACATGCAAGTAATACTGAATAGACAGTGATTTACGATGGAAATCGCAAAATAAATTCAATGATATATTTATAGTATTTCAATCCCGATACTAAAACTTCTCTGTCATGACTAAAAGTAAAATCAAAAGGTGAGCCACACTTATTTAGATTTGACAACCAAGTGGTTCGTTTTTGTGTTAAGCAGAAAACTACAAGACCAATGCTGAGGTTTAGTATTGCATCCAAACAGAAACCTAACTGTACCTCACTGAAACCCCACACCCTGAATTCCTCCATTTTCTAATAAATCCAAGTGGGGGTCTTTTTTTTTGCTTTTACAGGAACAACGAGCCGTGAAATGGTTAATTTCATATGTGAATGTTTTCAATTAACTTTATTGATCCGTGGCCCACGCAAGAAACCCTCGCTGAATCGGATTCACACCTCCCGACATTCGAAGGACACCTTGAATGCCAGATGGCCGTTGGCCCGCGCTCCCCTGCGGCGATGCGGTGGAAGAAAAACAGTCATGTTATGTGCAGACTGTGCTCAGCATAGGCCAAAAGATTATGAAACTATATGAAACTTCATGTTAAAGTTGCTTAATGTGTTGTTCTGCATGGTTTGTGTAGTACTTTAAATACAAAAACACAATTTAACAGACAAATTACTCACAAAACTCAATTTAGTTTGATCCATCCATTTTTAAGAGTAATTTCATAAGCATTTGGCGTCAAATCATCTGCATGCTATTTTCAACTGGGTCAGACTGCTGATGCAACTTGGACATGGCTAGAATAAATCGGTTGTCATTTCGAAAATTATATGGTCGTATAAAATTGATTTTTAATCATATCTGCGTTCCAATCGTGCCTTTCTGACTTTATCAATTCTTCGGACGAATTTAGCGTGTGATTTCATTCTGTTTATCTTTGTCATCGACACCCACGATTTGGCTGATAATGCTCGTAAAGACAACAAATCGGTCATTCTTTCACTTAATACAGCAGAACCACTTAACAATGATGTCATTGTTCAACTACTTTTCTTCAATTGCCCTCTTTGTGTTCAAGGTGTTCAAAAATAGATACAATGCTTTTGGTTTTAGCTTTCTTAATTCTGTTATTTTATCCTAAAATAATTACTCTATATTAAAATATTTTAAAAGCTTAGCTAAAATGCCATCAATCAACAACACAATCTCGGAGTGTAACAATGTTTGTGCTTTTATATGTCGGAAAAGAACACTCACTGAAGAGAAGTATACCTAAAACATAAAATAATGGTTACTTTGAACAATAATAAAACAGCGCCTAAAATTTTAAACAGCAACCATTGCGAAAAATTACTAAATTTCTTGCTTCTATTACTGGCTGAAAAAAATTAAAGCAGTCAGATGTTGATATGTGTTTCAGTTATATACTTGATGCAATCCATTTTAATGGGCGATCTGATCTCAAAAATTATTGCAGATAGGGAATATTGTTGTGAAAAACGAAAATATAACCACTAATATAGTGACAATCCACCCTAATCAACCACCAACTTTTTCTTACATAAAACACACGAGCATCACCTTACCAACAACTCATGCGAGAGCATGACATCATCATTGCGCAACACCTTTCCATAAGCCTCCTCAGTCTTTCCCACAAATAAGGGGTGAGGTTGGGGGTCACTTGTCACTAGGAAATCGGTTGAGGTCGGAATGTGAGCCATTTTAATGTCCGTGAGCACATCCCAATGTTCCTCATTAAGGTGTTTAGATTCGCAACCCACAGGTTTCCCTCAGGGACCAAAAGCAAGGAGGACCTTCTCTTCCCACAACTGCCCCTGCGACCGCTCGGCTGTCAATCACTTCAACATCACATCACACCCGCTGGCGTCGAACACGTATTCGCACAGGCGCATGATTGTGAAGGTGTTTTTCATTTTTTCCTTCATATTTGCTCAGCTCCCAACCCTGTGACCAACCCTTGAACTATATGCTTAAGCTACGACCTCAATATCAACCGCATTTAGTGATGACTGGTTTAGCATGGTTATGGAAGTTGCAATTTGCCACCCGCTGAGCCCTCTACATTAAAATATAAAATAATAAAAGCAAGCAAGAGATAACACAAAAGTACAAAAAGTGAAAGAGTAAAAACTTGAGACTCAAAAATCATATTTTCCTGTATACCAGGGGTGTCAGACTCGGGTTGGTTCGCGGGCCGCGTTAACGTCAACTCGATTTCATGTGGGCCGGACCATTTTAGATATAATATTTAGATTTTTTTTAAATAAATGGATTAAAAGAACTGGATTAAAAGTCCCGAATATTCAGTTTTTTATAGATCTAAAACAATGTTTATTTTAGCTTTTTTATATATATATTTAGATTTTACAAAAGGATTTTTGAACTAAAAACAGAAAAAATGATTAAAAATTACAATTATTGATTTAAAAGGGGGAAAATCAGGAAATTTAATATACATCTATACTCTTCAGTTTAATTTGATCCTAAAAGAGAAAGTCGGCACTCATGATTTACTTTCCCGGGCCACACAAAATGATGCAGCGGGCCAGATTTAGCCCCCGGGCCGCCACTTTGACACCTGCGCTGTATACAGTATCTCAGATTATCTGTCTTTGATTTGAACAAACACAACACAACTTAAAAAGTTAATTTTAACACACTATGAAATCATACTGGACCGCCTCCCAATGTGTTTTCTCAAGTATATTCATTGGACTAAACTGCAGTTTTTGTAACGAGCTAGCCTTTTTTTCATTGACTTTATAGTTGGTGTATTTTAAGGTTCCATACATGTGCGTGCTTAACATGTCAATTAATATCATCTGTTTCTTTCCACACACATGCGCAAATTAGAGGCTGAAACCACCATGGCGCACTCCATCATTACGACAATAAGAGTTCACATTAATCTTGCCTTGACGACTATTAGCGCTGCACCACAGGCTCTCCCAAGGTAGAAATACTAGCCGTTTGGCTGGCTACAGTTCCGGATGGCACCTTGCAGGGGGACGCTTAAAGGGTGTCGGTGTACAAACGGCCTGATGGCCAGAACTTGCCCGCATGCACAAAACCAGAGCGTGACGTGGCAAAACTTATTAAATTGTGTTTTTTCTGCTCATACATCAACTGATTTGGACCAGAACGACCCACAAAACGATTCTGCCCCTAATTAAATGTAACATAAGATCGTTGGGGAAAAGCCTTTTGGAGCATTAGTATTATAAATCTTGGCTGTTTCTTCCCCTTTTATGCTGACAAGCGCAAAAAAGTGACAACTAGAGTTTGTTCATTTGAGACCTAGTAGGATTACACCACAAGAAACATGATCATAATAGTCAAAATCTATTTTCACATTGTTTGAGTAAGCTTCCTTTCATCTTCTGTCATTTTTCAAGTAAACTAACCTAAATAATCACACACAATTTAGACACAGTCCCAGATTTCACCAAGCTTTGTGAATAGGTAGTAAAAATTAAAAAAATGCTATGTTTCGGTATGGAACCTGAAAAAAAATGTGTGTGAAGGAAAAAAATCCTGCAGTCTAAAGAGCTTTTTATTAAGTCAAATCAGGTTTTTAAGGCTGTATTATCGGCAGTCTGAATGTTACTAAAGCAAATGAGATCTTAATTAGTATCTTATTCTGTGTTGGCAATTGAGTACACAACACTAAGTGTAGTAAGAAAGTACTTTTTTTTGTAGTTTTTTTCGGTTTTAAAAATTAGTTGAGATGTTAAAAAAAACATTTTTCCCATTATCTTTCAAAACCAAAACGGAGCCTACTGATGTACGTACTAGTTCTGCCTAACAGTTTGGCCTTGGCGGACTCTATCGTTTATTTGTGGCCCCTATTTACCACTTTGCTGAATTCCTACCCTCATCTATCGTCACAAGCTGTGGGTCGTGACAGAAAACAAGATCTCTGACACAAGCGGCCGAAATAAGTTTCACTTAAAGGGTGTCTGTTTTCTTTTGGAGAATCACAGTCATCTGGAAAGGTTCAGAAGAAATGCTCTTTCGCATTTAGAAAAGCCAAAAGCATGGATATCTCTAGGATGCTTGCGGAAAGGACTCAGGACATGCTAGAGAGACTACGTCTTCAGGGAACACATCACAATCCCCGCCTGGATGATCTGGACGAAGTGGTTGGCAAATGAGAAGTCTAAGATTCGCAACTTTATCTTTCAACCCTGCGACCTGCCCTCATTTAAACATACGTTGATACGCAGTTAAAAGTGGTGCTGCACTGGTTAAAAAAGTAATTTTTTTAAAAGGTGTTGAGCATTAATCCCACGAGAACAACAGAGCTCCAAACGTGTCGAAAGCAGGAAGAAAGAAAAAGTGCACTTCAAGGAGGAGGGGGTTCTCAGTCCTCGTATGTCTGGACAGGAAATGGGACCGCTTTAAACTTTGACCCCAGTCCACTGGGCAACGTTTTTGAGTGCGTCTTACAACAGGTTCTTAGGGGGCTTGATGGACAGATGGTCATCGTAGAGAGCCGTGCAGGTGCTATACCTCCAGGTGGAGACGGCGAGTCAAGTCCCACAAAGGGGGGGGAATTGGATTTTGTGGTGCGGTGACAAATTTTCCATGGAGCGCCCTTTTGATGGGCTGGGATCGGTTTTTGGCGGGACGAAGCCACGAGGGTTTTTTGAGCTGCCGCTCGGCCACTATAAAACAACTTTGACTCAGCGACCTTCCCGGAACACCAACTCAGATATAGTTCCCTTGAAAACGGTTTGTTCTCCTTTCAACATTCTCGAAGCGGACCGCAGGAGGAGGAGACCGAGGAGAATGGGAATGAAGCATGTAAGCCCCCCCCACCCCTCCAACCCCAACCCACCCAAACAGCGGCAGAGGCGAGGGGGTCACTGCTGGGGACTCTCCCCTGAAGGCAAGTTGGCTATAAGCGGGATATTATAAACATTTAAGCGTTTTGGATTTCTGGCTTTCAGAAAGTCATTGAGGGAACATTAAGTGCACTAGTACATGTGAAATATGTACTGTACACTCTTTGTTTTTGGGGTGATGATTTTAGGGGTGCAGCTCCAAAAAAATTCAAACTGTTGAAATATAGTTATGTGAGAGGTATTTGCATTTTTTTATGTGTTGAGATGCAGTATGATGATCTATGATCTCGCGATACAAAAGCTAATAAGTACATTTTATATACCTGATTTACATTCAATTTGGTGCTATTGGCACAGTTAGCCTTGCTCATTGAACTGAATTTAAGAATGATAGATAGCCTCGGTAGAATCCCGCATTTTAATGTCACCAAGATACTTTTCATACCACAATGCTTGTGTTGAACACTTCTATGGATTCAAGCCTCGAGGGAAGCCTGCATTTACGGCGCAAATGTTAATGGCATCCCTTCGATAACAACTTAGAATTTAATCATGTTTGCCGAATCTTTCCGGGGGTCCCGTGGTTTGGCCTTTCTCCGAGCCGCGTCCTCGGAGGGCTGACATTCTTCCGTAAACACAAAAACAAACACGGCGAACCTAGGGATTAGACGTCTGGAATGGACTTATTTAGGCTGGGCCAAACTCTAGCTGTGTGTGTGCGCGCATTCTTAAGGCATTTTGCTTACCTTGTTTTTCACATTCATCAATATTTAAAAAAAAAAACATAAACAAAAAGTTGTCTGTCTGTTTAAAATTCCACCCAAAAAACAATTTCACTTACCTTAGCTATGAAATATTTGTTGCATTAATGTTGTTGCATTCTTGTTTTTTATCTCATAAGATTCCATTTGTATTCATTGAACTGAGTCATTTGTATTTGTGAATAATAAAATATTAGGAAAATACTTAAGGCAGTCTACGTATAAGGAATATGTCTGTTTAGATGTTAGGCTTTTGGGGAGTATACAAAGAGATGTAGGGAAATAATTATTTTAAAAATGGAATTAGTTTGGCACTTAACCTGTACAATTCAATGCAATCTTTGAAATATTTTTGGAGAAGTGTGGGCAGCCTTTTATGTAAGTGGATTTTCAAAATTTACCAATCATGCTAACTGGGAGTTAGGCAACATTCATAATTTAATAATTGATAATTAACACATTATTATTGTTCCTTTAGTGTGTGGTTTTTCACCCCTAAAACTAAATTAAAATAATTAAAAAGAGAAATGACACCAACCTTGACCTCTGTCTCTTCATCCATCCTGCCTTGACAAGATAAGCAGCAAACAACACCGCTGTGGAATAAAAGTAAAAAGTCAATAGAAAACCCCAAAAGTCTGCAATAGAAACACCTGAAAAATCTCATTTCTACTTCCCACAGTTACAATCCCTTTGTCAACTGCTTAACATGTTGAAGCTTTGTTTTGAAATGTGGGTTAACGCTGGATAATTGGCACACATCTACACCGAGCAAGATGTAAACATTGGAGGCCGAGATCTTCATCGGCAAGAATGGAGACAACAAAGCCTGGTGCTGAAAGGTAGTTAATCTGTGATGGATCTTTGGCTCCCCGACACGGCGGTGATGGTGTCGCTCGGGAATGTTGCTGCCTGCTTGCCTGCCTGCGTGAGGGGAACATGTGTTGCTGTGTGCACTATGTGGTCCGTGCACTCATTAGTGCGAGCTATAGCTCAGACTAGCTCCGGTTACAGTAGTAAACACCACCTTTGAAGTTTTAGTGGAGTCCCGAAAAGCCGAGTGGGCCCGAAGACAGAATAAGAAGGACTAAAGGAGGTGGCAAACAAGTTACGGAGGGGACAATGGAGTCGGACCACTAAAAAGTTGTTAAAATAAATGATGGATAACATATGCACCTGTCCTTTTTGGGGAAAAACTGTTTTTTAAATAAATTTAGGCATACACATACTACACTTACAGTTTTATGGAGAAAAACATGATTATGTACAGTATGAGTGAACTAAAATATGTTTCAGATACGTATATTTAACACCCAAAGTCTATAGTGTAGTCTTTTATGTATACAGTATTAAATATTTTTACCTTGCAGTGACAATCCAAGACTAAAAAGTGTGGAATGAGTCACTAATGGATTTATTTTGGTTGTGAAGTATTGCAATATTTACAGAAACACAATTGCGCCTCATAAATTCAACAGCACGGTGCACAAATCTACTCAAATTACTCAAATTTAGCTAAAAGTAGTGTTTTATCAATTAGTAGTTTAAGATTTTTATATTGGGAACAAATAACAGCAGGTTTTATTAAAAACTAACGCACTTTATTTATATTGCACACAGTACTGCCGGATGGAAATGTCCCATTTTCAAATGGAGTTAATTGTAGTTTTTGTCTTAACTCTATGCTATTGATAGTAAGTGCAAGTGTATGTATCATATATATTTTTTAATGCGGGTTATTATGTGGGTGCACGTTATGTGGGTGGGTTGCCCGTGTTGGCGAATCGGCAGGCAGCCGTTGCAATAAACAGATGTGGAGTCTTTATGAGGTCTTTACAACAGGTTCAGCTGTGCCCAGATGTTTATGCACGTTCTCGTGTGTGTGTGTGTGTGTGTGTGTGTGTGAGTGTGTGTGTGTGAGTGTGTGTGTGTGTGTGTATGCAGGCACCCGTGAGAGAGAAGCACAACATGGAAACCTCCTATTAGTAAAGTGTGAAGGACGCACGGGCAGGAAAGGGTAACTGGGCAAAGGGTTGGGTATAAATTCCCTGAGAAGTGAAATTTTCCTGAGAAAAAAAAGGTTCATAACTACAAAAAAGTCAAGATATGTTTTGGCACAAGAAATGGATAGGTAGCGTATTACAAGTTAGAGACAGAATGTTGCTTGCCTGGTTTTTACTTTTATGATTTGGGGGATTTTATTAATCTCGCAAGGGGACACTGGCATGTTTGAATTTTTTTACGGTTTGAAACCTGAAAAGGCACACGAGCCATTTTATGGCGCAAATCACATGAGGACAGGGAAAATCAGAGTTGACTTTTCTTCCCCTTTCACAAGAACGTCCAGCGCAAAACGAGTTGCGGCCGAGCTGACTCCGCGCTGCTTTTTAGCACCTTCGCTCGTAAATTTGTGGAAAAACAAAAGAAGCAGAGTCAAAATAAAAGATTTACGGCGTGGGAGGAGGGCCTGGAGATTTTAGACAATATGAAAATAAAAAGACGCAATAAAGCTGCGCTGGGCTCGATTGTGGTCATCACAGGGATGTGGCGCCGCTCCAAAATGGCCGACTTTATTGCTACATCTGAAAAAGCAAGCAAGCGAGAAAGGACGTCAACAGATTCAGAGACCATTAAAGGCAAAACTTTTCCTTGACGTGGCCACGGTCTCCGGCAGTGGGGGTGTTACGGGGGGGTCGCTTTGAGGGAACCCAAGCCAACTTCCAAGGAGGGTTCATTTCACCGAGTTTTTTATCGACACCTTTTATTTTCCCTCCTTTTTTTTGCCGTTACATAAATCATGACGTCATATGGCAAGCCTGAGCTGTAAAGTGACTTTTACAAATATCAAGAGGGTATCAGGAATTTGTGCTTTTAAAAAAAAGGTAGTCCAACACACGTAGTTTAATGCCATGTGCATTGACCACAATGTTTTTTCTCCAACAAAACGTACCGGCGACATTTTTGTCTCGTAGCAAAATCGTTTTGCAAGACATCCGTATTTATAGTGCTTTCGGAAATTAATCACAGTGTAGGCCTACCGCAAGTTTTAATGCACAAATCTGATTTTATTTTTTGGCATATGCAAGCTTTTGTGACCGTTCAGACCGAGACTTTTCCTAGAGGCCTTTAAAAACACTTAAAACCAACAATTAACTACAACATAGTTCTCATTCTTTGCACGTAATATGCTGTTTGTTCTTTTTTTTTTACACTGAATGTTTAGCTAGCAAAATATTCAATATTAGTGTGAAAATCCAATGTTGCATTAAGCCTTCTTTTAAAATGTTAAGCTTATTTATACACTTGAAACCCGGTTTCATTTTTTTTTTTATCCTGGAACAGATGCTTTCTATATTCATGATTTCCTGTGGGAAAAATGTTATAAAATCCAAACAAAATTCAATGTGTTGACCGTTTTCGGCGTTCCACTGTGATTAAAATCCAACAGTTCGTGTACGACTTTCCCCTTAGTGTGTGAAAAACAACCTTTTTGTGAGCTTCTTGGTCCTTTTTGGCAGGCATCGCACATCAGAGGTTTAGGTTTCATGGATCATGGCAGGGGAGCGTTGAAACTGGAGACAACTACAACAAACAAGGCCTCCGTATTTTTAGGTTGCCAGTATAAAATCCACTTTTCACAGTTTGATGCGTGGCTGAAGCCAAACAAACTGCGGCCTTCAAAAAACAGGAACGTTGTCCACAACTGGGATCGGCGGTTCGTTCGTGCATGCATACGACAATTACGTCCTCCATAATTACAAGTACACTTGTATGGAAGTCAATGCTTGACATTACAACATTTTGAAAGGCCAAATGCACTGAATTAGTATGGGAAGTGCAAAAATCATACAGTTTGAAAACTATTAGTTAATTATAGAATAAAGTTTTACACTGAAAATTGAGGACATACGTTTATGTTTGAAGGCCATGAACTATCTAAAAAGCAATTGCATGATGAAACTACAATACTACTTTGCGTTTTACTTATGTTACATTGTCTCCACCTAGTGACCAAAAAGAACACTGCTAAAATAATAATAATATTGAAATGAGTGGAAATATACATTTTCTGCAACTGTAGTTTTTAGTTTGTTTTGTGAGTCCTGCAAAAACCAGTTCTGTACTTGACTTGCTACAGAACTGCTTGCATTTGTAAGGATATCGCACAAGTATTTGAATAAGCAACGTTTGTAGGATCCTAAAAAGAAGTTTACGTACACAAGAAATGTAGCCTACCTTTTAAATATATGATGTGATCGTAATAGGCCAAACGTCCGACGTGCAACGACGCCACATCCCAAAGCTCACTTATCTTATCTGTAATATATCACGAGAAAAAAAATCAATTAGAGCAAAAAAACATTAAAAACAAATATAGTAGTGATGAATGTATACCTCTGAATTAGCAGCGACCTCCATGTAGTTTCCGCATAACGTCATCATTTAATTAAAGTTCAGGTGTGGTGTGATGTGCGTTGCAATAGTTTTGTGTCTAATCAAACTTTAGAACAGGATCCCAATACAATAAAATAAATAAATAGCGCAAAATTACTTGTGATGCAGTGGATCAATAATTGAACAGGTGGAAGAAATTTCGCCTATCTGTCTTTGTAGTGGCACGTAAAGACGTCCGCCATATTGAATGTGTCACTAATCATCAATCCCACAGCCAGTGCTGTTTTGAACAACCTGAATCAATATGGGTGGTGATGAATCCATATTTAAACTACCTCTGCCATTATTAATACAAAACTTTTCTGTTGTGTACATCATCACAAAATGAAGTAATAAGAGGCATATACAGAAACAACTGCTTTATTTCTTTAAAATATTGTGTGTATCAACTAACAGGACAGCAGTACTTTGCCTACACACAAAAACGTATACATACATTCTATCTTTAGGCTTTTTTTCTCATTGATTTCAGTAATATATTTATATAAAAATGTATACAAACTAACAAAGACGTGTGAAACAAGGGTTTCCCTTCATGCCACTCTCTATGACAACTGGCAACACTCATTCATACAGGCACATACACACACAAACACACTTTAATCCCCACCGGTCCATCTATTTAAGGCCCCTTTAAGATCATTTCAATTGTTTGAGGACGGCTGATAAATCAGGATCAAATACAATATAAATACAGGGACGATTCATTCGTGATATCGAAACAAAAAAAAACTGGAAAAATGGGGAAGGTCTCGTTTTGGAATTGGTTTTAAATTAAAATGGTATTAAAAGGAAAAAAGCTGCCAGTCCATAATAAAGCATTACTATTATGAAAAAAGGTTATGTCCAGTGTTATAAGGTCCATGACACGTTTCAGGGAAGCAGATTTTGTTGTCAAATGAACAGTGGAACCTCCAAAATCAGCAGTTTGTCCAGATAATTTTAATGTTAACATTTTTTTTAGCAACGCAAGACCAGGAAAAGCAGAAACTATTTTCGCACTTCATTTTTTTTCTATTTGTAGCAATTATCTTCAAGTATGCGGAACAGGATTTTGAGAAATTGGATTTGAATTCTGGCTAACATACAATGAGCAGAATGATTTCTAAATTAACACCAAAAAAGGGCGGTGGAACGCTATATAGATGTGTTTTGCTCAATTTTTGGTTAAAGACCAGTCCTTGGTTTTGCATCATCTAGGATAGGCACCATTAATATAGTTTTTCATGTGGGAATAAATAAGAGGTGGCCTTATAAAACCATTATCACCCAACCCAAGGTGGATATTGAAAAACAGGACATTTGGAGGTTCCAGTGTGTGCCAAGTATTGAGAAATTATGAAATTATGGGCCACAATATGCACCAATCAAAACAACTGTCAGTCAAAATGTCTTAGGTATACATCAACAATGTACGAATGGGTCCCAAAAATAAAATCAATAATCTACCGTTAAATTGACAGATCATGTCTGGAATTTATGTGGGTGCCATTGTGGTAAAAGAGGTTAACCATTTTGTTTGGGGGAAAATCCAGCCTGGCCTGGTTTTGAAAGCCAACTGATCAAATAAAAACATCCTGGGAGGATTTATCAAGGCACACCAGCATAGACCGTGAATATGTCACTTGCCAATTTGGCCTAATTTGCTTGAATACTGCCTTAATATACGTGTGGTAACGTTGGGGGGGAAAAAATACAGTAAAGAGCACATTGCGAAGAAGCTGTGCCGGTAAGTGCATGTGGCGATAGCGTTGATTATGTGATAAGCCGAGTTGCATGATGTCATAAATAGAAAACTTTTGTTTCTCTCTCATCCACATACATTTAAGACATAAAGGCACATTGCAGTCAGATGTACACACAATTTCTCTCTTGTCTATGTTGACAAAATAAAACAATATAACCCTCCTGACCAAAATTTGGTTTTAAAGCACACACAGCCATGTTGTCCATGTCTAATGGGAAGAATATATATATTTATATACACATATTGTGAGCTTCTCTAAAAAAAAAGTTCACCAAATTTGGTGGTTTCTTGTGATCATCCCTAAAATTTTCAACTACTGGTTTTGAAGTAACGGTTTCAGTACTTCCAAAAGTCATTTCTGAGAAAGATTTTCATTGGACAGGGAAATGTTGTCCACTGAAAAGGCATGTATCTCCAAAGGTTTTACTTTGTTGCATTAAAAATGTTTTTTGTCAAAAAAAAAACGTTTTTTAATTAACAAATGTGAATGAGGTTTGCATTTTTTTGGTTTCTAAACAAAAGGTATTCCAAATCGAAGACCATGAACCCCCACACATAAAGTGGCATAAATAAAAGGTATAATGAAAAATCACATATTAATAACTTTTGTTCATTGGACAGCAGCACACGCACGCACAGTTGCACCATAAACCACATGCATCACCAAAGTTGCCTTTTCATCTTATAAAAAAAAATAATAAACAAATCAATTGTGGCTAAAAGAATTAAGGAGGCACACATTTTAAAATCACCAAATTTGTTTAAAAAAAAAAAACATTTTCATGGACAATGAGAATACACTCATATCGTTGGGATTAAATAAAAATAAAAACTTTGCTAAAGATGTTCCTCACACCCATATCCACTCACTCGACATTTTTATGTTGTCCACTGTAAAGCATGGATTACAATTTCTGCCTTGAATTAAAAACATATTTTTGGCTAAAAGCTGGAAAAAAAAATCATGTGTAGTGTACAATTTTTGAACATCAGTTTGGACTTTCATGCTTTTCATTGGACAGCAATACGTAAGACTTCCATCAGAAGGCGAAGCATCAAATATAAATGTTAGAAAAAGAAGGAAAAAAAACGGAAGAGGCGTGTAGAAAAACAACATTTGAGGGAGAGCAGGGAAAAGTTCTGGGCTCAAGTGGGCGTTTTTGACTCCACCCACCAACCCGGCGGAAACGAAGTAGTTCCATAAAGCAAGCATTCCTCCTGCAGCTTTTCTTTTCAAGTACTAAGAGAAGTGAGGGGGGGTCCAACATGGACCAATAATAGAGCAGGAGGAAGGAAGCGATGAGGTGAGGGGGGGGCACAGCTTGGATTAGAGCAGCTGGGCCAACGAGCGTGAGTGTGTGCGGCCCCTCGCAGATGGATGGATGGTAGAATTTCTGCAACATTGCCACTTGAAAAAGGGAGGAAAATTAAAAATAAAAAAACAACATTTTGAGTCGTCAAAAAATGGCCTTTTTCTCCAAACCGTTTAAGATTTTTTTTTAATAAAAAAAATTGAGTAAAATTAAAAAAAAATTAGAGCCTTTATCCCTAGTAATTACATCTTTGGACTCTAAAGAAAAAACTTAAACAGAGTATTTCCCTCCAAAGCTTCTTCACCCTTCTGTATCGGGATTTTTCACGGAAACCAGCAACTTTGATGGGCAGTCTGAAAGGGGCGTGTATTTGTGAGTAAGGGGGCTACCAGCCAATCAGATTGGCTTTGGCCTTCTCTGTCAGCTTTCGTACACGCCCCTTAGAAGATGTTCCAAAGGTGATGGAGGAGTCCTCAAAAAGGAGCTGCCTCTGTTCCTCCTCCGAGTCGTCCTCTATGTACCAGGCCGATCGTCGCCCCTGATTACGGGTGCGCATGGACCCCCCCGCCTCGTCCTCTTCTTCGTCCTCACCCTCGTGGTGGTCCGCCGAGGCCGAGCGTCGCCCCTGATTACGGGTGCGCATGGACCCCCCCGCCTCATCCTCTTCTTCGTCCTCACCCTCGTGGTGGTCCGCCGCCTCGTCCCGCCGAGTCCCTCTTAGCGTCCGTGGCGGAGACGTGACGTCGTCGTGCGCTCGCCGGCCGCTCCTCCTCAGCGGCGAGGGTTCGGGTGTCTCCGAAGGGTTTGGGGGAGAAGGCGAGAGAGGAGGAGGAGGAGGCGGGGGTGTTACTTCCTCAGTTTTCAGCGCCCGCGGCCGTCCTCTCCTCTTCGGCGTACCGGGGTCCGGCGCTGACAAGGCGCTTTCGTCGCCGGTGGATTGGTCGAGATTGTCGTCGAGGGCGGGGCTGGCCGGCTCCGCTTTGCATTTCTTGCTTCGTTTCTTTCCCGGGGGGCGACCGCGCCTCCTCGAGGGGCTGCCCGGAGTCGGGGGGTCCGTCGGAGAACTCGGAGGTGGCTCCGCCCGGGATTTCCGGCCTTTCCTCGTCGCCCAGGCGGTCATGTGACTGCCGTGTCCATTCAGGTGGGCTGTGCTCTGGGAGGAGGGGCTTTCAGGAGAGCCTAAGTGACAGAAGGTAAAATACAATCACATCCAAATAGAGGACCACTTGCCCCTGGACTTAAAAGTTCAATTTGTCTTATGAACAAGTAGCTAACACAGAAGAAATTGCTAATAGCTGATTCACAGATATACTTACCCAATCTTCTCACAGGTGTCCTCAGTTTCCGCCGAGTGCTTCCAGCCGCACCGCCTTCCGCAGCCGGGGTGGGCGTCGTCCTCTCAGCTGCTGAGGGTGGCGTGGAGGTGGAGACAACATTTTGAGCTCTCAGTGAGCGTGTCGACTCTGGGATGGAAAAAAGGTCACGTCACATTGAGTACCATCATACACTATATAATGCAATTGTTTTTTTTTATGTTCTCTTGTATTCACCTTTTCCCTAAAAAAAAAAAGAAGTAAGCGTCTCTGCAAATATTTTATTTCCATTTATTGCAGTTTTTAATTATTGTTGTTATTGTTATCATAGTCCGGAAAATACGGTAGTTGAATTTGGTGTTTTGCTATGCAGTAGTAAATATAATTTCAGTGATCCTCATTTCAATTTGCATCCAAACCACAAAGCTTTACAACTAGAAATAATAATAATGATATTCTTGATCTGACCTGTAGTGCTGGCATTGGACACGGATGCCGACGAGGGAGGCGAATGTGCAAAATGTTTTGCGGCGCTGCGCGTGCGTCCGATGCCCGGCGTGTCCGTCTTTCCGTTGACCAGCGGCAGCGTGTTCTTTGAGGCGAGGTTTTGCCTCAGGGACGGGAGCCGAGAAGGAGGCGGCGTCGGCTCGCGCCTGCTCATCACTCGAGACGAGACTCGTCTCTTCCTCTCCGGGCTGCGGATGAGGCCGGGTCACGTGACTGCCGCTTTAATTGGAAGACACCCGGTTGTATGTAGTGCTACCTTGACGCCGTGCTGCTGGGTGGTGACTCGCTTCGCCGTCGCCTCTTGACGTTGTGCCGCGTTAGTCGCTGCTCAGGGGTGGCGTTGCGGGCCTGGCGATCGGCGGTCCGTCGCGTCAGCTTGTCCGTCAGGCCGTGGATGGCCTTGTAGTCGGCCAGGATGGAGCTCATATGTTCCTCAAAGAGGGCGGACAGCCTCAGACTCATGCTGTAGATCTAAAAACATGCACGAAATACCATCAACTTTTGACTTTAATGTTCGTGATCTTTAACAATGCCATGGAAATCAATCAGAAATGATCCCCTAAAAACCAATAGAAGACCGCAAGGGTGACTATGTTTTTTCCATTCAAAATCAAGTTTGGTGTGCAATTAAAAAAACAGGTTAAAATATAATTTTGAGTTGTATTGAGCTGCTAGGAAAAGAGAATTTGCATTTTACATGATTTCAAGGTGAGGCCTGTGCGCTTCTCTTACCCTGGACTTTTTACTGGGCGTGTACGCTTTGGAGTTACTGAAGATGAGGCGCACGTCCTTGGAGAGCTGGATGGGTGTCTGGTACTTGCCGGCAGTTAGCGTGCTGAGGACGGTGCCAAAGTCCATTGGCGAGTCAACGATCTGGAGGTAATCCTGAACCAAGAATAGTGGGATAGGCAGAAAATTTGAAAATGAATGACCATAACAGCACAACAACACATTGACAGGTTGTCATGTGCAGGACACAGCAACAGGTAGTGCTGCAATACCTAATCTTAACATAATTTCACACCAAGTTGTGATCTTGCAACTATATTTAGCCATTATTAATACATTTCACCCTGTTTCCATTACGTCATCTATATATCTATTTTAAAATATCAGTAATTGTACACCGCACAGAGCCCTCCTGTATTTCTAAATGCATAGTAAATAATATATAGTATCCAAGTTGTAGTTACCGGGTACTCTTGCAGATCCACAGGTTCTCTGAAGGGCTCAGAGTCCTCACATTGAAAAATGAGGTCCAAAAGCTCCTTGCAGCGTCCTCGCCATGCTTGAGGGTCGTACGAAGGCGGCCGCGTGCGCAGATGTCGCCGGGTTGGACGGCGCTCCTGTGCGGGGTGATATCATCACAAATGATCACAAATTTCTCAACTTATTTTTTTTCAAATCCAAGAAACAATCCTACCTATTGATAAATCATTTTCACTGATTCTACTATGTTGGGTGTTTTTTTGCGTTTTTAAACTACATTTAATTTTGAATTTAATTCAAAAATTCCTTGGTTATGGATGCACTTGGGAAATCAGTGATACAAAGAAAGGAACCTTGTGATTTTGGGTGGAGGTTCCTGGTGTACTCGTGTCTTCGTCATCGTCGTCCTCATCCTACATAGAGAACAAACATGAATCTTCTCATACTGAACTTTGCTTGATGTCTTGAGGAACACACCTCGTCTTCAGAGTCAGAGAAGGTGGCCTTCTTCAGAGTTTTGTAGAGTGGCATTAAGTCAGTTACACTTTGGTCCCTAAAAAAGGAACAACAGAGTATAAAGTCCTTCCGTGTTGACTGTACTCAGGGCAACACCATCAATTCACTGTTTGCTTTTTCTTTTTGGAGTAAGTCGTTTTCTTAGTGACTGTCTGATTTCCTGTTCTTGTTTTGTGACTCAAATGCAAATATTTGTTGTAGCGTTCAACTGCTACACAGCAGTTCATCCTGCTTGTCCCCACTACAAAGCAAGTGAAGTTTGACTTTGACTCTCCAAATCTAAGTTCATTTAAGTTAAATTTAAAGTTTATGTTATGTTTCGAGTGCATCCCTCATGTCTCTCTCTCTCTCCCATTCATGAACTTCGCGTTGTATTGAATAATGTCTTATTTTATTATTAAACATCATAACCACCAAGTCTTACTGTTAGTAGATGGTGAATTACAAGCAATAAAATAATGTTTTCCATTGTAATATCCAGTTTTTGGTGTTTTTTTTCAGAGGGTTAATTTGTATTTAGTTCATTTCTATGAGAAACGTTGATTTGAGATACGAGTAAATGCGAGCTCAGTCCCGGAACGCATTAAGCTCGTATCTCAATGTATGACTATATTCTATTAGAATTTTAATAGGATTTCTTAATCTGCTACATCATCATAAAGAAAAAGAACAAAAAAAAAACAAATCCATTAGTGTCCCCCACTCACTTGATGAACTGCAGCATGAGGTCGGAGACAAACTTGGCCGTCGTGACGATAAAAGAGCCCGGCTCATTAAACGTTTGAGCATTGTGCTCCACGTAACGAACTTCCCACATCAGAGACGACAGTCGCCTAAAAAAACAAAAAGCACACAAACACACCTTAATCCACTTTGTTCAATCCTGTGAGAAACACTCAAATTGCGATACCTGTAAAAGCGGTTGACCAGCCTTTGGCGTATGGTGCTGAGGTCCGTGACGTAAGCCACCACTGTGCAGTAGGTGGGGTACGCTTGAAGGTCTACGGGGAACGCAAACGGCGCCGCAATGTCTGCCGACAAACAATATGGGTTGTGTTCAACAAACATCTGAATTGATTTCATCTAACCCCTTTAAGGCTAGATAACACTCCACGATTAATGTGACACAATTCCCCCAAACTCTCATACTGATGTTATTCCAGCTGGAATGAGGCAAAGTGGAACAAGAACCGAGATCACATTCATGCTGATGATGTCCTACCCAAAGTACAGAGTTGGTCGATGGCTTTGATGATACGCTCGCACTCGTCGACGCGTGTACGACATCCCCATTCGCCATCTAGCGGCACGTACAGAAGCTCACGATGTTCTTCTTCTGTGAGAGGGACGCTAGTGCCCAGCTCGTCTGGGAACGACGCTGGAGGGACAAAGGGATGTTTAAAAAAAGGAACTTTGGGGAAGCTTGCTGTGTGTGTGTGTAACAAAAACTCACCTTCGTCAGGTATGAGCTCCATGTCCCATGGACTCATCTTCTCGGTGTCGCCGTTATCCCAGCTGGAAACAACAATAGTGTTAGCGGTTAGTAACGCATTTTTACAAGCCTAGTTTTGAAATAATTAGCTGCTTTTGAGGGAAATAAGATCTTGAATCCAGTTGCACTAAAGTGGGATCGGTCACTGCCCGCCTTGGATGTTTGAGATAGGCATTATACCCAAGCACTGTTTTTAATCATAGGCAATAGCTTGCGTGGAGTTACCAGACGCTGTAGCAGAGAAAGAGACTGTCGGGGTACTGCGACTGATACGGCTCGTGACTCTCGATGGTGCCGAACCACCAGGCGTCGTCAATGACCGAGCGAAATCTGTCACCTGCAGGCAGGAGGTCACGACTAAAGTTCTGCTTTTTATATTTAAAACGAAAAAAAAATGCCTTACCGATAGTCCACTGTCTTTTTCTGGCATTGTCAAACTGCTGCCGTAGGACCAGAAAATCGATGACATCCGGCATGTCGTGATACCTGTGGCATAAAATCACCCATCCATTAATCCACTTTATGTCTCAATTATACACAAAGGTTCACTCGGTTGACTTTTAGAATCTTTACTTCATGGAGAAGGATCCTCCAGTCAGTTTTCCAGTGTCCGGGTCAAGGAAGGCCAGTTTGAGACAGCATAATGCAGGCAAGCCCACCTCATACTTGATCCCCACAATCTTCATTAGTTCCTGCTCCTGAAACACACAAGTATTTTTCTTCGTATGTCCCTTTGTTTTCACTTGGCTCAGTCCTGTTACCTAAATCATTTGTTCAACTTTAAAATAATTGTCTTCTTTGACTCATTGTAATCTCAGTGTATTATTGCATACTTACCCGAAGCTCCATTTTATGCCAAGGTTGCTTCTTTGGGTTGATGCTGTAAATTTTCTTTTGCTTGGCCATCTCCACATATGCCTCGTGGCCCTGGCGGAAGTAATACAACTGCAAAAGAAACACAGTATTACACAAGATCACGAAAAAATATGTATTTCCAAGCATAAAGTGTTACTGCAGTTGCAAGATACAGAGAGGGTTACATTACTTACTGCTATAAATAATTAATACAAAATTCTATCAAGTTTTTCAGAAAATGTTTTTAGCTATAGAAACAGGTCTGAAGACAAGTTAAATTTGTGACAGTCACCAACAGAATAATTAATGTCCCCACCCCTAACACCATTGCAAAAAAATACTATGAAGGGTGTACAATCAAAGATACATCAGTGGCTCTTAAAGAGAATCATGAAAATGACTTTGCAGGACCTTTAAAATGATAATATCTATCTCAAAATACCTCGTCTCCCATCTGTGGAATATAAGGACACCTCCTGGGAATCAGGTCTGTGATCCAGGATGAGGGAAGCCACTCCTCCAAACTCAGTCCTTGCTCCTGAAGCTCCGCCCTCTGCTAGACAAAATAGTTGCTTAAAGAAACAAACAAAAAAATCGTCTGTCTTATTTTTATTTTTATAAATTAACAAACCTTCCTCTTCTCGTTTGGCTTTTTCTTCTTTGGTAAAGCTCCATCCTTGTCGGCTTTGTCCTTCTTGCATTCTTTTTTAGAGTCACGCTTCTTTTCGCCGTCATCCTCTGAGCCGCTACTCTTCTTCTTCACTTTAACACTCTTCTTCGGCGGCTCCAAGTTGATGCCCGCGTCAGCCGTCCAGTCAGAATAATCGCTGGAGTAATCACTGTGCAGAAAAGACAACAATTATCAGACTAGAGCTTCTGCTCTCATTTACATATAATACAGTTACTGCAAACTATCAGGGTGATAAATGCACAATAAAAGGCTGCTCATTAGCTTAACTCTTAGTTACACTGTTATATATAGACCAGCCAACTCAATTCATCATTATAAATTGTGTTTTAGATTTAACAAAAAGGAAAATTGTTCCAAGAGGTATTCCCCATTTATTTTGTCTTGGATGGGTAAAAAAAAAAAAGTAATTTAAAAAATAATGTTTTTTATGATACCCAGTCATACCTTGAACTGCTGTGATCATCAGGCCATGGCTCTTTTTGCTCTTCATCCTTCTCCTCTTCTGATGAGTGTCCGTTGATCTGGCGCACCTCTGTCTCGCCCTGGCAACACGCACGTAAGAACACTTTTAAATGATTTTGGAGACTGTTTAGATCAGGGGTGCCAATTACGTAGATCGCCAAGGATACAACCTCCATTGATTGCATGTATTTGGCACGTCATACCTCTGAAATACTGTCATCGTCATCGGCCGCCTCCGCGCTCTGGCGGCTCGTCTCCTCTACGGCTGCCCGAGTCTGGTATCCATGGTTACCCTGACTCCGTCTCCCCTCGTCAGCCACGTCTGAAGTTGGATGACCCTGTAAGGCAAGAATTTGTTAAGCGTGGCACCAATGTGAATCTGTCCATTAAACAACCATTAGCAGGATAATGATCGGGTCAGGGAAAATGTGGTAAGGTAGATCTTGGCCAAGGTGAATGTAACACTTTACTACTTTCATCAAAAATGTTCTTAACGAATAGAGAGTAAGGGATGCTGATAGGTTGAAAAATTGAATGCAACAGAAAATAAGGGAGGTTTTCGCTATTCATGTATATAAAGTCTTACTCTGCTCTCTTTTGGTAAAGAATGGATGGTTCGTCGACGGCGTTCTGACTGGTAAATGTTGATCTCCTCCTCCCCTTTGGCTTCTCGCCAATTCACCTGTTTCCTACACCACCAGACAAACCACAAAGTCAGCAAATTACATAAAAATCAAACTAAAATTCCACAAAATGTAAACTGTCTCTTTTAACAAGAAATTGTATCTATGGCAGGTTAATTCGGAAGTTCATCATGCGTTACCTAACAGAGGCATCCTCCAGCTCGGGCACCAGCACCCGGCGGCTCCACGCCACAAGGTCTCCCTCCGTGGCCATCTGACTACGTGGGGCGTTGCTGTGCATTTGTCGCACGCCCTCAATCTGCCCACTGCGACGGAGGCCCACGTTGGGCGGCGAGGGCACCTCAGTTGGTGACCCCACAGACGCTGAAGGATAAGGTAGGAGAATCCTCATTTGATAGATTGTGTGATTTATTAATGTAATGTTAAAACAGACATGCTCAGCATTTCCATTTATTGTTTTCAATCAGACGTACTTTTATTTTTGTAACTCAATACTATGTTGTAAATAGCTTAAGATCAAAAATGCAAATGTGTTGGTGTATGTTGTAATTTTCTTTTTTTTCCCCAATTAAAGGTAATAGATTTCTTTTACAATATGCATCCTGCCTCATTGTTTTTCAGTCAAGACATACAACATAGGGGAAAATACTTGATTCTTCAATGAGTGTTTTCCTCAAGTTACTCCCGCATTTTATACAAGTGAAAAGACAGGCTAAATTGGACGTCAATCCTGATGACAAATTGGAAACTATTGAAATGCCTGAATGCTGAAATTTGTTAATAGTTGGCAAGTGTTTTCCACGTTTCAACTCCTTAACAAAACGCTGCCTATTTCCACGAGCAAGTAAATCATGAAGCTAATCACCAAAACCTTAGAACGTAATTCGCAAAGCATAATTACCTCTGCTGACTAGCGAGCTGGCATTCACGGCGGCCGCAGCAGTGGCGGCAGGTGTATCATTGGAGCCCAGCCTCTGGTCTTGCTCCTGCTGTAGTCTTTGGATCATGGTGTCCAGAGGACTGGAGCCATCCACTGCCTGCTCGCTGACCACTTGATTCAAGCCTAATGAACAAAAGAAAAGTGAGAATAGAACCATTCAATCAAAACATGGCGTTTGTTACAGTAGTCCTATAAACTTGAATTCATCTTAATTATGTGCTGTCAGTTAGTAAAACTCAGTAGCTTGTCAACAGAGAGTAGTACAGTGTAACTGCTCCACTAGAGGAATTTCATTAAGCATGCTAAAAGATTGACATTCAACATAGTTAAATTTTAATTATGTTGAATTCCTTTAAATGTGGCTAGGAATTTAAAACTTCGTACCGGAGGAAGTAATTCCCATTTGCGGGATGAGCTGCTCGTCCCGGCAGCCCTCCCGGCCGGGTACGAGCCGCTGGTATCGCGGCGGATGGGGGTTGCCGTCCACGTCCACCAGGAAGGGGGGCGGCATGAGGTGAGGCGCTTGCTGAGTTTGCTCATCCAGCACGTAGTTGTTGGCGTCACGGATTAGAGGCCGGTAGTCGGTGTGGAAGAACATTTGGTCGGCGATCTTAAACATGACAGAACAGAAGTAAATGTGTGCGCATAAACATGTACATGTGTGTATTGTGTGGGAGAGCAGAAATTGCGTGAACATGTGAGGGCGAAGGATCTCACCTTGTCGTACTTGCTGCTGGAACCAAAGCCAAAAATGAGCAGGTGACCATGGGAGTCGGTGGCAGCAAAATGTTGACCGTCTGGGCTACATTTGCAGTCAAACAAAGCTCCATGTCCCTGACCCTCAATCTGGATGTGTGTGAAAGAGTTGTCAGAAATTCTCGACACAAACGTGTAGACGTACAATATGAAAGTACTGGGATTATGTATTTTCCGTATTGAAGCCTAATTTGTCCACAAAAGGCCGTACATTTTTTTGGACAATTAAAGTATGTATTTGACTGCTCCTTTAATCAATTATACTACTCAAAATGGGGGATTTGTGAAAAGCTGCTGAAGCAATCATTTTTCTAGGCGCCAGTGCGTATACAATTATTAAATGTATTCATTTATTCATTAAATCCAGATGCCAGAATTAAAGTAAAACATCTGTGTCACATGTGAGGAGGGAAAAACATGCAGAAATCCAGATCTTTTTGTCAGGGACAGCTCACCATGTTGAAGTAGGAGCGTATTTTGACCCCTCTGGCTAGGTCCCACACGACACAATTGCCATCGTGTCCCGCTGAGAAGAGGATGCGTGGGTCGAAGGGATGTGGCTCGAGGACGAACACCTCGTCTTCATGACCCTGCCCGAAGAAATGTGCAGATTGAGGTTTAACATTCTTACATTGTTGCGCTGCATTCCCAAGCGTCACATTGTTATTTTGTTTCACCAATGTTAGTCATGATTTGAAATGCCTTTACAGTTTGTAAATGTTTTGACTGTGAACTGAGCTTGTTAAGGATCCGAGCAAGTTTGTAGGTGAGTTTTTTTAAAGGAAACTCCAGTCAATTTGATATGTATGTCAAGTATAAGAAGATAAAAATTTCAAGTGCAAGTTGCAAGTTTGCCTTTTTGTTTTGAAGAGTTCATTTTGGAGTCAAATTGACCAATTTTTAACAAAATTTTCAAATACTAACTTTAACAAGATTTCTTAAAAAACATATTTTAATCATGTTGAAACCAAAACATCACATTGACATATTAATGTGCATAAATAGCTATACATACCATAAGGACGTGAACCAGGTTCCCGCTGATGGAATTCCACACTTTCAACGTCAGGTTGTTGGCTGCCGTTATTACGGTGCCGTCGTGGCGGTCCCATGCCACCATGGTTACCTTCAGCTTGGTCACCTTGTCTTCTAATGGTGGTGGGTTGTACTTCCTAAAAAAAAGGCCTCAAATTGTTGTTTTCCAAAAAGAGCTGAAAGGTATCGTCATCTTGACAGTTCAAATGATTATGAAGCGATGGAAATGTCCTAAATGAGTAATACATGTAAATAGAGTTCTTGCTCACATTTTAAATGTGATCCTATTAAATAGAGGTTAGCAAAGAACAAAACATACCCTGGCAATTTGGTCTGCATGTCCAGCAGGATGCTTTTCCAGCCTTGAGGCTGCAGTTGCCAGATCCGTGCTGTGCCATCCCTGCTGCCGCTCACAAACCTAATATCAGGCGGAAAAACATATCTACAAAGTCACTAAACAAACAATAATTAGGTACCCACAACATCTCACATCTACCAACTAATGTCCCCACACAGTTCAACCGCCTAGTGACTGAAACATGTTCAAAAACAACAACTTGCCACATAAGCTCGCAGTAAGAAACCTACCGGTCGCTGCAGTGTGAAAACTGGATGCTGTCCACTTTATCCTAGTGGATGAAAATACAGAAATAGTCTTATAATTATTACATTTTATCAGCTACAAATCTTTATTTTAAATGTAGCCATACTTTTTATTCATTATTTGATATATTTTTGGAAAACAACCAACTTTTACCCCAATTCTGAATTAAAGTTCTATTCTTCTGGTATAGAAACTAGCTTTCGTATAAAGTGCCATGTGTCATCTATGCCTCTGTATTTGCGATTGTCTCGCCCAAATAAAAGCCTTATACATATCTGAGATTAATATCAGAGTTTATCTTTCAATATTCAATGGATTTACTGACCGAATGGGACTCCAGTTCTGAGATCTTCTCAGGTTGTCCTGAACCAAAGTAGTAGACCCTGATGATGTGATCTGTGCTTCCTGTCGCCAGGAACATGCCACCTATACCCCAAAAAATATCTCGGATTTAAGTCGGGATTTCAAACTCATCTAATAGTTTCAAACATCCACATGTTGAAGTTTATAAAGAATAGTTTGTGAATCAACAAATTACCTGCACTAAATGAGGAGCACATCATCTGGACACCAGGCCTGGAACGCTCAGTGAACTTACTTGGCCTCTGACTGGACATAAAGAAAAGTGGATGTAATAAAATTTGAACAAAAATCGTGGAAGAGATGAAATTATTTCATCACATTATTTCCTATGGGAAATGTAAAATTGTGTTAAACCGAGGAGATCCAGTGTATTAATAGAGGCTATTTGTTAATAAAAAAAACAATATTACTATTGCTGTATAATAAAGGCAATGCAAGTATACACATTACAGCAGAATGCAGTTATGTCCTACCCGAACTTGAGTGTGCGAGCATCCCACTGCCAGAAACAGATGGTGCCGTCAGCACCCGTGGAGGACAGGTAGCGTTTAGAGCCGCTGCAAAGTGGAGAAAACTGCAAACACAAGCAGTTTACATCAGCTTGTATATAGTGTCTACAACAACTACAACAAAAAGTGAAGACACACAGTGAACCCCAGGTTATTGAGAATTGTGTGAAAATCAGCACAAAGGGGATCAGATAAAAACCTATTAAAATCATATCTTATTTTCTAGTAGCGGCAACCAAGTCAGTTATGTGTGGTGAGTGGTGATATTCTATTTGTATAGACATGAATGGCTCACCTGTAGAGAAGTGATGGACGCTGCGTGACCCTCTAGCACGGCTAAGGGAGCGCACGTCTGCAAGCACCAAACGCGGATTGTCTTGTCACACGAGCCGGCGGCGATCATTGTGTTCTCATGGCTGACCGCCATGTCGGAGATCTCAGCAGCATGCCCGCGCAATGTGGCTAGAAGACAGCCGCTGTCAGTACTCCAGATCTTCACCAGGCAGTCATCGGAGCCCTGAGGACAAAATAAAAGAGTCATTCCAGACATCAGACAGACTTAAAAATATATATTCAAATGTGAACATGCCAAAAAGTGGTATGATGTTAACCTGCACAAATTTTCATTATGGAATCAAAAAGGAAAATTGGATAAAATGCATCAATGCAACATTTTGGTAACCTGTTCATTTGTTGTCATCATAAAGCATCTGTATTTCAAGTCTACATGCAAACATGAGCAAATTCTCATTAAAAAGTATATTCAACATATGTATGTCACATACAAAAAGATCCAAATGTGTTTATTAAATGTGTGCAAACAGGAGGGAGGAGAGAGACAGAGGATGAATGTTAATTCTGGCATTTATCCAGCAAGTGCCGCCGTAGATACACTCTCACTCTCCAGTTGTGAGAAGGAAAAGCGGGAAAAAGGCAAAAGGGAGGGGGTGGTGGAAGGGAATGGAACAAAGGAGTGGCTGCACGGGAGAAGAAAAAGAAAGGCAAATGCTAGCGAGCCCAGGAAATGTAAAAAGTGACGCAAAGAGATACTGGAGGAGGCAATATAAAATTCCCCTTGCGCGCCTAAACACCACCTTCTTCCCACTCTGCAACCATTTCAATATATAAAAGCTGCAAATGAAAGGAGGCAGCAAAGCATAATAAAAGTCAGACAATCAGAGGTTGATAATGATAAAATAGGGGCCATCATTCATATAACAAATACAAGGGGGAGCAAATCTCTCTTGTGGATGGACACTAACATTTCATTCTGAAAAAAAAATCCTTTTTTTTTTAGACAAGGTAAGCTGGAATGTGGTACAAAATTGTACTCACAACTTTTGATAGTGGAAGTACACAAATGGATTTTTGTCAATGTAACAAAATTGCACAATATGCCAAAATGCATGAAAATATAGGTTTGTTACCGCAGTACTTTGCATTTTCTCACTATATAGCCAGAAAACCTGAGTCTCAAAAGAGGGATGGTATGGCTCCCCTTTAGTACCGTAAGATCCAAAAGTGATATAATTCATCTTAACAACTTAATCTCTAAGCACATACTTACAGTAAATATGCGACGTCCAGTCCTGTCGAATGTGACGCAGTAGACTGAGGAAAGATGTCCCAGGATCCTCTTATGCATCTTCATATGTTGATACACTGCCGTTGGCACCAGCTGGCGCAGGCGGTAAGAACCGTTCAGTCGCCGACCGTGGCTCGTCTCCACTGTGACAGCGAGAGGCAAGAAACATGACAAACTATCACACAAGGCCTCAGACATACGTTTTGACCTTAGTTTGAATTTTTACTGGTCTAACTACACTGTTTCATCATATTTTAGCATCACATCTCAAAATTCTATTATCGTTACATGAGACATCACAGTAAATATGAGGAAATTTCATCACAGTCAGCAAGCATATGAATTTTAACTCTACAAAAGTCTTTTGTTTACTAGTATTTAGTTCTTAAGGTCTTTGCACAGCGGGCGGTGAACAGAATCTGGTTTGGGATCAAAGTTCAGGGTTTACACCAATGTCCTTAACGTTAATAAGGATAATGAGTAATAGCTATTTAAAACTAATTGTGAAATGTATTCATAAGAGTATAGGTAGTAAGAAACGAATATTCCATGGACTGTCAGTACACACTATTGTCCTCTAATGGAATAAAAACCAAAGGTGTTTTTTACCAATGTTGGCTGGGCTCCCGTAGATGATAGGAGGCTCTGGTGGTCTTCCACAGTGAAGAGCCGCCAGCGCTGAACCCTTCCATACCACATGCTTGCAACCTGGGCGACAAAACAAACCAAAGTGTGTTTTTTTTAGTACTACTACTTAGTGTAAATAATATGTCCTGAAGTGAGCTTTCAAGATATGGGCAGCTTTCCACCAAGCCATTGGAAGAAGGAAGAAGCCCTCTTACTTTTGCTTGTACGAAGAAGATTTTGCCGCCCTGCCCCCAGCAGGCTACTTAGTCCTGGCACGCTGGCTGGGACATCCCGCTCCAGTAGAGGACAAACCCTGGCGCACACGTGCAGCAGATGCTCAGGACTGATGTGGCGGTACAGCTTCACCTACACAATAGCACATATAATCACAATTAGATGTGCTTACTCGTAGCCACCTTTAAAAATAACCGCTTTATATAGTATAAGATCCCAGTAGTAGTTATTTCAAAACAGCATTATTTTTACAAACTTGAAAAAAAAATGAACATAACATTAAAACATATTACATAATACACAGCGTTTACAGGGCAATATCAATAAAACTTTGCAGAAGCTTCCAACATAATACTCTTTTTTTAACTCATACAAAGTGCATTTGTACTTTTACTTTCATATTAGGAGCATTCAAACTATAACGCGTATATATAGAGTACTTAGAACATGACCTTATTCCATATCAATCATTGTTTGCATCGTGTTCCATTCAAAATAAAATCTGCTGCGAAAGAAAGAAAAAATACTGCATCTGATCTACTTCATGAATATGCAAACATATAATCATTTAGTACAATCTTAATTCATTAGTTTTGCATTTGTTAAACAGGATATAAACCAGCTATGTCACTAATGAGTTGACAGCGAATTGATAGATTTTCTTTGAAATATGATTAATGTACGCTGCATTTTAATCATAAATTATTTAATTACAATGTATTAATGCCCATTAATGACCACACAAAATTAGCACTGTACCTGGCAACATGTTCAAATATAATACTAGACATGCAACATACACCTCTTCACAGTGCATTAACAGTCTGTTTAACACACACACACACACACACACACACAATTACTGTCTCCACATTATTACATCCAACATCATTGCAGCTACAGTATATCACAATACACACACGCACACATTGTGACGCTATTGAATGGCTCGCTGCACATAATTGCGAAAAAATAAAAAATAAAAACATTTCATAACTGTCTCACATCATGCAGTGCAGCACCAAAAAACAAACATAATGTTTGCAATACAACATGTGACGATGGCTCGCAGTCTAAAAAAATGCTGACAAAAATAAACTTCTCCGTTGTATATTCCCTTCTTGTGTTGTATTGTGAAATATGTACCGGTCATTTAATTGCATTCTAACGAATTGACTAATTAATATGGGTATTTAATATCCCATCGCAACTGTCCAAGCTACAGTAAACACACAATTCAAGGGTGAGATAGCAAATCAAAAACAACATAAAATAAATTACCAAGACCAATCCATCAAGTAAAATGTCTTTCTCTTAAAAAAATGATTATTATTAGCAGTATTTTTCAAGAGAAAACAAAGAAGGCAGTATTTGATTGACAGCCATTGGGAGGGGTGCGGGGAGAGCGGGGGCATATTCACGAATACATACTCTATATTTCCATAAACATTAGACCTTCACATCCCCTAACAGCTCACACAAAGATTTATGTATAATGTGTGTCTGTGAGTGCAGTGAAAATATGATTGTTTTTTTTAAAGATTTTTGAATGCAATTGTTCACCATAACTAATTAAACTATTAATTTTCTTAACAAAATAATGCACATTTAGACCTCATTGGTATATAAATGTGGTCAACTATAGAGGTTAGTGCATTCTTCCAGGGTCTCAAAAAGCCCTCAATTTAACATACTAATTATTACATTAATTAAGAGCAATATTTGTAAACAGGCAAATGAGAAGAGCAAATTTGTAAAGATTTTTAGATCAGAACCATATGTTCACAAAATCCCTTATGTGAGAAAATAGAAAATGGGAAGTACAATATTTGTTACAAAGACCCTCGTCTACTTTTGAATAATTGTCAATGTGTCCTTAAGCAAGGCACCAAGCCCATTAGTGGGTAATATGAAAATTAAAGATATCATATTTAATCTGCCATGTCACCTTGCAAACCTGCATGAGTTATCTTGTTCTCTCCACGTGGATTGCAACAGCAAACCGCGAGTGGATTTTCCCCATAAATGATTATGAATGCCAATCATTTAAGATTACTAATAAAAAAAAAAGAATTGCGTGTTACCTCTCATCTCCAAGTCCAAAACAACAAAACCACAGCAAAGGGAAAAAAGGGTACATCCATCACCGCATTCCTTCCTTCTGAGGCAGTGACATCGGCTAATCCGGATTCAATCCAAATCTGAATTTGAATTAAAAACGCGTTCAATAATCCAGTTTGGACTTGAAGACGAGTGTTGTTGTGCCTGAAGCAAGCTGGGGAGGGAAAGATGGTGCTCCAGTCCAGCCTGCTTGCCTGCCTGCCTGCTTACATGCATGCATGCATGCCTGCCTTCTGCACCCACAACACTGGTGACGTAGCAACAATTCCACACATTTAAAACTCCACTTTCCCCTTTAAGGACCTGCGTGGGACACCACCAGGTTGAAGATGCCAGGTCCTGACCTCCTATTAAATGCTCATCTAAAATCCTGATCATTGCATTGATGATAAAACACACATACACGCAGATTTTCAGGTACTTTTCCTGCCAGCATGGGGGGGAAATGCGGGAAATTCAATTCGTAAAGTTGCCGTGTGAAACTTTCTCCCAGCAAAAGGAGAGGGAAGCTCCCTTACCAAATCGTCGTAGGTCCCTGGGTGCTCCTGCCCGGTCCAATCTAGCCTCGTGGGGAGCAGCTAAAGACGAAAGAAGCCACATTAACATGTAAAATCGTGATCATGTTTAAAAATATAGAGATCGTTTCAAGAAATAAGCAGGAAAAGTCAAGCAAAAAAAGGGGGCAACGTTGCAGCGCATCACTCCACTCCCCGTACCTCCTTATCCTCCACCTCCCTTATCAGCGTCTGAAAATGGATTAAAAAAAGACAACATGACGCCTCATGGCCGCCTTGATAGGCACCAAATGAGCCCCCCGATTCCCCGATACCAACCTCGGCTGCTTCATGGCAGGGTCCGGCTTCGAGAAAGCGGGCGATTAGGAAGTACAGCTCTGGTTGTAGATCGGAGGGGAGAGAGAAGAAGAACGGGGGAGCTGCGTTACAAGAGGGCGCCGAACACGGGGAGGGAGAAGGGGGGACATAAACGACTACCTCGGCCCGATCCCTGATCTCCGCTACTCACCAGAAGTCAGTTGCGCGAGGTGCGGCCTGTCTGAAGCCATGTTGTGGCCGTACTTCGGCGGGGGCAGCGCCGGAGCCGGAGCCGGAGCCGGGCCGCTGGGTGTCGGTGGCTGCCCTGTAGCTGTCACTGTTTATCCACCAGGAAGAGGCTGCCTCCATTCAGGCGCTTGAAAACAGTCCCGGCTCCTCGCCGCTCAACGTGCTCTTCCGCGCGGTGCCGAGTCTAGTACCCCCCGGGTGGGTTTGCCTGCCGCACACTACCGCAGATCACGGGAACGCAGAATATACGCAGACTCGCGATCACACAATAGGGAAAGGATAATATTAATGGTGGAATATTTAATGTTCATTTCGCCTTTTTTAACAGGTTCCCCCTCCCCCTCTAAAGGCAAGCAGTCGGCGGAGGGATATCAGCGTGTTTCACGCAGAGGCCACTGTAGAGGAGGATGAAATGGCAGCCTTGTCGGGGATGAGAGAATTTGTTACTTTAAACTGCTAGATGCGTTCCATTTAGATCACATTTAACGAGTTGACAACTAATAATTGATCATTTAACCAGCAGCGGGTGTATTCAACGTTGAAATGTTAAGACTTAAAACATGGCTGCCGAGTCCGCGCTCGCTGGCTAGCTGTTTCCTTAAAAGCCAACTTGGCTTTGCGTTTAGTTCGTGTTGATTTTATTTGGGGTTTTCTTCTACAATATGTCTCGCAAAGACGACAGTCCTTTACAGGAGCTTGATCGGTGCGGAACAAGTCCATTTCGCCGCGTGACGTTAAAATGGGGGAAGGGTTGTTGTCAGAAGCAGAGGGGCAACAACACAAATTAATGATCAAGGAAAACTCGTGAGTTTCTGGAACAGAATGCTACGTTATGTCAATTATTAAGGACCACCACAATATACTGAAACAATTTATATTCATTTGAAGGGAATCAACAATAAAAGTTTTCCCATATAGACAAATTCAGTTACATATGTTAAGGGTGACCCCCCTTTTGTTTACATTTTGCAAGATGTAAAGCTGAAAAGCTTTGCTCAAGGGCACATTCCATCAACTGTCCTCAGTAAGCAAAGTAGTATAGAATTGTATCAAGAATTTCCATTCTCTCAGGTGTTCCATTTATTTTAGGTCTCATCCCCTGCACTAAAGTCAAGTCTTTTCCTACAAGTTGTTCCAAAGTTGCATTCCGAAAGATATATTGTATGTTCGCATATGATGCATAACACTTGACAGTCCTAGAATTTGTATTTTTATACATTAAAAAAAGTGAAACATTGCCACAGTTGCACAATCAACATCATCAACATAAAATGTAGCATATTTGTGATGTAAAAAAAATGCCCAACATGCCTTGCTTGGATGAAAATGTTGCAATACTAACATGAACAGTAGTCATCAGTGTTTGTATATAGTCTTTCCTACATAACCATACCACTCATTACATGAAAAAAGTGTAATAATCGTGTTTCCATGGACTCGATAAATTGTTAACACCCGTCATAAACTAAGTTGTGCTTCACATGAAAACTTTTAGTGAAGTGGCTCTCGTGCATCGCCAATTCTCTTTGCTGATGTTAAATATTTCAGTACAATTTATGTGGACAGAACTTAGTGCTCTCAATGCATGTGAATAAGTTAAGTGTCTATTCCATTTTGACTGGACGCTTTGGCAGTGATCCACTTCAAATGGATTGGTTGTCTATCACTATCAATAGGATTGAAAAATGAGCATTCATTCCAGCCCACTGAGTTAAAATGGGTAAGACGTCTATTGTTGCCAATGGCAGTATAGATGAGTTTGTACCATCTATTTTTTTTTGCCAATCCAATATGTTTAATTCATTCTACATTTGATTAGCAGTGTTCAATAGCAATATAATTCAGTACTATTAAGATGTATGGCATTAAATATGACCTATGCCAGCTACAATAATTTATCATAATTTCTGGGTAAATATATATCATCCCTAATATTTACCATAATAAGGTCACATGTACATGACAATTGTGCTACATCATAAAATGAAACAAAGATGCTTGTAATGCTCTATGACTCAAAAGTGTACCTAAAGCTGCTACAGTGTGATGATTCAAGACAGTTTGGGGAATTAGTAACTCCTCAGCTACAAAGGTCCCGCATGACTTGCGGTAAGTAGTTTTTCCGTGTTTGTTTTTGCTTAAGAAGTTACACAAAAAAAATTCCTGCAGCCAAATTATTAGTTGTCTGTTCACCTTATTTTATTCCCACTTTCCCAGGAAATAAAAGATTCAAAATGAATATGCATATATCACACAAATCATATTGGTCCAGAAATATGTGTAAAACTTCAAAGTTCTTCTTTAATATTGCTGATAACACTTTGCAAATTAATTTTGGAGCCGTGGTGGTGCGAGACAAACTTTTAAATGTGAAATATCTTGCAATTTACAGGCAAGATAGGCATCAATGAATTTAAAATTAATCATCCCTTATATAAAATATAAAAATTGGGCCCAGGCAATCAATACATAACTCACCAATACTACATAATCACAAAATTACAAGACGATCAGTTGACAAATGATTAAGGAGTAGGATTTCAATGTTAGTGTCTACAAGAACAACAACAAGCCTTCAGCCTAAAAAAAGGACCACTCAATTTGGACTGGATGTCGATAACTGACAAGTAATTATAGTTAAAATTTAGAGTTTGCTTGAGAGCCTTTGAAGGACAGTAATGACCTCCATAGCCACAGGGAGGCAGCCTCTTTGGTCCCACCTTTATTTGTTGATAAAGGAATTTCATCCAATACAATAACTGCTATTTAGTAATTCAAATTATTAGCTGGTGAAAGAAAATGAACATTATGAATGCTCATGATACCTGGTTTCTTTAACACAGATGATAAAACTTGTGATGTACTCTTGTAGAAGTTTT
Source organism: Stigmatopora argus (assembly GCF_051989625.1). NCBI lineage: Eukaryota > Metazoa > Chordata > Actinopteri > Syngnathiformes > Syngnathidae > Stigmatopora > Stigmatopora argus. Next base: position 8,501,405 of record NC_135405.1, on the reverse strand, counting down.
GTGTCAACTCTTGTATTTGAAGTATAATAATAATAATAAAAAAACAGTACACGATTAAAAATTCCATTTTTCTGCCTTAATAGAATAGTTGTGTTTTTATGTCATACACCAAATTTGGGGTGCAAAGCCTATTAAGGCGTAAAAGTAATACGTTGTGTGTGTGTTCACAAATAGATTCCTGAAAATTAATTTGAAACCAATGCAAGTTTTAGTATTGTGTGACTTTGCTCTGTAGAATTTAGAATTTAACCCTTTAATTGAAAAAGAGCGCCAAAAAGGGGTTTACCTGTTGTGAAGGCTAAAGAGATGTTACATCGGCTCTGTTGAATGCTGACCTTTCACTTTCTGATGCAGCGCTTTTTTTTGTATTCGCCTGTGCCATGAAGCCACATTCATACGCACCAATTTGCCGGGCCCCCCTCTGCTTGAAAATAGTCAAAAATCACTCTGGAACGTATTAAGTAGAATGGAAAAATCTCCCAACCTATTTACATGGAAGGTTAAGTTAGAAATATGACTATTAAATGGAGCATTGCAGAAGAAAAGAACAAGTGTTCAAGTTTTTTCTGTTTATTTGAAAATACTTCCCCAACAGAAAACAAGCACCGATGCTTATTGCTATGTCACTGCTGAAAGACAAAAAAAAATTAGGGTAGGGGGTTAAATGTAGGAGAGGGAAAAGGTTGGGAAGTCAAAATAAAATAAAATAAAAGACCTGCTATCTCATCCAGCACTTACATACAAAAAGGAGCAATGCATCATTCTAAAAAGCTGTAAAAATGCTGCAGGTGTTCCCCATGGTGACCGCCACGTTTTCAAAAAATGACTCCTACGACTAGAATTGTATGACTAATATGGAGATCATGATGGAGAACAAAAGCAGCTGTCTAACCGTAAGTTAAAAAAAACAAGTTAAAATGATCAAAACAGCCAGTTTTGATTGTGAATGCAATGTTAGGAAGTCAAGGGGAGTGTGAACATAAAAGAGGGATTTTAGGGGATGCTGGTCATTCATCTCGAGCATCTATTAATTCTACAAAAATTCAGCATTTTACAAAAAAATTGTAGGAAAAAGGGGGCAGGAGTGGTGCTTGTTGTCTATTATTCCTTTTCCTCGGTTGCTTCCTCGGCAGCCTCAGTCGCCTGTGAGGAACAAAATAACCAAGATTTTTTTAAAGTGACTTTTCAACGATTAAGATGCACTTTAACACACAGCAAACAGCAGATGGAACACAGCTTACCTCTTTAGTCATCGAGATTTGGAATTGAAGTCAATTGAATGTAGAAAAATAAGACACTAATGTTGCACACAAAAAAAATCTAAGATAAAAATGGAGCCGAATCAATAGGAGCCAATAGAAACTCCCCTAAAGTGCGCAGTTGAATGTGCGGAAATGTTAGGACAAATTCACGCCAGGGTTTTTACTCTGAAAATGAAGCTATTGGTTAGTAGGTCACACGCAAAGGTGGGTTAGCGTGACACTGTTGCATACCCTTGACTTTGACTGTCTCGCTCTGCCCTCGCACTGACATGGTGGAGGGAGCTGAGCTTCTGATGGAAGACACACTTACAGATGGACGACACACAAAGATCTGTGTGTTGTGTGTGTGTATGCATATATGCATGTGCGTTAAGACAAATGGATAAAATTGTGATTAAATGGGCTTCCAACATAGGTTTTTTTTTTGCATGCGCATCACAAACCTCGTTAGTCTTGGCGTCTCCATTCTGTGCAGGGCTATCCTCCTTTTTCCCTTTGGTGGAGCCTTTCCGTGCCCCTTTTGCCCCCTTTTCATCAGCCACTTTCTGCAAAAGTCAATCATGTAATTGTTATGTTTATTTATCATTATAGTGGATTTTTTAAATTGTATTTTATGTGCGGTATTTACCTTGATGACGACTTTCTTGGCTTTGGGCTCGGGCTTTGAGGGCGCAGGCTTTGGGGGTGCAGGCTTTGAGGGCGCAGGCTTCTGCAGGCCAACAGAACACGGTTCTGCTTAATTAGCTTGTTGGACAGTGAGTGCTTTGTATGATCTTTTAATTTTGTTCTATTTGTACATCTATGTAGAACTCAGTGGAGCACGGTGGTATTGGTTTAAATGTGATTAGCTAGCTAAAAAGTTGTCTTAAAGAACCCCGATAATGAAATGGCCATGAGCCTGAAATGTTGACTTTAAACCAAAATTGGGAACTTTGTCGATCTTTCTCTCATCCGAGCAGGCATAATCAATTCATGCAGCAAGACTTGGTTAGAAGAGCACGAGCTAATCTGAGGTGAAAAGTCCCCTAATACAACCAGAAAAGTCCATTTGCAATCATTCAATGCCCAGAGTTTTTAATTGACTGGTGTAAGTATAAAAAAAGTGCATTTAAAGGGGCGCAACCTTCAAACAGTAAAAATACCCACCACATTGAACATATAAACCATGCAAACGTATACGTATAAAGTACAAGGAAACAAAACAAAAGTTGTGTGGTGAAGCAGCTTTTTGAGAGAATGTTATATACTAGCATTTGTGTCAGGAGCGGCTCGTTTGTCCCTCCTGGCTTGCCGTTAAGTTAGAGCAGCTGCAAGTGATCCTTGATTACTTCCTGATGTGTGTATTTAAGCACCACAGAAGTGGTTAGTCATTGTCGGGTTGTCCTGTGTGACACTGCATACATCGCCGCAAAGGTACAGTTCTCCCTGCTCTGGTTTTGTTTCGTTTTGGGATGTACAAGTCCTTGTTATTTTGTAAAGCTTTTGAGTCATTAAAGTTACTGTCATGAGCTCAGTTTGTCTCGCCTCCTCCTGCTTCCCCGCTACTGGGTCCAAATCACTCCGATTGCGCCACGACGTCTCGGTGCGATCATAACAGTTTGTAATATATAGCTGGTCTTATTTCTTTTCTTTTTTTTATCCCATTACACTTCCAGCTAAACTCATCCATTAACTTTATTGTCTAAACACAAAAAAAAAAAATCACTGCTATGCTGAATTAACATTTTAGTTCTTGTTAACCCATTTTAGTGAATTATTTGCTACTGCACCACACTGGACTTAGAACAAACAATAAACACACCAATTACAAGACAAATGCATGAAAGACTTTGACATTGAGGAAGAAAAGTGGTGAAGACAGCTAGGTAGAGAGGACCAAACTTACCGCTGACAACCTCTCGGACTTCCTGGTGGGCTAAGATGATAATTAAAAGAAAGAGAGAGGGAGAGAGACAGTGACAGAAAGAGAGAGAGAGAAGGACATCAGTTGTACCTCTGCAGTCTGTCTTTACCTGATCTGCTCACTGTGGGGACGCTCGAATGATGAAATTCAAAATCAAATAGCATGCATTTACATAAAAAAAGGTGTCTCCTGACTTTTACCTCTTGTTTGGTGACCTTGGAGCTGTCCTTGCCCTCAGAGCTCTCAGGAGACTGTCAAAGTGAGCAAAACATACATCAGTACCATGAAGGATCAAACTTAACCACTAAGGAATGTTATTCTTTTTTTACCTCTACCTTTACAGTCCATTATCTAAAAATATGATGTTGTACACTGTCTATGGAGTTCCACAATTACAAAATTGTTTTTTCTATATTTTTTAATTTCACTTTGTATTTCAATATCGGGGCAGCCCGGCAGATGAATGGTTAGCGCGTCTGCCTCACAGTAGGGGATCTGGGTGCAAATCCAGGTCGGTCCACCTGTGTAGAGTTTGCATGTTCTGTGTGGGTTTTCTCCAGGTACTCCGGTTTCCTCCCACATTCCAAAGACATGCATGGTAGGCTGATTGGACACTATAGATTGCCCCTAAGTATGAGTGTGAGCGTGAATGGTTGTTTGTCTCCTGGTGCCCTCCGATTGGCTGGCCACCGATTTAGGGTGTCCCCTGCCTCTGGCCCGAAGTCAGCTGGGATGGGCTCCAGCACCCCCCGCGACCCTAATGAGGATAAAGCGGTTCAGAAAATGAGATGAGAATTCAATATCATATATGTAATTTGCCCCCAGTTATTAACACTAACAGAATCATCATTGAACTACAAAGGCGGGCTACTCAACGCGCATGCGCAAAATCCCATACAAACAGACGGAGGAGGCGGGTCCACAATGTTGGTTTAGAATGGGCCCAAAGACCCCCATCACATACATACATACACAATGGTAGAATCCAGGTGGTACATGTACAACAACGACTAAAATCAGCGTTGATCGCTTTTAGCGCAACGCTGCCGTATTATTTATGAATTATTATTATTTTATATAGCACGACATCGTCGATGGTGGACTCCATCGTTCTCCCATTTGAGCATCTTGTTCATTCTACGACGCGTCTCCGTGACATCGCCCACGGAAAGCACGAAGTTAAGAATAAACAAGGATTTGTCGGAGAGTGGAACAAAAATCTAGGTTTACTTTAAGCGCGATGCTTGTTTTTTGACAGCCAAAATTGCGACGCGGACGAGCGGTCAAAAGCAGCGGCGACACTCACCTTCCTCTTCGGCATGTTGCGGAGCACCCAAAACGACGCTATTTATAAATTCAAGCTTTTAAAAAGTCCACACGATGCGTTTATTCCAACTAGCTCGCTATAGAGGATCGATATCTAAAAAGCACCTTGGCTAATATGTTGATTATTATGCACTCCCCCAAAACTCTGTGCCTCTGAACGCCATTGGCCAGCGCACGCTAAATTCTTTCCCGTGCTGTTTCCTCATTGGTCAATGCTGTTTCCATGTAAATAAGAGCGTCACTTACATTTTGATTGACAGCCGTCACTGGCCGCTTCCAATTGGCTGAGCGGCCTAGCAGGGAAACCGCCCACTTGCTCTTCTCAAGGCGAGCAGTGACAGCCAAGCCTTCCTGGCTCTCGGCGGATCTGGCACATGTCGGAGCGTATTGTTGACTGTCTCAACAAAACACACATAAAAACAAAAAACGAGGCAGTAAAATACACACAATGCCATGCATGGACCATATCTAGAAAAAACTGACACAGTGTGCTGTGGAATTCTTCCACTTCTACATAACAATAACAATTGATTACAAGGCATACATATGTAAATACAGTAACTGTAGAGTTATTTTCTGACATAATGCACGTCAGGATGATTTGAATCACTATGCATACACATGGCAAAAGCATTATGATTGACATGGACAATTTATTTAAAAATAAAATCAAATTAAACTGTTATCCTAATATAATTTTAGGGGTGAAATTCAATCGCAAAAACACAGATTGACCACATTTGTCATCTCTAAGTGGCAAACTTAAGGCTATCACATCAATTTGTGGCCCAGCTCACAAAAGTTAAGTTTGACTAATGTTTCATACCAAATGTGATATGGGAGTCAGACCGATTTGTAAAGGACAATGCATCAATAAGGCAAATAATAATGGTTTGTTAGCAATTGATTCCTTAATAGAAAACAATAGTACAATATAGACAGGTAACAACTGTATGGCTTGGAGGGTTTGGTATTTCCTATTCTCCTTTTTTTATATAGCCAAAAGAGATGACCTGCATGTGTAAGAGGTCAGTATTTCACAATGCCATCTTTTTTTATTGTGTGAATTTAGCATTAAGCCTCAGACAATAATATTGCTTGTTGTAGTATGTATAATATAATAAATACTGATATGAACATATGAAGTGCATGTAAATTGTGATTTTTTTTGGTAATCCTGACTCCAGAAGCTTTGAAACTATACACATGGCTTTTGTTTGTAAAATCACACGAGCAGAAGTCTGTAGTGAGAGCCACAGAAATGACAAAAGAGCTTTTCTGCAGACAAAACAAACCTAAAAAAATCCTCGTCATGAAGCATGCAAGTGTTGAAAACCCACAGTCAGCTAAATTAAACAATGAGGAGCACACGTGTAACACACCAAGTGTATATAGAAATGTATAGAATCCCTTCATAAAGAACACTACATCAGCCTTTTTAGGGGGGTAGAACTTTGGGATGTGTGACACCAGTGTAAATGTAGTTTGATTAAAAAAATCAATCAATAGGCATGTTATTTAAAATGGCAAAATTAATGTAATGAATCAATACCACGTAAGACTGACAGATTTAAGTGCTATTTCCCAAATCCTGGCCTTCACCCTATAATAGATGCCATGCCACAATTACCTCACCGAAGAAGCACCACACAACAAATATAATGTGCCGTTGTAATTTTTAGTCCATAAAAGTTAGGCTTTGACTACTATCTTGCGGTGACCCAGAGTACTACAGGTTATGCTTTAGATGTTGTGCTTTTATGGGGTCAAATGTACAAATCATTAGTGGTGCGCCGTCAGGGACTTCAAGGCCTTCTCTGCTGGCCTAAGAAATATCTGAATCACAGACTGATGTTAATTATATTTTGTCTATGAATACTTATGAAATAAATCCCAATTGTCTGTTAGCTTCCTTTCATTGCTTTTCCCCCTGGTTGCACTGCTTCCAGATGTGTGTTTTCATATTGAAGCATTTAACCAATCACATTTCAGCCATTATTTGTTGCCAGGGTCAGAAATCTGCCTCAAGGCCTTCACAATCAGTTCTGCAGGCTCTGCTGCATTAAACAAGCGTTGATAAGACTGTTGCTTTAACCAATCAGAATTCGATTTGGTGACACAAAGGCCTTCTCACAGGCGTAGGGATACGTCATTGCCTTCTCGCAGGCATAGGGATACGTCATCGCTTTCACCAACTATGATTAGCTAGTGATAGAGTGGACTAGCCAGAGCTAGCAAGTTGTATCTGGAGCGAGCTGCACAAGCAAATATATTGTTGTGTTGATTTAATAGCAGTTTTGTCAAACCACAATGGCTGAAGGAGAAGAAATTGATTTGTTTGCAGATTTACTGTCAAAGCCATTGTCAAGACGGACTTTTCAAGAAAAAAAAGCTGGACATCATTAAGAAAGGTTGGTCAACTACAAAGCAAGCAAGCCTGTCACAGTCAGGACCGAACATTTTCAGCACTAAAGCGAATAAAAACGTTTGCCAGAAATGCGACAGGATAGGCTCGACTTTCAGCATTAGCTTCGATGGCGATAGAAAAGAAGGAGGAAAGAAAGGAGGATGGATATTGTTTTGGTCATTTTTGCAAGAAAAAAGCCTTATTATACATGGTCATTCCCCCCCCCCAAAGCCTTGGTATACATGGTTATTTTTGCAAGAAAAAGCCTTACTATACATGGTCATTTTGCAAGAAAAAAGCCTTACTATACATGGTCATTTTTGCAAGAAAAGAAGCCTTACTATACATGGTCATTTTTGCAAGAAAAAGGCCTAACTATACATGGTCATTTTTGCGAGAAAAAAAGCTTTACTATACATGGTCATTTTTGCAAGAAAAAAGCCTTACTATACATGGTCAATTTTTCAAAAAAAAAAGCCTTGCTATACATGGTCATTTTTGCAAGAAAAAAGCCTTACTATATATGGTCATTTTTGTAAGAAAAAAAACCTTACTATACATGGTCATTTTTGCAAGAAAAAGTCTTACTATACATGGTCATTTTTGCAAGAAAAAGCCTCACTATACATGGTCATCATAACTATTCATGGACAAAATATAATAAACATCAGTCTGTTTCAGATACTATTTTAGACCAACAGAGAAGGCCTTGCAGGCCTTGATGGTCCACCACTGAGTTATTGTATACAACACAACAAGGGTGTCAGACTCGGGTTGGTACGCGGGCCGTGTTAACGTCAACTCGATTTCATGTGGGCCAGACCATTTTAGATATAATATTTAGATTTTTTAAATAAATGGATTAAAAGAACTGGATTAAAAACCCTGAATATTCAGTTTTTTTATAGATCTAAAACAATGTTTATTTTAGCTTTTTAAATATATTTATAGATTTTACAAAATGATTTTTGAACTAAAAACACAGAAAAAATGATTAAAAAATTACAATTATTAATTTAAAAGGGGGAAAATCGGGAAATTTAATATACATCTATACTCTTCATTTTAATTTGATCCTAAAACAGAAAGTCGGCACTCATTATTTACTTTTCCGGACCACACAAAATGATGCGGCGGGCCAGATTTGGCCCCCGGGCCGCCACTTTGACACACATGCCTTACAATGAAGCATTCTTTGCGTGTCAAATTTTAAACTTTTAATGGAGTCAACGGGCTTGGAATAATGGTGGTTGATGTAAAATACTAAGTCAAATGTTACTCAATATTTGGTGAAAATTGTTTACTAATACGTACTGTTTTATAGCATCAAGACCACAAAACTCACGACTGTCCACGTCATCTTCAAAACATAGACAATGGGTTTGGAGGACAAACCACCTCTTAGAGCGCGGTAAGCAAGCCACCATCTTTTCCACTTTCAATGTGGCGGGGCAATACTATGGGCATGGTTACGCCTATTGATGACGCAGCGGAGTTAATTAAGCGCATGCGCAGTAACCGTTCCTGTTGGGAAGCCTTTCACACGTTGACGGTCGACCAGAACGCCGACAAGGTAAGGAGTAGAGCAATTCACTGGCCAAAATGCGTTTTTATCACGCTATTGGGAGATTTTACAGCAATCAATTGAGCCCAAAACGCCTACAAATCTCTTAGTTTAATGCCAGGTTTAACACACCGTCGAAAATTTAAGTTTGGGCTTCTTCGACCGGCTGTGTGCCGTATGTTACTAGTTAGCATTAGCGTTAGCGTCACGATTTGGCTTAAAAAGTATGTTGTCTGTTTTCTCTCCATTATTGAGTCGTGTAGCAAGACTTTATCTTGTATATAATAAGAGACTGTTGTCTTGTATGTAATGAGAGTTTTCATTGCGAGTGCTAAACACCCGTTTCCGATTTGTAATTGTTCTGTTTTTATAAAAAAAAATCGGTAATACAAAACTGTTAAGCCAACTTTCTCCTAGCTTAATGGTGTCAAAGTGGCGGCCCGGGGGCCAGATCTGGCCCGCCGCGTCATTTTGTGCGGCCCGAGAAAGTAAATCATGAGTGCTGACTCTGTGTTAGGATCAAATTCAAATGAAGATTATACATGTATATTATATTTCCTCATTTTCCCCTTTTTAAATCAATAATTGCAATTTTTTAATCATTTTTTTCCTTTTGTGTTTTTAGTTCAAAAAGCATTTAGTAAAATCTAAGAATATATTAATATATATATAAATTCTGTTTTCCACTTTTATATTGAACATATTCCCAAAAATATTTTGTTTCCTTTTGAAATGAAAAACAAATTATAAGATTTTCCCTCATGGAAAAAAAAGCTCAAACAATAAAAAAACTGAATATTTAGGGCTTTTGATGCAGTTTTTTAAATCCAATTTAAATAGAAAAAAAAATGATTATTTCAAAAATGGTCCGGCCCACGTGAAATCGAGTTGACGTTATTGCGGCCCACGAACCAATCCGAGTTTGACACCCTTGTCCTAGCTGTTAACGTCAGTCTGTATATTTAATTGCCTTGTCTGGAAAAGCGAAAATAGCACTTAGCACTCGCTAACTTATTTTCATTCTTTATCTTGATCGTTTATTAAATTTCTTGTAAGATTTCTCTGTCCTGTAATTGTTTGGCAACCCCCAAATACCTTGGTTAAATCAAGTTTTCCCTGTTAAGCTTCAAGATAAAACTATTTCCCCCCCCCAAAAAAACAACTAAGCCTATCTGTTGAATCTCCAGTCTATATATTCTAACCTTTGCTAATTTTTTTTTGCTCGCAACAGGCCCGAGAGATCTGCCTCGCAGGTTGTCCACTTGAAGGTGTCTCCCTTGCATCACATGGTGTCTCTGTACTTCTGAAAATCCAAATTAAATAAAAGCCTTAAATCATCATGGTGATGTTTCACTGGCCATTCATTTCCACAGCTCTTGACTCGATCTTTAAGGTAAGAAGGGTCTCATTTAATGTTGGAGCAGGAATTCCAAGTGTTTATTCCCCCAGTTTTTTTCCCCAGTTTTATTTTCTAAGTGTTAATCATCCCAGTTTTTTTCCTCTTAAGTGTTTATTCCCCATTTTTTTCTAAGTGTTTATCCTCCCAGTTTTTTTCCCTAATTTTATTTTCTAAGTGTTTATTCCCCCAGTTCTTTCTTCTAAGTGTTTAATCTCCCAGTTCTTTCTAATTTTATTTTCCAAATGTTTATCCTCCCAGTTTTTTTCCCTAATTTTATTTTCCAAATGTTTATCCTCCCAGTTTTTTTCCCTAATTTTATTTTCTAAGTGTTTACCCTCCCAGTTTTTCCCCTAATTTTTTTTTCTAAGTGTTTACCCTCCCAGTTTTTCTCCCTAATTTTATTTTCTAAGTGTTTACCCTCCCAGTTTTTTTCCCTAATTTTATTTTCTAAGTGTTTACCCTCCCAGTTTTTTTCCCTAATTTTATTTTCTAAGTGTTTACCCTCCCAGTTTTTTTCCCTAATTTTATTTTCTAAGTGTTTACCCTCCCAGTTTTTTTCCCTAATTTTATTTTCTAAGTGTTTACCCTCCCAGTTTTTTTCCCTAATTTTATTTTCTAAGTGTTTATCCTCCCAGTTTTTTTTCCTAATTTTATTTTCTAAGTGTTTACCCTCCCAGTTTTTTTTCCTAATTTTATTTTCTAAGTGTTTATCCTCCCAGTTTTTTTTCCTAATTTTATTTTCTAAGTGTTTATCCTCCCAGTTTTTTTTCCTAATTTTATTTTCTAAGTGTTTATCCTCCCAGTTTTTTTTCCCCCATTATTTTTCTAAGTGTTCAATCTCCCAAATGTTTATCCTCCATTATTTTTCTAAGTGTTCAATCTCCCAGTTCTTTCTAATATTATTTTCCAAGTGTTTATTCCCCATTTTTTTCCTAATTTTATTTTTTTATTTTCTAAGTGTTTTTTGTTAATCTATAACAATGTTGTCTACATCTGCAGGTGGAGAAAAGACTGGCCACACCAATCAACACTTCAATGTAATGCCAACTCTTAAGTAAGCTAAAGTTGAAATGTTTACCTGTTAATAAAATGTTTTAACTTGGATTGTTACTTGCATTTTTTTGTTAGATAAAGACAAAACACATGTATACATTTAAACTTTTATTTTGAAAAACGTGAGAATGGATGAAGAAACTCCCCTTGGCACCAGGTGGAAATCTGGAGAAAAAAAGGGGGTCAATACAAAGTAAAACACCATTCACAAGGTCTCACCTTTTATTTTGAAAAACTCCACTGATAGGTTTTCGCGTGACCACCAGCACCGTGAAAAATGGTGCTGCCGCAGACTATCTGTACATAGGCAGGAAACCTGGTCCCCCTTGTGGAATTCTGGGAAAACCAAAAAAAAAGGGGTCAATACACAAAGTTAAGTAAAAAACCATTCGCAAGGTCTCACCTTTTATTTTGAAAAACTCCACTGATAGGTTTTCGCGTGACCACCAGCACCGTGAAAAATGGTGCTGCCGCAGACTATCTGTACATAGGCAGGAAACCTGGTCCCCCTTGTGGAATTCTGGGAAAACAAAAAAAAAAGGGGTCAATACACAAAGTTAAGTAAAAAACCATTCGCAAGGTCTCACCTTTTATTTTGAAAAACTCCACTGATAGGTTTTCGCGTGACCACCAGCACCGTGAAAAATGGTGCTGCCGCAGCCTATCTGTACATAGGCAGGAAACCTGGTCCCCCTTGTGGAATTCTGGGAAAACAAAAAAAAAGGGGTCAATACACAAAGTTAAGTAAAAAACCATTCGCAAGGTCTTACCTTTTATTTTGAAAAACTCCACTGATAGGTTTTCGCGTGACCACCAGCACCGTGAAAAATGGTGCTGCCGCAGCCTATCTGTACATAGGCAGGAAACCTGGTCCCCCTTGTGGAATTCTGGGAAAACAAAAAAAAGGGGTCAATACACAAAGTTAAGTAAAAAAACATTCGCAAGGTCTCACCTTTTATTTTGAAAAACTTCACTGAGGTTTTCGCGTGACCACCAGCACCGTAAAAAATGGTGCTGCCGCAGCCTATCTGTACATAGGCAGGAATTCTGGGGCACAATAGATTAACATTAAAAAAGAAATAGACTTGGGCCTAATGAAGTCAAAATTTGACCAAAAAACTCCTACATTTAGCTTTTTTTTTCTCTATAAAACTGCAAAAGACAATATTAGACAAGGTCTGCTGCAGAGACTAAAAATTATCCAGTTTATTTTCCATGTTTTCCTCCACAAACAATCAGGTTCTTGACCATGTGGTGGGAAATATGGAAAACATACTGGACAGGGGCCTGCAAGGTACAAATTACATGAAAATAATTCCTACTTCTGCCTCGAGTTTTTCAGTCAATCATATTAAATATCCAAAGAGCTTCTGTTTTCTCTTATATTTAAATGACACCTGCACTATTGTTGAAGAAAAGTCGTTTAGGTTTTGTCAAAAACACATTTTAAACTAAAAATGGAAAGTTAAGGGGCTTAAAGTATATAATTTATTTAAGTGCAGTTTTACTATTTGGCAGATTTTTTGTAAGTTCAGAAAGATGTGAAAAGCCACATTGAAATTACTCGTTCACTTGCTACTATAGTATTTATTTTTAAATTCAATAGGGACGACCCTACTTTCAATTTTTCCTTTATCGCAGCCATGTCTGGTCTACATTAACCGCAATAATTGAGGGATTACTGTTTAGCCCTGAGGTCTTTAAGAAAGTTAAGGGGCTAAAAGTATATAATTTATTTAAGTGCACAGTGCCACTACATGGCAGATTTTTTGTAGGTTCAGAAAGATGTGAAAAGCTACTCCTTCACTTGCCACTATAGTATTGATTTTTAAATTAAATTCAATAGGGATGATCGTACTTTCAGTTTTTCCTTTATCACAGCCATGTCTGGTCTACATTAACCGCGAAAATTGAGGGATTACTGTTTATTCTTCACGCATCCACTAATGGCATTTGTGTGGGTGATTTATCCACAGGTTTAGCTATTAAAAAAGTACCAAACTAGTTAGTGTTTTCATTCAAAATTTGAATGTATAATGATGAAAAACGAGCCAATTGCGCAAATCCTTGAATACTGAACGCTGACGTTTAAATATTACACGGATAGAGAAAATCGGAACCATTTAAAAATGACTCACTTTGTTATGGCGTCGACAAGCTGCTCCTTTCTGGTCGTTTTGGCCTCATTCTTGATGTTTCCCAGCAGTCTGTGCTCGTTGAGGGACTGAAACACACAATGGAATGATTTCTTTTTAAACAAAGAGCGATCGGTGACACAATGTAGCCAATTTGTTTGCAAACATTTTGCTGTCTGCACACACGCGGGGCTACATTACGCCAACGAATCATGCTCTTATCACTCTTAAGACGAGAACTGGGGCTTCGAAATCCCCAAATGACAACGTACCGAATGTGCTGCATCGTCCTGTGAGAAGTTTGTCAGGCTTTCTTCGGCAAATCGTCACTTTTGAGCTGCTCTGCAGTGCACGTCCGTGCTGCCCTCCTGGCTCATCAGCCATTTTGGGGTTTGACGTCGGCTATTTAAACTCTGACCTCGGCCACGCCTATTAAAAATAGACACACAAAAGAATATAAATTGTTTTCATAATAACGTGCATTAGTCAGTGTGTGTGTATGGGGGGCTGCAAATGCTTTTTGGTTGGACTTTAATACTTAAAAAAAAATACATTGTTTTCATAATCATTAGTCAGTGGGTGGGTCGGGGGCGGGGCTGTAATTACGTGTTGATTGGGCTTTCATACTTAAAAAAATACATTGTTTTCATCATAACGTGCTTTAGTCAGTGGGGGGAGCTGTAAATACTTTTTGGTTGGGCTTTAATCCTTTAAAATACAGTATATTGCACATTATGAACATTGTGATGACATGCACTTTAGTATTTGTTTTTTTACTTCTAGACATTTAAATGATACTTGTTGGCATTATTTTCATTCAGCCCTGAAAAGTAAAAATACACTATTAAATCTATTTTAATACTGTTTGAACCAGCAAACATATAACCCCCCCTCCTCTTGCTCCCCGAGTCCCTGAGCCGATATGACGTCACACCAAAGGCGTACTTGTCCTCACGCGATTCACATTTCCATCCATCCACCCATGCATGTTTGCTTGCAGCGCAATAACGCCATTAATAACGTGTCGTTTCTTCATCTAAGCTGCTTTAGAACGTAAATACGCAGAATAAATACACGAACACTGCCGAATAGGCGGGACTTCCTGCCGGCTGTCAACAGAGTTGGGGTGGTTATCACAGTGCGCACACATAACAGTACACCGATCAGATAGGAAGGTAAGCCTCATATTGACGACTATGGTGAATGTCATTTAAATCGGGTTTGTGGTTTGGGTTTATGGTCTTTTACTTTGTCGGATTGACGACGTGCAATTGCTGTGTGAACCGTGCAAATAGTCATCAGGTCCAAAATGGCTAGAGCAAATTGGACCAGAAATTCAGCGCATCTCGCGTGTAGCAACGCATGTTATGATTTGTCACCGCGCATATCTTCGTGTTTGGCTCCGTCTAATGTGACGTTTTGTCATTTTAATATGTCTACATTGTGGTTTACTCATTTTCGCGTTAACACCGTTTATTGTGGGGATCCGTCCAAGCCCAGTTATATTTTTATAACTTAATTACACCTAATTACTCAGAGTTCTTCAATTTAGAGTCAATATTTTTGCCTTATATGGCGTTCCTTCTCTTTTTGAAGTTTAATATAAAGCTGACATGTGCAATAGTTTTAGATATTGTGTATATTCAAACATCAAAATGCATAGTGAGTCTATAGGATTTGCCATGTTGAGTCCTACCTTCTTTTTTAAAACACTAAATGTTCACTTACAAGTGTTGGGGTTGGTGGATTGGGTGTGTTTTACTTATGTGTCATGTCTGCGTGATTTGCATGCAATTTTGAACCACTAAAAACATAATCAGACAATTATTTTAAGAGGGTGATGATTTATCAAACCTGTCTTGACTTGTCTTTGGTCGAGCTGATTTATAATGCAGATGAAATGGCCACTAAATATTTACTCTGTCTTCTGTTAGCAGGTTTAAACTCCATAATGCCATTTCATCTGCTACGTGGAGGTCTGGCCTACCTGGCTTTTTTGTGGAGTCTCGAGTTGCCTTTAGTTTGTCTCCGTCACTTGAAAGTGCAGCGCCAGCTGCTGCTGGTGTCCTTTGATGGCTTCCGCTGGGACTACGTAAACCGTGTTCCCACGCCAAATTTCCATGCCCTGATGGAGGAAGGTGTGACGGTGGAGCAAGTGGAGAACGTGTACATCACGAAGACCTACCCCAACCACTACAGCATGGTGACAGGCCTCCACGCCGAATCCCACGGCATCGTCGGTAACCAAATGTTTGACCCCAGCCTCGACGTCTACTTCTCCTCTGACAAGGGCAGCGTCCACGAGTCCCGTTGGTGGGAGCAGGCGGAGCCTCTGTGGGTTACCGTTCAGAAGCACGGGGGGCGGAGTGGGGCGGCCATGTGGCCCGGTTCTGATGTGAAGATCCATGGAATGCATCCGACTCATTACCTCCCATTTGACGATTCAGTTAGTTTTGAGTCCCGGGTAGAGAACTTGATCAAATGGTTCTCTGCACCTGATGAGGAGGCAGTCAATTTCGGGGTCCTGTACTGGGGAGAACCAGACATAAGTGGACACAAGTTTGGACCCGAGAGCACCCTGATGGACGCTGTCATCGCGGACCTGGATGAAAAACTCGGTTTCCTGCGTAACAGACTGAAGACGGCGGGCCTGTACGAGAGGGTCAACTTGGTGGTGACCAGCGACCACGGCATGTCACAGGTTTTCCCCGATAAGATTATTGAACTGGACGTGTATGTAGGAAGAGATCTTTACACCTGGGTGGACAACAGCCCCGTGATGGGAATACTACCAAAAGAAGGTAACTTTACGTAATTGGATCACAAGTCATGATTTCAACTAATGAGTAAAGATTAGTACTATCTGATTTTAATTTTTCTCCTAGAGGAAATCTGTTCAAAGCTGCAGCAACTCTTGTAACTGACTTAATTGTCCTACCAATAGTCTGAGGAATAAAAAAATGAGCATCCAAAACTGCCAAAGAAAAAAATATTCCATGGGAAAGTCCCAAAGTTCAATTAAAATGAGTGTGAATGTGTCTTGCAGGGAAGCTGGACGAGGTTTATGACAAGCTGGTTGACGCCAATCCGTACATGGCGGTCTACCGGAAAGACGCCATCCCCGAACGCTTCCACTACAGCCACAACAATAGGATCATGCCCATCTTGTTGGAGGCCAAAGAAGGATGGATTATTGTGCAGAACAGGAGCACACTGATCACATGTAAGTCTCTACGCCTCTTACAAATTCCTTTTAGTGCAGATTTCTCCCTCGATGATTCTTCGCTTTGCTTGTTCTTCATAGAACTGAATCCCTTTTGATGTCATTAACAAAAAAAGCAGGTGTAGGAGTGTGTGTGTGTGCATGAACTGAAACCAAGACGTTTTTCTTGATCAGGCTTGACAGGCAGAATTTCTCATCCTTTGATACTTTTTTGTGGCGTTAACCAGGTATTAAAAATAGGACTGACTTCCTCGTGTGCAAATAGAAGATGGGCTGTTTTAAAATAGTCCTCAGTGAAAGTGAAAAACGAGAACAATGGTGGAATCTGAGACGACTTGAGCATGTGTCTTTTCTAGCCTCAACGATTTTTAAATCTAATCGGTTTCTTGTCCAATTAGGGTACTGCAGCCCACTACAGACTCATGTCGTATTGACTATGCTTGTGATCTCTTCTCAGTGGGAAATCACGGGTACGACAACACCCTGCGCAGCATGCAGCCCATCTTCTTGGCCCGGGGTCCGGCCTTCTGCCAGGACTACGTGAAGCCCGCCATGCGCACGGTGGATCTGTACCCGCTCATGTGCCACATCCTGGCCGTCCCCCCTCTGCCTAACAACGGTTCCTTGCTAGATGTGGAGGATCTTCTGCGGCCCGAGTCTACGCCGTTCCCACCCAGAATCTCGAACGCCGGCACGGTGGTGGGCGTTCTCTTAGGGGCCATCCTGGCAGTGGGCTTCCTGTTGGCGTTCGTGCGGCAGGTGACGCTCAAGCAGCTCCCCTCGCTCAGACACATCCGCAGGGAGATGTCGCAGCCTTTACTGCAAGAGGACTTGAACCTGTAGCTGGAGGAAGAAAGCAAAAGGTGGAGGAGGTCCAATCAGGAGGAGGTGGAGATCCGGGTCCAGTGTGGTAGGATTTAAAAACACTTTATGTGATCTTTTGAGGTTTCTGAAAGGATGAAACATTTAAGTTTCCAGTAAAATTACATAGAGAGTAAAGAGTAGACTTTTTCAAACTTGAAAACCTTTCATGGTGATTACAGGAATTTATGTGAATTCAATGGGAATGGCTCGTACTTTCAACTTTGTCTCACTCCATAAACCAAAAAGTTTTTTTTTGGTAGTTGAGTAGTCCTTAAAAGTCAATGAAACCTGGTCTGATATTGGAAGTCTAGGTTATGACAATATATATTTTTTCCCAACTTGTTTTCTCTTAGCCTTCAAACTAAAATTCAGTCTCCCCCGCAAATGCATTGAATTCTCATGGAAAGTTTCCAATAATTACACCTTAATTGTGAAATTCGATGATGCCATTTCGATTGTCAATGACACCCTTTACTTAGTGTAAAACAGGCATTTTTTGTTGTCACAACAGTAGCTCGTCTTGCTTTACTCTTAACGACGATAAATAAGTCGACTTAAAATCTGCTGCCTCGTAAGCTAGTATTAAAAGTGCAGATTTTTTTGAAGTTGTCATGTTGCTGTTTGCATCCTTGCGTGGTCAAACGGCAGTTTTTTGTGGGCAAGTATTTTAAAGCCCTACAAAATGTAGCCTTTTAGGTGCAAAAGGCAGCAGAAGCAGGATTTGCAACTCTCAGCGTTGCTATCATAATGGTGAATCTGAGGGTTTGAATTTTTAAACAAGCTAAAGACTTTGAGACAATCTCATGAAAGTTGCATACATTGTAATGTTTCCTCTTATCACGTGTTTACTTGATCTTTCGAGGACTATTTTAAAAGTCCTTGGACTAATACAACCATTGTCTTACTGGCAAAAGTTTCCCATTACAGCCAATAAGATGTCAAAATAATAATTTCTATACATACACAGACATTGTTAAAAGGAAAGTACAATAGTATACGACTATGCTCAAAAAAAGGAATACAAAAAATAAATAGTAAGACAGTTGTTGTATGCTGAATTGTCCTACAAAGAGTGTAAAATAACACTTTAAAAAAAACATATTTTCCTGTCCAGCTGTGTTTAAATGTCATCCCGTGTCTGCTCTTACATGTTATTTGTTCAGTCTCGCTGTATGTCGTAACGTCTTGCCGTGAAATTCTTTCAGCTATTTCTATGTGAGTAGAATGTCAAGTGCAGTTTTTGCCATTGTCACTCATTTCTTGCTGTTTCTGGCCAGAACTGTTCTTACCATTTGCACTACATGACCGACAGAGGACAGTACTGAGTAGGGTATGTATACTTTGCACTTCATCTTGTTTTTAGGCAAAAAAAAGAAAAGTTGGTGCCTCTCGCCAAATAGATTTAAAAATCAGTGCAGTCAAACTAGTGGTAGTGAGTTCAGAAAATAAGTATTTTTCTGTCTTTTTGCTTTTAGGTATTTCTAGCGTTAACAAGGTACCTAAGCCCCCGACCTCAAATGACACTGTGATGTATTGTTTTCCGATTTCTATTGTATATTTTCAGACAGAACGGAAAATTAGTGTCTTCTGACTGATGAATGAAATACACATGCACAAACGCAATTATCGGAATGATTTGTTCAAAGGATACAAATGGGTTGCATTTATAAAGTGTAACATGACTGTGATTATAAAATGAAATGTTTGCCATGTTTAAAGCATTAAAATGCCTTTTGAGTTTGAATAACTTGGCTTATTTTCTCGAGCGTTAATGGAATGTTATGATTTCATGAGTGCCGACTTTCTGTTTTAGGATCAAATTAAAATGAAGAGTATAGATGTATATTAAATTTCCTGATTTTCCCCCTTTTAAATCAATAATTGTAATTTTTTAATCCATTTTTTCTGTGTTTTTAGTTCAAAAATCATTTTGTAAAATCTAAAAATATATTAAAAAAAGCTAAAATAAACATTGTTTTAGATCTATAAAAAACTGAACATTCAGGGCTTTTAATCCAGTTCTTTCAATCAATTTATAAAAAAATAAATCTAAATATTATATCTAAAATCCGGCCCACGTGAAATCAAGTTGACGTTAAAGCGGCCCGCGAACCCTTGATTTATTTGTTAGTTACATTTGGGGAAATACATTAAATTGTAATAAAAAAAATAATCCTAAGGCCTCTAAAAGTACAAAAAAATGTATCGGATACATTTATGGGGCTATTCAACAATGGCAATATAAAAATAAATTCAAAAATAAATTGTGGGATTTATATCTATAACAAATGATGTGGCCTTATGTTGCCCGCTTAGTGAGACTAGATACAACTTACAAAATAAAAATATAAACAAACTGAAAAAGTGACTTTGGAGTCGATCCCGTCAAAACTTCCAAGTACGAATGAAGCTAGCGGGTTTCAGAGAGGAAGCAAACTTTGTAAATGATCACTGGGTTGCCAGGTTCAAAGGTCCTTTTTACAGGGAGTCATCGCTGGAATTTGCTCGGCCGGGCATAGGCTCACTCAGTCTTCCGTGAGGCAGCCGCCGCCACCATCGCTTTTCTCCACTCCTCCATCGGAACAATCCCAGAACCTACCATGGAAGTAACCGTGGACGATGTCACGGTGCACGTCTCGGCCGAGGAGCAACACACCTCACCTGAATACATGGACACCAGAGACGGGGAAAAACGTAGCCGCTCTTCTTCGTCCTCATCATCATCCTCCAGCCACAAAGAAGAGCAAAAAACCCAAAAGAGTGTGGAGACCAGTAACGTATCGACATTAGAGAAGATCCCCCTCCATGAGACCAAGGCAGAGGAAGTGAACGGCGGATCCAGACGCTCCTCTTCCTCTTCTTCATCCTCCCGGAGGGCAGACAACGCCGAGGATGGGATGCTGATGGCTTACAAGCACCGTGACGAGGCGGCCAAGGAGGATTTGGTGGACTACAGCATTATGACCTTGGAGAACGTCGTTCTGGATGAGAATTCCCTCGCTCCGGTCGGGCCCGGCGATCCCGAGGTCTCGCTTTACGTCAAGGTAGGACAACTTTACATCTCCAGTTCAAAGGTCAAATTTGTACCAAGTACGTTGCCCTTAATGTATGTGAAGATGCCTGCTTATTAGTGTGGAATGGGTTGGAAATTTGTTTTTTTTAGAGTTATCTCTCCGCCATCACAGTGGTGACAGTCATTTGTTTGTAACAATCTTTCGGGGAGCGTCCTTCCATTTACAACAGTAAATTGTGCGCACACCGTATTTCTTATCTTTTATTGCCCAGATAAACAGCGGGCAGAGATCATTGCTGTAAAGCACCACGCCCAAGCTATGCACATTTAGTCACATTTCCATAACAGTGAATTATTATTATATTATGTGATCCATTTCAGGGGTCTACTGTAGCCATGTTAGAATCTTTGCTGATTTGGCAACTGTTTTTTTAAGTGACATTTAAGGGATTTTACCAATAGTGGAAAGTAATTTAAGTAATTTGAACAATTATGTAGATAATTTAGAGTTAATCACATTTTCAAAAGCAAGCCTTTTGTGTGTGTGTTTTTTTATTGATGTGCCAAACATTTATTTCAAATGTAATTAGACAGTGAATCACTAAAGAGAAGCAGGCTTTTTAAAAAGACATAATTTGACTAAAGAAGAATCAGGTCACTACTCTAGTATTAATTAAATATTACATTATGGAATGTCAGAACTTTAAACATACTTTTTAAATCTACAAAATGCAACAACTGTATTTTTTTTTAAACATTCATCAATGGGAATAATTATTAATGTCTAATGCCAAATGTAAGTTTGTTAGTCTTAAAATTGATCTAGCAGTTGGGAACAAAAAAAAACCAAAATGGCAGTTTTTTTTCACTTAAACGGGGGAAAAAAGTTGCATTGAGGCACCTTAACAAAGCTATTTTGTATAATAATTCTTCCAAGTATTTCTACCTTGGCTTAACTTGACTTAATATGTGTTACTATTTGACAGGTCAGTGAATGATTAGCCTTGTCCCTGAATCTTATCATTATCTTTAAAGGGACATCTAATAGCTAAACCCTTGAGGAAATACAAATATTTAATTGCTATTTTATTACATTTGCTCAGTTTAACGCAAGTTCACAGGACAGAAAATGAAGGGACAATGCTTGAATTCTCATAACTTTAAGTCTAATTTTCAGGAGGGGAATTACATTATAAAATATACTAACTAATATAACCCTTCCTAAGTAGAAAATTTGCACCTATTCATGCATTTGTTCCCATTTGAAAATGGATTTACGTGGAAAAGCTTGTATATTTTGCTCGTCTTCACTTTCTCCATTTTCAGTATAGGTGAACACTTGTTATTAAAAATGCAGCACAGGCTCTGCCCCCTTCGTACCCCCCCACCCCGGCTCTCTTACACCCGCCTCCATCTATGCAACATAGCCTGGCACCTGTTCCTGTTTGCACTCGGTGTCATTGAACACTTTACTGCTTGCATTCCAGCTGCTTTACCAGACAAATCTGACCTCAATCTGCATCCCCGACTCATCAGCTGACCTTTTTTCGAACCCTCTATTGAACCATCAGACTTGGACCTTGGCACCGTTTGTGTGTAGTTTGAAGATAGGATGTAGTGGAGTGATAAATTCAAGTGTGGGGCATTGAGGAATAAATATGTCAGGCCCTGACAAAGAGCCGGATATTGAACTTTTTGTCAAGGTAAGTCTAAAAAACGAGACAAAATGTGACTGCGAATGTGTGGCTCCATGTAACAAAATAGCAGAGGTAAACTTACCTGCGATGCTCAGTGATGTGCAGCTTCTACTTCTCTTGTGCAACATCCTCCATCGCTGCTCGGCGCCCCCTGGGAGCAGACGAAGGGGTGTGTGTGCACCTGTGGCATGGAATGAAAAGAAAATAACAAATTATCCTCATGGCAATAATGCTGAATTCCAAAATTGGCAACAAAAAGCCTTGAAAATGTGTGTTTTCATTATAGATGGTTTGTGGCCTAGATGCCAAATTACATTGAAGTGAATGGGTTCTATAACTAATATCAAGGTTAAGTATGAAAATAATGTGCGTGTGTGTAGCGATCATTCACTGCCAGCTTTTCTGAGTTCAAATGGGTTAGGTTACTTTTCCCAGTAATGGCAGTGTGTAGTATATAATTTGATGTACTGTATTTATACATATGGACATAAAATGTATTTCACATTAGTAAATGAACTATTAAGCATATTAATTTGTCTGAGCAGGTCCATCATGCATTGTGGAGATCAGCAGGTTAGCAGCCTTTGTGTGTGTGTGTGTGCGTATGTGTGTTTTCCATGTTGGCTACTGTCATTGTATCACATTATGTTGTATTTGTTATGTCGTCGTGTGCTAACAATGACACATGGTGGAGTGCGTTCGAGCCGATTCGACAACTTTTTCGAGTCGGGTCTGCTGCGTTCTGGTGTTTGAGTGCGTGTGTGTGTGCGTGTGTGTGTGGATGAGACATGTATAATTTAGACGTTTGGTTAGAGGAGTTAGTGCTCTGCTACACTGAAACATGAGCTCATTCCAAATCAATTGGGTTCTTCGTGCATCGCTATTTTCACATGGATGCCCACTTTCCTGTATCACATTTCATGGTTCATGCCCCAATTTTTTTTCATACACGTGTGATCTATTTTTAAAGTTATATTGTAACATGGCAGGCCACACTGGAAGTCAAGGTGCCCGACTAAGTGTTGTTCCCATAGAGAAAATAGACCCGAGCAGTGTGTTTTGCTCCTATTCATTTAGTTTGAGCTGTTTTTTTTAGGAGTAACGTATTGCTCTTATTTAATAATCATGATCTATCGTTCCCAGGCGGGCAGCGATGGCGAGAGCATTGGCAACTGTCCTTTCTCTCAGCGTCTCTTCATGATCTTGTGGCTCAAAGGAGTCGTCTTTAACGTCACCACGGTGGACCTCAAGAGGTGAGCGAGGATTTTAATACAATAATCACTATAATCCCACAGCAAATCCAATGGTGTATACATTTTGTGTAGGAAATTGCTTCAATGCAAACACTGAGCAGGGAAATGAAACAATCTTGCTTTTTTTGTCGTATTCCCTTAGAAAGCCGGAAGACCTGAACAACCTGGCCCCTGGCACCCATCCGCCGTTCCTGACCTACAATGGTGACGTCAAAACGGACATCAACAAGATTGAAGAATTTCTGGAGGAAATGCTTGGGCCACCAAAGTAACGCACGCACACGAATTAGGCCACTAGGACGCTTCAGCTGTCCAATTTATTGACAGATTTTCCTACTGTCCAATGAATGTTTTAAACTCTTGCACTGCTGACGGCATTATAAAATGATTAGTTATTTGAACTGAAGTTGGTGTAAACATATATTACAAACATTCTATTTACTGTATATGGTTTGGATCACACACTATAAAATGTATTACTACTAATCGCTCTTATCTTCCAAATTGTAACTGAGGTACCCCAAACTGTCGGTTAAGCAAAGAGAGTCCAACACGGCAGGCAACGACATCTTTGCCAAGTTCTCCGCCTTCATCAAGAACACCAAGATGGATGCCAATGACGGTGTGGCACTTAACTTTTTATTTTTATTTATTTTTGTTCTCTGCTAAACAAATTTGAAATAGAAAATATGTTTTTGCCATTTGCATGTAAGAGTCGTTATAATTTTGTAAGTTTTTAATTTTTTTTAAATGTGAAATCTCCCCAAATCTGAAAAATATCCATTTTTATTTTGACTTCTTTAAAAAATATGCATTGTGAATAAATCCTCAGTAGAGGGCAGCAGGCTACACCGTTTTTCATTTTAAACAGCTTGATGCCCTCTAGAGGACATTTTCGCTTCTGACACTTGATCATATTACATGATATGATTTTTAGGCCTGGAAAAGGGGCTGACGAGATCCCTGAAGAAGCTGGATGACTACCTAAACAGCCCGCTGCCTGACGAGATTGACGCCAACAGCGCGGAGGAAGAAAAGACATCCAGAAGAGGCTTCTTGGACGGAAACGAACTGACCCTGGCCGATTGCAACCTGCTGCCCAAACTGCACATAGTTAAGGTCAGATTGGGGCATTGAGCCCCCAAATTCAAATAAAAGCATACCATTTCTCAACGAGGAGACCTGCCTATACATACATACATATACACATACGTATACACATACATATATACACATAAATATATTTACACATACGCACACATACAGACACATGCACACATACATACACACACATACATATGTATATACATATATACACATACACATTTATATACACATGCATACATATATACGCATATATACATACATATATAAACATACACATACATATGAATGTACATATATACACGTATACATATATATGTATATACACACATGTATATATATGTACATATATATTATATATATGTCTAAAATACATTTTAAACCTTTTTCTTCAACTTAAGACATATATATATATATATATACATATACATACATACATATACATACACATACATATACATATATATGTATACATATATATACATACATAAAAAATGTATATATATGTATATATATGTGTATATATATATACATACACACATATATACACACACATACATATATACACATACATATATATATATATATATATACATATATATACACATATATATGTATATATACATATATACACATATATATGTATATATACATATATACACATATATATGTATATATACATATATATACACATATATATGTATATATACATATATATACACATATATATGTATATATACATATATATACACATATATGTATATATACATATATATACACATATATATGTATATACATATATACACACATATATATGTATATATATATATATATACACACATGTATGTATATATATCATACATACACACACCCTTTTTTGTTGTTTTGTTGAAATCATTCTTTTATATGATTATAGTGTCGCGACCTCTATTTAAATTAGGTGGCTAAAAGACATTTAATACCTTTTTCTTCAACTTAACTACATTTCTTGTATATCAGATGATCAAAATCACGCCACTTGGACCCCAGAGTTGGCTAGGTTAGACTCTAGCCCCACCGGACAATTAAAAGACACTGATAGTCCTCCATTACTTTCCAGGTGGTGGCCAAAAAGTACCGCGATTACGACATCCCCTCAGATATGACCGGCATCTGGCGTTACCTGAAGAACGCGGCCGCCCGTGATGTGTTCAGCAACACGTGCGCCGCCGACTCGGAGATCGAGATGGCCTACAAGGACGTGGCCAAGAGGCTGGCCAAGTAGTCTTTACGCAACCTTTACACTCGGCCCTCCAGAGATTTATTAGTTGAAGGATGCACGAATGCACTCAGATGTGACGGATGGTCCCCATCCCGCTGTCTGTATTTATTCCTGGTGACACAAAGCTCCCTTTCACATGTGCTGCGTGCGTAGCTTTGACTCACAGACGCGTCGAGGCGCTAAGATTTATTTATCCCCACGCCCGTGGACGTCTCGCCTGAGTCCCATGTTTATTATTGAGCTCCCACTGCGCCACGTCTTCCCCCCGAGACGGCGCGCCTACGAGCCGTCAATGTTCCCACTGCTTGTCATTAAACTCTGCTTGTTCTGCCTCCTCACGCGTTTCTCTTCTTTTTTTGTTTTTTTTAAGGAAACATTGAAATACGGCAAGCAAGGCGAGCACCATGTTTGGGCCCTTTTGTTCCGCTAACATAACAAAATTTGCGGGAAAGCTTTGGCAAAGTCGCAACGTCCCACGTTCTTGCTCCTCTTTTTGTCGTAAAAACGTTGGCAACTATCTCCTCTCACATTTTACACCCGATTCACAACTCTGTTCCGATTCCAAAATTCTCTCAAATTCACGTCATACTTTTATTAGCCTCCAAAATTTACGGTCCCTTCAAAAAAGTCCTTTTTTTATTTTTCATTTTTTTACAAAACACACCCCCTAAGAAACATTAACTTCCAATGGACTTGGAACCAACCCAATTAAATATATATTTTTTATTTTTGACTTAATTTTTTTTTTGTAATTTCAACCATTGAACTACATTGCTCACCCCTTTTGAAAAATTGAATCAAGAAAATCTTACCAAAATGCACGCTTTCTAGGCAGCCCGTTGCTCCAGTGGATATTGCGTCGGGCTTACAGCTCTTAGATGGAGGGTTAGATCATCTCCGGACCTTCCTGTGTGAGGATTTGTGGTAAAGACAATCAATAATTGCACACATTCTACCCTTTGGGAATATTTGACCCCATTGTTAACATTGTTGAACCCACAATAAACTCCCCATTAGCTTCTATTCAATTCAAACTCTAATACATACAAACAATTCTAATAATATTAAACTAGGAAGCACAAAATCAATACTCTTAGAGCCACACACCAAAAATATCTCAATTAGCGGACATTATTGTTGACCAAAAGCTTCCAATGAAGTCCATTTACAAATATAAACACATTTCTAATCTCTTTCTAGTCCCATCATTCACATATCTACATTTTACTACAGTTTTTCCACTTTTGGTGGGTCTGGTCATTATATATGTCGCTAAAAATTCACCATCAACAGAGACAGACGTCCTATCCATTTTGACTGGGGACATCTTCGATGGCCATGAGCATTAAAATGTCATCTTAAACAAGGTGAGCGAATAATTGGAAAAGACTTGTGAAGTTATTCAATACACTGGCGATTAGTATGACTATGCCTTGGATCAACTTGGGGGTCGGTCATGCTATAATGTTTGACGTACAAAATCCATCAGTGGAGATCATTTCTTTGGCGAACTGAACGACTCAGTGGAAATGTAACTTTATCCTATGTGGTAAGCCCTAGTCATATTTTACATTGAAAGTAAACTAAAAAGCGCTTCCTTTGCATGCTGACTGCGGCTCGAAAGTGTCGTCATCCCGTTTTATTTATCCTACTGAAACTTTGTTGAATTGCAACCTATCATCTTATCTACAGATTTGTTTTTTGTATTTGAATCATTTAAAAAAAAAATTATTTAAAAGGCAAAATGGGTCAAGATGGACCAAGACGGCTCGAGTTTTTCTGCAGCAACCTTGATCAAGCTTCTAGCACGTGCTGTGGTTTGGAACAGTAACCGTGAAAGTAGATCACTTTGACGGTGACTGCAAATAAACGATAGATTTCAACAATTAAAACCCCCAGAGAAATGCTTTACTATATATGGTCATTTTTTTAAACAGATAAAAGCCTCACTATATAGAACATTTTTATATTTTGTATAAAAAAATCAACAATTTAGGGTGGCTAAAAATGTTTTAGGGGGTTGAAGACCCCTTATTTGATTCTATATTATTTTAAGTCGCTTATTTGAAGGCATTTTATGGTAATGATTCAAGTAATAATAGTAAAATGGAGGACAACACGCTAAAAAGGCAACTGTTAAAATAGGTTTTCCAGATAACTACACCCTTTAAAAAAACACAGCTAACAGGCTGTCAGTGGTTAGAGTGAAAAAAAAAACATGTAAGTTACACTTATGTATTACTCGCAGGCCCTGAAAAAGTGCAATTTATAGTCCGCAAAATGTTGTAATTCAGTGTTGCCTGATAATAAACTAAAATCTGTATAAAAGTGGCTTTTAACTCTCCATTCTTTTTGTTAACCTAATTGAAACTTAGTGTGTGGGCAGTAGTAATCAAATTCATCAGCCCGTTTTCCGTTAATGAACAGCGTCCTGAAAAAGTGGGAACATGCAAGGGTGCTTGACCTGACGTCCCTTGGCTGCGTCTGTTCCCCATGAAGTTCTACCCCCCAACCCCTATTTGGATGTTGTGTCATTTCAAAGAGTGACGTGGATGCAGGAGCCGTCCCCAAAAGGGGTCCGCAGACAAAGGTGTCCTTTGTTTGCATGCTTGGTCGCTGTCCATGGTCCTGATATCTTTGAAAATGAATGCCATTCCTATGTTTCAATGTGGGAGACCTATTTGCTACATTTTTTAAATTCTGAAATTAAAAAGTGTCTTTCAATAACTAACTGTGTTCCTATGTTGACCACCAGGATGCAGTATGAAGCAGTCATGCAGAAAAAAAAATCAAGAAGAGTCCCACTACTACTAGCACTAGCACTACTGCTACCACAATCACCACTACTACCACTACTACTACTGTCACTCAGGTTGATTGTTTTTTGTTGTAGCTGATAAAGAATATATGCGGATGAGTACTGGTATATTTAATTTATTTAGATACACAAAGTCTAATTCTCTTTAGATTAATTTGAAAAGTAAACCTCAACTTCGTAGTCTAAACCCAAAGAAACCTCGTTTTTGTCCAAAATGTTGCTTGCTGCGTCTTTATTTTAGCGCCATGATATAGAACTCCTATCTCAAGTTTGGCCATGATATAAGACTAATATCTCAAGTTTGCGCTCGCCAATCAAAGCAAAACGTATTGAGATAATCCGCATGTTCTTTCCAGAACTGAATTGTGTCAAAGACTCCGGTTTAAAATCTTCCATTTTGCATTTCAAGAACTTTCTAAGGCTCATCAATGCTTCAGCTCTCCATGTGCAAGTTCTCCACGAATTGCCGTCTCTATTGCGTTTTCTTTTTGATATACGACACATTTTTGCGGTCCCCAAAAAGTGTTTCCCTGCGGAGCTTGGGGGCTTTTTGACTGATTTTCTGTCTTGTGCGAGGTTGTGGCCGACTGCCTGGATGGACTTTTCCTGCCAGCTGATCATTTCTTGCATCGGGTCAACAAAGAAGTCGCATTTATGAGTTGGTTTAGGGTCGATGGGGTGGGGGAATTTCGGGTGGGGGCGCCAATCCGAGACGGCATGGGATCTGGCATTCATTTAGCTTGCGGAGGCAAAAATGTGTTGGAGCAGCGCTAACTTAATAAGCACAAGCTAGTCTGCCTTTGGCTCCGAGGAGGGCCGCATGGGTGGGCGCCCCCCTCCTCATCTAGGCCCCATTTGAAAGAGCCACTAGGGGGCGCTAAGGTAGGCCTGTATATTGACTGACGATGACTTGGGCGCCTTTTTATGAGGCCGATATAAACGATCCTTCCAGAGTAGGCCTCGTGGGCTATGATGTGGGCGTTCTAAACACCCCCCGTGCTAGACAGACCCCACCTCTTCACCCCCTGAGCGCAAATGAGAAATCAAGATGAACATAAGGAGGACACAGCGTGAATGGAAACCAAATCATTTTGAACTTTTAAAAAAGCCTCCCAGGAGAGCGAACACCTCCGCCAAAGTCGATCTAAGGTGTTTACACAGTTTGGACAAGTCAAAAACCCAGACTCAAACCCTATGGAAAAAGCATTCTATCAGTTATAGTGGCAAAACAGTCTGATGTTCTTCACAATGTTGGAACAAAGCATTGCTAGTGACAATTAGCAACTATGTCCATCACATAGTCAGAGCCTGTTATGTTTTGTGTCTATTTTTTGGACACAAAAGTTTCTTGATTTTGAGCTATTTCAAAGCATCCTTTGAACACTTTGGCAACGCTCTTCAGTGTGTGTGCGTGTCAAATTTGCAAGATGTATTTATTTTCACTTTACAAAGACTGACACTTGCAAGAGGCCTTCTTGTGCACCTTTCACACAGTCAAGTGATGCAAATGTCTCTGGGCGTCTGGCTTGTTTTACCTTCATTACTTTAATTGCACAACGCCGGGAAAGTCAAAGTCAAACCAGTGACAGATTTTTTTTTTTCCACCACCCACAATCATTTAAATTCAGGGAAATCCCAAGAATGTTCTTGACGTGAACTTTCTTGAAAACACACACTCACACACACATGTGGATGGTGAAGCTTCAGCCCCCCCTAAGTCCCCCCCCCCAACCCTTCGACTTCTTCCCAACTCATGTGAACACTTAGATTGGCTCTATTATGTCTGGGAATAATGTAAAACAGCTTCCCGGCATGTCCGTGTCTCTGCTCCCGTCTCTGGAACGCCACTTTGACGGCGGCGGGAGTCTAAAGGAGCGACGCCCAACTGAAGCCACCACCCAGCCTCAACCCCCCCTAACTGCCGCCACCGCCGCCGTCCAAAGACAACTCACGCTCAGACAGAGCAAAGTTCCCAAGTTGACGCCGCACGGAAAAGTCAGGGTACTGTATTTTCCGGACTATAAGTCAAACTTATTTGTCATTGTCCGGCTAACCCTGTGACGAATACTCAATTGTGACGTTTTTTTAAAGGCTATAATTATCAAAAAAAGTGTAAATGTAAAATTAACAGTTGCCTATTTAGCCTGTTGTTCTCCATTTAACTATTTTTATTTTCAAGTACGTTTGTCCCTGGTTTCTGATCAAATAAAAAAATCGCCCTCCCTTAAATGCAACTTACTATATTTCAGTGCCTTATATTACAAAGACAACAAGAAAACATAGTCCTTGTTCAGACTGTAAATAATAAATCACAGTATTTATATGGTGTGATGACAATATAGATGAACCTGCGCACAAATTGTTCATTTTTTAACCACAAAATACCAAATTGTGCTTTCAAAACGATGAACATTGCATTTTTCTGCTCACCCAGACGTCCAACTTGTTCGTGGGATTGAATAAATAACTAAAAATCACATTTTAGGCATGTTTATTCTATATAGTGATGCCAATTCAATTAAAAAAAATCAATCTGGACATGTATCGCCACTAATGGCAGCCAATGAGTTAAAAGAAGGTGGAGCAAACACTTACCTATGACCATATTTGGACGAGACGAATCCAGATATTCATTCATTCATTTTCTGAACCGCTTAATCCTCACGAGGGTCGCCGACAAGCCAGACAACTTCCTGAAAAATAAAATGAATCACGTTAATTCACAGCATGGAATTCCACTAAACCCGAAAATGTCGTAAATCAATATGAATCACCACGACAAAAGACAAACGCACCCATCCAAACAAACACGCAAACACACATGCAAAAAATAAAATAAATAAAGAGCTTGGAAAGGATTGGGACAGATGTTGGTAGTTATCGAGGAGACAGTGAGAAGAAAAAAAATCCTACCATTAAAATTCATCAAATCATCTAAAAGCTTTTTATTTGCTTTCTCCAGTTACAACACAAATACTTTGGACTTTTCAGGCTGAAGCAGCGGGAATGTCAAGCGCGGGTGTGTGTGTGTGTGAGTGTGTTTGTATAAAAGCTGATTCCCTCTGCGTGCAAACCTTCAATAATCAAATCCTCCCAAAATGACTTTATGATATTAGCGCCCACAAAGTGACAGATTATATGACAACCGACCGCCCACCATTGACGTCTGCGGCTCTTTTGAGACAAGAAAGTTTGTTGTAGAGCTGATAGTGCAAAACTTTGTCTGTAGTGATGAATTTCTTAAGAAAAACCAAAATATTGAAGAAGTGTGGTTACAAAAAAAAAATTGAAAGTGAGCTAAATTTGGATAAAAGGTTCTCCTTGTTTGTCACAATTTTGTAGGAAAAAAAGCTCACGTAACATAAAAAACAAAACAAAAACAAACAATAAAATAGGGTAAATAAACCAAAATAGAAAGTACATTTTAAATAAGGCATTGAAAAAATACAAAATTAAATTAAGGAATAATTTAAATGAAATGAAAAGTTAAAAAAAAGCAATTTAAGAATAAAAGAACAAAAAAATAACATTTTATATCAAACGGAAAAGAAAATAGAACCTCATTTCTAATTTTTTCGCCACAAAAGACAACAGACAATATTTAAGATAGTTTTTTGGTAGAGAAAATAAAATGTCCTAATAGTACTTTTTGCATCCAATTTCACATTTTCCAACATTTTTAAAATCAATTACCCCATGCTTAATTTTGTAGAAAATCTGACGAAATTTTTATCACAAGATGGTCCTCTGAAATAGAAAATGTAATTAAATGACATTACACGGACATAAGAAAATATTGAGTGAAAAATGCACATTGCCTACAAATTCGAATTAATTTTGGTACAAAATTCCACTGCATTTTTCTGATGTTCTATCGTGTTCTCATACAAAAGTTTTTTTTAAAAAGTCCTACCATCGGATGACCAAATGAGCTGGGATTGATTGTCACAGACTAGGATACAAACGTTAAAAATACATATTTCATCATATTGCTGGTCGACAAAAACATGTGCTTTTTACTTACTACCCTGTTTTACATTTTGCACAAAATCCCACTTGAATGGGACATCGAGAATGTCGAACTTAAGACAGTTGTGGACCAAAAACACCCAATCGGGCAACAGGATGGCATCAAATGACTTTTGTAACCATCATTAAGTGCTTTTACTGATTCAAGATGGTGTCTACCTGGAAAAAATATGAATATAAAAGACAATGTGAGTGTCAAACACCCTGACAAACTTTCTCAAAGTTGTCATTTTGCTCACAACAACAAAAAATGTAAAAGAAAAAAAGTTTGATTGTCGGCTTGGCTGGAAAACTTGCATCTTTGGGTGTCACTAGAGTTGTTTTTTTCCCTTAAATGATCAGCTTTTTGTGGTTCTTTTGAAAACTATTATCATAAGGACGCAGCAAAAATATTGGGATGAGTCAAGTTTCAAAAATACAATAATACATAAGTTATGGCTTCATAAGTTAAACAGGAAGCGGAGCGCCCTGTAATATACACGTTTAAATAAGTCTCGCTGCTCAGTGCGTCTCCGTATTGTCGTATAGAAAAAAAAAAAAAACATAGAACATGCCTAATGCTAAAAAGAAAAAAAGAAAAAATACCGGTACAAGAAAAACGCAAAGAAAAGTCGAACTCATTCACTCCCACATTGAAGTCGGAATTTTACAGGGGAAAAAAAAATACAAAAATTGAAACAATTTGAGGAAAAATAGCTTTGGAGGCTGTTCTCAAAAAGTAAAAAAAAATAGACATATCTTTGTATTTTTGTTGTAAATTAAAAAAAAGGTATTTATCGTAGATTTAACAAAAAAACATGAATTTAAAAAGATGTAAATATTTGGGAAAATTTAATTTTTTATGAATAAATTTTTCCATGGAGCAAAAACGGTAGTTTTCAAAAATTATATAGTTTTTTTTTAAATTTCACATGGTCTGCATCTCATCTCATCTGATCTGATCTGATCTCATCTCATCTTCTTCCGCTTTGTACGAAGGCTGGTTGGGGACATTGTCTGCAAGAAAAGTTCAAAAGTCTTCTTTCTTTGTGTATGATTTAAAAAATATATTAAAAAAATTGTCACTGCCATTTCCCCTTGAACTATAACATTTCCTGTCGTAACATTCCGACTTGAATGTGTCAGCGTAATTTGTTTCTATTCTTTCGAGTTTATGTCTCATCTCATCCATGTCGATATGAAAGCGATACAAAAAAAAGTCTGTTTTGGATGACGTGCTGGTGGTTATTGCCACTTTGAGAGCTTTGGTCCAAACATTCCAGGAAGACAAGTTCGCACAAGTCGCGATGAGCTGCGTTCAAGAAAATAAAATCCCTTTCTTTATGCTCAGGTGTTCAGTAAGGCCTCCAAACGGCCTCATCCATGCGGCCCCCCGAGTTGAGGACGGTGGGGGAGTTGCTGTGACTGCCGTCTCCCGTGTCCACGCCGCCGTCCGCCTGGCTGGGCAGGTTGGGGTTGACCAACGAGGTCCCCGTGGAGGAGCTGGTGCAGGGCGGGGGGGCCACGCGCGAGGGCGACCGCTCCCCGCCGCCGCCCCCGCCCGGCACCATGGAGATCTGGTAGGAACCGGACGAGGCACCGTAGTACAGGTAAGGAGTGCTGCTGGTCTGGAATGGTCCGCTCTGGTTCTGCGTGGACCCCGGATAGGGGGGCGGAAGGTAAGCGTGGTAGTGGGCACTCCCCAGCGACATGGCGGAGGTGACAGGTGGCGTGTAGGTGAAGGTGGCCGGGTAGTGCATGCGAGGACCGCTGAAGCGACTCTCCGTCAGGGAGGACAGGCCCGGGAATTGACGCTCAAACTGGGCTGGGAAGGGGCTCAGGTCCGAAGAACCTGAAAGTATATCACCAAAAACAGCTCAGCAAGCTTGTAACTTTAGGCACTTATAGAAGTTTTTGTTACACTTAGTCAACTGTAAACTCAAAATTTCAATACAGTAATACCTCGTCTATCGCGGTTAATAAGTTCCAAGACCTGTCGCAATGGGTGAATAATCGTAATGTAGGGAAAGTTTTTTTTTTATGGTGTTTATTGAATATTATTTGGACTTTTTAAAACAAGGGTGTCAGACTCGGGTTGGTTCGCGGGCCGAGTTAACGTCAACTCGATTTCATGTGGGCCGTACCATTTTAGATATAATATTTAGATATTTTTATTTAAATAAATGGATTAAAACAACTGGATTAAAAGCCCTGAATATTCAGTTTTTTATAGATCTTAAACTCTAATGTTTATTTTAGCTTTTTTTTTTTTAACATATTTTTAGATTTTACAAAATGATTTTTGAACTAAAAACACAGAAAAAAATGATTAAAAAATGACACTTATTGATTTAAAAGGGGGGAAATCAGGAAATTTAACATGCATCTATACTCTTCATTTTAATTTGATCCTAAAACAGAAAGTCGGCACCCATGATTTACTTTCCCGGGCCACACAAAGTGATGCGGCGGGCCAGATTTGGCCCCCGGGCCGCCACTTTGACACGTGTTTTAAATGCTCCAATACAGTAATCCCTCGTTTAACATGGTCAATAAATTCCAAGACCTGCCGGAATAAGTGAATAACCGCAATGTAAAGGACAGTGTTTTTACGGTGTCTATTGAACATTATTTACACTTTTTAAACACTCAAACATATCATGGACAACAGTACTTTTTTTGACAATTTGCAGGGGGCGCTACCGAGTTATTGTTTTGTTCATAAACCCGAAAACTTGAAAACATCAACATTTTTGTCAGACTCGATGGATGTACCAAGTGTCAGGGGCTTTCTTGCATGTTTAATCTCTAAAAAAAGGCACTTGTTTTGCCCATATTTCCTACGGGGAGGAATACATGTGGCTAAAATGCCTGTATTGTTTTATTCATCATCCTCCTCTGTTTCGCTGGCCAACGCTGACGAAGCGTTCGCATGTTTACGCATATTTACGTGTGTGCGCGCCGAATGAGGAGCAGCACATGTGGAAACACTTTGTGCAAGAAGCAGTTTCCATGAGATCTATAATGAGGCGGACCCCCGGCTCTGATGTGGCTCCGGCACCCGCCTCCCGTCGGCTCCAAGCGAGCGCGCAACTCCCCCGAAATAAAAAATTGCCCCCCAAAACCACTAACTGGTTGCGGCGAGCGCGGCGCTGGGTGCAGAGTTTATAGAGAATGGGAGGTCTACGTGGAACCCCCCCTGCGACCCCCTCATTTCTTTCTCACAGTGGTTCAGTCCAGCCATGGCGTTGGTATCGTAAATCATGAGGCGTCTTCCCTGTCAGCGCGTCTGTTGCGAAACAAGGACGAAAGGGGTGGGAGTCACGTATCATATGATGCTAATTCCCAAATTCTTCCTTCTTTTATTCTAGTAGGAATTTGATGTTATGGACAATATTCATGTCAAATTTAATTATGTTATGTACAAAATTAGTAGACAATTTTCTCAAAGGTGGTACCTTGAGATTCCAGTTTAGAGAGAAATCTTTTAACTTTTGTGTTTCAAATTATATTTCCAACTGATTGCGCTTGGCCACCAGAAGGCAGTATCAGGCAAATATCGACAGACAAAGAAGACGTTTAGAACGACTACACGTGCCCAACGTAAATCTACAGTCATGACAAAAAGAAAAAATGACTAGTACTACTGGTGAATTACATTGTCTGTCTGCACGTGTTGCAGTACAAGTTGTGTTTAAGGATATTCTTAACTCTTTCGGTGCGAAAGTCACCCAATTACGTGGGAACTTTTCATCCTTCTGCTATGAATTTAAATTATTTTGGTGGCTGTAAAGCTTTTGTCGTACGTTTTAGGATACTTCAAAGAGTTTCTGATCAGTGTGAGAGGTTTTGGTTGAGAATAGAATGTTATTTTGAGTTTAAACGTCACTTCGTACGTACGAGAACAAAGCGCGACAAGATAAAAGGCAACAAAGGGGAAAGTCCAAACTCATCAAAGATGACAAGGCAGCTGATTCCATTTAAAGCATGGCAGCGATTCAAACAGGTGTACGCAGATTAAACTCGTTTTGAGATTTTCAAAGGAACGCCTAATTTATTTTGTGACAGTGCGTACAAATTCTGAGGTGATGCATAGTAAGTGTGAGCGAAAAAGCAGTATCGTGTCCTCGTGAAGACGCCTTTGTTGGTCAGTTCGGAATATGGCGCTAGTTTAATGTCACAATTCCATAAATGTAACGTGAAATTGCACATACGTGTTCGAAACATACTCTTGGATACACACTTCATTTCAGGTTAGAAGCCTGCCATTATTCAGACGAATCAGCAGTCGGGATTCTGATTGGATGCCTACTGTCCAATCACATTCAATGCGAGTACAACTATGAAAAATTGGAAAATATCAAGGCACAGCGTCCACATGTGAGTACTTAAAAGTGATATATATAGAGTATATATAATTTTACTGAATATTCATTCATTCATCTTCCATACCGCCCATCCTCGAAAGGGTCGCGGGGGTTGCTGGAGCCTGACCCAGCTGTCTTCAGGCGAAAGGCAGACTACACCCGAGACTGGTCGCCAGTCAGTCGTAGGGCACACAACGCTTGCCCGCACCGAAGTCAGGCGAGTGAACCTCTACACCACAAGGTGGCTTTTTTTAAAGGAATATATAATGGATAGATAACCTCGCAGGTTGTTCCCAGCGTTTTTTATGATTGACATTTTGAGTCATGAAGGCATCTCACCTGGCAAGCGTCGGGGCACGTCACTGATGGAAGGCAAGCCCGTGCCCCGGCTGGACGAGAGCGGGGCTGTGGAGTGGACGGAGGGGGACGCCATGGGGCTCAGGTAGGACGGGTACGTCTGCTCGTACGACCACGGTGGCGACGACTGCGACTGCCGCGGGTCTGAGCGGAGGAAAAATCCAAAGGTTATAGGGGAAGACAACACCTACCATAAATGAACTTCATAAGAAAGTTTAAGTATTCAAATAAGGAATTATGGATGAAGGAGAAAATACTGTTGTTGCCGTCCAATTAGGTGGCTCTTTTCATGCCTCTGCTATGAAATTAAATGAGTTTGCTACCAGTAGATGATTTTAAAATGGCATTACCAGCGATCTGTGTCTGTCCCTGCGGCGTGAACGAGTTGGCCGTCGTGTTGAGCGGCGGTCGCTGAGACTGGGCGGGCACCGCCACGCGGACCCTCATCCTCTCCAGCTCACTCAGGCGGTCAGAGAAGAGGCCCGATTTGGGGGTGTCCTCTAGCTTCTGACGATGCCCTGTGAATGCAACATAGTGGTTAGATTACTTTCTATTTATTAGTGACTTAAGTGGAGGTAAAAGGCAATAATAATATTTCTAAGTAGAGGTTAATAGAGATTTATATGACTATATATTAAAGTCTTACTATCGCCAAGGAGTTTCTCCTTGAAAAAAACTGATGTATTATATAAATAGGATACAAAAATGTGTCAAATTACATTTGAAACGATGTAGTGTTTTTGTTCTAAAGGAGTATATTTAAAGAATCGTAATTTGCGGTCAATTATTGACCTGTTTGGGCTTTAAAAAGTTAAATCATCATCTTAATGTGTTTAAAAGACTCACACAGATACATTACTATTGAAATTGTGCAATAACAAATCATTTTAGTCATAATTTGAATCTGCATAGTTGATAGAGTATTCAGAGGCGTGCGAATCAATGGAAAACAGTAGCCGAGACTCGTTGACGTTATCGGGTGATGAGTCGGAATAAAAAATTGAAAGTGGGTTAGCATAGATTTTACCATTCAAGTTCAAACCAGAGAATCACCAGGTAGAAAAGGGAAGTCAATTGAGTCCATAATGACTTAGAATACTGTCAAAAATACTCAATTTTTCCCTTAATCTAAAATTCTGGTTTAAGTTACTCTTTTTGCAAGCTCCGGATTCTCCTTTGATTGCGAAAAGATGTCGTTTGCTCGTTAAACTGAGGTTTACTCTTCAGGTAAAAAGAGTCTGTCACGGCACGACAGCTTCATCTCTACAGGAGTCGCGCGCTCTGCCAAAAAGATTTTGGCTTTGTTCCTGGATTCCTCTGGCAATATTTAGTCGCCCCTTTTGTCACATTTGTGCTTCCCCGAGGTGTGAGTTACTGTACGAGTTTATTTGAAGTCTCAGGTATCGACTCACTCGCAATGACATCACTTTTTGTTTTCTATTGATGTTGCGCAGCTCTCAAATTACAGAGGAATTCCCGCCGCACGGCATCAATCGCAAACCTGAGCATGTGACGCAGAGAAATCACGTTTTCAGCATTTTTTTTCGTCCTCTTTGTGAAATAAATACAACTCTCCAAATACTGACGATTTAAAAATGACTTCAATTCATTCATTTGTGTTAATGTCATTTTCTTATAGGATGAAGGCGTTTTATTGGCGAAGAATGTTTAGTCACAAGACTTGGTAAAAACCAAACAGCCCCCGACCACGTTTTGTCACACTGCCTAACGTCACATGTCGCGCATTGCTGCCGCAGGGTTTCGAACTTCCACGCAAAAAGTCGCTGCTCCCATGCTAAGAAATTGTCTATTAATAGCAAACCATGTGGCTAACGATTAATTTGAATGCAGTTTATTCAAAACAGAATTATCGGTTATGCTGCCTTTGATGGCTTTTTAATATTACAGTAGCCTCCTATAAAAAAAGTTGGCAGTTAACTCATTGGCTGCAATTAATTTTGATAGACAAACCAGTTCTGCTCTAAAAATGAACTGTTTTACATTAACTGCAGATATCATATCAAATCAACAACCTTCCTTATTATTTAATACATTTTCTCATTGGTTTCTACAGAGAATAGCAGATTGTTACCAGCCTTGCTATTCAAAATGGATTGGACAAATATTGCTGTTATTAAAAGAGTTAGGGTTAGGAATTTCTGGAAGTCTGGAATTTAACTACGAAATCCTACTTTTACCTGAGAATTGTTTGTTGGTTGGACTTCAAGCCCCTAAAATGTTAAATTGAGCCCATTTGCACAGCGGTTAAATGGCCTTACGGAAAGCCTTTTTCTTTTTTTTCCCTCTTTTAATAAGTCTTTGTATGCTGCCAGAGTGGAACTCGTGTCTCAGCCGTTTTATCGGCACTCTGCTCAGACTGCTGAGCAATGAGCCCCGGGTGTTTCTGAAGAAGCGGGAAAGGGGGCCGGATGATTTCACCCACATTTGGGGAAAGTCCCTGACATTTCCAACAACATTATCATGGTCAGCAGTGGTGGCAAAAGTACTCCAGTGTCTACCAAAATACAAATACAGACTGCTAAAAGTAGAATGAGCCCCACCCGAAACACCGAAAATCTAATTGACACTTGGCAAAATAACGTTAATTCCGTAACGTAATTGCCTATAGGGGGCGACAGATATAGGCAAAGGACTACGTCTGTGTAAACGAAGATCCTCAACTCACATCACCCTAATTGCAATAGATTGCATCTAAACGTTATTGCTAGGACTGAAATTTAACTACCGTAGAAAAGCGCAGAACAAAACATCCTTCACGCTAAAGTGTTTGCTACGAGCCACCGCCGGAAAGTGGCAGTACAGATTGGCGATAGCGGCCTCCCTGCCTCCCCGCCACTTCCTTCCTTGCCCGAGCCGGTGGGCGGAAGCAAGGACAGATTCGTACCAGATGTAGAACTCACTCGCTAACTCGCGAGTAGTGCTAAGAACGGTGATCCGAGAGGATTTATTATTGTTCCGAGTGAGTCTCTGTGGCGCGCCGGAGCTAATCTGATCAAAAGAAATGCAGACAGAGAAAAAAAGAAGCCGTGTGATGATAATTAATGGAGGTGGTTTTCCTTTCACGTTCGTGTCAGGGATTTAAAGTGACAACAGGGCCGTCTCCAAACGCCGCTCGGAGGCATCTGAGAACATAAGACTAAGTTATCTTAGCTCAGAATTGAAAGCCGCTTGGCTTTGTCTAAGCAAAATACAAGTCAAGCAGAGAGACTTGTGGCTTTCCTAATGATTTATGCTAAGATAGGCCAACATTGTCCTACCCTATCACTTCAGATTTAAGCCGTTTCTAGCTTGTTTAGCTTTTTTTCAGCCTTGGCAGTAGGAAAGACTACAAAGCTGCCAACCTCCGCTGCCATTTCTACGTTTTTTCCGGAGTAAATGCGATTCACGCAAAATCCATATAAAATAAAATTTAAAAAAGCCTTTTTAGTGACTTGAAAAACATTTAAATGCTATTTTTTTGTATCGACTATATAGCCTAGCAGTTTATTTTAAATTTTCCCCAAAATATTCTTCAAATTATATTTAATATTACCACTCTGAAGATTAAGTAGCATTTTTAACAATCACTTTTGGTCAAAGGGTTATCAAATTTTTTTTCATATAATCGCAAAGGCGTCTGTTGTAGTCTTCTTCTTCTTCATCTCTTTCCAGAGAACTTTTCGTTCTCGGTACGTTCTGTTACTTGGGCCCACTGTGCATATTGTCACCGTCTTTTCATCTATAAACACTATTTAGTGTATCAGTTGGATGAAAATAAGAGCACTGACTTTTGAATTTAAGTGTTCTTCCGAGACAATATTTACTAGGGCATGTCCTAAATGCTACTTTGGTTGCGCAATACTTTCCGCTTCTTCTTCGGCTACGGCCACATTTCCACCTTTGCCATCACATGTACCTTTTTGGCAGATGAAAGCCACAGTAAGCATGTTTTGCGGCGGATTAAAGCCTCCCGGCGCGTGTGCGTGCATGTCAATCATCCATGAATTCCCTTCTCTTTTTTAAATACGCGCCCTCACCTTGGCCATATTCACTTTTTTAATGTGAACATTATTCCAGTGGACGGTTGCCAAAGGAAAAAAAAAAGTGTGGAGTTGGGTTGCTGGCGGCAGGGTGACAGCCAGGCGCCCGTCCACCGCGGGGGTCTTGTATCAAGGGAGGACGCATTGGAAGAAATGAGGGCCGATGATAAAAACAGAGATGGAGGGAGGAGAAGGGGAAAAAAAGAGGAAGAGGAAAAAGCTAGCGAAACGGAGCCATGCTGACTGTGGTGGAACGTTGCCAGGCGTCTGTGTGGTCCAGCCAGGCAAGGGAAAGCACACACACACACACACACACACGTACACACACTTATGCATATAGACGTCCAGGAAAGCTCCCCGAGGCGATACTATGATTTCACGCAAAAACACATTAGAGATGATTCAGAACGTGAGAGGAGCTTTTTTTTTTCTCTCTTTTTCTGGCTGACTTTTTCAGACGGCCGCCGAATGATTTTGTGCCTAGTGTCGCACA
The DNA here is from genome assembly GCF_051989625.1 of Stigmatopora argus. NCBI lineage: Eukaryota > Metazoa > Chordata > Actinopteri > Syngnathiformes > Syngnathidae > Stigmatopora > Stigmatopora argus. The sequence goes on along the minus strand of NC_135405.1, from coordinate 8,459,858 downwards.
CTCTCACACACACACTCATACACACTCAAACACTGATTCACTCTTGCACGCACACGCTTGGCACATCTTCAAGGAACTTTACATAACTGACTGGCTTGGCTGCCTCTGGAAAAGCCTGAAGGTCCCTTTTGTCACTTTTTTCGTCCTTTCTTCTCACTCACTTCATTGTTCTTGCTTCTTTTAGTTGTCATGTGACTGATTTGTTGTGTGCTATGCAATTTTTAAAATGATTTTTTATGAGGTACACACTAATCAAACCGTATAAACTCTTTGGCATTGGATGTCGAATTCATTTGCAGATATCAGTCGGCTGTGATAGTGTTAATATCTTGACATCTAGTCAGTATCAAAATGTTTTCTATACTAAAATTGACGGTTCTCTACTGTTTAGTTGATTGAAAATGTCAAAGAAAAATTGCTACTAAACATTGTTCATGTCTGTATTCAGTCTTTCAAGATTAAACTGATATAACTACGATATATAACACTAGACAACACCATTTGTTAAAATTGTTGTCGGTCTGGCACTTGTTTACAACTTTTTATAGGTGCAAAATATAGTGGTTTTCTCAGTGTTGGAATTTTCCAAATTATTTTAAAAAGTGGTCAAACTTAAACATATATTTTTTAATTATTGGCCACTCTAATTGGTGGATTTTGAGAATACTACATGCAGTGTCAAAAGAGTCAACACAGCCAAACAGCTATCACTAATTATTTGTCTCAGGCAAAAAACTGGGAATTTCCACAGTTTAATTGCAAGTCCTGAATATTATGAAATGCTGTTTTCCTACATACCAAATAATTGCCATTTTTACTTTGACTATCCCAAATTGACCATCACCAAAGGAACAATTGTACTCACATGTATTCATTTTCTTTACAAACTACTTGTTTTAAACAGGACACTAACGACATGATAATAATTACATTCAATTTGCGGTACTGTTTGAGGAAACACAGCATTTTTTTTTTACATAAAGTTGTCAGTAAGTCATTACGGCACGTTATATAGATGAGTAGGTTTAAAAGCCCGGCTATGTGCGGGCTTTGCAAGTAACCACTAATATGGTCTGCACAACCGCTGCCTCCTCACCAGACTTGTTAACACTCTGACCTCCTCCGAACACACACACACACACACACACAGACACACACTTGGCCACAAAGCTAACTTTGTGTGACACCACAATGTTTTTTGTCACCTCTCGTGTAAGGGTTCCATCAATTTGATTGAATAACAGCAGATTTGCCACTAGGAAGCGTTTCCTTTTGGTGTGTTTTCTCTTGCTTTCATACACAACACACACAAACGCACACACACACGAGGAACCTGGACTCGCACACGGCCACTTCTTGCCACCCATTAGCCGCAAATGACATTTAATGAGGCCTATTAGTTGCCTTGTGCCTGCACTTTGCTAATGACACCATGAACATACAATCACACGTTCATACAAGATGTGTCCTGAGCCTCACATACCAACACAAAAACATATTAGGGGCTGAATTAAAACTAGTATATTTAAATTTCTTTAATTGCGAGTAATAGCATGAGATCCTTGCGATTAACTAACATTTAATGGGTTAAGTGGGTTCACGCATGACTAGGTGAAATATTCCGGTAGTTGAGATTGGCGATCAGATAGCAAAGAGTAGGATGCCAAATTATTAATTTATTTTATTCATTCAAAATAGAAACTCTGTTCGACTTATCCTTCTCATTTCCATTGTTTACCAGTCGCCTCCCCTCACATGGTGTCCACTTCTAAATATAATTATATCACAAAAGCATTGCTACGTTGATAGGTAGTGTGTCTAAATTTGTATTTTTCTTTGGTTGTTTTCTGCCCCTGCCCTCCTAAAACCTGTCCGCTGCTCTCTCCAAATAAATAAAAACAATATGAACAACTACATCAAACTCCCATGTGGCACATTACAGTTTTTCAGTCTACATAAGGCCACAGACGTCCATAGACATGAGTTAACTCAAAAGTTATCGCCTTAAAATGCTTGATTTGGGTACTTCTTCAATGACAAATTGGTTGTTGTGAAGTGTCGTCCGTTGGCCGCCATGCAAGCAAACGCCTACCAAAAAGTCATGTGATGTACGCACAGGAAATGCTTTTGATCAAACCCGTGCGTGCTTGCGTGAGTGAGCGCGTTTGTGAGTGCAAGTGAGACCGTCCTTGGCAGCGTTAGCTCCTTTCCTAGCGGGATGAACGACATCGCCTGCCGGCTCCGCTCTGTCCCGGTGCCACATGTGAGCCTTGTTTATCAAGTCGGAGTACATTTTTTTCCTCTTGATTTTGCGCGACTTTCTCAAGAAGGAGGCAAACAGCTGCGTGCCAGACCAGCTGGCACTGACAACTCAACTATAGTAAAGTTCTTTTGTTTTTTTTCTCCCCCAACTTCCTGCTCAGTTGTTTTAATACGGCCTATTAAAAGGAGCTGATTCAAGCTCTCTTGCTACCCGGGAATATTCCACCTCACTGTCTTGGTGTCTGAATCAGTGTGGGAAAGTGTTAATGCTTCCCGACCGCCATATTACATATTATTTATTCTTCCCCACTCAAATGATCTTTTATAATGAAATAAATGCAAAAATTCAATTGTTGTGATTATATCTTTGGATTGATGGGCAAAAAGGTGTGATCAACTACTACAGCAAGACACTTTCAAATGAGATCAGATCATATTTTTGACAGAATTTCAGAAATATAAGTCAATTTAGTCTTTTGCTCTCAACTGCCTTTGCTCCGCCTATAAGAAAAAAATCCCTATAAACTTTTTCTTTGAATGACGCCAGGGGCGAAAAGCTTTTGGAAACTAAATTTAGGTGCAAATGTATTTTCAACCAAAAAGAAATGTCTTTTTCAGTGCCACTGACGATGACATACATCCAATGCTGCGGATCTTAAACACTAAAACTTAATTAATTAAATTGCATGGAGCTGAATTCGTATTTTATATGAGCCATTTTAAAGATTTTTTTTCTAATTTACGAAAAATGAATGCCATTGGGTGTAAAATATTTGCAGACGCTCCCTATTCCTAAATTATATATGTGTTACATGCACTTACTTCTGGGCTCTCGTGGTCCGTCCACTGTAACCTTGATGGCTCGGTGGTAAGTAGCCACTTGCGGCGGGTTGGTGAACACAGTGATGGTCAGCGTGAAGCTTTTGCCTGCCGCAACATCGGAATGACATAATTATTATAAATCGTACGAGCCAAAAAATGCACAATGAAGAGGAAAAAAAACATATATATATATAAGTCGCAATGGAGTATAAGTTGATTTTAGAGAGGGCAATTTATTATTTGATCAGAAACCAAGGACAAACATAGTTAATAGCAAAAATAGTTCAATGGAGAACAACAGGCTAGATGGGCACCTGTTAATGCGACATTTACAGTTTTTTGGATAACCATAGCCTAAAAAAATAAAGTGTTTCGGTGGTCCGAGACAGGGGAAAAAACATAGAAGTCGCACTTGAGTATTAGTGGCAGGCCCAGTAAGTGAGAGAAAAAAAAGTGTGAATTATAGTCCGGAAAATACGTTTTTCTCCACTATCATGTGAAATACGAAAATTGTATTTTTCAATTCAATTCAACACGAATTAAGTTAGACGAGTCTGCACGTCTACTGCAGCACTCAATGGTGAGTTAACAAATGGGTGGCGATTAACAAGACCTCGAGTTGAATCCCATCTTTGTGTGCGCGAACGCGTCAGCGGCAGGAATGCAGTGATTCAGAGGTAACGGATCGGCGACGCTATGAAGCCTTCAAAAGGTATGCATCATGTCACCGTGGCGACGGTCGGGGGCGGGTGTGGGACAGGAAACGGGGGCGGTCTAAAGGGGTTCAACACAGCGACTCACAGCAGCAGCTGTCCACGCGTGGGCGTCCGCCACATAAACGGGAGTCCACATGTGACAGGTGTGCGCCATGTTTGGATGATGAAGTGGATGCTTCCGCCGGATCGTCTTCCGAGTGCCAAGTTTTCGTCTCAGTGACAGTTATATTGGAACGCACGTTTAGAAATGCCTCCCCACTTCTTCCTGCCACTTTGCAAACACACACATGCTTGGCTAATTGACTACAAAGCCTGACTAAATGCGAAGAATAGGAATTTCCTATTGCCTTTGAAGCTTTCGCCGCCATTCTTTCAAGTGGACGATGCGATCGACGGTATTCCCTTACACACTAAGCTACCTGCGATCAATCGTCACGACACGTCAACCGATGTGTCATCGGCATTCTGCCTCGTCATTGCTGTCCCGGTGTTTCATTTCAGACACCTCGTAGTCTGATCTCTCGGCCCCGGGTTCCTATGTCACTTCCTGTCCCCTGATTCTGTATCACGGGTTACCGCGGTAACAGGCCAAACACGGAGAAGTGGGCCGCCTCAGATGGGCAACGAGACAAGAGATGGTGGCTCTTTTTTAAATAAAAATATCAAAGGTTACATCACGCAAAACGATAAGTCTGCTGTACTTAATGTTCACTTTTGATTGCATGTGTTTTTTTAAAATAAATCTTCTCTATTATTTGGCAATAAAACCTGTTTACTGCTCTCATATAGTAGTGTAATTTTTAGTGGATGGCTAGGGAGATCGTCAATATCATTTTACGATACTATTATGCAAGCATTAGTGCAACATTAATTCAAACAAATGGATGCACCATGAACTAATTAAAGCCTCTTCCAAAAAAAATACAGTCCATTGCATTGCAATTTAGAAATAGAAAGCCAATCTATTTGAGATGGAAGGATTGGCAGCAATCATAAAAATAGTGTGGGCGTCTAACTCCGACAATGATTGCTAATGAGTTAAATGCACCTCTAGATGGTGACAAAAAATTATAAGATTCACCACTAAAAGTCACTCCAAAACTGCAGTAACTTTTTTTTTTGCAGAGGATCAAGAAGATACAAATGGTAACGTTAGGAATTGTGAACTCAGAGCTAGTCAAGGTTTTAGTATCCTTTTTTTTAACTTAGTGTTTCTTTTTCTTTGCGCCTTTTTAACAACATTCTTATGAATAGAGACGGATACCAATTAAGATTGTTTGGCCTTGGCATGTGTTTTTGCTCCGGTGAGAGTCACACAAGCAGAAGCTTTGAATCAGACGTTTTGCTGGCCGTGGAAGAGATTATGTGGTCGGCGAGTAAGCCAAGGAGACCACTAATCCTCACCACCTAAGTGTGTTAAGTGCAGACGTGTTTTTCACCTCACCTCGGCCGCTGCGGCCTACGAAGCGCAGGTCGTTGAAGCGCGCCACCTGGTTCTTCATCACGCCCGAGGCGTTGCGCAGCTCGGCCGAGTAGTTCTCATCGTTGCCCGCCATCACCGTTACCACCGTCCCATCCGTTATGTCTCCCAGCGCCACCACCTGGCGGTCAAGGCACAAGATGATGCGAAAAACAGTAAAAATTTGGCAGTCAAAAAATACGTCAATGTTGATCAATATTTTGGATTTATAATTGGATCGTTGCTTAACCAACTGATGTATGGACTTTACTTCATTACTTCTTAACTGTAATACAACAACAGGGAAATTTCAAACCATTTACAATTGTTTTGTATTTTAGAAGTAAACGAATATATGCATGCTAATGTTTTAGGGTTTTTTTCCCCCCAAGGTTCCTAAAATAAATAAATTAAATTAACGGTAACTGGAGTTGAAACCTCACCATTGCCAAACAACAGCAGTAGCCACCTCCTGTATTTTAAATGAATTCCAAAAGTGGAATATTTGTTTTTATCAGCTGCCAGTTTAAAAGACACAAAATGGCAACCTGCCAATTCCCTGGCCAAGGTAATTAGACAACTCTTGATAAACATCAAACCACCTTCAAAGTGTGTTTTAATTCATCACATAACAGCAAAAAATCCTCACTGAGGTTCTCGTTAAGATTCTTGGATGGAGATAACAGAGCAGAAAGAAAAAAACGCGTCGGCGGCTGCTAAAATGACCCAGACAGCAATAAAAGTGCTTGTTCAAAAAGGGGGGAAAGAATTATGTAAAGTTTTGTGTTTGTTTGGTAGCCAAGCAACATGCTTGATGTGTTGATCCATCTTTGAATATGTATGAACAATCACAACAAGTTGGAAAATCTGTTTAGAATTGGTAAAAAACAAATAGGTAACATTTTTAGAGTGCACTCCTTCTATAATTCAATTTAAATAACCCTTTCATCTATCAGTTATGTTTTTTTCATTCATTTAAATCATTGGCTACCATTGACTGCACTAGACGTCCAATAAATTTTTAATGGGAGGGGCCAATGAAGTGATCGCCCCTCCCTGTCAAACTGGATTGGACAATGTCATAGTATGAGTTAAATATTAGGGGAAAAAACAACAACTTTAGAGTATTCCTTGGTGTCCTCAGAAGTTTGTTTTTCTTCATTTTAATTTCATCAACTTAGTTTTTATTTATAGTTTGCATTTATGCATTGATTAATGGTGATAAAATAATAAAGAAACACAATAATAATTAGAATACATGCTAATATTGAAATGTTTGAAGAAAAAAAAACATTCAATTACCAAAAACAACTTGGCTTTTCAATAACTATGTGAGCACTGTTCTTGAAAGGGTTAAAACAAATTGTAACTTTCTGTACTCAAAATAAGATCTTCATCCTACTTTTAATAAAGACCCCTGGTTATGGTGAGCAATTGTGAATTGACCAAATAGTGGAACGATAGGGCTAAATGGGCATTGATTGTCACGTTACCAGATGGAAAAAAAAAACCCGAATAAAAGCAAAAAAACGTGAAATCACGTAGACTGGGGACTCACCTTAAAGGCAACCGGTAGCGTCTTGTTACAGCGCCAGTGCGACGGCAGCACGGAGCACAAAAAGTTGGGGCTGTCGGTGCGCACCAACTCGGCCGGGTGATCGGCGATGATCTCGGCCATGCTGCGGTTCTCGTGGGCGCGCAGCCGAGGCACCACCGCCGAGACCACGTCCGCTTGCCCTCCGCCGTTGCCGCCTCCTCCTCCGCCACCGCCACCGCCGCCGCCAACGGGCGAGCTCCCCTCCGTCATCTTCCCCGTGAGCGGCTGCAAGCTGCTGGACGGCGGGCTGAACCTCCGACTGGCGCTCGGGTCTACGGGGATGCGCATGACACACAATCGGAGTCGATTAAATCGCAGACGGAATCGCCGATAGGCAAAGTCAAAAGTCAACGACAAAAGTCGGGATCCTTCCTCGGTAGCACCGCCAGTCGGAAAGCCTGCTTTCTCCCGGGCAGCAGGAGGAAAACCACGCGTGGGGAGTGTGAGAAAAGGGAGGAAGGGGAGGGGGAGGAGGAGGAGGAGGAAGAGGAGGGTGGTCGTGGTGGTCTCTGTGGCGTCCACCACGCACGTGCAGCTATAAATAACATCAAATGGACAGCCACGCGTGGGGTGCCCCACAAAGCATAACAAAAAGTCTAGACCAGGGCTGGGTAAACCGGTCCACGAGGACCACTGGGGGTGCAGGATTTTGTTGCAACTGATCCAGCAAAAGTACTTAACCAATGAGATTTCTGTAGAAAACAAGAAGCACCTGACTGCAATCCACTGATTACACTTCTAAGATACCAGATTGGTGAAAAGGTTTCCTCCTATAGGTTGGATCGAAAACCTGCACCTTTCGGGAATAGTTTGCCCACCCCTGGTTTAGGCGTTTTCCGTCACGCAGGAACTACAAGTGACTGGGCCAGTTATGATTCATAACTTGAATATAAAAATATCTTTCAAACAAATAAAAGGTGCACAATTGTCACAATTCACACACGTCTCATTCACGTTTCTCGTCATGAACTATTCAGACTGACTGGAAATGTGCAGCAATTGTTTGTAAAAGTAAATATATTGACAATAGTCGCGGAATTGAGAATAGGAAAACTTGACATAGTATTGAAGTGGTGTTTACAAAAATAGGCAGAAAATAATATCTTGAAAATCTTTCAGAAATATTCTGCTCCCATCTGGTGGGCAAAAAAGTTTAATTACAAAAAATGGTATCTATTATATGAATTTCAAATACACCCCTTAAAAAATAAATGGTGTAAAGAAAGATGCTTTTGTGATGCAATTAACACAAATTAACTAAAATGTTGAATTCTAGATTTTCATTTACCGACATTTTTTTACAATACATGACGCAACCAATTATTTTAAGAAGGTTACAAAACACACTAAAAACTAAAAAAAAACCATACATTCTGTAAAATACCATTCATTCACTTTCTGTACAGGTTCGCAGGGGGTGCTAGAGCCTATCCCAGCTGACTTTGTGCAGCAGGAATTGGTGGCGAGCCATCAGAAAGCCAATAAAAAAGTATGCCAACAAAATAAATGACATCTGTAAAACTACTCACTATACATACAGAGCCTTGCTATTAGTGGACACATTTTTTCTCACTTCAAAAACATACATATGTAGAGTTTGGTACATTTTCCATATTTGGGAAATGAACAAAAAAGAAAAGTTTTATGTGCTTGTGCATCTGTGGCCTTAGTGTGTCTACTGTAGAGGGCATCATTGACGCTCTGTGAGGCTCTCATTCATCCTCGCTCCCTTTCTCAACCCCCTGATTGGACATCAGTCTCCAGTCAGTCTCCTGGCTGCCACATCACACATACAAGAACACGTGTGTGTCCGTGTGTGTGTCCGTGTGTGTGTGTGTGTGTGTGCAATGCCAATGCTGCTTTTCCGTTGCACTCAAACGACTTTTATTGCATCCCCATGCTTTGATTCCTTCCAGAATAAGAGGCACACGTCTTTTAAGTGAACTAGATTAGAATACATTTTGTTTTACGCCAATCTTTCTGCAAGTGTGTAACTGTGAGGGAGCCGTTATTTAGCTGAGGAAAACCCACCAGTAAGCGAAAGGTAAAAATGTATAACATAAAGATAAACTACAGTTTTGACCTTTGCAAAAGGTTAACTGTAAATGGAGGAGATATTAAACGCACTATTGGAACAAAAAGAGATCTCTATTGAGTCCTTATGTTTAAATAATAAGTAAAGCATGCTTCCTTTGGGTTTTGAAGTACTTGGAACTCCAAAGTTTCATCTAAAATGGAAAGTAGTACTGCACTGAAGGTGTGCAACTCTAAATTGGGATGTGCTTCTGGAATGATGGTCAAGATGATGGTCAGGTTACTTTTCCCTCTTGACATACGCTTTCGACATTCTCAAACATGAACATGAGCCGTCCCGATTTTATCTGAATTAGAGATTAAAAATAAACAAGCATTCACATGCACAACTCTGAAGTTTTCTGGGAAGCGTGTGTGTTTTGCTACGTGAAGAGTCAAAGTAGGATTTATATATATAATTTTAGGAACTACGAGGCAATTTTACGAAACCGTGCTGCGTGTAAAGATCGCAAAATGATAAAAACATTCAATAACAAAGGACAAAGTCAAGATGTTGGCATATCCTAATCTAAAATGGGCAATATAATCTTTGTATTTGTTGGTTTCCGTTTGGCAGCAGCAACAAAGCGTGGTTTTATCACTTAGGCTTTCTATGATGTCGACATATTGTTTATACATATCACTCAAGCATTTTTGTTCCTATCTCAACCTGGAGTTGCTTCAAACCACAATTATTTCTACACGCCTGCCCATAGTGTTGTTAACGAACTAGCATTTAGCGATAACAGTCTGTCATCATAATTCAGACAAGACAAGCATGATAGTAAACAACCCATCATTATGAAATTCAGAAGTGAGTTAAAGCAGTGAGCAGTGAAAAGGTTTTCCCGGAGGCTAAAGTACAATAATAGTCATAATAATAGAAAGAAAACAAGGCAATCTGGTCTTTCTTGAAAATATAACTTGTAAGTCAAGACACAGTTGTGAATGTATGATAGTACAAATTGTGAAAAAATGAGCGAGCAACAGAGGCCTGCTCTGTTTTTTCAGTTTTTTTTTAAAGCAGCGTCATCAGCGAGTAAGGGAAAAGGCGGGAGGATTAAGGCTCCATTTCACAGCGGTGCATTTTTCAAGACCCTTAATTACAGTTTCTCGGAGAAGGCCGCCGACTAGGCTTCGGGCGAGATGTTTCCACGCCGTTTTTGTTTGCCAGCCCAGCCAGGTCAGGGATACGGCCAACAGAGCCAATCAGCGGGATGAAAGCGGGCCGGGGAAGGCCGGCACCGGAGACGGTTGACCTGCTTGAGGGCAGTAGATGACGACGTCCGGTAACCTTACTCGCGCTGACCTCACGGCGGTCGTAATGAATGTTTGTCACCTGGCCGGCCTTTCCGGAGTACACCGAGCGGCCTTATTTTATAGGTTAAAGGCCAGAGATTATGCCGTATCGCCAGCAAATGATGGCGAAGCAGTTGAGGAGGGCGGAGGGGTTTGGGAGGACAATTTTCTCTGGGCTCTGACTGTCTGCCGCCTAGCGCCTTCACGGAGGTCTCTAATTGACATCACTTGCAGGCAAAAATAAGCACCAGAGAGGAACTTCTGTGGGCTGGCAGGGAAAATAAAGCAGCGAGACCTGAGAGCGTTAAAAGAGTCCCAAGGACACATGTGAGGGGGCGACGTGTTTCTATCAAAATGCGCGGTACATTTCAGATGGTCTTGCAGTGGGACGGTATGCGGTATAAATCCTGGCATGATTTTTTATTTTTTAAACTCTTTCAGGGAGAGAGGACATGTATTCAAATGCTATTATAGCAGATTAAATGGTGTAGTAGTTAGAGAATTGATAATAAAAAAACTTAGATCATTATTATTCAATTGTTTCCAGCTCCTCCCATTTCAAATGGATTGGACGTCTAAGGTTGTCAAAATTAAATAAATAACAATTCCAGAGCAAAATAGTCACAGGCTGCACTATTTTGTATTTATTTTTTTCCGACAATGTCTATTTATTTTAATTGGAATTATTTGCGATTTATAAGGGTTTGATTGCTTCCATAGTTAAGGGTTATAAGTAACAAAACAATTCAAAGAAGAGAGGATATTTAAAAAAATAGTACTTTTATATAATGAATTATTAAAGAGACTAGCTCCATCTAGTAGTAAATCTGAGCAGTGCAATATAGGCTAAATTTAAGCCTCTTGTGCGGGCCACATCCAATGATAGTTTCATCATTTGCCGCTGGCCACTTAAAACTGAGCAAGGGGGCGTAGTTTGGACACCCCTGAACTAAACAAAGGCATACTTTGGGCTGCTTTACAATGGAAACAGACAAAATGGTATGGTTTGTTGATGGAATGACAGCGCCCGGGTTGGCGGCCAAAAACCGGCCGACAAAAAAAGACGGGATTTCAACTTTTCCGCTTTTGCACGCAACCAAATATCTTTGGAGGCTCGAGGCGTTTTTGGCCCACGCCGCTTTCTATACAGCCTTTGTGTCACTCGTTATACTATTATTAGCCCTTCACTTCAGTTCAGCCACGCCAGCCATCAAACCCTGCCTGGAGCCACCACACTTTTGGCCTAGAGTCTCTCCAAGGTTGTCTGCTTTTCCCTTCTGTCACTCAATCAGATCCGATTGCGCTAAGGCACATTTGTTTCGAAGGATATACTTTTCTGAACCCGTATTTAAACAGTGAAAACCCAGAGTATAGAGAAACCATATGCAAAATCCATCCATTATTTGTAGCACTTATTGTAGGGTCGTGGGTCTGCTGGAGCTTTTCCCAGCTGAATTGGGGCAAAAGGACGGCAAACCTTAAACATGTTACCGGCAAATCTAAAGGAATTTAAATAAACAGTTTTCAACTTTGTGCAAAAAGTAAACACGCTCTCGAGAAATGGGAGACTATGGAGTAACATTACATTGTGAAGACAGATAGACGTTTGCTTCAAGGTCTTGATTTGCCACTGCAAAGTTTCTATTCACACCAGGAAAGTTCATATTTCGCTTTCTATGGTCCTGATAAAAATCCAATCTTTTTGCAAAAGTCCCACGATTTGACAACAAACCCACACACATGCAAACATCCATTGAACGTAAAAGACACTGCTAACCGTAGTGTGGCTCTTTCCATCCTTCTGTTGAGAATTTAACTTCATCTAACAGCCGTAGACATCTTATCAATATGAACTGGGAGGCTGGCAGCGAATGAACATTGCATTCCATGTGTCGCCATCAAAGATGGCGGCAAGTTAACGTTTTGGGCCAAAAATAAAATGTTTGAGTTTGATTTATTTAATGAGGGACAGCACATATTAATGACCATATTTGTATTTATGTTAATGAACTGTACGTAAATATGTAAGATTGTAGCCGAGGGCTAATTTTCATCTTTAGTCCCTTGTGCAGGTTGAAAGTAAATGATGACACATACAAACAAGTAGCACAGTTTTAGACAGGGTTGTGATCTCAATTATGTTTGTGTAACAGCCAAGCTTTAAGATGATTGGCGTGGGAGTTCACGTATGGTAATTGGTATTGAGTTCCAGGTATGTCAGGCACGGACAGAGAAGGTGCTTTGAGTGAATGCACTCTTTTTGAAGGGAAATACACAGTCACCTCTAGAGCCAGCCCTTGTTGATGTGTTCCGGCCGACATTGAGATCTCGTTGGCCTTAAAGTGGCCCGCGAAGCAAACTGATTTTGACATCCCTGACCTAGACCTTCATGTATACCGTAAAAAGCCATACAAAAAAAGTGGGGTTGCCTGTATTAATCAAACGACGAATTCGCCTACCTCCACAAGGATTAGTTTGAGAGGAAATGCGGCGTATCGAGGAGCACGACGGGAACCCGGTAAGGAGCGTTGTTCTTGGACGCTGAGCCTCCAAAGGTGCTAAAGACAATATAGACGTTTGTTCCGGGCCAACATTCCACTCGACGCCCCCCGCCCCCCGCCCCCTTTCCTCTCCTCTGTGCGTTTTCAGCGGCCCGCTTCCTCCCGGCACACGAGTATCAAAATATTATGAGTACATCAGCAAAGATGAGCTGGTCTCATGTTATCCGGACCGGCGTTTCATTGGGCGAGGTAAAACTAACAGCGGATTTATCGGCCGCCGTTTCTACTCCGCTGATCTCGGCGCCGGTCTGTCACGACTGGGGATGATTGATGCCATGGCGGCTGATTAACGAGGTTCAAGCGAGGGGGATACGGCGGCCGCGGGGATGTCGAGCGCCGCACACCGGGAAGCTATCGGTTATCGCGTCCGCTTCCAGGTTGAGCGAACGTGGCGAAGGCCAGGAAAGACTGACGTTCTACTGTATCTTTATATTTATTATTATTAAGTGTAATAAAATATTTGTTGTCCAGATGTTAGATCAGCGTTTTTGCCTTTAGTTTCAGATGATAAGTATGAAAAATAAAACTGATACGTTACTACTTATTCTGATGCGTTTTAGTATTGCGGGTGTTCGAGGGCTAACTTTATTGTGCTTTTAAATTAAATCTAAATCAGAATTGGTCATGGAATCGTATTCTGTCCTTCAAATTTGAAAAAACAACAACTCCCGAATTCATGGAAAATTGGTGCGACCCTCAATTTTTTTTTGTTTTTAGTAGATTTCTTAAATCTCTTAATGGGCAACGCAAACTTTGTTGTGAAAGTTTCTGATGAGGGAGTTTATTCGAAACCCTAAAAATCCCCGATAACATAAAAAATGTGAACAAACATATGTCACCACTAGAAAGCATCATTACTAGTTTTGACACAGTCAGAAATGTCTAGCTTTAGTGGAACAGTTCTCATATTATAGTTTCCCATTCCTAAATTAATTAAACATGTGGATAAATTGAGAAAGACGAGCTTTTGCTGCAGACTAAGCGAAATTGTTGTCTTCATTTCACTGACAATCACTCATTCATGTCATTGGCAGGAAAAGACGGCCTGTCAAAACGCATTGCAGTCAAACTGGGACAAACAGGAAATAATAATAATAATCGCGACGGTGAATGATTTTTTGAGGGTTTGGATCTCCTGTCAACATTTTACGAGCCACACCGCACCGCTGAACTCTGCAACCCGACTGTTTTCGCGCTGGATTTGACTCCATTGACAGCGATAGATGTCCAAATTTTGACTCATTCCTGCCAGACAAGAGCCACATGAGAACAATGGACGGGGGGGAAAAAGTTGCGCAGCCGCTTTAGTGTCTTTTCTCCAAACATTCCCGTCGGCTGTGCTCCGACGCCAGCGAGTCCCAACGGGAAAATCATTCTCCAAGTCTTAAACATTCACGCTGTTGTACGATGGCAACGCTTTCGGCGGGATGCGGTCGCGAGCTGACACTAAAATTGCGCGTGTGAAATACGAGCGGCTTTAAATCTCTAAAGCCGGATTTCTTTACGGCCTCGTAGATCACGCGTGAAATCTCAGGAGAACCGGGAAGAAAAAAAATGAGGTTCCCGTGTTGGGTCGTCGCTCACCGACAGACAATTAAAGCATCCATCTTGGCTTCGAAATAACGCCAGTCAAATGTTTGACTTCCTGCCAAACAGATTTTCAAAATAGACTTGCAGGTGATGAGCAGGGAAGAAATTATTGTTACGGAGTTTAATCTAGATTAGGTTTATAACATGTTTTCATTATGATTTGTTTAATTTTTTCATATTTGGAAGACATTTTTAAAATGTTGTTTTTCTGAGTTGGGTATATTTTGCCTGTTTGTTTTATGTACAATCCAATTTTTGACTCATTGTGATGTTTTTTTTACTTTACTTTCAGAAAATGTTGATTCCAATTTTAACTAATTGGCTGCAACTGATGGGAATACACGTCCAATCCAAATTGCCAGTGATTGGTTGGATCACGATTATGATTGGACGTGCATTCGCCAGTGAAACTCATTATTCATTTTCTTTTTCAAATTAGAATCCATTTCCCACATTTGAACCCTTATGATTTTAAATGTATCTTTAATTGATAAATGTTTCAGCTTAAAAAAAAAATATTTGGTTAAATTTATTCCACCAATCCCAATATAAATGAGTTGGACATCTATCGCTGTCAATGGTTCAGTAATTAAAAGGTTTACGGAAAAAATGCATTGATTGTTGAATTTGTGAATGGTGAATTATACTTTAAATCCCATAACATTGCTAACCCAGTGTTATCATTACCAAAATTCATATTCACTGATTGCTCGTGCTCTTATTTTGTGTTCCTCCCTTGCATTCTTGATAAATCCAAACCACAGACGTCTTTTCGACGTGAATATTTGGACGGCCATTTACTAGTGGAAATGCGGTCAGAAGGAAGAAAATATCCATCATACTGTGAGCCAAAGGATGTTCTTTTCGCAAAAAGAATAATTACACCAAATTACAGTTTATCACCGCCAGAAGCTGTTAAAAATAAATAAATAAATGAAAAACCACAGTCAGCACTGTCCTCACGCTTCAAACTCACTCAACGCAACATTAGCGATGCTAACGGAAACAATAATAACTACTTTTTAAAAAAATATGCTGCATTTGGAAAGTCATATAGCATTTTTTTGTCCTAGATAATTCAAAGTTAAAGTTGAAAAAGCTATTTTTATACATTACTTCGTGAAATATGGTGAGTTTCTCAAATGACATATTTAAAAAAATGCACGTTTAAGCAAATCCTAATGTAAGATGCTCATTAGGTGTACAAAAAACACGGACATACCTGTTATTCCCATTAAATAAAAACAACGTAAATAGCAAAAATGTCTATATTCAGCAAAGTGTCAGCAATAATAAAAAAACAGAAGGGATTGCTTTTTTGTTGTTTTTGTTTGTGTCGAGACGCAGGCGCTCCAGACACAGTCGTTTAACTTTGAATGGGTGGATTTTCTCCACGCGGCATCTTAAATTTCCATCAAAAGCGTCTATCACTCTGATCAAATATTCCCGTCTCCTCGGTACCTTTTGCTCATTCAGCATCAGGACGGGAAGAAAGACCTACTTTTCCGCCCGTTTTAAAGGAAATACCAGACAAACGACGCCGACTTCACTCGAGTGGAGTGATGGCGAACAGAGACGACGCCGGGGAAGCGGAAGATGAGACGGAAAGAAAAAAAAAAGAAGAAAAATGACAAAAGTGGGAGCTAGCGCGACGCCTGACGTTGGGAAAGTTGCCGGGCAAGCGGAAAAGGAGCTCCACTTTGGGATTTTATGGACAAACTTTGACAACATTTGGCAGGATTTGAATAGCAGGCCACGCCCATTAAATTCCACAATCTAAAAAGAATTCAAATGGTTAATTGAAGGTTTAACCTGAATAAATATGGGCAGTTTGCAATCAATAATTACAGTTTTTGTGGGGGTCACTGTTTTTGACTAATAGGACGTTTTAACGTCAGGTTAAAGAATATTTTCATCAAATGACGAGTATATCATGTATTGCCATACATGTGATACATGAATTTTGAGTATATTACAATATGATACAATTTTTTAGGAAATTATACGTGAAATTTTAGTCTTTTTTTTTCTGGAGGACAATTAAAGGCTGAGAATTGAAGGAATTTTAACTTGCTGTTAATTATGTAGCTGTTTGAGTTTAAAAATTATGTTTTCAAGTGAAGGAAGATTAACTTTTCTAAAATGTTGTTGAATTCCTTTTTTTTGTCATACCAATGAACTTTTCCTATAATTTTTAATTCGACTTTCTGGGAACAAAACACATTCTTGTGCAATTTGGTGACAGCTATAATAACAGACTTGCTTAAAATGACGAGTCGGTTATAGACGACGACGATGACGCAATCGCACAGTGATTTATTAGGGGTAATTAAATAAGTTGATGTGTCCTTGTAAATGCAAAACACCATATTTTTTTTCCGGAGAACTACGAAGCTTCTTGGTCCTCATCGCTTTATTTTTTGGGTACAGTCGTTCAGGTGACTTGACTTAGTTTTTTCCAATTTTCGGTTAAACTCTGACTGCATACCGATTTTCCTCTTTTCTACCAGGAGGGGAAATAAAGTAGAAATGAGGGCGTTTGTAAAGCCGCCCAGCTTTCAATTTGAGCGCTGTGTTGTATTTTAGCTTCAAAGACTGAAATCCACCTGCACACACACACACACACACTTTTTGGGTCTCTAGGCCACGTTCAAGGTAATTATGTGAGTTAGCGTGTGCCACAGGTGGTACGCCGCCCAGTTACTTTTGTCATCAGCTTTTTACTTTTTCCTGACGGCGTGGGTGAGGAGGAGAGAAGGAGAAGAGGGGGAAGGACTTAAATGGTCGCCCCCCTAGCCAGATGGGAGATGCTTTGAAAAAAAATAAGGACCGCATGGTTGTCCTCGCTTGCCAACACAAAAGTATCTCTGTCGTGCGGAAATTGGAAATAATCCAATCGTTACAGTCGTAAAGGTTTTATGAACCGCACAGGAAAAGAGTAAGTGTAAAAAAAAAAGTGTCGGTCGGCCTCACAGTTCTGGGGTCGAGGGTTCGTTCTTAGGTGGGTCCTCAATGTGTGAAGTTTGCAAGTTCTCCCCAGGCTTGTGTGGGTTTTCTCCGGGTACTCCGGTTTCCTCCCACATTCCAAAAACATGCAGAGTAGCCTGGACAAACGTCTAAATTTGCCATAGGCATTAGTGTGAATGGTTGTCCGTCTCCTCGTGCTCTGTGATTGGCTGGCCACCAAAATGAGCTGTGATAGGCTCCAGCACCCCCGGAGACCCTTGTGAATATAACCGGTACAGAGAATGAATGAATGAATGCTTACACAAAGGCTTGCATCTCATATTTTGAGTTATTCGACATATTAAAATATGAAGCAACTTTTAACTTTGTTAAAAAAGATGATACTTTTGAGGACTACTTTGAACACAAGTAAAATCCATTTCCGTAAACACAACAAAACGATAAATTTAACAATAAGTGAGGATGCATATGGCCAAGTCTGAGGTCTAACGGAAGCAGGCATGGTGGCCACACGGCCTTAAAAGCAAAAAAAAAGAGTGGGCGTCGCCGCGAGGGATGCGTTTGATCCGTTAGGTTGGTAATTTGAGCAAAATGTGTTATTAAAGACATTCAACACCCTCGGCTGCACGTCCGCTATTGTTCACACGTACCTTTCTTTTCTTTTCCTTCCCCTTTGAGTTACCCCCCTCGTCCTACCCGGTGGCATCTGCTCAACACCAGTCGACCCTCATGGTATGCACGTGCTAAGACGCAAGGACGTACGGGGGCGTTCAAAAAAAATAAAACAGAAGAGCGTAGGGGGTGGATTGTTTCCAGGTGGCAGTTTGAGTGAGAGCATTAATCAAGACGACAGATCTTCCTGTCATGGACACCTTAAGTGCACGTGCGATGGCTACACCTGTGCACGACTACTCGCGTTGCAACGCTAGCCAGAACCAAGATTATCCTATGTGCGCATCTCTTCACGAGTATAGAATTACAATTTAGAATAGTGCGCTTTTAGTGGTGTACGACTTGGTCAGAACTGGTCGACTGGTAACTAGCAGTGATGTCCCAATCCGAGTAAACTTAGTATCGGTATCGGCACACAATATGGCGATTTTTGGAGGATCAGGCAGGTTACAAGATGGGATGGAATCCAGTAGTAGTTTTTTCAGTACCATTGAGAATTTTGACTGCAGTAAATCAATCCACTACGCAAACATGTCTGCTGAGTGGGACAGTTTCTCATTGTAAACTAATGGCAAAAGAGTTTGGTTTGTATTGGCAAAAAATACAGTGGAAAAAAAATTGAATCAGATTGGGATATCCCTAGTTTAAATTGCAGTACAATTAGCCACTAAAGGAGGCAGAAAATGTTCTTAAATCAACTCCCGTATTAAATGCATGTCATATTCATTGAACGTGGCGAGACTGGCAGTGAATGCTCATCTTTCAGTTCCATTGACTAGACATCCAATCCATTTTGACCGGTAACAAGTGATAATTCTTTTTTTCAAACTTGGATCGTGACTGCTGTTTGCAGAAGCGTTTCGAATGCAAATTCTCCTCGTATTTTAGACCAGCAAAACTCGTGACAGAAGCCGATAAAAGTTGTTAAATTGCTTTCACGAATGAGCGTTAACAACCTAAGGCTATAAAGGCACTGTTTTGAAAGTGAGTTTTACAACGTTGGTTGACAATTACAGGTATTCTGAGGCTCACCTTGCACTGAAGACTAAGACGGTAAAACGGTTAGCCAACCGCAAGTGACACGACTTTACGTTGAACTACTCATGAAAACTGCAAGTTTCGCCAATCATACGAAGACAGCTTTGACGCGAGTGCTTTTCAAAGACTTAAATCGGCATTTCTGCTTCGACACCTTCTGTGTTTCCTCATCTCAAGAGTGGAAATTACCTCCGAACACGGTTAAGATCCCACCTCGGTCGCTCCTTTCATGAGCCGCCGTTAAGTGAGTTTACATCGGAGGGGATGCCGCATTCCTGCCAGACTAAACCAACACGCAGGAAGGCTGACCTCTTCCCTCCCTCGCCACCAGGAACAGGTAAGGCCTTGTACCTCCACGCTCTCGCTCACATCATTACGGGCCGAAAACAAACACCCACGAGGCTGCACGCTCTTGAATACACCCTCGACGAGGGAAGAGGGAATTTGTGGAAAAGTAGCTGGGTGTTTAAACAATTTGCTGTTGGAATCCTTCTAATTATTGATCTTATTTTATTTGTTTGTTTTTCTATGTCCAATGTCACTGTTTACAGTGAACCGCCATTTATCAACGTTCCAAAATCACTGGCTATGGATGGAAAAATAAATCTATATATACACACATTATTGATATTAGTGCTCCCAAGAGTTGGAAAAAATAAAGACAATGATTAACTATAATCTGTAATTAATAAAGTATTTAACACTGACATGTTTGTAAATCATAAAAAAATGTCTCATTACAACGTTAATTCTAATTACTATAATTATCATTTAAAAATGTTTTTTACTGAAATTTCCTTGATTTATTTCAACATTTATTCATTCAAATATGCGTATAATTTATGCGTAATTATTTTCTAAACCGACAACAATTGTTTAGAAAGTGAGTAGTTTACAGAAGTCAAATTAAATGAAGTAATTAAAAAAATGACATACTAAATGACAGTAGGTAATTAACACTTCAATTTCATTCATTCATTTTCAACACCACTTGGGTCAAGGGGTGCTGGAGCCTATGCCAGCAGGCGACACCACCCTCAACTGGTCGCCAGCCAATCGTAGGGACAACCATTCGCATTTAAAATCACAGTGGAAATCTATCCCAGGCTGCCCTTACCAAAAACAACCACTGCAGCACCGGGTGGCGAAATAATAATCCCCGCAGAATTATTCTGTATTATATTTTCAATGACCTGAAGTTTGATTCTAAAAGACTTTGTGTCACTGGCAAAAGCAGCTGACCCACAATCACGTAAAATCTAAACTGTTGTCCCCGTCTTACTGGTATCACTTGTTTATCTACAAGCATGAGAATACCACTCATTACCACACCTTGTCACTCTCCTATTAACTACCACAACGTACAAAGCCATTAATTGTCCTCACCGGCAAAATGGGATGATGCAGACACGCCCCCGCTTGCCTATGGCAGTTACGTGGGTTTTTAATAACAAGCGCTATTAGCTCGTGAAGCTATACGTGCACTATTTTGAGACTTCAATGACACGGCGGTCGGGTCGAAGAGAGCCTCCTTTGAGGACGAGTAAGAGCACAGTAGCTGCCACTGAAGCGTTTTTTTTTTCTTCCAAATTACCTATTAATGAAAGTGCCTGTACTGGACTTTTAAGATGTCTCAAGTTTGTGGTTGGAATGAAATGCTGTTTGAGGATTTATTGGAGATCCTTGATATCCAGGTTGAGGATTAGTGCACTCTTTGTTCTCAGTAAAACCATTAGGCGCGCTGGTAGAAAGATTGAGGTGTACGAATAGAAAAACTATCTTTGCAGGAATGTTTTTCCACTATTAGTGACACTTGCTACCAATCGTTACACAACAGAATCAAACCAGTAAAGTTAGAGTTCAGTCATTTGCTGCGATGGATGGCGATCAATGTCTAATCCAAGGGTGTCAATCTCGGGTTGGTTCACGGGCCACATTAACGTCAACTTGATTTCATGCGGGCCGGACCATTTTAGATATAATATTTAGATTTTTTTAAATAAATGGATTAAAAGAACTGGATTAAAAGCCCTGGATATTCAGTTTTTTTATAGATCTAAAACAATGTTTAATTTAGCTTTTTAAAATATATTTTTAGATTTTACAAAATGATTTTTGAACTAAAAACACAGAAGAAAAGATTAAAAAATTACAATTATTGATATAAAAGGGGGAAAATCAGGAAATTTAATATACATCTATACTCTTCATTTTAATTTGATCCTAAAACAGAAAGTCGGCACTCATGATTTACTTTCCCGGGCCACACAAAATGATGCGGCGGGCCAGATTTGGCCCCCGGGCCGCCACTTTGACACATGTGGTCTAATCGATCTGAAGTGACAATTCCCTATTGTTTATATATTATTTTAAATTGTGTCAGTTATTCGAGTAATCTGTTGAATTATAGTTAAGAGCGTATAGGAAGTTAAGAAAGTACAGGGCGTAAATACACTAATGCAGGGGTGATATCAAATGTGTGGCCAGGGGGCCAATTGAGGCCCGCAAGACAATAATTTGCGACTCGGTACTTGGCATAAAATTTTCGTGTTTGTTTGTCTTGGAGCTTTTTTTTTAATTACTTCAAGTATAAGCTGCCATAATTCAAACTCATGACAGTTTTCAGCAGTGTATGCCGATGAGTTAGCCAAAGTGGATTAGCAGCATTAGTCACTTGGTTGAGATGTAATTCCATAGAGGCACCAAGTTGGAGGAAAATATGCCTTGCCGCCCAGTCCCAATTATGTATTTCTCAAAACTTAGGCAGCTAACAGCTTTCAGGAAAAGTGATGTGTCAGAAACGCATGCAGAAA
Organism: Stigmatopora argus; assembly: GCF_051989625.1. Lineage (NCBI taxonomy): Eukaryota > Metazoa > Chordata > Actinopteri > Syngnathiformes > Syngnathidae > Stigmatopora > Stigmatopora argus. Next base: position 8,437,989 of record NC_135405.1, on the reverse strand, counting down.
GTTGCAACACTAACGAATAAAACAGCATAGAACGTCAATACCATAAATGATAAGTGACTGTAATAGCCATCAAGTTCATGTCTTGATGAACTGTTAAACTGGCTTGAACTGTTTTTAATAAAAATCCATTTTTGGGGGAGGAATACGAGACTCGGCTCACACTCAGCTAGACTTTGAGACCCCTGTTACAACAACTTTTCATATCTAAGAGCTCCGATAAGTTTTCCAACCTATACCCAGCTTTTCTTTCTGGATCCTGCTGATGTAGAACCATCCCCACAAGGATAATGGCTCAAAAGACCGAATTATCTATGTTAAAGTTTCTAATAGGCCTATTATATGCTAACCAGACAGGGATTGGCACTTGTGGATGGGTTGAGGACTTTTCTGCCAAGCCCGAAAATGTATTTCGGGCAATTAAATGCAAAGCCAAGGCCAAGACAAATCTCCACGGCGATGGGAATATTTCGTTCGCGTCATCTTTCTGCGGGAATGCGCCGGGAGCCCAAATTAAAAGTGTCCGTGACGGCAGCAGTGTGGCGCTGTGGCAAGTAAAACAAAGATTTTTGCAACTTGCGTTCAAGGCAAAAAAAAGAGGCTGACGCCACAACGTACACATACGCACACAGACCCCCGCCACACACACACACACACACACATATACACACACCCCTTTTAAAAAAGCGAGTCCAGCAGGAACGAGTTGAGAAAACATCGCGGACGTCTCGGATCTCACGCGCGGGATTTAAGTTGACGGATGATGGAAAAGATGATTAATCCTTAGTGCTCTCAAAATATACATAGCAATTTACATGTCCAATGTCAGCTAAGTGAGGGCGTCTCAAACCGGGGTCCGCGAGCCATTGCCTGGGGGTCTGCCAAATAATTAGCAATCAATTTTTCAGGTCCGAGCATTTTAAAAAAAAGGAATGTTCCTTCGTATGAGGGCGGGCGGTCAATTAAACAAACGTTAAACAAATCATTTCTCCCTTCCTTAGCTTTGGGGTCAATTAAAAATCGGATATTAACCCTTTCATGCACAAATTATGATTTTTTTTCCCTTAATTGTTTTATTTAGATTAATTTTGGAGAGGGATCTCACACTTCATTTGACATCCATTTCTAGTTTTAGTGTTGCCTGCGTGTATTTTGTGATGGGCAATTAAACATAAATAAACTACTGATTGAATTAATTGAAGGATTCATTTTGGGGAAAAAATAAATCGTAATTAATAAAACAAAAAATAAATGTAGTGTATTATTTCATGAATTGTGTTATTTTCTTTAAAACATACAAATTCATGAAGGCAAAGGACACCAAGAATGGAAAAACACAACTTCAGTCGTTATGTTAGGTTTTTTCCCCCTCCTTTTCTTTGACTCAATTTAAGTTAAGAAGTGCATTCCTTTTTCCCTGATACATAATACTTGTTTTTATTTCAAAATTACAAACACAGCCTATTGCTCTGGTGGTCCCGGGGACATTTCGTGGCGGCGCTGACAGATTTACAAGCCAGATGATCGTAAAAAGGCGCCGGAGGCGACATCAATCAGCGGGTCGCCGTGAGAATCGATAGCCCATCGGCCTGAGACGCCCCTCCCCTCGCCGTACTCGTTCCCCTTAGCACCTGAGCATCGCCCTGCTTTCAATTTCCTGCCGGGCTCGCTCCCCGCAGGTGAGAGGTTAACGCGGTAATAGGCGGAGGTGATTGGTGGAAGACGCTGGAGCGCATTAAGAGGCCGACGCTGCTTCTGTGGAGAGGCCCGCAGCAGATGTGTGTGGGGAGCCAGGAGACTTCTGACAAACATCTTGTAGATATTTGATTTGGACTCGGCAGTCGCGTAAATATTTGTTGCAAATCTGAGCGCTTAAGCTTGCCTGATTGGAAAGTGTCGCCAAAAAAAATCCCCCAAAACAACAACAACAACAAAAGAAGCCAATAAATTACAGGGGGCTAAAAATAAATATGAATTTACTAATTAATTACGCATACCACAAAATGTGCAAACAACAAAAAGAGCACACAGAGGTGTGAAGATTTTGTTCACTATTGCGAATTGCACACCCTAATATATCCCTCCTTAATTAGGCAAGAAATTGGCGGAATTTCCATTCAAGACAAGAAAACAATTGCAAAAAAACAGACTATAAATTAGAACCCACAACCAAAAACATAACGCTACTGTTTAGAGTGCATCCAAATTATTTAAAATTATTTTGGGGATGTCTTGCTCGTTTCCATCACAATGTTGTTGCAGATTCTACCATAAAAATAACACAGGCTGAGAAACTATTTAGATCCAGTACCACAATACCCAAAGACCACAACAAAAAACATAAATTACAGCGCACACGGGACTAAAACTACTTTGTTAAGCAGATAGGAATCTTTCAAAATCAACTTTTGGGGATCAATCTAGTTTCACAATGTTGTTTTGCTTTATAGACTACAAGAAAATTACCATAATGCTAAAATATCATGACAACAACCATAAATTACAGGGCACAAAAGTCTGACAACAATCATGCATGTGACATTTTCTACACACACTACAAATAAACTGCAATTATAACATCACAGTGCTTTGTGTGGTGGAATATTTTTACTGTTTACAAAAGAAGCTTTAAGGGTTTTGCTATGTTCTTTATAATTCGATAATCAACACCAGTGTTACTGCCTGAACAAGTTTAAAGTACACAACTTCAAATTTGCCATATTTTAATATATGAAAAATAAAAACAAGTTCAATTTGAGTTTTTTTTTTTGGGGGGGGGGAGTTGAACTAAAATCTGATAATCTGACAGATCATCTGAATGCAGAGTTGGCGAAATTTAAGACTTTAGCTTTGGGTGTTGAATATGGACGAATGCTTCATTTATTGGAAGCTCCAAGAATGTATTTTGCCAAAATGTGGTTGCCGAATCCGACAAAAGGGAAAACAAACGTTTTTAGAGGTAGAAGCGTAGTTGGGTCACCTCAGATCTGAAGATCATCCTTTTACAAAATCTGAAGGCACTAAAATAGGGCTATAATAACTGTGCTCATGCTTGTGATGTTATATAAAAATCTGTTTTGTAGTACCAGAAATTCAAGCTATGTGGATTCCAACTTCAAATACGTAAAGAACAACAATTCCTTGATATGAAGAAACATGGTTGAGGTTTTCCACTTAAACAAAAGTGGATGGTTGCATTGTCTACAGATCTGACAGTCCTTATGTGGTTAAATATAAAAATCCGTCTGCTGCGTTAAATTAGATATGCAGGCAGAATAAAGCCAATGGAAAACATTTTAATTGGGACACACAGTATTAGTTTTCACATATTGGCTTTTGTACTACGTGCCAAAACGTGGTTTGTGGAACTCGAGCTTTGTCGGACAAAAAGAGATTCCAACTCTGCCATGAAAATTTGGACTCTTTAGACTAGAAACGGAATAGAACAAATAAAAAGCACTTGCGTATGGCCATCATTGAACAGTTTTGTTCTACTTTTTTTTGCAAAACACAGTTTAAAAGTCACTTTTATAACAAGGGCCACAATGTTGCATCTAAAGCTTGATCTATGTTGCACTAAATTGAATTGAAAAATTGGAACTGTCCACTACACATCTGAAGGTTCTCAAGCTTTAGCTTCTATCAAGTGGAATAAGCTTTGCATCTCTCCATCAGAGATAAGAAGTTTCCTTCTGTTGGTCATCGAGGATGCTCCACATCCAAACACCTGACCCACACACCCACTCCCCACTAAACTCCCAAGCAGCATGTAAGGAATCCAAGCGCTACTCACCCCAGAAGAAGTTCTGCTGGCATGGTGTGACGGTGCTGAAGAGGCTGTTTGACGCCATGCCGGGACCAGTTCTCGCTCCTCGGCGGTTTCCGTGAACCTTGACACGTCCTAAACCATGTTGCGAGGGGGGAGGAGGATCAGGGGGTGAGAAAAGAAATTCGGCAAGCCGCGAGACATGCGTTTATCAACTATTCGGATGACCACAAGGAAGAAGCTGGTTTGGTTTTTATGGAGGAGGAGAAAAAAAAAATCTGATGCTACGGTGTACTTACTTGCTTAGCGCCGTCCCTTTGACTGGTGCTGCTGGCCCGCGACCATTAACCATTGACGCCCCGGCCACGGCGAGTCCCGAGCCGCGCGTCTGTGGTTCTGTGGTTGTTTTGGAGGAGCACCTCGCGCAAAAACCCCAAAACGGCACCAGCGGCTTTAAAAACTGCTTTTCCTGCCCTCCACGCGCCGTCACTGGAGAGCCTCGCTCACGTGCCCCCGCGACGTCACCACGGCGGTGGGCTGGACCGGCGTTGTGGTTTCCCTCTCTCCTCCCTTCCGCGCCTCCTCTTCCTCAGCCGCGCTTCCAGGCTCTCCCCCGTGCGTCGGTAGGCTCGGCCGGGAGCTTCGCGCCGGCTTTTTGCCCTCTGAAAGCTGCCCGGCGAGATCCGGGGAGGCCGCGTACGTGCTGCAAAAGCCGGCCTGGCAACTCCATGAAAAGGTGGCAGGAAGCTGATTTGTAGAGGGGCGTGTCCCTTGAGAGGAGATGCTTCTGAGGGGTGAAGTTGCTGTCGCATCCTAAAGTTACAATAACTTTGCGTCCAATCCTGTCAGGGCTCGTATATCTGGCTAGACGCCTCCTTCGTCTGTTCCGGCCAATGTTTGATGCGCCGTGTGTCAGGTGCGCGTAGAAGCCATGGCGGGAATGTGTGGAATGAAGGCGAGAAGCTGGTTAGCGTCGCTAACTTGCCAGGGACTCTGCAGAAGAAGACAAAAGGGGGAGGATTTGATCCCAGAGGCATAAAAGGCAGGGATGTTCCATCACATATTTACCCACAAAATTGTCACTTAAATGATTATAAAGGTGTGTATAAAAATAACATTAGGGTTGGATTATTTGTGTGTGTTTTGTCTATGTTTCCTCCTACGACTTTATTTATAGGATACACCCTTTCATTGATTGACAACTAGTCGACACTGTAAAAGGAAATAATAAATAATGGCAGCTTTGGTTGCCAAGTTGTACGATTAAAAAACGGGTTGAAACTGTAATAAGCTCATTGCCTTCAGTAACTCAGTAGTCAGCACGTTCGTTTAAATGCCCGTTGTTGGCTGACATAGAATCCAGCACCCCCACAACCCCCATGATAATGAAAAGCTTGTACAATGAATGAATGAATAAATGTAGTGTTGAATCCAAAGCATAGACATTCAGTGATATTGTTTGAATAACAAACGTAATTAGACACGGATGGAAAGTGTATTCAATTATTGATTTCTGTATATTATTTTGTTACCATATCACTCACAATTGCTGAATTCTGACGAATAAGACGTGAGTATGTTTGTGTTCGGGTGACAGTTTTGGCTTGATGAAATCTTACTTGGACAGGATTGTCTTCCTGGGATGGGTGAACACACATCTGTTAGACACATGGTCCCATGGTAATATATATATTTATATATATATACACTATATAATATCATATATTTCATACATGACTTAATGGCAACGCTAATATTTTCAGGGCAAATTATTATAGGAATTGCTCTCAAAGTCTCAATACTTTAGGATTGATTGTATTTCAACACAATTTTCTAATCATGTGTCAGATTTTATGCTGAGGTTTTGTTCCATTGTCAAATATTTAAATCCTGTGCTTGAATCAATAAAGCATATATTTATGAGCTATGAAATCTTATATAGTTATTTGTATAATTGATGTCGGTGGGGCCCAATTAGCCGTGATTAAACGCATTTTAATAGCCTCCATATGTGTGTGTTTTAGGACACTGAAGAATAATGACGTTAAATCCCAGCAATTCCTCACGTCTTTGCCACTTACCGTATTCCTGCGCGGCAAAGAATTTACCTTGGCGCTAGCCGCTCGGTAAATATTTGCCGGCTAAAACAAGAACATGCCTCCCGGGTCACGGGAGCAGCTCGGGATTGGACGTCGCCTTGCGGCTGTTGGCGGCAGGCAAACACGCCCTGGGCATGGACCAGACACACGCCGGCTATTTTCACTCGGAGATTTAATGCTCAGTGTCAGCCGTGGCGTTTACCTTTCCCGCTAAAAATATCCCCGCTGTATTTTCTGGATATTTGGAAACGTTAGCCTTCTGAATAACAACTTTTAGCGCCCCCGCGCCAACGAGATCGGATGCCCCGCTGTCAAAAGCGGTAAAGGCGCGGGAGCGACGAGCGCGGCAAATTACCAGCAATCTGACGGCAGAGTAATTTAGACGTCACGACCCGGCCTAAAAAGAAGGAATGAAAAATAAATGTAAAAAGGGCGAGGAAAGGCGTAAGGCGGCAGAGGAACCCTGTTAGTATTTATTTGGCTTCATCGCATATACAGTGAGCCACTTTGAAATTACGTCTCATCTTAAGTGATTGTTTTTGTTGGGGGTTTTATGACAATAATAGAAGATCCCCTACTTAACAGTCACATCTACAGAGCAGACTTAGACGATTGGTAGAGATGTCCAGATGCTGCTTTTATGACTTATTATGCAATTTTTTTCAAGATCGGTTTTGCCAATATCGGTCCGATGCCAAGCCAATGTTGATCCAATGCCCGATTAATAGGGTTAGTTTCTAAAAGAAAGGAGTCCTATTCAGCGGATCGGATTGGATCTTGTAACCAAATCCGATGTGGTCCCCCGATACAAAAGCAGCCGTATTGGACGGAGATCGAAAGCAGGGACCAGATTTTGATTTTGTTCATTTTCTAGAAAACCGTTACTGTTCAGAACTTCAATTGATAAACAATGGGAAGATGAGATTATCTGAATATTTTTGAAAGAGGTCAAAGTGTGTTTTAAGATTTACTCACCTCCACTATGCTGAACCTGGACGACAGAGGTTGAACTCAACCGATCCCAGATCACACGCCAACTCTGGCTTCTGCTTTTGTTTTTCGGGCTTCGGAGGCTAAAACACAAAGATGAAGGCCCTTGATTGGAGGGGATTTGGGACAATTACGTCGTAAGAGGAGCCGAGCGAGTCACGCAAGATTGCATTCGTGACGACGTCTGGAGTTCAAGCGAAACCTGGAATTTTGCGGATTTAACGTTTCTAAATCGCACTGTTGCTAGATGTAAACAAGGCATGGTATTGGAAAGGGGAATATGGGAGTCCTGCTGTGTTGGACAATTCCTGACAGCTGCATTCACGTGAAAGGCTGGAATACGATACGGAATACAATATTTAATTCATAAGATTTTCTCCTCCGGTGGCCGAATACTCTGGCGACTCAAGTTAAAGATGAAGAGTTTGGACGCGCCGTAAGTTCTGGTCTGGGTTCTGGAAGGCCCACCCCGTCGCTCTACCACTCGGGACCACACATGTAAGCACCTTCAACGTTGTTATCACAAGCTCTCGCAGAAACATAATAGAGGTTTCACGTGTTGCTGAAAATTACACGCGCTCGCTATGGTTTCCTTCCTTTCTTCAGCTCGGACAGAGGTTGTTTTCCTTTCTGGAAAAGTGCGAGTGGATAATGACAGCTAATGTGGAAGCTAGGGTTTAGCGATATGGTCCAATGGAAAAAAAAAGCTCCCATTCTTTCACCCAGATCTGATTTCTAATTCATTTTGCCTTTTAGCTTTTAAAATATCTATGAAATTATTAATGATGACACATTGGGCTATATTTTTAGGACTACCGCAAATATAGAAATTTGCATTGTCTGGCCGTACGAGGATGTGGTTTAGACCTATCCATTCGCAGCCAATGAGCAGTCACCTTCTCATCACCTATACTGGTGTTGCGCGGTACCAATACGCCACAAAAATGAAATTACCTGCCAATGCTGCTGCTCATTGAAACTAGTTTGAATTACTTTCAATGGAAGACAAACACAAGTCATGGAAAAGTAAAAGTTCATTGCAAACCGAACATAGAGGAAGAAATCTAATCTTCAAGGCTACACAATTCTTTTGAATAAGTGACTCATTTAGCGAGTTAGGCTGTATTGTATCATGGAAAGTTTAGTATTTTTTTCTGATGGACTCCAGTAGTGATTATCTACGAGTTCCAGTGATCTTTTATGTGGTGTCTGGAGGGCTGTTTTTGGAGTCGCGGGGAAAATAGAGGGAAATGTTTAATATCAAATGGCACAAGCGCAACCTAAATACGCATTAAGAATAGCTTTTACAGTTTATATGAATAAAAAACGGAGCAGGGGTTGGGGGAGGTCAAATCACTGGCAGAGGCGGCTGCCTGCTGCTGATTTCTTCCTCTCAAACACTTCATTGCTCATTTTAATCAAGCTGCAGCATAAACACTCAGTTGTAGTTCAAAAGTATATGCTGACAGATGAGCGTGATTGCTATGTGTTCGCAGACAACTTGCTTTAACTTTTGTTCCAAGTAAATTGACATGGACAGTGTTTCTCAAATTTTCTTTTGATACCAAGCACCTCCAGAAACAACAGATTAGTAATACATCTATAGTAGTGTTCAAATACTTGCATATATACAGAAGGACTGCCCGATTATTGCCGAAAATGTCAATTAGTTTGAATCTATATTGGGATTGTGAAAAAGTATCTCGAGCAACAGTAAGCGATGTAAAATAAAACTGAAATGAATGGATTGTCTTGTCTATTGATAACACAATAAAATGTACCCAACGGATCGTGACCGGACGTTTGGTCGCCGGACGTTTGGTCGCCCGGACGTTTGGTCGCCCGGACGTTTGGTCGCCCGGACGTTTGGTCGCCCGGACGTTTGGTCGCCCGGACGTTTGGTCGCCCGGACGTTTGGTCGCCCGGACGTTTGGTCGCCCGGACGTTTGGTCGCCCGGACGTTTGGTCGCCCGGACGTTTGGTCGCCCGGGTAAATATAATTTTGAGAGCTGGTTTCAACAGTAGATATTTAGATATTAAACTCTCTCTCGTGAATATAATTTTGAGAGCTGGTTTCAACAGTAAACTCTCTGTCATGTTGTCAAACGTCCGGCGACCAAACGTCCGGGCGACCAAACTCCGGGCGACCAAACGTCCGGCGACCAAACGTCCGAGTACCCAACGGATAGGTCGCTTATATGATATTTAAGCATCTTAATCAACCCTTAATGATGACAATTTCTAGATTAGCTGTGCAGCAGAAGCTGAATTCTCAATGTAATAATCCCTAATGAACCCGTTATTTGAACTACAAAATCAAATTTGAGATTAGTAATAATAATAATGCAGCCCTGACTTCGAAACTTCTACCGATGCATTCCACCCACAAACGGTGTTATGGCAAGGACGGAAACAAACATTGAGCGTGGGAACACTTTAGTTGCATCCTCTGTTTTTCTGTGGTGGAACACTTCACGGACGGGTTGGTCCAGTTATGTGCCTGAACTGCAAAGTCAGCACTCGTAATAACACCCCGTCGCCGTGATGATGCAAGCCCGACGCAAGTCACATGACGCCCAAAAGCCATAAACAGAAATGTGTCACTTGGGAAGTGTGAGGACGGCGCACAAGGCCCGTGACTCAGTGAGCGCAGGGCACGCCAAGTGATCTTACACATAAGCGGCCCATTATGTTCCAATCTGTTTATTTGCCGGCGAGAACAAAGGCGGCCTGATGGCAGCGAGCGTCTCCCGTTTCAGAAGCGAGCCGTTATGAGTGCGGCCCGTGTGGCGGCGACAATGCTGCAAACAAAAGCCTCCGCTGTCTTCTTCTAGTGGCGGATAATTGCCCGCCTCACATGATTTCACAATGCCGTGACTCGTCCTTCCAAAGCTGAATTTAGGACATTGTGGACAAGAAGCTGCTTTTCGTCTTCATTGCAGCAAAAAAAGGAAGATCCAAGTATTTATGGATGACAAATGGAAGCTGGGAGGGGAGCATCCAAGCGACCAAATTAGAGACAATTTTGACTTGTGGTTATCATTTAAGACAGAAAAAAAGCCTTCTATCTTTACTGCAGATTTGTTTAAACATTTTAGCACTGCAAAACAAAGTGATGATAGTGTCCAAAATTCATCGAGAATTTGTGACAATGCCAACAAAATGATGACCATACTTTATTTACATACAGACCCCTGCCAAGGTCGAACTATCCCGAATTTATTATGGCCAGTCCTGCTACTCCAAATAGATTTGACGTCTAATCATGGCAAATTCACTGCAATTTACAGCAGAAGAATGAAAATAGACCTATGATTGGATGTCTGAGTTTCACAAAATCAACATTAAATTGTACCACTTTTTTTTTACCTAAAAGGGTAAAAAAAGATTCCAATAATCATGATTTATTTCTTAAACTAAATGACAAAAAGAAAATGGAGGACTTGCATTGTTGCATGAATTAACGGCGTCAACCCTTTAAAAAAATGCATTCATTTTTGTGCTCAGCTATCCCTGCAAAACTTTCCAGTTCCATGCACTAGTACAGTAGCAACGGCCTGTAAATGTAATTAACAGGAGTTAATTTAATTATAAGCAACAAACTGCATCGTCCTCAATGGTATCCTAATTAAATTACAGCGCTTAAGCTCCAAAGACCATCAATCAAAATGCTTTATGACTTTCCGCTGTCCACGAATGCCAATTGATGAGCGCTGATAAATTCAGACTGGTCCTAAATGTGGAAAATGTGAGTCATTTGAACGAAAAAAATCGAGGATGTTTTCTGCTTGTGGTGGCAACACATTCAAAACAAAAATTATTCATCAAACCGTATGTTGCCAAATGCATTTACTGACTAGTCACAGAAAAAGGTGGGAAACCCGAGCACGCAGACCCTATTCCGACTCCAGTACTACTGCTTCAAGACGGAGCATTGTTGTATTGATTAATGTCAATCAAATTGCTGTAAAAGAAACAGTTTCCAAGTGAGCTCAGAGTCCCCAATGCCCCAAAATTTAGCAGATTTTCCCCCAAAAAACCAGCGTCAAAACGAGTGAGGAAGTCAATAAATGTGCATTACCATACACAAAACATGACATTAAGTTTACTTCATGTCAAACCAAGCAGAAAAAACGCCTTCCTGGTAGACTACTTCGCAACCACTTCCAAATATGGGCAAGTCACCAAGCTCGCCCGACCAATCAAATACTGAGATTGAAACCCAAGTACCGAGGTTTTCTGATGCATGATTATGCCTCGAAAATAACAGGGTCAACGCCGAATTCTCAAACAACTCCAACTCACTGGACGCACATTTCATCAACTTGCAGAACATTCCAATGCCGGAATGCGAGGCACGATGCTAATTTGAAGCCGGAATAAATCTATAAATCTGACTGCATTTCTTTGCCTGGCGGACACACAGCCACGATAATTACAGGTTGACTTTACAGACGTTCAGACGTCTCTCATCAGCGCCGCTAATAGCATAAGCAGCAGGCGGCTACGTGCTTACTCACCGTCTCGCGGTTACGGGGTGAGCAGAGGTAAACAGCAGCGCTGATATCATTAGAAGTATCCACGGCTCCAATTGCACCTTCTAGGGATGCAGACTCGCCGTGTGGTTGTAAAGCCATTATCTGTTTATACTCACATTACATCACTCATTTTCCGTACCACTTATCCTCACAAGGGTCGCGGGGGATGTTGGACACCCTAAATTAGTGGCCTGCCAATCGCAGGGCACACTCAGACTGCAGGGCAAAAGTGTTCAACTAGCTAACCATTAGAAACCAGAATACCCAGAGAATACCCACGCAAGTCGAGAACTTTGTTATGCCACCAAACTATACAGTGAAACAAGCTTGTTGTCTTTTTGCTTTCGGTTGAGAATTTTGACCTATGAATAATAAAAGGGCAAAATTGTACATCTCAATCTGGTGTCTTTGACTTCTGTTGCATAATCGTCCTTTTCAGAATACCACAATCCAAAATTTCCAAGTTCACAAGATCAAATCAGATCAAATAAGCCTTTTTTGTCAATGTATAAGTACAATAAAAATGCCAGGGACAGCCTGACTGGACAGTTATAACATCACATACTACATTGGGGGGATACAGGGTGGGTTGCCTGCAGACTCGCCATTGAAGGCGCTCTTGAAACAGTGTAATAGGAAGACAATAGGAAGGAGGGGGCAAAACAAATCCTTCCCCTCCCCTTTTGAAGGAAGAGTGAAAGGCCGGTTTGTACAATTAAAATGGATCACGAAACTATTGACAAATTCCATCCCTTTGTTTTATTCCCTTCAAATCATTGGGGAGGCAGCGTAAGCGGTCCGTAACACAAAACGAACATGTCTAATTTGTTGAGAGACAACTTTGCACCGTTTACACTATACGTGTTACATAATGCCTTACGTCTCGCTGTCCAATTGGAAGCAATGAAAGCTGGCTTTCATTAGTTGCAGGCACCGTATTGAGCTGCGCTTCTGAAAACATGGTAGCGCTTTGCACACAAGCAATGTGCGCACACATACACACTGTGCAGCGGGAGAGTGGGGTGCTGATGCTTGATTGCTGAAAGGGAGCGTGGCTCTTCTCCAAGCAAGGCCACTTTGAAAGTCGCCCCACACACCCACACACACACACACATACACACTCACAACCTCTCTGTCACACTCAATCGCGGACTCACGTACGCAATCACACACGAACGACCGGCTCGCCATTCGTCGGCGTGACGGGGTTACCTCTGGGGCCGGGGCTGCATAAACACGCACATGACCCAAGACAAACTTTCACCATTCCGCCAGGTGTGCAAACAGCGGACTGCAAAAATAAAAAGGTCTGACCACGCAAAAACAATACAAGTGCCTCTGATGAACTCCCCAGAATGCAAACTGACAGTGTGAGAGGCAGCGGGAACGACGGAGGGCGGAAGGAAGCCTGATGAAAACGTACACAGTATAGAATATTTCATCGTGACGTTACACGTTCTTCTGGTGGAAAATGTCCAAGCTTATCCGATGGTAAACCGCATACTCGAGTTGACTTAGAAAAGCACCACGGCCACCCTGGTAAAACGAAACTGGTCATCACCTGACTTTATAAGATTCCAAAAAAACACACACAACCAACTGACTTTTAACGCTCACAAAATGTACACTAAAAAATGGGACTAACACTGATTGCATACTCATCCTTCTCTGTCCCCACACGATGACTCTTTGGTAAGCCTAATTGCAAAGAGCTTGCAATGCTACTTACAGCTAGGCAGCATATTCAATCATGTTTTCATATCACTATTTTGATTTGTTTTCACTGAACCCTTACTACGATAATGACACAATCCAAATGTTTCAGCCTTTATACACACTCTACCATACCGTTTTCCAGGCATCTGAACAGTTACAAAAAAACATAACAAAAACAATAGTGCATTTGTCATGGATTAAAGATCTGAAACAGGCAATAACAAAGATATGTTCCATATAATTTCATGCCTATCAACTATAATCAATGAAAACATTCATTGATTCATAACTGCACTTTCTAAGCACAGTTCACGACATCATAGAAACAGTTACTGTGTTTGTCAGCCTATCAATCACACCAAACAATGCACAATAAAAAATACATTTTAGGGAGGAGCGGGTTAATAAACAAAGTATTTCTTTACAAAATGAAGTTATTCAGATAACTAGAGTCTAAACAACACAACAACAACCAGTTTAAAATCCCTTAATCCAAATTGTTTGGCATTATCACATATCTGAACAAATCCGCCAATTCTAGTCGTAAAAACACAGTATTCAGCACTTCCACCTTACAGTTCAGAGGTCAAGGGTTAAAATGTGGCTCATTTTTACATGCGCCAATATTTGGTGATCAGACCCCCAGTCAGCCGAAAAGACATTTGGACGGTGGCAATCGACGCGGACAACGCCGATGGCTGTTCCCGATTACTCAGACATGCCGACGAGTCTCCCCTTTCACGGCCCTCGCCATCTTTCATCGGCAAGAACCAGTCATAAAGAACTTGCTTAAGTGATAGCACGTTGTTCCTAGCAGGGGCGTCAACCTCCCATGGCAGCGGCCCAGCCTTCAAGGAGGCGGCTGTCATTCGTGCCCATATCGGGATTAGCGATAGTTTATGTCCCAGCTGTTGTGAGGGTAAACGAAATGAGGGCGTTTGGCATGAAAGCCATGAGTCACGTTTGCGAAGAGCCAGCGTCTGTAATCATCCCTCGTTTTTTTTTTCTTCCACGCCGGCCGAGAGAAAACAACTTGTGAATTCCCCCAGAAGCTGTTTGCCTTTTGTCAAATTGTTGCTATTAACGCTACGCTGTAAAGTCAAACCTGTCAAAGTGTCTGACTGTAAATAGCATCGACTTTTCAGGCGGGGTTGAAGTGGAGCTTCACGGAGAAAGTTGGCGGAGGGATTCAGACTTTTTGGCAGATTTTTCAGGTTCATTTGAAAGGGACATTGTCTGGCGTGGATGACAATTGACAATTTATTTTGGACACTTTGGCTTGAGTGGCGGCCAAAGAGGGAATTAATTGGAACGGGAACAATTTATCAACTATAACACCAGAATTTTGAGACAAAATGAAATAAAACTGTCAATCAAGGTACCTGTGCAATTGGATATGCGTCAGGAAAACATTTTGTCACGCAAGAGGTAATTTTGATCCTTAGTCTATTTCATTTGACTGTTTCATTGAACTGTTTGTCTTACAGTCACTATAATTATGATTTTTAGGAACGCGATCGCATTGCTAAGTGAAGGCACATTCCGACTTAAGTACAAAGTCTAGGTTCCGTCTGATTCGTAGAAAGGATAAGTATGTAGCTGTAGATAAAGTATTTACTCTATTCGCTTTAATCGAGTGTTACTCACCAAACCGCTTGTTTCCTTAATTTGAGAATTTGTCTGGTTTCTCAAAACATGATTAATGGAGGCCCAATTCTACCCACAAAAAAATGGATGCACTTTAATTTTTAAGTTTATCCCCACATTTCTTCATTTTCCATCACATATCTGAGCTCAACTTCCCAAAGTTGACAACGTTATGTTGTCTTTCTTTTTAGTTAGGAAAGTAGTACAGACCGACTGATCATATTCGATAATGTATGGAAATCATTCATCGGGATTATTTGGAGAACTTCAACGGGAGTAAAAAACCATCATTCCCTTCCTGGCGTAACTTTAGAAGAGCCCTCTGGAAACATGTGCTGTATCCAAAAGGACAACATACAAAGAAATGCAACTCCAGAACATTTCATCAAACGTTTGAACACACAGGAAAATAAACCAAGGCAAATATTATTTCTAGGTCCGTGACGCTTGACGTTAACGGTGATGTATGAAGTGCGACGTATACGCTTTATAAACGTCTATCCAAATATGGCACAGAATACCTGGTTGGAAAGCGATACCTAAAAATTCACTATCCCCCACAAATGCTTCTTTCTTATGATAAATGCAAAGGAATATGCAAGAAAACAGTTCTATGTCAACAGATGCTCACCTTTTGTGATTTTAGTCCCCCTTTAAGTCTAAATGTATTCAGCAGTACATCAATTTAATCCTTGAATGCCATAGAAATATTCATTCATTCATTCATTCATTTTATCATACTTACAAGGGTCATGGGGGTGCTGGGTTAAGCACCCTGAATTTGTGGCTAGCCAATTGCAGGGCACCCAGAGAAAACCCACACAAACCCAGGCAGAATATGTAAACTCTGCACAGGAATATTTTCCTTTCATTTAATATGTTGTCTGTAAGCGACCTTTTATCTTTTCCACTTCAATCGTCAGCATATCTAGAGCTTGCTTGTCATTCATATTTGGCTTACAACAACAACAAAAATCTGTGAAACTCTTATGTTGAGGCACTCACAGGTCAAGTAACGTTGTATTTAAAATGTCACTAAATTCTCTCAGTATGAGAAATAATATCCTCCAGAAGACAATTCTTATGTTACCCTTTCCCCCCTGTCTGTCTAGGGAAGGTAAAAAAAGTCATAAAGCCAAGCCTCCAAACGTGCCTTGATGTTCACACTAATCGCCCTCCATGAGCTTCCACCATCTCCTTAACACTTTCATGTCCCCGGAGTGAATAGCCGCATCTGGTCGTCTCCGCAACGTCCCGTCGGCGGGTCTTGATCTTTGGCAAGACCACCAAACTCGCACGGCTTTTGGCGCCTGAAGCCACTCTCTCACTCGCTCTCTCTCTAGCGTGTCCATTAAATCACGTCTCCTCGCTCCCATCTCAATATAGCCGTGTATTTTTGAACTAAGACAAATATTTGACTTATGCATACTGTAGGTGCAGCAGGGCTGGGCTGTGGCCAAAAACACCATTATCAAAACGCCTGTGAAAGGGGAACATTCATGATGGGGGGGGCCCTACATGCGGCATTTATTTGCCAGGTTCTGATAAGCTACCACTAAAGTAGAGTAACGCAAAAACCAAAAAACTAGCGCAACAGCTGCAAATCGTAGGCAGCATGTAATTTCATTATTTGTAACATGCAAGATATGAACCTTAAGGAGCTTCGGGATACCTTTGCCCTTTTCTCAGGAACATTAATGTGAAATTATTTAGAAAAATATTCCTCTCAAGTCAATCATATCATCAAGTTGCCTTGTGATATTTTAAACTAAACTGCCAGTTTTATATTGGAAGAATACATACGATTTGTACGGAAATGTGCACACATTTGGTTCAAATTATTACATTGTCAAAGTCATATTTCTGCTGTTTTTACAGAATAAAAAACAATGGACTGTCATCGCCCAAGACACGTGGCAGTTTTCTAAAATTTGATCTAAAAACATTACAACAAAACAGCGTACATTTCCATTGGTCTTCCTATAAAAACTCTCAGACGACCAAACCACCTTTACATCAGCCTATCATTCAAAGAGCGATTTATTGCGATAATTCACTGTACTTATTTGCACATGCTTTAATAAAACCCCACTTGAGAGTGTGGAACATCCACTGTGAATAATATAAAAACGTTTGAGTCTATGTAGTTGTTTTATATCGCTCCACCTCGACCCCTTTCAGTTCATCTCTTTCTGTTTTATGTTCTCCTGGATGGGGATTAATGCGAATAACATATGGTCACCATGCGCTGGTGGATTTCCTCTTAATGGAGGAGGGACAGTGGAGGCGAATCACGAACCCTTGCATGCGTTTGTTCTCTTGAAATGTCGAGAAAGCTCAACTCTGGAAGTCATTTTGGGCTTGAGTGTCTTAAACCTCCATGTAAACCCATTGTCTTTGCGGACGGCGGGATGGATTGGAGGCTTCTGTGCTGGCAGTGAGTTGTGTTTCTTTTTCACTTGGGGCCTGTTCACACTGCCAGGCCAAAATCGGATTTACATCGTCTGTGGTTGAAACAAGCCGGCATGATTTAATGAATTTTAAACAGCGCCAAATCCAATCCAAGTACCAGCAACAGACATTGCGGACTGGTGACCTCCTAGAAAAAAACATGTATTGTTGCAATATCGGCACTAATTGGGAATCGGACACCGGGACCTGAGGTGTGAAGCCGTCCTTTGAACGAGGAGCTTGTAACAGGCGAGGCTGCTCACGGTGGAAATTTCTGGCCTGTTGGGTGACATCCCAAAATGGCCTCCAGATTTCCAACTTTCATCCCCTATTCAAACATTACTCAGCGGCAATTACAGCTACAGTTGACAAGGCGACGACCTACGCACATCCACAACGCCAAGGCGTCTGTTGATTGAGTAATGTAGCGCTTTTTGAACAGGCACAATTACAGCCTGTGAACTTAGGCTTTGCAAGCGTGGTGCACAGAGGCCCCCCTGACCCCTAAACTCAGGATTGCCACCCAGGCCATCTCAAGACACTCCAGCGGTAATGAGAGTAAGACCCCACTAAGAGTCTCCGTCATGTTCCCGCTCCGCTGACTCGTGAACCGACATACCCACCAGTGCACTTCGCACACCTCAACGCCGCCTACACACACGTGGAAGCAGTCAGCGGACACCGAGCTTGGCCCGGCTTTAACTGAAACGCAGAGGGGCTTTGAATGGATGATCTGTTTACGGAGCAGAAGAAAGGAAGGCTATCGGGTTGCCAGATCTGGAACACATTGATGCCGACGACGCTACTTTGACAGATGAAACTGACGATGCTTTGATACGCAGCAGATGACTCGCAAGGCTCCTTGACAATTGACAAGGCGATGCAGATCTTCCAGAACGCTCAAAGATCCAAGATTCAAAGAGTATTATCATTTATATAACATCGAGGGGAAATGTGTTGCCTATTCGCCAACCATTGTAACCATTATTATGAGACTGTTCTGGTTGTCTTAGAAGTGTCTCAAGACATCACTAGACACAAAGCACTGGTATATAACTGTTTGTGTCAGTATTAGCGATTAAAAAAAGTAGGATGACGGCGACTCAGTAAAGTTCACAGGCGATTTGTCTTAACAATTTTTTCGTCACTAGACATCAGTATCATTGCTCGTGAACTCACCCTGCTCTTTCACATCCATATCTAACCTATCTTCCTGTCCTTTTGTCTACTATGGTGTCCACTTGGCAAGAGTTGCCATAGAGAGATTGGTACAACTAGGTAGCATACCCTGTTTTTTTGCCTCTCCCCTCAAGCTTTTTTTCTGTCCAAATGCATTTTCTAAAACAACAACACAAAATAAACAGCCACCAAGTGCATATACCAAACTCCCTTGTGGCATATTAGAACTGTTTTATGCTTTAAGGAACTACCTATCTAAGCAGCGTTATAGGGCGGCAGGTGAGGGAAAAATGACAAAACAGTTTTCATCAACAACTATTCTGTCTAACAAACTAATTAAAGACCTCTTGAATATTTTTCCCGAAAGAAAACCTGCTGGTAGTTAATGTGTTTTGAGCGCAACAAAACCATCCTATTGAGCAATTTTAATTAAATTTTCTCCCCATCCTGTCGTATTCTTATAACTTGGGGACATTCCTGCCTTTTACTACACCAAGGCGGCAAAACAGCTGCGAGTACACCCTTAAAAAACGTCTTCAGCACCATAGCAGTTTCCCGGGAAATGGGCGGCAGTTGCTTTGTGACTATTTGTCTTGTTTTTTTCATTTGATATTTTTCTATCCAACAGAAGTCTGGCTTTATTTTTAAAGGGTGTTTGTGCGGACTCAACGAGAACTGCAGACCATATCCTGTTTTTGAAGGTCCGGGTGGTGTCTTTATGGCATGTTGGGCATGTTTCGTCATACATTAAGGCAGAAGGACACTTAAACGCTACCTGATGTTAGCACCACTGGGACTTTTTTTTCTTCCTTTTTTTTCTAAAGGCGTGCCTCAGAGCATGCACAACAATTTGGCCATTTACTGCGGTCGCACGACTGTGCGCTGCCGCTGTTATATTGGTTTGGAATGTACCATTCTATTTCGGAACGAGACCACTTGGAGGGTTGTGGGCCACGATGGTCACTGGCCCATTCGCAACAGAGGCTGACGATTGGCTCGGAAGCGATGCTGCTTTAACGCCGGGACATTTTTGAGGCCGATGTGTCAACATTTCTACGACTTGGAGAATTACGAGCAATAACGAACCCCACTACTGGGTTTTCTCTAAAAATCGTCCTAGTTGACAAATTGCTCTCTTGGGATTTTCTGTGTTTAAAAAAAGTTTCAAAGAGACCTTTGTTTTGCCTGTTGCAAATTGCTGTTAATTTAAAATTCTGAATGGTGGAGAAGATAGCGCCTTCAACTGCAAACTGCATCATTTGGCGACAAAGCAAGTGGGTTGTAATGGCTCCGAATTCAAATAATTTTACATAGAGCATTTATTTAAGGATGTCATTAACACCCAGCTGTATTTTGTCGAAATTGTGGGGAAAAGATTATCTTGTGGAAAAATTGTCAATAAATTCTGATTACATTTGCTCCAGTGAATTTGGCTCACTGCATGTATGTTATCTGGAATATGATCTAAATCCTGTAAAGTCGTAGAAAATTTTAAGCAACAATACAAACAACATGAAATGCTACACTTGAGTTATTAGACTTCCCTGACAAATTACCATGTGTGTCTTTGTTAATTTATATTTTTATTTTTGTAACATTATCCGCCTTAGTCTATGTTCAAAGACTCTTTGTTCTACATCGTTCATCGCTGGTAATTACAGAGAGCAACACTGTTGTTGAAATTGCACCTCAGACTGTCTGAAGCGCCACTCTGAGAGTTAAACAAAATAAGCAACGTCTCCACGCGTAGAAGTAACAACTGCAAGGCTGCAACGGCAAAGCGTTTATTTTCCCAGACGGCCTCCGCCGGGGGAATCTCAGAATTGACCGAATTGAAAATATTTACGGAAAGGCTGCCGTGGCAAAGTGAACATCAGAGAACAGAGAATCAAAAAAGCAATCATGATTGAAGCTTGTTAGCATTTCTGAATGCTGAACAGCTGTGCATATCAATATAGACAACCGAGGTTATGAAGTATTCAGATTTTCTGCCCGAAATTAAATGTTAATAATGCTAAAATTTTCTGTCTTCCTGGCGACAGTTGTTAATCAGCCAAAAAATGTAGGGGAGTTTTCTTCATAATAAAATAACCACCACAATGTATGTCAAAGTCCAGTTTCTGTGGTTCGACCAATGCACTGATTTTTAAAGTGATTTTCTGTGTAAAGTCCATTGAGAATGTCCATCCAACACAGCAACAAATAAAGGAATCTATTTTTCATGATGCCATCCTTGTGAAAGTTAGCTAACGTAACCCAGACATTTCAGATTAACTAAATCAAAGACAGGGGTTTTGGACTGGGAAAACTACCACAAGAAGAAAAGGAGGTAAACCAGAATGGAGACTAACCTGGACCAGGAATGGGCAAACCTGTCGTCGAAGGCCACTGTGGGTGCAAGTTTTTGTTCCAACCAATATACACAGACAGTTTAACCATTGATATTTCTGCAGAAAACAAGAAGCACCTGACAATCCACTGATTGCACTTAGATTGGTGAAAAGGTGCCCTCCCAATGGGTTGGAATGAAAACCCACACCCACTGCGGCCCTTTGTGGAATAGTTGTCCATTGTGCCACTAGACCTATGCTCTACCAATGTTGGCCTTCAAATAATTCTAACAAGGCAGGTGAACATAGAGCAAATAGTAGAGGAATGGGAAAAACAAAAGATGAAAAACATGATCACAATCTAGCCAGGAGTCTAAGCAAGAGTCTACTATTCGTAGTCAGGCACGTTATCCATTGTGCCACAAGCCCTATAGATCAGCTATTTGGGCAAAAGAAAAAATATTCCTGGTCTTGGTCCAATGCATACCAGTGTTTTGGTGCTAAAAACTTGCCAAAACAAAAGGGTGAGCAATACCTGCCGTAACCTGGATTCGAACCAGGGTTGCTGCGGCCACAACGCAGAGTACTAA
Source organism: Stigmatopora argus (assembly GCF_051989625.1). Lineage (NCBI taxonomy): Eukaryota > Metazoa > Chordata > Actinopteri > Syngnathiformes > Syngnathidae > Stigmatopora > Stigmatopora argus. Next base: position 8,416,686 of record NC_135405.1, on the reverse strand, counting down.
CCACTATACGATCACGGCACAGGTGACAAGAGAATCTAAAGTCAAGAGGGGAGGATTGGGACAACAAGATGAAAAACATGAACACGAGCGGGCCATTGCACCACTCGCCCAAAGCCATGTCAACATGGGCCGAAGAAAAATTCCAATACTGCAACAATTGCATGAATTCGAGCTAGTCAGGAGTTGAACCTAGAATCTCCTGATCCGTAGTCAGGTGCGTTGTCCATTGCGCCACTAGCCCTATGATCTGCCAAGTTGGGCCAAAGAAAATTTCCAATATGGCAGGTGAACATAAAGCACAGAGGAGAGGATTGGAACAATCGCAAGATGAAAAACACAAGCTCGAGCTAGCCAGGAGTCGAACCTAGAATCTCCTGATCCGTAGTCAGGTGCGTTGTCCATTGCGCCACTAGCCCTATGCTCTACTGATGTGGTCCTTTGATGAATTCCAACAAGGCAGGTGAACAAAAAGCACAGAGGAGAGGATTGGGACAATCGCAAGATGAAAAACACAAGCTCGAGCTAGCCAGGAGTCGAACCTAGAATCTCCTGATCCGTAGTCAGGTGCGTTGTCCATTGCGCCACTAGCCCTGTGCTCTACTGATGTGTTCCTTCTATGAATTCCAACAAGGCAGGTGAACATAGAGCAAATCGTAGAGGAATGGGACAAACAAAAGATGAAAATCATGATCACAATCTAGTCAGGAGTCTAACCAAGAGTCTCCTAATTCGTAGTCAGGCACGTTATCCATTGTGCCACAAGCCCTATAGATCAGCTATTTGGGCAAAAGAAAAATTATACCTGGTCTTGGTCCAATGCATACCAGTGTTTTGGTGCTAAAAACTTGCCAAAACAAAAGGGTGAGCAATAGCTGCCGTAACCTGGATTCGAACCAGGGTTGCTGCGGCCACAACGCAGAGTACTAACCACTATACGATCACGGCACAGGTGACAAGAGAATCTAAAGTCAAGAGGGGAGGATTGGGACAACAAGATGAAAAACATGAACACGAGCGGGCCATTGCACCACTCGCCCAAAGCCATGTCAACATGGGCCGAAGAAAAATTCCAATACTGCAACAATTGCATGAATTCGAGCTAGCCAGGAGTCGAACCTAGAATCTCCTGATCCGTAGTCAGGTGCGCTGTCCATTGCGCCACAAGCCCTATGATCTGTTGAGTTGGGCCAAAGAAAATTTCCAACATGGCAGGTGAACATAAAGCACAGAGGAGAGGATTGGGACAATCGCAAGATGAAAAACACAAGCTCGAGCTAGCCAGGAGTCGAACCTAGAATCTCCTGATCCGTAGTCAGGTGCGTTGTCCATTGCGCCACTAGCCCTGTGCTCTACTGATGTGGTCCTTTGATGAATTCCAACAAGGCAGGTGAACATAAAGCACAGAGGAGAGGATTGGGACAATCGCAAGATGAAAAACACAAGCTCGAGCTAGCCAGGAGTCGAACCTAGAATCTCCTGATCCGTAGTCAGGTGCGTTGTCCATTGCGCCACTAGCCCTGTGCTCTACTGATGTGGTCCTTTGATGAATTCCAACAAGGCAGGTGAACATAAAGCACAGAGGAGAGGATTGGGACAATCGCAAGATGAAAAACACAAGCTCGAGCTAGCCAGGAGTCGAACCTAGAATCTCCTGATCCGTAGTCAGGTGCGTTGTCCATTGCGCCACTAGCCCTGTGCTCTACTGATGTGGTCCTTTGATGAATTCCAACAAGGCAGGTGAACATAAAGCACAGAGGAGAGGATTGGGACAATCGCAAGATGAAAAACACAAGCTCGAGCTAGCCAGGAGTCGAACCTAGAATCTCCTGATCCATAGTCAGGTGCGTTGTCCATTGCGCCACTAGCCCTGTGCTCTACTGATGTGTTCCTCTATAAATTCCAACAAGGCAGGTGAACATAAAGCACAGAGGAGAGGATTGGGACAATCGCAAGATGAAAAACACAAGCTCGAGCTAGCCAGGAGTCGAACCTAGAATCTCCTGATTCTAAGTCAGGTGCGTTGTCCATTGCGCCACTAGCCCTGTGCTCTACTGATGTGTTCCTTCTATAAATTCCAACAAGCAGGTGAACATAGAGCAAATCGTAGAGGAATGGGACAAACAAAAGATGAAAATCATGATCCCAATCTAGTCAGGAGTCTAACCAAGAGTCTCCTAATTCGTAGTCAGGCGCATTATCCATTGCGCCACTAGCCCTATAGATCAGCTACTCGGGCAAAAGAAAAATTATTCCTGGTCTTGGTCTAATGCATACCAGTGTGTCGGTGCTATGCTAAAAAATTTCCTAAACAAAAGGGTGAGCGATACTTGCCGTAACCTGGATTCGAACCAGGGTTGCTGCGGCCACAACGCAGAGTACTAACCACTATACGATCACGGCACAGGTGACAAAAGAATCTAAAGTCAAGAGAGGAGGATTGGGACAACAAGATGAAAAACATGAACACCAGCGGGCCATTGCGCCACTCGCCCAAAGCCATGACAACATAGGCCGAAGAAAAATTCCAATAATTCAACAATTGCATGAATTCGAGCTAGCCAGGAGTCGAACCTAGAATCTCCTGATCCGTAGTCAGGTGCGTTGTCCATTGCGCCACTAGCCCTGTGCTCTACTGATGTGTTCCTCTATAAATTCCAACAAGGCAGGTGAACATAAAGCACAGAGGAGAGGATTGGGACAATCGCAAGATGAAAAACACAAGCTCGAGCTAGCCAGGAGTCGAACCTAGAATCTCCTGATCCGTAGTCAGGTGCGTTGTCCATTGCGCCACTAGCCCTGTTCTCTACTGATGTGGTCCTTTGATGAATTCCAACAAGGCAGGTGAACATAATGCACAGAGGAGAGGATTGGGACAATCGCAAGATGAAAAACACAAGCTCGAGCTAGCCAGGAGTCGAACCTAGAATCTCCTGATCCGTAGTCAGGTGCGTTGTCCATTGCGCCACTAGCCCTGTGCTCTACTGATGTGTTCCTTCTATGAATTCCAACAAGGCAGGTGAACATAGAGCAAATCGTAGAGGAATGGGACAAACAAAAGATGAAAATCATGATCCCAATCTAGTCAGGAGTCTAACCAAGAGTCTCCTAATTCGTAGTCAGGCGCATTATCCATTGCGCCACTAGCCCTATAGATCAGCTACTCGGGCAAAAGAAAAATTATTCCTGGTCTTGGTCTAATGCATACCAGTGTGTCGGTGCTATGCTAAAAAATTTCCTAAACAAAAGGGTGAGCGATACTTGCCGTAACCTGGATTCGAACCAGGGTTGCTGCGGCCACAACGCAGAGTACTAACCACTATACGATCACGGCACAGGTGACAAAAGAATCTAAAGTCAAGAGAGGAGGATTGGGACAACAAGATGAAAAACATGAACACCAGCGGGCCATTGCGCCACTCGCCCAAAGCCATGACAACATGGGCCGAAGAAATATTCCAACACTTCAACAATTGCATGAATTCGAGCTAGCCAGGAGTTGAACCTAGAATCTCCTGATCCGTAGTCAGGTGCGTTGTCCATTGCGCCACTAGCCCTGTGCTCTACTGATGTGGTCCTTTGATGAATTCCAACAAGGCAGGTGAACATAATGCACAGAGGAGAGGATTGGGACAATCGCAAGATGAAAAACACAAGCTCGAGCTAGCCAGGAGTCGAACCAAGAATCTCCTGATCCGTAGTCAGGTGCGTTGTCCATTGCGCCACTAGCCCTGTGCTCTACTGATGTGTTCCTTCTATGAATTCCAACAAGGCAGGTGAACATAGAGCAAATCGTAGAGGAATGGGACAAACAAAAGATGAAAATCATGATCCCAATCTAGTCAGGAGTCTAACCAAGAGTCTCCTAATTCGTAGTCAGGCGCATTATCCATTGCGCCACTAGCCCTATAGATCAGCTACTCGGGCAAAAGAAAAATTATTCCTGGTCTTGGTCTAATGCATACCAGTGTGTCGGTGCTATGCAAAAAAAAATCCAAAACAAAAGGGTGAGCGATACCTGCCGTAACCTGGATTCGAACCAGGGTTGCTGCGGCCACAACGCAGAGTACTAACCACTATACGATCACGGCACAGGTGACAAATGAATCTAACGTCAAGAGAGGAGGATTGGGACAACAAGATGAAAAACTGAGAAACTGAAAAAAATAGGACTACTTTGTACATGATGTTTTTAGAGTAGTATTTTTCATAACTTAAAATGCAGAAAGGGTAGCACAATACAATTGTTTTATCCGGTCTCTACATTTGATTCTCACAGATGTGAATTTCTTTGGGAATGGGTCTGAAAAAATAGCCTCATGATAAATGACGGGGCACTTAAATTTACCTGCAAAAAGTTTTTCATATGTGATCTGGCTTTGATTTTCTGCAAATAATGGGATACAGAGAAGGCAGTGACAGACCCCCTGAGGGTTCACCATGCCTATTGTGGTTCTCAGGGTCCACAGCCAAGGTTGAGAGGGAGTGTAACGGGTTTGGGTTTTGCAAAACACAATACAAGTCATGCTAAGGCCTGGAAGGATGAGAACTGAGAGAATTATATTTCATCGATTTGGGAAAATTGGCAAAAAACATCGATTTTCCTTCAAGTCTTCAACAAGACTAATATAGTATAAAGTCAATAACACGGCTATCCAAACTAAAACCCCCTATCCAGTTTTTATTGGTCCACGACAAACGAGGAAAATATGATTGACTTTGGCCCGCACAAGAAACTTAAATCCAGCCTACCTTGCACGTCTCATCTTTCACACCAGATGGAGCTAGCCACTTTAACAGCACCTCTTCATTAGGTAAGGGCTCAAAACCTGAGAACATATTGAAAAAAATACAGAAAATTAGTCATGTCAAACTGCCATTGACTGCGATAAACATTCAATCCAATTTGACTGGGAGGATTGGCAGTGGTGAGTTAATACTTAACATACATTTAAAATGTTTTTTAAACATTATTCCGATTATCTACGTAAGAAAAAAAGTATCAGGATTTAAATTCGGACTTTTTTTAAAGCGGCCCTTGGAGAACAAAAAGTTTGCACACCCTCGGCCTATAAAGTTAGAAAATAGATCATTAAAAATATATATATCAAAAGCTCAACCTCAAATAAAGCATTTTAACTCTCAAACAGCAACATGACATTCCGAATGTACGTTTCCAAACAATCTGACTGAGATCATCTCTCAACACGGTTCCATCTTGTGATGTCGGATGCAACCAAGTCAAGATCAAATAATCAAATAATTAATAAGCCATACTGCAACGCGCAAGCGATGACGTGAACGCAGTTGCAATAAAGTTAGAACGTCAAGTATGGCTGATTTATTGGAAGTGGAAGGGTTTAATACGGGACACATGGTTTCAATAGATAGCGATTTGCAAGCGATGTAAAAGTGACTTATACAGGAGCCTGTCAAGGGAAGGAAAATGATCGAAGACAGACACAGCTGTGAGCCGGACGTTAAAAATGACGACAAGCTTCCATTTTACCAATCGCAGAAATGTGTAGGAACAATTTATCCGTGACGATGATTTGTTTGCCTTTGAACCTGACGGTGCTTTTCAAAGCAAGCCAACAAGAATTAGGCAAACCTACAGTGTGGACTACAATTCTGATTTGGACAGATACAGTACTCCTCGCTGGTTTGAAAACAGTAAACTCCATGTATTGAAATCCAAACTCCTAAAAACTTTAATGATCTGTAAAAGTACCATTTCTCGTTGCCGGAATTTTAGCGCTTGTTGCCATGGCAAATTAACGAATTTCCTTTGGATTGAATTAACTCTGCTCGGTTTTATTGGCGTGTTACAAGAGATCAAAAAGAGGGTTAAGTGGCAGAGTGGGAGGCCCGACACTCCGTTTCCTCTCAAGGATGGAGGCCTAAGATTGGGCGAGACTACGTTTTCCTTCGTTTGTCGCGCCGCAAAGTGTCCGACTGATCGGCGGCCAGTCGTTTCGCTTTTAAAGACGGTCGTCTCTGTCGCTTCCTGTACCAGCTGGACCAAAGCTCATTGGAACTAAACAAATGGAATGAATTACCCAACTGGAGCAAATTACTGATTTTTTTCCCTCCTCCCCTATTTGAAGTTGCACGGTCTTTTTTTTTTCAGTATTACATATGTCATGAACAGAAACTAAACGGGGAAGTTGTAAAAGTTCATTCCCAAGGTTGTCATTAACAGTTACGCTCCCTTGGATGGTTTGAGAATTTTTGCTTTTTCTACTATTTTCTCCCACCGATAATTCCAAGGACGTCAGAGCCAAATGAGCTGCAGGATGCCTTTGAGCTGGACTCTTACATCCACTGGATATATTCTTTCCAGACCCTGCTCACACACACACACACACACACTTGGACAAAAAAAATCACTATACAGTAAAATATAGTGTATGAAGAAAAATAATCCCATCTGTAATAAAAATCCCAACACCAAGAAAGTCCTTATTAGTGGAAGGCTATTTTTTGTTTGGTTACTTAATCTTAACCCAATGCTCTAAAAAAATGATTAATCGATATAAAGCTTCCTAATTGGAATGTTGGTCACTAATAAAAATGTAACAATCACATTTTGGTGGCTTCAATTTAAGGCCACAGATTTCCAATCCATTTTGACCGATCGCTCCTGTTCAAAACAGATTGGATGTCACCGTCAATGGCACCCAAACATTATTATTTAACTGATAGCTCTTAAAAACATAATGTAAAACAATAAAAACATTTGCTAGTGTGCAAAATAAACTTGAAAAATCTAAATATATATTTTTTCATTGTCAAGTAAACAGCACCAGTTATATACATCTAGAAAAAAACCACAAACAAATGAATCGACCATTCTCACAAAAAGAGGGGAAAATGTTTTATGCTTCAGAAACACTTTTTCTGTGACTTGACATTCCAAACCTTGTAAAAATAGTCACAAAGACAAAAACACAGGCACTGCCCGGAAGAAAAGCAAGCACACATACATACGCAAACACGCACACATTTACTGGAAAAGTGACAAAGCATAGCAGGGGCCGAAGAAAAAGAAAAAAGTGGGCAAAACCACTTGGTGGGTGACGGGGGAATAAAACAGCCTCCGTCATTATCAAGGGTGGAGATCTACCACAACTGCGTTACTCATCCAATACTCGCTTCATCCCAATATGTTTATATTTAGATCAATAATAGAGTAAACACTGGGCAGCACCCACAGAAAAAAACAGGATGAAGCACTTTCGGTCTACCGATAACGGCTGATGATAAAAAATGTCAATGGTCGGTATGACCGATTCCAATTAGAATTACTGTCACTACCAGATTTAGAATCTTAAAGGGGGAGTCTGCGGCATTAAAATTGCTAAGAAGAGTTGAATGTGGACTCAGTTCATTAGAACACCCAAGCAAAGTAACAATGAGTAAAAATGATCTCAAGCTAGCCAGGAGAAAAACCTAGAATCTCCTGATCCATAGTCAGGTGCATTGTGCATCTAGCCTTATGCCATAGCAATTTGGGGCAAAGAAAAATTATACCTGGTCTTGGTCCATGCCAGTGTCTTGGTGCTATGCTAAAAACTTGACAAAATAAAATGGCAAGGAACACCTGCCGTGACCTGGATTCGAACCAGGGTTGCTGCGGCCACAACGCAGAGTACTAACCACTATACGATCACGGCACAGAGCACACACGCAACATAAAGTGAAGACGGGAGGATTGGGAGACCACAAGATGAAAAACTTTAACTTGATCTAGCCAGCAGTCAAATCTAGTATCTTCTGGTCCAGAGTGAGGCGAGTTGTCCATTGCACAAGTGCCCTATGGTCTGCCGAATCGGGCCAAAGAAAAATTCCAACATGGTAGGTGAACATAAAGCACAGAGGAGAGAATTGGGAACACCGCAAGATGAAAAACATGAACTCTAGCTAACCAGGAGTGAAACCTAGAATCTCGTGATCTGTAGTCAGGCACGTTGTCCATTGCACCACTAGCTTTTATGCTGTAGCAATTTGGGCCAAATGAAAATTATACATGGTCTTGGTCCAATGCATGACAGTATATTGGTGCTATGCTAAAAACTTGCAATGCCTGCCGTGACCTGGATTTGAACCAGGGTTACTGCGGCCACAACGCAGAGTACTAACCACTATACGATCACGGCACAGGTGGCAGGTCGACATAAGGTCAAGTGTGGAGGATTGGGAAAACCGCAAGATGAAAAACATGAACACGAGCGAGCCATTGCGCCACTCGCTCAAAGCCATGCCAACATGAAACACAGGAACACGAGCTAAAATCTCCTGATTCTTAGTCAAGCACGTTATTCATTGCCCTACAAGCCCTACGCCATGCCAATCTGAGCCAATGAAAAATTCCATCATGGCAGGTGAACATGAAGCAAAGGGGATGGGAAAAACATGAACTTGAACTAGTCAAGAGTTGAACCTAGAATCTCTGGACGTATATGCAGACATGTTATCCATTGCTCCACTAGCCCTATGCCATAGCCACTAGGGCCAAAGAAAATTTATACCTGGTCTTGCTCCAATGCATACCACTGTGTTTGTGCTATGCTAAAAACTTAAATAAAAATTCAAGCCTTACCTGCCATGACCTGGATTCGAACCAGGGTTGCTGCGGCCACAACGCAGAGTACTATCCACTATACGATCATGGCACAGGTCTTTTTTCTGTATCTGGAATGTCAGTCTTCCACTTCCACCTGCAAGAAAGCCGATATACAGTAAGATTGACAGCATTCTAGCAATGCAACAGTCCATATCTAGAATTCAAAATATACACAATTCAAAATTTTGCACTATCCCGCGCAAATGATTTCTTTAGAGCATAGCAAAGATACTTCTGATATACTGTAAATTGCAAATACCATTTTTCATGACGTAATGTTCATACCAAGGAAAGACACACTTCAATTTAAAAAACTTGTGAATCAAATGAACAACACAGATTATGAAAAATATTCACACTGTTATCCTCGCTAGGTTATTTTTCAGTCACCCATACATTGCAGGTGAAAATAAGAACACAACAGCGTTGGATTTGGCGGAAGACCACATAAAATGAAATTCTGAGAATTTCAAAGTGTAGTGAGACCATTGCACCACTCACTTTACATTGAGGTGAGATGCAGTAGTATGCATGCCACTAAGGTAAAACGAAGTTTGCTTATAACGTATGATAAAATCAGTGCCATGACCCGGATTCGAACCGGGGTTGCTGCGGCCACAACACAGAGTACTAACCACTATACGATCATGGCATGTCTGCCTGGTTGGTGTATGGCCATCCCATGCTTTTAAGTCAAACAAATTTAAAGGAAAGTATTACAAATATCCTTGCTCATCAGTGTTAATGTTATAATTTTAAAAAGAACATTACATATTTAATCAGTCCTATTTTGAATGGTTTAATTTTCTGTAAAACATAACACCTAATTTTTCTAATGATTTAATTTTTAAATATTTGTGCATTGTTTATGTAATCCTTGTTTTTTCCCAATATCCACATTACATTTGTAGATTTCTGACAGCATCATTTTTTTAATATTTTGAGGTATTCCATAATATTTTGTTTATTAAAATTCAAAGAATGTTGTATTTAGTTCCTAACAGGGCTGTTCTTTTTTTTCCTTCTAAATATTACTTGTCACTAATTTGTAACTGTGACAACAGAGAAATATGTTGGTCATACTTTACCCGAAAGGGTTACAGATTTATACTCGTATACAAATGTCATAATTTGACTAAATAAATCTAATCGCTTTGCTTTGATGGAATATGACAGAAGTGATTAAAGTTGTCAATTCATGTGACAATTGACTTGTGACTTCATACAATGCCTGCACATTGGAAAGTGTGTGAAGAAAGCAGCAACAAAAAAGGAAAGGAAGAAAAAGTGACTCAAGATGGCTGAGGGGAGGGGTTAGAGGTCACGAACCTGACACGTGTAGCTACTTGACCCCGAAAGTGAAGAAGCGGGGAGGTCACGGAAGGCGGCGCTTTATTGTTGTGGTTTACGAGCCGCTTTAGCCAGAGCTGTTAGAAGCTCCTAAATCAAGCGCGCTACTCACTTTTCCGGGCTGAGATCTTAACGCTCCAACGCCTCGTCAATAATCATTTAAGGAAGAAAAAAAATTAAAACCAAGTTTATTTAAAAGAGCTATTAGTTTGAGCTTCACATTGTCTCAACAAAACACTAGGACATTCGCAAATCTTTTTTTTAAAATTATCATTATTTTGTTTGGTTGAAAGACACTGTTGTTGTTGTTTTTTTTAAAGCAAGAAGTGAAGCCCTAGTCAAGGCATGATGGAATAAATTCAATTTTTTTCTTCAATTGCAATCTGTTAAGTCTGAAAACAAGAGTAAGCATTTTTTTAAACTTTTTTGGAGTTGAACATATTAAAGGCAGACCACAATTTAATATCATATGCACAGCAAAGCAGTATGATGAAAGAGCACATATGCCTCACAGTTCTGAGATCAATGGCCTTCCTATGTGGAGTATATCTATGTTGTCCCTGTGCCTGTGTGGCTTTTCTCCAGGTACTCCAATTTCTTACCACAACCCAAAAACATGCACGATAACCTTCCTGAACACCCTTTAGGTATGAGCGTGCATAGATGTTTGTCTTCATGTGCCCTGCGATTGTCTGGCAACCAATTCATGGTGCCCAAAGTTGTCTGGTATAGGCTCCAGCACCCCCACGAACCTGACAGAAAATGCAAATGTTTCTGACCCAAAAACACACCTATCTGACTGGGCATTTTTAGCTTCCACATTACGGTAAGCTGGTGAAAATCCAAAAGCGGGGTGTTCCCTATTGATGAACAGTCGCCAGAGAGAGTGTCAAAGGAACCAGCAGCGTTATGATGATGATGATGATGATGATAACTCTAAATGAATCCCGCGCTCTCCAGCATAGTTTATTAGTTTAGGCCAGCGGCCACTTGCAGCCTGGTCGAGTGGACGCTAATTGTACGCGCGCTCCTTAAGCACCGACCGCAGCAATAATAGACGGAATTATGCTAGAAATTCCCTCCAGATGTGCGCTCACGCCGGCGCCCCTGCACCCTCTCCAATTTGACGCTTCGCACAAGCGCCATCTGCGCGCACGCACTTCCACGCACACAAGTTGTGGCTTGGGTGAAGTGTTTGCGTTTTCAGATTGTTTCCATACCGGGTGTTAGTATGCTGCGTTTCCTCACCGCCGCTGCAATTACAAGCGGTATTAGCTGATGAGTGTTTTGTTAACCTCCTAATAAGATGTCCTCCTGCCTATGCTGAGCTCACACAGGCGCCATTCAATAATAAGCAAGCCCTGCTTGAAGAAGAAAACACCATCGGACAGCCACTGACGGAATTTTAATATCCTCTTTCAGTGGAAGACTGTAAAATTGACACATTCACATTTACAGTGAACCCTCACCTTGTTTTTTTTTTCCTTGGACGCTCAACTTCCATTCGGTTAAAACTTGCGATCTGATGGAAAAAAAAAAATTCTGTTTTAGTTTTAGCACTCCCACACAATTGAAAACTTGGCTGTTCTCGCTCCAAAAAAAAGAAGGGGGGGAGAATATCATATAACATCGCTTTGTGTAACCCAAAAGATGACTTTGGCGGAGAGAGTTCTGCTAATAAGAGACAAAAAGCGTGTTTGTTTCAAGTTGGTATTTTTTTTTAAAGTTAATGTAAGTGATACGTAAGCCATTTCAGAAATCGACATTTTAGATCAACTTTATACACCAAACAGTTCAAACATTGGGTACTTACTACACTATATACAGATTATATTAATTTACGTCAATTTCTTTTGTTACTCGTGAAAAATACAAATCGACAAAAATCATTCAAACAGTGAACATATAAATACAAGTAAACCAGCGACAAATTGGCCAAAAAAAGTTCATATATTGGCCCGGCCTTCCCCAAAAAAACCAAAAAAACTACAAATTGCTTAATTGTATTAACTGATAGAAAAATATAACATCATGATCGGATTTCAGTTCATGCGGAGAAATACTCCAAACTACACACAAACTGTACCAAAAACGGTAAAAAATAGGTCAATCTTGATAGCTGATCATGGTCATGAGAAAGTTAAAAAAGCAACAGATTAGAAAATGGAACTGGTTCAAAACGACCTTTAAATAAATGTTGACAGGGCAAACAATAACTTGTTACCGACGTATCGGAATGGACTCTATATCAGGCAAAGCTAAAAATCAATTGACTCAATTGGAATGAAAAAACTGATGTGGATATGTCTAATTTATATTCAGTATCGCAAAGCCTAAGAAATAGCATGCACCGATTTCTCAAGTTTTTCCATCTTTTTCCCTGATGGGGATACTCATTGCAGCATTTGGAGGTTATTGACCCCAGACAAAAGGCAGCGTCTATTTCTGGATGTTGAAAAAGAGCGAAAAGGAAAAGTTTGGTCAGACTTAATTATTATGTGCGCTTCAGCTGAAATGGCCGTTGGAAATATTTTTTGCCATTTGCTCTGATGTCCAATCTTTTTCTATTTCTACTTTGTAATGGCGTTTAGTTTTACAGAATGATCACTTAATATCCAGCATAGAATCTCCTTCATCTTGTAAGTTAAACCCACGATGCAAAAAATAAATAAAACTAACTGGTTGCCAATGACTGGGATATAGACCGAGTGCATTTTGACAGGGAAGGCTGGCAGTAATCGCCGTCCATGGCACTGAAACATGATCACGCAAAGCCATGATGCTAAAACAATTTGAGAAAGTTCATGAAAATAACTATGAAAATTAATAGTGAAATAAATGCGATTTATGTATGGTGCAATTTAGCGACTACAAGCGTCTATGGGAGCAAATCATTGAGGCTTCAATGATCTGTAATGTCATTAATTTGACAAAAAAGGCAACAAGGTGTTAACACTATAGCCACACACAACAAAATCACTGTTGTGCCTGAAAAAGCTCCGAAGTTCAGCCACTAATGAATCAAGGAACCGCAATACCTGTACACTCGCAATTCAAAAGTAACTTTATTGCCATAACAGTAATAGTAACGATTTGCAAGCTTCAGTTTCACACCTTGTAACTGAAACGAGCACTACCACTTGTTGTGGTGAGGTCACGATATTGAGTTTGCCAGGTGAGAAGCCGGCCCGACTAATCGGTAGCGGCAGAGTAATTTGCCCACAGACATGTTCCAGAGCCTGACTTCACCGGCGTTTCCCTCAACCTGCTGCCGCTGCCCCAGGTGGCTCCGACACTTGAATGCCCCCCTTTACCTGCTCCCAACGACATGGGGAAAACCCCCCACCCCAAAAATACAGGAAGAGGAAAGTAGACTGCACAAGGCCAGTTGCGAATGTTTGGCTTAAAAAGAGGAGGAGGGGAGTAGGGGTTGATTTCTGGTAGCCTTTTCATCACTCGGCATCTTTATCAAACCCCTGGGTCTTGTTTGTTCTGTTCTCGCTGCCGGAGCAGGGAGGTCGCCAGGATAAATTATCCTGAGCGGTGGTTGATGTGGAAAAGCTTCCAAGTGATTTATCGCTGCCAGCCCTCCCGGTTAAAAAGGATTGGAGCAGCGGCAAAGTTTGTTTGTGGATTTAGTCACCAGCCCAAATCAGTTTCAGGTACCCTGTTTCAAGAGTTGGGTGGAAAAAGGAAAGCTTCTGTCACTGATATACTAACTGTTGACTAGGGGGGAAGGAGTCAAATACACGAATCTAAAATGTGAAAGCACATGACTGTATTTTTTGGACTATAAGTCGCACGAGCCCAAAAATAAACGACATCTAAAGTACCAATCGTATTTTGGTGGCGGATTCGATTTCATCGGAAGCCAACAACAATTGTTGTACATTATACGAACAAGAAAAAAAGGAGAACAACATGAAAAGTAGTTGACATATTAGCAGTTATTAAGAGAACTATAATCTAACCAATAGAAATAACTAATTCACCAAACTCAGAATATCTCTGCAAATGTGGAGTCATTGTCCAGAAAGTGCTGTTTTACGATAACTATCATTCCCTGCAGTCTGGCAAATCCTTCATACTTTCTAGGGGGAAAACCTGAAGTTTTCAGGATCCAGTTAAATTGCTTTCGTGGTTAGAATTTGGTTAGAACTCGGTTAGAACTCTACCAAAATCTGCATCCCAATTGGTTTATGGTGTTTACATTGGCTGAACTAAGAGGTAAAATGAACTGGGACTGGATTCAAAACCAAAACAAGCCGCCAGAGTCCAGCTTCTTGCCGACCTCCCCTGCCGTATGTCTTTTGAGTCGTTCAAGGACTTTTGAAAATCCTGACGCCGAGCTCTAATTCAATCTTCCGGTGCGCTCATCATACTCTCCAAGCTACACACTACTAGGAAATTGACCGCCCGGGCTGCAGAAGGAAGCAAATTAATTCAGAGCCATGGAGACCGACCGGCGTAGCACATGATGACATTTCAAGGAAGGAATTACATTTAGCCGCACGACGTGAACAAGATTAAAATTAGACACGACTGCTTTTCCGTTGCGTTCTCGTGAGATGATGAGCCTTGACAAAATATCCCCAATTAATTACACACTGTACATCCTTGGCAATGAAGCTTTGTTTTTGTTTACTCTGCGGGAGACGGCTAAAATCAGGAGCCCCTGCGGCTTTACGGGTGGTCACGGCAAGTGCCAAAGATGCCCCTCGTGTTTAATCGCCGACATTATTTTTTGTTAGTTTTGCGAAGGAAGACGCACGGCCGTGAGTGGGATTGGTTCCAATTATTTCTCATTACAGGTTGAGCCTTCATCCAGGCAGACTGTGGTCGCCCGATGTCCAGACACCACCGGTACAAACTCACCTTTGAACCGTTCGCGTCTCACTATTTGGCAAGACGGCCAGACGGCTCAAAAGCCACAGTGACATCACATCAGCAAACGGCGCCTTGCATTAGCCCGCCTTTGTATCAACACTTCCTTCAAAAAAGTGACTCTAAGACGACTTGTTCTATTTGCACAGTTGTCTCCCAGAACAGTTCCTGCATTTGTTCGCGCATGTGAGCGCTCATTCTTCGTCTTCGCGGGATCGGCGAGGCCTCCGAGACTGCCGTCCCGGGCTCATCTGGCAGCCATTACCCTGCGCACATGCCCCGTCTGAAGGTTGATCCCCGGGGTTAAACAAATCCATGCGACGAAGCGCAGTCCGCCAGGAATCGGCCCCCGTCGTATAAGAGCCTGGCTTGGGCAAAGGCCCGGCTAGACGAGGCTAGTACAAAATACGCTGCGCAACGCCAAACTGGGTATGGTTCAAGTTTGGTTCTTGCTTGATGGAAAAACGGAGGGCGCCTGGCTTTGAGGGACAGGCAACTGAGGCGTCTATCTGGAAAGATGTACGGACTATGGAATTTAGTAGTTGTGTTAAGAATTTGGTCAATGGCGCACATATACATTGTTTGGAGATTTTTTTTTGCTGTCAGGGGCAAAGTAGCTGAGAACAGAAGACGAAGATTAAGCCTTTTTGTCATTTTTATGGACAGATGTGTCCAAAATATAGCCTTCTATCAGTTTAAAGTCACCTATTGTAGGATTTCATAGCAACCATATGTAAAACATAAACAAAAAGAGTTTGTTACCACACCGCGACTGAATTTTTCTGACACATTTAGATGTTTTGTTTCAATATTTAGGTTTCCATTTGTCAAACTTCAATTATTCTAAGAAATGTGAGTATTTTTCCTTTCAATTTCTCAACAAAGGTTAAAGAATATCATTACAAGTTAAAGTGTGTTTTAAAAAAAAGTGGGTAAATAGAAATCGCAAATTTTCACCCATCATGGTTTGCGTCTGGATTGTATCCCCTTGAATTCTATAGTCATTTTAAAACATTCTAGTATGAGCAATTACTCAAGGATTTTTGCTATTCATGTCCTTCTTTCCACATACTATGAATCTAAAGAGACTGCTTCGGGGAAAGGCAACCAAATCATCTCCCTGGAAAGACGTCACACGAATCATTACTCCTGAGGCGACGTTTCAAAATTATCGGTACCAGGCACACTGTCTCCGAGCCGAATGTGGAATTCGGTAATTATGTGCAGCATTACACTTTAGGGGCGGGGGGTGCTCGAGGCCAGGCATGAAGGCCTCTCAGTTGGGATGGCACGGAATAGGCAGACCATCCGGAGCTCATGGAGTGGGATTTAATACGGCTCCCAATTAAACGAGGCGGGATTGTGCTTGTGTTCATTTCATTTCCTGTTTCTCGCGTCATCGTAGCCGAATTGAATCTGACAGCGTAATTATCATTTCATCCCAAATTGATACCAATCCGTAACTCCAAACATAGACACAAGAGAGGGTTTGGCGACGGTTCAGTCGTCTGTAAGACGTATCGAGAGAAGCGAAGGAAGGGGAGACGCTTGGAGATTGCGTTGCGGGTGTTCCCTTGATGTCCCTCTGACAGGAACCAGATTGGGAGTTGGGAGTTGCGTGGCGTCGGCGTGTTGTGCTTCTTCTTTTTTTTTTTTAATCCGTCTGGCTCCGGCGGGTTTTTCCTGGCCTGCGTGGACTACGGGTTCCAAGACGCCACGGCGGCCCCCGGCCTGCCCGTTTGAGCGAGAATAACAAACGCTTGAAAAATAAAAAGAGACGAGCAGCGGCAGCACAATCCCGCTATTGTTCGTGCGAGCGGGACCACGTCCTCCCGACGTTTTACTGGCGGCTGTAAAAGACAGCGAGCCGGCTGCCAGACTGACAGATATGCTCGAACAAAAAGCGCTGGACGGTTCCGTATCGTCAATTTCGACTTGTGTTACTTGGCAGCGGCCTGGTCATTCATCGCGCTGAACGTACTGTAGCAGGTTCAGGGTTGCTTGTGATGGCATGCCGCGCCTCACGGTCAACGAGCTGGCAGGCGGATGTACGCCGGACGTGAGCGTTAGAAACCCCCCACCCGTGCAAAGGCAACGCTACATGAGGCGTTCACGGACAAAACAATATTTAGACTTGTCAGTGAGAAATAAAGTTGCCAGTTCTATTCGGGAGACGGCCTAAATATACTCTGAAAGGTTTTATTTATGATGTGAAGTGTGGAGCTGAGCAGCAGGGGGGTACCAGGCGCTGGAAGGGGAATGTGAGATTAACACTTATGGGGTCAGAGATGAGGTATAAAATGAAAGGGGGGGGATTGGATAAGGCCGAAACAAAACCAATCCCAGGACACTAGAACAAACCTGTGTTTATCTTAACCCAGGACTCCCAAATTGTGGGAACGCAAGATTAAAAAAGAAAAACTAGTGAGGTAAAGTATACAATGACATTGTGACCCTCCAAAGTGTTATTTTTCCCCTCCAAAATCATTTTTCCTTGAGAAAATTTCAAATAACCCAAATACTGTACGAGAAATTTGGTTTACTACGATTACATACAGTATACCAGTTGCGTTTGTATATCTGTTTGAAAACATAATATAAACATTATGGGGTACTACAGTGATCCCTCGAATATCGCGGATAATGAAGACCAGAAATGGCCGCGAAGTAGGATGCCCCATGAGTCATAATTTGTCCATCCGCATTTCACATGGAGTTCATTCTTGTCTTTCCCTTTCAAGCTAATCAGTGCCATTCTATCCCATTTCTCCATTTCAATCATTTCACGCTAGGACGGCGAGAAAAACACAGTCGGGTCTGTGCTTAATCAGTTGCGTTTTAAGACGTCGCCCGCCGGCTCGCTCTTTCAGCGCGGTGAAAGAAAAACGTCTGGTCCGTGGGTGGCTTCGCTGGGTCACTGAGCCTACAGAGTGGAGCATTTCATAAGAAAGGGCCCACTTAATTCTGAGCCATACATGGCATTAGCTGATTTACATGCAGACAGCTATCATTCTGTGCGCCACGCTGACATTGATAAATGAGGTGTTTTACCTAATAGGTAATAAAAACAAATTACAGGCTTTAAGAGAAAGGATGTTCTTCATTTGGCTCTGTTTTCTGTCTCTGGCCAGATTGTTTCCATATGATCCCAAGGCTTCATTTGTTAAAACTGCAGACACGGATTAATAACACCGCGTTTGCCGACGATCCATCCCCACTGAAAGGCGGATTTATTTCCAAGACGAATGCTAGGAACGAGCGGTAATGGGGAACAACTGTTTTGTGGCAATCCCTTTTGCTGGCTGGGCGTTATCTGGGTGTTTAAGGAAGTCCAATTGAAATTCTAAGGCAATTTTAATCAAATTGAACACCTCTGGTCATGCTTTCAATGTCACATTTTAAGGAACTGTACTTGATCAAATCTGACTTGTTTTTTTTGGGTCTCAGTCGACCTTGCCAGTAAAACAAACGTATGGCTGCCATTGGGGCGAACCATTGTTTTGTTCATTAGACCCAGTCAAAAATGGATGACCGTCAATGGAAGCGAAAGTTAATAAAATAATATTGGTCAGCTTTCAAAATACCAACTAGGTCCAAATAGCGGAACTTTAAAACAGATGTTTTCTTTATAAAAGCACAACAGTTCTAATTCAAGGCCCTAATTAGGAAAATCCCAATTTGAGACATTTCACAAATCAGTTTAAAATAATACATTTACCCTTTTTCTGTGATTACAATATTTGCAAAGGTTGGCTCTAAGACAGGAAATTTAGGGATGAAAAAGAACATCGCGAATGCTAGCCAAGAGAAACATCTCTGATTTAAGTCTCATCAGCATTAGGCTATTAATTAGTCCTGGCAGAAACCTTTCAAAGGCGGGATTACGATACATGAAATGCCTGGAAAACCCAACGATCAAACACAGAAAGGCTCTACTTAAGGTCATTTGGGGATTCGCATGTTGACGCAGAAGGTCAAATGACAAATGACGGGACAGAACTACAACCAGAGGGCTTTCCTATGAAGCAAAAGGCTACTTAATTTGTTGAGGCGGTGTTATTCTTAACCGGTTGGGACCCTGGAGGTCCCACAGTGGTCGTATACAAGCCAGTTAGGGTTTCTGAAGCCAGCCGTGAAAAGGCTTCCCCTTATGGCGCAACGCAAGCCTGACAGAAGACAAGCCCGCCTCTATTCGCGGTGGCGGAGAAGTCCGCAAGGATGAGGCGGCGGTCACATCCACCCGCGCATTTTTCCCCCACAAAGTAAAAGAGCCTTACTTCCTGCCTGAGCTCGTGCAGGTGCGAACACATTAGCACGTTGCACTTGAGTGTACAGAGTAACCTGAGGAGTCTTCTGAGGAAATTCAAAAATTAGGGGAAATAATGTCTATAGAGAAGTAAAAATATAATTCATTTAAAGACGTGCCTTCACGAGATTACTGGACCTAAAAAAAATAAAAATAATAGTCAGTTCATTCGTCCTGGCCTATTAAAATGAAACTTTAAATAGAGGAAAATTGCTTTGAAAACGTTTTTGCAGCTTTAGTACTTTTGGAAGAATTGTCTAAATGAATAAGCCAAAAGTGGAATAATTTCATTGTTTAACTTGCTGGGTGCCATTGAAGGCAATAGACATCCAATCAATTCAGCCTATCGTAGCACACTAGTGCATACCTGCCAACCTCAGCCAATTGCTCCCCTTATTAATGATTGCAGTTCCCATGCTTAGCAATTAAAAAAATGTACAAATGCAACACGGCACATATTTACTCACATAGGGCGAAGTTACAAGTCTAAAATTTTCTGCAAAGTGGACGGGTAAAAAAGGGAAAATCAGGAAATATAATACACATCTATATTCTGTATTTTGAATTTGATCACAAAACAGAAAGTCGGGAGTCAAGATTTACTTTTTCGGGGCCGCACAAAATGAAGTGGCGGGCCAGATATGGCCCCCGGGCCACCACTTTGACACCTGTGGCGTACACAATCTGAAATGATCAAAAAACTACCAATTCCATTCCAAAGTCAGCGACAGATGTCAAATCCATTTGAGAGGGCTCCTACTTATTTTAACAAGAGAAATTGAAGACTGCTTTAAGACTATATAGAACAGAACTGCCATTTCAACACCAGTCTCTTAAAAAAAAACCAAGAAAAAAATGAGTAACTCCTATAATGTCAGAAATGGCATGAATTTAAGTTTTTCTTTGCCAAATGGACGTTTCTCTGGACACAATTTCACTCAATGCAGTGCAATTTAAGACTTTCAAGTCACTTAGTAAGTTTAAGACTTTTTAAGACCCCTGCGGCAAATCTGATTTCAACTGGGTGGCCTGGTAATGAATGCCAATGAGTTAACTTCACCACATTTGCATGATTCTAAAATTTCCCACAAGCGTTTCAAGGTGATTTTTTTTTTAGGCCTCGCTTTGATTATTTTCAATGTTGTCCTTGTCGGACGGGGTCACGCTAATCCCCGATGGTTTGCAACACCATCTTTGAACACGCGAGGTGACAATCAACCACTGAAACTTCAGAAATGTCTTGGATGCTGAGCAAGTAAAAAAATTTTAAAAAAGCAAAACGCGAGACTGAGGAAAATGTGCAGGGCGGGGTGGGGGTTCTAGTTGGAACCCTACTTGCGTGCTGAGTGACGGGAGAACGGCTTCAGCAGTGTTTAGAAAGACCAGTCGGCCAGTCTATTGCTCCGGAGCCGGGGTGTCTGCTAAAGCGAACCCCTCCGCCCTCTAAACTCCCGCCCACCCAACCACTGTAAGCAGGATGGTACATGCAGCCTCACTACCCCCCGCCCCCCTTCTGTGGAAACACATGGAATTCTAAACAGCATCAACTTTTCTTGACTTGATTATATTGAGCCTTTCCAAGCTCTGACATTAAAAAGAAAAGAGAGACGGCGCGAGGGGGAGAAAAAAAAACTCGAGGGGGAACCTTAGAAGCTAATTGCTTTGGGTCTGGCGTGCACATTGGGCATTGTGTTGCTTCGAAAAGCTGCAGTAATGCCGGAGCCTGAGAGAGAGCGTGTGGAGGGGGGGTCCGCGGGGGGATGTGACATCTCCCGTGCGTTTGCGGTGGGCTCGCAGCTCCACGCGGGCAGCATGCGAAGCCGCTAATTAAAAGCAAGCGATCCGTAACTGTCTGGCTCACCAGGCCGTACTCATCCATGTGGCCCCCATCGACTAAGGCTGGCCCACCCCAGACTCTTGGCGTCTGCATGGGAGTGATTTCAAGACCCCCAAAAAATCATTTCCCTAAGGCTAACCTCGCAGTAATACAGCACTTTTATTAGATTACATTAAAACTTTCAAATGTTTTAGTGTTCTGTTCTGGGTCTACTCATTCAGTTTTTTGTTTTTTTGGGGGTGACCTAAATATTTGTCGTTTTTTTTATGGGTAAGTCAAACTGCTTCTCAAAGTATCGATACAATATTTGCTGACTAAGTGAAAGTATTTCCGTTGATGCAAAGAATAATGAGACACTAATAGATTCCAGACATTCATCCATTTTCTGAACTGCTTATCCTCACAAGGGTCGTACAGGGTGCTAGATCCTATCCCACCTAACTACAGGCACCAAACCTGTTTAAACAGACAGAATATCAACAAATTTAAAAATATAAGAACACACTTGAGCATAGAATAAAAATATTTGAACAAATTCTTTCAGATTTTGGAGATGACATAATTACGAACACTTAGTCTCTTCTATGAGAAGTATATTAGAAATTACACTCAGAAATTGTAATTATATTAGTTTATTACTCCCTTAAGTAAGTAATTAGTTACACATTACTATACTAAATACTATAAACAATTGTATGTTCATATTCAAGAAATACAAATATATTGTCATAAGCAATAATCCTTCAGATTGCTCATTGCTTACTACATCGTGTTAACTCTTTTGCGGGTCAAATGAAGCGAATCAAAGCTAATTTTGGTTAGCTATTGAATGGTGCATTCCATTTTATGTTAGAATTAAACTAACGCGATTTGTAATTTCCATTGTTGTGTATTGTATGTTACAACTGTAGGGTTGAACACGTCTGTAGTTTTAAAGGGTGCGAATAAGAATATATTTTTTACGCGTTATGAAACGGTAAATTCCCGCCCTTACTTGACACATGAACTGAAGTTAAAATGAACCGTTCTATTTATGTTTCCCAGTCACAGTGGGTGGATCTCTTCAGTAGGACAGTAGGCTTCAAATTTGGACATTCCTCTGAAGTAATCTAAAAGTCGTCAGTATGGGATTCAACAAAAGATCATCTAACACAATCATTACATTCTTTTCCTCCAGGCTTTCCAGCCTCCTGTCGAGTGTACGCCAGGGCCAAGAGAATGGGCAATTTTGTGCATTCTTGTGGATTTTCCAAGACCCCTCATCAAACTCCCAAACAAATATTCTCATGATGTAATGGCTTGAAGAGATGCGGGCAAAACAACGCTACTCAACGAGCGCTACGCCAGGCCAATTACCCGCGGTTTACAGCCAGGGCGAACACTTTAAATATTTACCGACCTTAGCAAAACAGTCGAGGATTATGCTGCTTTGTCAAAGACGCTCTTTGGGTTTATATTTTCCATAAAGTTCAACTCGGGAGATCAGGGATCAGATTCAAATCTCTTTGTACATAAACTAGCCGTGGACTCTGCATCGTCCTGTCGGAAATAGCAATTAGCACCGCCAGACAAAGATCTCAGACATTTTAAACGTCTTCAAAATAAATAAATGCGTCCGTTCTTGCTGGATTGGCGGTCCTGTTTCAATTAAAGAAGAGGCAGAGGTCTGCAGGCCTCGCTTGGGTTCTCTTTAAGGCGGAGTTTGAATTGACGGGAGTGGGAAACGCATTCTATTCGTCTTGTGTTCTCACACGTTTCAATCAAAGTCATTTTTAAAATTAGAGATCTCACTCAAAATCAAAACACCCAAATAGGGAAAAACCTTTTAACCCTGACATGAGTTTACCGGCTGTAATGCTTTAGATCTCTCGTAACCAATCAGATTTCAATCCACGTCGGTTAAGATTTCCAACTCAATATCCAATCCGCCATGTCAGCTATCAAAAAGCAGGGCCTGCTGACACCCCGATCCAAATTTTGTGTCAGCGCAACTTTCGATCCCGTCTATCCTCAGGCATCCCATCAATCATTCCCACTCCGAGTTCCTAATTTCCTCCTGACGTCTGCGTTGCGGAGAAGGCTTAAAAGGCCCATTGGTTTTCGCATCCTTCTCAGATGAGATAATACCTTGAGCTATTTTCCAGAACACCTTGTTCTCTCCGTCTTGTTATTTTCTCTCAACACCAGTAATAAGCGGCGCGGGGCCCCGACGACAGCCAGCGCTTCTACCTTTCAGCCTTCGCCTCTTTGGCAGATGGTTCCAGTTTACGCGTTCTCACCCGCCACTAATAGAAAAGGCGCTTTGAATTCATGTCGCGTCTTAAAAAGGAGGACAACAGCATCGCAGACTGGCGCTTTGCAAAACGGTGGAAGGAGATTTCTAGGCTGTATTTATTTGAAAGCATGGAGTGCTGAACTCTAATGTGTTGGACTGTTAATGCTGTGGTATCTGAAACCTTTTGCAAATCTGATTAAGTCCGATTTATTAGATCAGCGGCTAGTTTGTGGGTTCAGGGGAAAAAAAACATGGCTAAGCTCGGTAGGCGGCGTTGATGGGACAACATTGATTGTAGAGTCCGAGCTTGTGTTCATGCTACAGGACCTAATGATTTTATTGAGTCTTGAACAGCAAAATCAGAGGCCCTAACATACGCCAGATGCTCCAGGAATTCACCGCAGAGTGCAACGAAAAGGCTAACCACGCTACCGAATGCTGCTAAAAGCTAAATGCAATTACACGATATTGGACAAAGCCGCAGCGCAAATACATAATGTAAACTCAATTATGGTTGTGCCAAAAATGCATTATTTAATCATATTCCGACAGGGCACGGCTACTCAACATTTTTAGCATGGATTCGCATTAAAGGTCCAAGAGTGGAATTCCAATTTAAATGCCTAGATCCATATTTTTATTGTTTATTTATTTATTTTTGGGACTATTTCCATATCTAGAAGTACAGAGGTCGGCCGGCCACAGCATTTTGTGTATAAACCCTAGGCATCAACTCTATGTTTCTTGTTAAAACTTAATTTGAATAATGTTTCTGTAGTCCCCTATGAACGATTAAGTAGTCCTGAAATCAGAACTTTCTTAATGGTCTGCAAAAAGTTGCATGAACAAGTCAAACTTTTGCGTAACATTAGAAATTGGTGGTACTCATACCACACTTGGCGAACCACCGAGCTGATGACTAAAAAATCCCGCTTATTCCAATTGCCGCTTGGTAATCATAGATCACAGCAATGGCGTTCCAAAACATCCGGACTGGTTAGCAATGAGATGTCTTCTCGTCATCGCAACCACCGCTGCTCTAAAGAACATCTGCACATCTCGCCCTGACCCCGAAGCCTAGGAACACATCAACATAGTTGTGGTCATCTTGTTTTCTTAAGTTCTATGTTGGGCTGCCGCGCTTGCGCCCTATCACGTTCCCTTGGAGTGGCCGACGCACTTAGAGAAACATAAACTCATTCTGTTGACCTCAAGTGGCGTGCTTACGCTTCATCGGTTGGCAGGTCAAGCGGCGAGAAAAAAAGGACGGGGGGTTACGGCGTCGGAGCAGCTGTCGGGGTCCGAGAATAGACGCCGAGGGCTGAGTCAGCCCGCCTCAACGAGCCACAGAGGCAGCGAGACTTGGAGAAATGCGTACTTGCGAGGGAGCCAGATATACAAAGACAAGTAGGAGGTTTAAAGAGCGAGGGAAAACAAGGCCCGCTTCCTGTTAAATTGGGGAATCGTAAAAAGATCCCCGCTGCGCCTCGCTTGGCCGCTCGCCGTTTGACTTTGTGACTCCTTTGTTGACCTCGCGGCACAGAAATGGAGGACTTAATCACCCTGTTTACTGGAAATTCCGCAAAATGGGGAAACGGATGATGCATGCGAGGAGGCTCATGCCAACGTTTTCTGTTGTGTGGTCGACACTCGAAAACCAATTATTTGGAATTCAACACGAGTCGACTCTAAAGTTGTCGTGCTTTTCAGTCAAATCTTTTGGATAAACTACTTAATTAGCCAAGATCATATTTGGATGCAAACAACTACTGTTGAGGAAGTTCCCCATCCAATCAGTCATTTTCAAAGGAAAATTAATCGGGTCTGACGACAATAGCTATCCAATCCACTTTGAATGGGAAGCCTGGCAACGATCCCCAGTCAAATTGGCCTGCCTAGTTCAAATAAATTCTACAACGGTCAGTAGCATTGAATAAATTGAGCAACAGGCATAACGATTTGGAAATGAAAATGTGCATTTTCATTACTGAAAACAACTTTTCAGAACAAAGAGAAAAAAACTGCTCAACAAAGGTAGCTAAATTGACTGTTTTTGTCCATGTTTATGTAAGACAACATTTCATGACATTACATTAATTTTAAAATTCCATCAAGTTTTAAGTCCTGATCTTATGGGGAAGCACTATTTGTTAAAGCTGAGAAGCCCACCAAAATGTAGGATGAACTCAAGCTTCTTGTGCAGGCCATATTCAATGATATTTGAATAATTTGCTACAGGCAGATTAAAAAAATGGCAACTGCCTTTAGTTTGGGCACCCTGCTCTTAAAAAAAAGAACAAAATTGAAGACTGTGAGATCACCCCCCAACCTTCAGCCCACCTTGTCATTCAATCAACTGGAAATTGGCGAGATTATACTCTAATGCCCTCAAGATACTGCATTTTACTCCCACTTCTGCCAGATGCAAGAAAATGTAATGAGTTGTTTCCTTGAGTTCCGTGACAATCCGTCCGGTGGAGCGTTTCTGTCATGTCACCTCACGCTGTTGACTGGAGTGTGCACACAGGCACGCACATGGGCCTCCATTTGGAAGCCATCTCCTGTTGCCGAACACCAAACGTGTGCGGCGTGGAAGCTCAAAGCTCTCGCCCACATCAAGAGAAACCATCAGTCCTTGCGGCCACAAAGCCCCCCGTCCCTCTCCAGCCCCCTTCACAGCGCGTAATAACAGAGCCATCAAATAGCCGTATTTATAATCTCCGACCGAGCCAATTTTAAAGTGGTCAGCTGCAGAGGTAAAGGAATTGTTGGGAGCAATTTGCGGTTTTCATTCTTAAAGAGGCACCATCCCAGTGGCAAACGAAATAGTCAGTTTCCTCAATCCCCCCCCCCCCCACTTTTCCCCCCATTTGTCAATAACAAAGCTGGCTTTAGTTACGCCTTTGGCTCTCTTTTGATATCACTCCGGTATGATTTATTTAAATTGGGCCCGGCAAAGATTACATTATTATAATTCTGCTCCATGTTTGCGTGGCGCCAAAATTGGGGCATTTATCAATTTCCCAGGCGGAGTGATTTAATCGCACGCTGGTGCAACGCCATCATGTGAAAGCAATTATTAATCATCCCGAACGCGGTTTTAGCTCATCTCCAGTGGAAGGTAAACTTCTCGAGAAGCTCTTCGAACGCAACAAACAAGCAGACATTTCATCTGGCGATTAGCATGGCGGCGAAAAAAAATAAAAAATAATGACGCCCCCCCAAAATCCCCCGCCCGTTTCCAACCTCCTGTCAGTCGCCCGTCGACTGACGCCGTTTGCGCGACATCCTGCTTTTGCTATACGTCGCGATCAGATGACTCTCGAGGGTGCTTGGAGTATGATGAATGTAGTAGCGTGTGAGGAGTCGATATTTTTTGGGGGGAGGGGGGTGTCAGTTTTGGCCTCGAGGCAAAGGCTATGTGTATGTCGTTTGTGGTATCACGCCACGTTGGGAGGAACAGTGTGTGAGGAGACATTTAAAGGCAGATGTTTTATTGTCTGTGTTTGGCTGCTGTAAAATGTTTTGTTTTTGCACATAAGGGCAAAAAGGCAATTGCTTTCAAAAGGGTGAAAAGGATTCTTTTAAATATACGGTGTCAAACACAGTTTGGTTCGCGGGCCAGAGTCATGCCAACTAGACCTCATGTCGGCCGGAGCAGGGGTTTTTTTTTAGCTAAAAAAGTTAACTTACTTGCAGCCATTTAATCAAAAGTGAGAGACTTTCTGGTTATGAGTTGAAAAGACAAGATTGGAAATATAAGGGATCAAAATGTTAATTTTTGTTGTATCTACATTGTGGTTATCCTGCTTTCTCCATTTCAAATATTTTGACTTTCCGATCAGTCGATCACTATTTTTGGTTCTTACCTCAGCCAAGGATGTTTTGCTTCAATCTGATAAGGAGCTAACTTTTCACAAATAGCACAAAAACTGTAATTGAAAAAAAATGGATGAAATGTACAAATCCAGATTCATTGTCTTTGTCAACTCTGTCTTAGGCTTAAAAGAGACTTTTGCTATTCTCCTCGTCCACAATGCTTGAAAGTGTTGTAATAAAAACTTGTGTATTGTGTTTTGTAGTCATAGTCTCCATTAAAAAATGTACAGATAGGCTACATTATGAAAGCAACAGCATCGAATGTACTCCTAAAATATTCGGACATCTGGAGTATCCCGACTGCACCCAAACTCAAAGCAGCTGCTTTTGACCTGAAGGCCAATCATTCAATTATATATATGTTTTTTTCTCCTTTCTCCCTTTCTACTGTAAATGCGAAATCTGCTGAATATTTCAACTGGCAACACCGTCATCAACGCGCAATTTTGCACGATAAGCCCCTTTTCTAAAGCGTCTGCCCCCCTCGTGTCATCTCGTCAACCTTTCTTTTGACTCGGCGGCCTTGAGGGGTTGTGCTCACGCATGCCGCCTCGCTAATCAGCCCTCCTGATACTCCAATGAGGCTTTTTCACACATGTGCGGTCCCTGAGCTGAATACATCAGGGGACAGCTGCAGAGATGGAGGTTAGGGATAGTACACAATTTGCCCTAACAGAGGGGGCTGAAGAGCCGTTGGACTGACTTCAATGCCGTCTGAGCAGGAAGGAAACCAGGCTTTATACACTCCTCAACAACTTCCTGTTAGACATCTGCAAATCACAGATGGATCTGCAAGTACGTGTAGTTGGAAGCTGACCGTGTCCTGTGTGTGAGTGTGAATACCAGAAAAGCCGATGATGTTATCAACGTAGCAGTGATGAGTGACGAACGGTGTCCCACAGGAATCCACCCCTCGCCCCCTCGTATATGTGTACAACAAAAAATGGAGCCTGTTGGAAGGCAATCATGACAGCAATCGGAATGTTTTTTTTTCTGGTATGTCGCTAACTCCATCAATTTTTGTGTTTTAAATAATATATGTATGTCGGGATTAAAAGTATGAGATTTTTTGCGGTAACCTGCAATTAATACCACACCACCAAAACTAATATAATGATTAAAAAATACATTTTAAAAATAAATTATTAACATATAAAGCCATATCTAGCCATACCCAAATCCATCCATACTGCCCTGTTTATGCCTTCCTCTCCAATTGTGATTATTAGTATGAGATCATGTCGATAAACTGCCCTTAAATCTCATAGCATGCACGCACTAACAAAACAAAAGTTGTTTTTCCAAAAAATAATTAAATAATAATAATAATAAAATCTCGTATAGAAAGTAGCAATAGTCGTACTAAATCTATCCTGGCTTTCCCCTTCCGTTTTTAATATTTAAGTCAAATTGAGCCTGTAAAACGAATTATAGCTAGAAAATTGAACATAGAACCCATACTAGTAGTATATATAAGAACCACACTGAATCAGATAACATGATTGTATGAAGAGCACTTTAAAACTGATGCTAAGTTCGTCTCTGTATCAAGGAATGCCATTCTTAAATTAATAGGATTTCAATCATTTAAGGGACTTTTTCTTTGGTAACTCCGATGTTAATGCATGGTTCAAAATGATTAACCACTTAAATTGATTAGTGAGTATACTACTTAACCCAGCCTTAATCTATTCCTGACAATTTTCAAAGTTCTACGGCATCAGTAAACTGTCGGGAAACCGTGTTAAAATCTTCTACTAATATATAATTGGAAAAGGTTTGGATTGGATCGCTCAGAAATGAGATCGTGAGTCAAAAATGACCACAAAATGTGTTGCCAGCGGATAAAAATGGGTTATTATATATATATACAAACTTCTGATATTCTTGTTAACCTCTAAGCAGTGGCTACTTTGGCAATAATTGGACGGCCCCCCAGCGGGCAAACAGGCCTGTCCGTCATCCTGCCAAAGCGGTGACAGCCTTCCTAATTAACGAAGCGATTGGACGCAGTATTTCATAATGAACACAGAACTCCTTGTTATTTTTGGTCGGCTTTAAGGATCGGCAGGAAGATTTCAAGTGGAAGGTCGTTATTAAAATGCATGAGAACGAATGTTAAAAATATAAAAATAAATAAATGCAAAAGTGCTCTAACGTGCAGCAGAAAGCTTGGAGGCGCAATTTTGGATTTGATGTGTTTTCATAGCGCCGTCAAATGAATCACTTCAACTTTTGTTGGCACTGGCACGCCGTCTCGTTTCATCGTGGGAAACTTTTTGACTGGGGCGATTTTTCACTTTTTGGTGAGCCGCCCCGCCCGGGCGACTCTAAAGAGTTAAGCCGACTTTCCAAGAAGAAGAAATACGGCGTCCGCCTTCTCCCGCCGAGTGATGACATCGATGTCTTTTTTTTTCAGCGCCGACTCCTCAAAGCTGGGAGGCTAGTGTTTCCTCCCAGCGTGAAGGGAAAGTGTATCACTCTGACAGCCAGGTAAAAGAAGTTAAAGCCTCTCCATTAGCAACTCTGGGCCACGCTTAATGCCACCTCCCTAGACGTCATAAATCTCATCCTCTGAGCATTGCATGGATCTAAACGCAGCTGATTTATGGTTACAACTTTTTGCAGACTTTTCATCCTTCATCCTGCTTTATTGGCCTCCTTTCCGGGCTTTGCTGGCTTTTTACGCTTCGCTCATCGGGTGCCTGGACTCTGAATTAGGGCCAACGCTAGCCAAGCAACACATAGGAATATGATATCCTCACTAAAGGACGTCAAATTGGATGTGGCATCTTCCAAGGCGGTGGTGTCCAAACTACGGTCCGCGGCCTAGTTTTTATTGGCCTCAAGCAAATAGCTTTAAATATGACCTGCACAAGAAGCTCGAGCTCAGCCAACATTGTGTTGCACTTCTTAATTTCAACACTAGATAGAGCTAGTCACTGAAACAATGCCTCTCCATTAGCCCGGGGTCAAAATCTGACGACATAACGAAATCAATGTAGCAAACGAAGTCGAATTTCAGTTGATGAACGAGAGCAGTAATTGCAGAGTAGTCCTTAATGAGTCAGATTTGTATGTTATATATAAAATATATAGATATGCAAAACGTGTGGTTAAATTTGCATTTGAAAAAAGGTAAAATGTGAGAGCGTCTTTTTTAAAACACACAGAATACAAGACGTTGAAATTGTGGTAAAAACAATCATAATAAAACGAGGTATGCATCAGTTTGACACAATCAGACGCACCTAAAATATTCAAAGTACTCTTGCTTTAGTATTGCTCCTTAGATGTGCTTCCTGGTAAATGTCATATTTGACATGATAGCCAAGTTCTTTTTAATTTCTTGCATCTTTTTTTCCCTCCAAAAATTTGGCCTGCATATCAATTTTTATGCTTTTACGCTTCAGAAATGTGATTGTTTTGGCTGAAAACAAGCCTGGCTAAACATCGTAGCAAGGCAAACTGTGCCGAGACTTGGCCCTTCATACGGTCATGCATTTTGATCAGATCGACCCCGACCTCGCCTGAGGAAGTGAGCATGCAGATTTACCGCGGTGGATGGCGATCCAACTCTTTTGATGGCGCTCTAACTGTGCGAAAACTTGATGCACTTTCCAGATTATTTGGAGCCGCTCAGGATTTAGGAGGTTGTAATCTCCAAAAGAGCGCTAACCACCGAAAGCACAAACCCCGCCGACACGTCTTAAAGACGCCATTGTGCCACCATTGTGCGTTTTCCCTCTCTTTTGCTCTACACAGAGTCATCGGGGACTTTGAAGCGCAATCCAATAGGTCAGCGCAATTGAAAACCCAAAAGGCGCTGTCGAGGTGTCTCTGACCAAAAGGAAACTTTTTTTTGGATGTGTTTGAATTAAAAATACTGGAGCCACTCTACGAAAGACGGACTGAATTTTTACCTTTGTCAGCCTTTTGGTGGACTATTGGAACAGTGGCAGTAGGCTGGATGGACTTAACTAGGTCAGAAAGACCGACATTGGGGTGGGCCAAAAATTGGGATATCGCAGTTTAAGAATATTTAACAAACATTTTTGGATTGCGCGAGGTCTATTTACAAAATATCTACTAAAGAGTTGAAGGTTTATTCATCTGATGATTACAAAAACACAAGATTGTTATCTCGGGTGTCAATCATGAAACGATGGACGATTATTAGTACATAAAGCGATAACACGGTATTTTCTAGCGTAACTATTTTGAAATTATGTATATTGGATGAGTCAAACACTGACTATTCATTGCTTTCCAAGAATTTACTTTAATCGATTTCGTTTCGGACTTAAAAGACTGTCAAAATGTAGATGTTTTTCAGAAG
The DNA here is from genome assembly GCF_051989625.1 of Stigmatopora argus. Classification (NCBI taxonomy): domain Eukaryota; kingdom Metazoa; phylum Chordata; class Actinopteri; order Syngnathiformes; family Syngnathidae; genus Stigmatopora; species Stigmatopora argus. The sequence continues at coordinate 8,385,193 of NC_135405.1, read as the reverse complement.
AGAAACACTGGTTCGGAGTTGTTTGGAGTCATAATATCGCAATATGCAACGATAATTGAACGAAAAAAATAAACGACTCATAACCAAGTAAACACGACAATAAACAATGCATTCTTTAGGTTGAAGAAATGAATTCCCATAAAACTTCCTCGTTAACTTTCAGCAATATCGCAATATTCTCCCTCCGCATTTCCACACCCTGCCAACCAGGAAGCAGAGTAAAAAATCTAAATCTAGCAGCCGGATAACAGCTCACTTTTTCCACAAGAGAAAACACCACATTACAAATCCAAAGACACAAAGGGAACGTTCTAAACTTTAGCCGCACTGCAAAGAGGTAACAGGAACGACGTCTGGACTTAAAAGATGCCCTCAACGCCAAGCTGCTACTGCGGCCCAGTTGATATACGAGCGATCGTATGGTTTCCATTTGGAAGCATAAAAACAACAGCGCTTAAAATGCGTCAGTTGCAGCCGAGTGTTGAAAAGCTATTACACTTTTCTCAGCGGTATACGATGTTGCCTCCTTTCCATGATAGATCTCGCTAGTTACGTGTCCAAAAATAATCTACAACACTCGTGCGTCGGCCATTTGTACTGAAGAAGAGACTTAAAGGTAGTCAGTATAAAACAGATTTATAGCAACAATTGTTTTAATGCGTTATCCTTTATGAGTGCACGTCTCAATTTGCGTCCCCCTTTTAATATTTGGTGACCTATTTGTGGTTCCCAGTAGGGAAACACTATCACGGATCAAGTAAATCATTGTCACAGTTTCTTAACTGGCTCGCCGTATAAAATTCGGTTACTTTATACTATAATTTCTTTATAAATGGAGCCGGCCTCCCATCTAATCAGACACTGTTGATCTTTGCTACGAATACGTGAAGTTCTGTGAAGACTGTAAATCGCCTTTAGTGTGTACGAAAATACTTGTTAAAGACTAACCTGGCTTTCAAGTGTATGAAAAACATCGTGTTAGGTTGACTGATTACATACAAGTCTTTGACGTTCACAAAAACAGATTTAACGGGTTTGTTGAAGACCGAATCTTCAGCAAGGATTTCATAGTCTTTGATATTTAAACTCATGGCATTGTTTACAAAAGATATGCATTTTCCAGATAAGTTATTTTGCAGACTCAAAATTGTATTCATTAAAGGTTAGCCAAAATAAGTCATGTACCCAAATTGTCTTTTAGGTCTACAAAGACTCATGAACGGTTCTTTTAAGTGTAAATAAACATTTTCATACTCCAGCCAGTTACAAAACAATCTTTCTTCAGTACCAACAAATCCTCTTTAAAAAATGCTGTAACTTCGTTAAAAACTAAATTGCCTTCTATCCTGATGAATTGTCCTGAAAAAAAACACTCCCAAAATAAAGTGGGGCTATAGTGTGCAAAATTAAACCAAAAAAAATGAATAAACATTAAGAGCTCTGCAAGGTAATGTACTTTTACGATGGAGTTTTGGACAGAAAATGGCTGAACGCTCAACAGAGCCAAGAGTGACACATCGTACATCTGTTGGCTGATATTATGGGTTGATTTTGGCCCGCTGCTGTGGAGTTTTTTGATACGACAATCATAGAGCATAAAAAGCGAGCTGGAGACGCGATGTTATCGTATCCGTCGACTCCACTGTTGACACTCTCGGTGCCGTCTACGCCGAGGCGTCGCGAGTCGGAGCCGTAGTGGAAAGTTAATAAACAACGGCTTTCCCGTTTTCATTACAGCGCCACGCCTGTCCTTGGCGACACTCGCGCTTATCGTAATATTGCACCATCCAACTAAAAGGAGGTGCCGTATCAGCTGCCGTGATCAAACAAGCGGGTGCAGATTTCCCTGGCAAAATCAGTTAAGGGTATCGGAATTCTCGTACGCCTCGGGACTTCGGTTTCAGCAACCCGCAGAGTCGAATTGAGCGATGGATTCCGTTCAATTTGACGTCCGCGGCGGCGGTCAAACGGTCAACAAAAAAAAAGAGTGAGAAACTTTTCATTTCGCGCTGGCTTCGGACTGTCAGTTCGATGTTTGAGCTTTACCGCAAATGACCGATTTAGACGGCGCTTACTACCAGACGAGGGAATCTCTTTACGACTAACGACTCATTCCGCAGACAGCGGAGACCTTTAATGCTTAAAGCAGAAGTGTGAGCTGTCAGACAGACCGCGAGCACGCACGAGTGTGTGCGTTTGTGTGTGTGTATTAGCATCTGTTCATCTGACAACTACTGCATCTGCAGGACATCATATGTTGACCCATGCACTGCGAGTTCATTCCAGTACAAAAACACACACACACACACACTGCGGTTACTCCCCATTCAGACCCTGACCACAATCAACAACACTTTCTCGTCATGCTCGCCGCCCCCCACGGGTGGCAAAATTTGCCGCTCTCAGCTCCGGGCGGACGGCCAAGGGCCCAGAAATAGGAGGTGTCGCGAAGGTTAGCAGGGGTTTCGTATCGCTTGCTTTATCGTAAACAAAATATCCCAAATGTGGCCCTTCTGCCCCCAGACGGGGGCCACGACTGAGAGCTGAAGAGTAAACATGTCCGCTGATAGGTGGTGTTGACGGCGGCTACACTACAGCCATTGTGCGGTGGTGGTTGCCGAATTAAACAAAAAAAAATGCTCCCACCCCAGTCAAAAGTAAAACTGATACTCATTACGATGAAACGTTGGGCTAAAGCTCTGACCACGTTAGATTAGTATCGGGTGAAAACGCTTAGCATTTAAGCTCTGCCTCGTATACTCGCATATCCAGAAAATGGCCTTCTACCAGAAATGGAAATTTGGGTTATTTGCTGTCCATTTATTTTGTGTTATTTAGTTATCGGAATAACTGATCACGTTAAGATAACAGGCGCCAATTTAGACTAATATTCTCAGTTTTATTGTTGTTTATTGTAAAATAAAGTTTTCCTCAAAGACCCCATTGGGACTTAAAGTCCGAACAATACGACAACTGGGTTTGGTTAAGGTGCTGAAAAAGAATAAAAGCCTTTTATTACCATTTTAACTCATTGGTCACCATTGATGCGATAGATGTCGAATCCATTTAAACTGGGAATGTTGGCAATGAATTTCCCATCTAAATATAAAAATCAAAGACCCTAAGACCCTCTCAAAAGTCCCATTAACATGCCAAGTTAATTTGTGACTCTGCTAATGTGCTTTCTCAAACCTTTTGATTCCAACTATCATAAGTGAGAGGTCAAAAGGCTAAAACGCAAAAGGAAAAATATTTTTTCTTCAATGACAGGCAGCGTTTGTGTGGGCATGCGGTCGGTCCTGGAGCCATGTCCGACCGTTTAATAGGACTTCTATTGCTTCCAATGGGATCCGTCAATTCATACCTTATTTGGAGACGGTGACGGTTTGAAATTATTACTCGAGCTTTGTTGATCTAGGCTGGCGATTGGGAAAAGGAGCTGTGTCATGGCTCAGCTAACACAGCAATGGTGACTAGGGGCTGTAAAGTAGGAACATGGCTCCTTCCCAAGGGCCACTTTGAGGCCATTTAACGCCTCGGCCTTCCTTTCCCGGGCACACAAAGTGCAAGATGGAGGAAAAGTCGGGAGAGATAGCGAGCGGAGAAGGGAAGCTCAAGACCAGACTCTCTCGGAAGAACTGCCAACTTCACATAAACACGGAGAACCTGTGGAAAGTTTCATGGCCCGCAGGAGGCTCCCCTTCTCCCCGAGCTCGTTTTATTTACGTCTATTTGGCCCGCGACTTTCCTGTCCTGTTTTAGGAAAAATCGCCCGGTGACAGCACTAAAAAGTCATCAACATCAAAGAAGCAGAGTTTTAGTTGCAGTCTTATCGGTCCATTTCTTGCTCCTAATTTGACAATTTCAAAATCCTCTTATAGGAGTTCAAATTAGATTCACATTTAAATGGTATATACATTTGCCATTGATATTCTCCAAATGTGTGCAGATTTTTGTCGAGAAAGCTATGATAACCCAGCATTTCCATCTGAAGGTTACTTTAAACCATCAAAGATTAAATAGAACGATATTGGATCCATTCAAATAATGTGTGAACCAAATCGAATTGACACCAAATTCAAAAACGCCTGCCTTCAGTGTAAACCCAGCCTTTAATCACAGGCCTCTGGAAACGAGAGAAGCAGCCAGGAAAGTAGTCAGTGGGCACGCAGTACTCACACAGAGGCAATCCAACACTATTTCTACTCAGGACAACGTCGCCATCTGCAGGGAGTCACCATAACAACTGCTTTTAACTCCTGACTTGTGAGTTGAAATGGAAGTCATCTCCTTAGGTGAAATCCTGAATAGGCCATCTTTCATTTCCCATGACTAGACAAGTGTCTTGTTTGTTTAAATGACACCAAAACACAACATTGCCGTTCCCTAGCGGCCTCACTTTACTGCTGCTTGAAATTATTTGACATGACTTTTATACATTAAGCAGGTCAAGATCCACACTTATGTATAATAGAAAATCAAGGGATCAAGCACTTGGAAACAAAGGCAAAGAAAAACTCAAATTAGTATCGTATTATAATGTAGTAGTATATGTAGAGTATATTTACAAAGATAGTAAAAAATGTCAAAAGATTAACAACTAAGCCAAATACTACTCAAGAGATCAACGAACTAGAGAAAAATAAACAAAAATAAAAGTCCAAATCAGACTGCAAGTACAGCTGTCTAGGCACCAATTAAAATATGAGTAAATGTCTTTATACATAGACGTGATTAAATATTTAGATATGTAAGTGTGTGAGGTCATGGCATGTCTTTAGTGCTTAGTTACTACAATAAAAATGTTGGCTCTCGTTTCTTTTACACTCCTATGTTGTTATTAGTCTGTTAAAGTGATTTCATGTGTAAAAGTTTTTTTACTGTTGCTATTCATTTGAATTTGGTTCCTTAAATGCAGCTTTTTCTGCTAGGTCAATCACAGAGAAGCACAATGCAGGTTTGTTCCCACTGTGGAGCGACCGAAAGACAGTAAAAGAAATAACCCTTCATTTTACATTCTTCGCTTACTCAGCGAAGTCCAAACTAAACACGCCCCCCGCGGCCCACACAGTTACGCCAGACAAACTGTCCGCTCCCTACTTGTCAGGACACGGAGGGAAAAAATTCATAAATTCACATTTAGGCGCCTGCAAGTTATTTTCATAACTTGGAGCTTCACGAGTGTCTTCAAGCGTCATCGAGGCGGAAAATAGTAAGTGACAAGACGTTTTGAAAAAGTCCACATTTTGTGGTAAAAGACTTAAAACTAAGTAATACTGAGAGGACTTTGATCATAAGTTTCATGTCTTTATTGTTAACAGGTTTCCTATAAAACAGCTCACCTTTGAGTGACCTTAAATACAATACATTTTTACCCAGTCAAAACAGATGGGACATCGATTGGTGTCAATAAGGACCCATGAGTTAAAAAAAAACTATTTTTGAGATATGATGCCAACTGATCGTAAAAAATAATCTAAACCAAAAAAACACATTTTTGTCCCACTACAACTCACGCAACACTCAATTCCACCAAAGTCCCGATGTTAAAAAAAGCAATGAACATAATAGCTCCCTTCAATGTTTGTCCAGAAAAATATGGCACCGAAGCAGTGTTTGTATTATTTAAGAGGATCCAGACGTGCAGCCAAATGTGACTTCAATTCTGAAAGAAAAGAGCCAGCCCTTAAATGTACTGGAGACATAAGCTGGTGCCATGCCCAATGCTGAAATCATGGACTGTGTACTGCAGTATTTCACGGCAATAATACTGCAATTACACGCCGAGGGGGAGAATATGCATTACAGAGCGTGCGTCGGGAAACTGTCTAAGCTTCTCCAACCATTAGAAAGCCCATAATTACCAAGCCTGTTGCATTCAGGCTAAAGTCTCATTTGTAAACATCGTTTATCTAAATAGCATCTGAAAACTGTGGCCAATACTGATTACGCCAGTTTTTTGTGCCTAATTGAGCATTTTTAGGGTTTAGATGATGGGGGGGGGGGGGGGGGGGGGGGGGGGGGGGGGGGAATAGCGCTGTAACATGGCAGTTAGACCAGATTAGCACTACATAGTTCAAGTGACCCAATTACGAGTAGCACACTTTAGGTATTTGGTTTCAACGTGACAGAATGTCTGGACACTACTACAATAATGAAATGTAAATTTCGTCTTTCCAGTACAGTTTATCTGTTTTAGTCATTAAGTTTGACAGAGACGTCGAAATGGTTTCAAACACGTAAGACGAGACCAGATATGGCCGGGAACGGCAGACTGACCATGCTCGCCAAGGTCCCGCTCGTTCAGATCTTTTTCTAACGCGGGGCAATGGGATAAGGCACCTGGCTTCTGCTCCAGACACATTTCAGAAATCTTCATTCTCCAGAGAGTTCTGAAGGCCTTTCGCACTGCTGCTTAAAATGTTTTCCCACCCGTGTCGCTAGCTGTGTGAAACGTAGCATAAGGGAATGAAGGAAGTCAACCCTAAAATTCTTCTTACTATAGAAAATGCTATAGACAAAACCGTTTTGCACGCTCGCTAAAAATGTCTTGAGCCAAAACCAAGCATCATAACGACAAACTAACGTTTTCAGTGAGGTTTTTTTTCCGTTTTGTGCTGCTGTTGCAAAAAAATTCCACCCCCGTACACCACCTCTGTCGCAGTGCTGATTATTTTGCTTTTTGCCTTTTCTTTCCTCCTAAATGTGTTATTCATCCTGTTCGGCGAGCCTTCGGGCCCACTTGAGAGCCCAAAATAAAATAAATAGTACTGTTTTCGCTAGGGGCCTTGACTGCATTTACCTGGAACAATAAACAACTATGTTTCTGAGCTGGTTTACACTCATCTCCAGACGTGAGTGGACAGAAGAAGCAACAGGAAGTCGGCCCTGAGCGCTTATGGATACGCTAGGTAGGCGCACGCCCACTGTGGAGCGTCGCAGCAGACCGTGGTAGCGCGGAGGCTCCCGGCGTGGACTCCGCGTCTGGCACCGAGGCCAGTTTACGTTGGAAGCCAACCAACCATCTGCACGCTATAAGGACTCCGTCGTGGAGTTGATGTTGAACGAGCGAGACAAAAGCGGTCCACGGAGGGGAGTGTGTGTTAGTCAGACTTTGTGTATGTAAGTGTGAAGCTGCACAAGGTATGTATAAACTTTGAAGAGGGACTGACAGCTCAAAGTTTTGTGTTTCGATGAAAGAACCAAGAGGCAATTCAAACTGAAAGAAGCAGAGGATAGGCCTGTTATACACCGAGGTATGAACGGAAGCAATTGGTTAGAAAATCGGAAGGATTCTAGATCTCATCTTAATGGTCAAGGCGGCCCGAGTGGTAAGCGGGTTGGCCTCACCGTTCTCGGGTCGAGGGTTCGATGCCAGGTGGGTCCTTACTGTGTGGAGTTTGCATGTTCTCCTCGGGTTTGAATGGGTTTTCTCCGGGTACTTCGGTTTCTTCCCACATCCCCAAAACATGCATGATAAGCTGGTTGAACACTCTAAATTGCCCAAAGTCAGCTGGAGCCGCTGCAGAAAATGAATGAATTTTACAAGTGTGTTCTTTGAACTGTGCCTGTAAAGAGAGGGCGTTTGGAGCTATTAAAGAACATCAAAGCTGCCATTTATACCCATTTATTGTCAAGCAGACTTTTCTTTCATTTGCTTTGGCATCGCCAAAACCTTTTAATTTTGACTTGTCTCTTACGATGCTCCCTACACACCCCATGTACTTTCTTCTTATTAATTAATGTCAAGCCACGCATTTATCGTGCTTGATGAGGATAATCCACCATTATAGGTCAGACGAAAAACAAACAAATATAGAGCTCGGTCAAGGCAAGTCTGTACTACCCTTTTTAAATGCTATTTTGATGGTTGGGTCTTTGACGATGATACACGTCCCATCGTGTGGCTTTTTTAATCCTCCTGCTGTGAATTTAAAAGGGTGTATGACTAATCGACGACTACCATTGTCATTCACAGCCAATGAGTTAGCGCTCTGAAGATGACTAAAGCTAAATGACCTTCATTACAGTTGCTCAAAGTATATTATGATAATAATTCCTCAGACTTCTGACTGAGAATTAGTCATTTCAATCAACGATACCATCTTTTAATTGGGTAAAACAGTAGCAGCACTGATTCAAATCTCTGCCCCAATGTCGGACGGCCACTTCTTGCAAATATTTCCATTTTTCCCCACTATTCTGGATGAGAAAAATGAAATTCTCAAGTTCTTTCAGTGTATTAAAAACGATTAATTCTACTGCTACGCGTGAGGTCTATTTTATTGATACTACACGCGACCCCAGGACACCAAACGACATCATCCAGCGCAAAAGTACCGTTGCGGTTGTCGCGTCTGCGGCCGTTTCCGATTCAGAGAATTAGGTTTCGTGGGCTTCAAGGCGGCCCACACAAGAGCAGGCGGTGGTTTAGGCAGTTTTTACATCTTCACGAATAATATTCCCAGAGACGAATGAACGCTGGACAGGCGCTTGTAATTCAGCTGACAAGAAAATGAAAAGTTTTCATTGCCCTCGCGTCACATTGGGGGAAGCAAACTAACAACCGGGACAATTGCTGGAGTACCATTTGGCCCGGTCTAACACCCCCACCACCGCGATCATCAAGCCCCTCAGCGCGATTGCTTTTCCAGAAGGATGTGGTACTCGTTGGCGAGGCAGCTGCTTTAAATAAAGTGACAATTTTTAATGGGGTTTCAAACCTCAGCGTCATCGCACCCTGCCAACTCCTCGGCAATGACATGCATCCCATCTGCGCCTTTTTAATGGAATAACTTACACATACAGTAGCTTCAAATGTGATCTTTCGAGGTGAAATAGGCCCAAATGTGCTTTTATTAGCAGGGACAGCAAAAGTGGACAGACGAGACGAGACGATATTCACAGTTTAACAAAATGACGGTCTGATTTCCTCCCTTTCTCAATGGGGAAGGCCAATTTGGCAGTCATTTTCGCAGGATGGTGGCTACTAAGTGGTCTTAATGAGCGTATTCATGTTTTCTCACCTTGCCCGGCACCCCTCTGCGGTTTTAAGCTTTGACAGTTTTTAACAAGCAGGAAAAAATGTCATCCCAACTTTGAAGATCAATTACATGAACTACTATTATGCTGCCAGCGGAGATATAAAAAAAGTGGCGGCAGTTTTTAGTCGCCTTTGCCTTTTATGCAAAAAAAATATTGCTTAATATTAAATTGAAAGATTTTATTTGAATGAAATGCATTATGTGTTTCATATTAATTATTACATCCAATATTTTTTTACATTTAATTTTGTAGGTTAAAAAACTATCCCCCCCCCATTGAAATGTATTAAGACAGGATTAATTCTGTCCAGCCTCCCCATTTAAAATAGACTAAATCCTTCATTGTCAGGACTGGCGATAGCGTTAGCGTTAATCGTTCATATCCTGGCCTAATTGGGATAAACATGTATCACTGTCAATGGCAGTGTGTGAGATAATACAGCCATACATCATTTCCATACAAAATATGAGTTGCTACATCCATTGTCATGCAATATTGACCTCTAACGGCCATATTGTGAAGAGCAATAGTATTTGGTCAGTTGGGAGATTTGCAACAAATACATGAAATCAAGTTATATGTAGTTGTTTTATACAACTAGACTAAATATTACACTATAGTGTTCGGTAAACATGTTTCTAGCATGTTTTGCATTTATAGAATATGTTGTTGGTATTCCTTGCATTAGTTCCGAATAATTTTATACTATATTTTAAATCATCTATCATCCTAAAAGACTTTTGCAAGTAGTACTACACCAGCTAATTGAACCCAACCAACAAGCTCCCATTACTATGCACAACACTAATTCCAACACATGTGGCGCTCTTTAATGTTGCTGCTCACTGATGTCCTTGAGTGGGTATTCAAAAGAATTGGGATGCACAAACTGCATTCATCTCCAGTTAAGCCTTTGTCGTGCTTCAGTGTCAAAAGACAAATTAACCCAGATGCGTCATAGGATGTCTACATAGCAGCGCTTCTCTGTATGCATGATGGAAACATCAAGTCCAGAGGGTTTTCTTGTCCGGCAAGATGTGCAAGTCAGTGAACACATAGGAAAATGTGTTAGGTTTATTAACTTGCCTTTCAGGCAAACACTCAACCAACCACTTTTATATAGCAACAATTAGGGCACTTCAGTAGGGTTCCCCAATAATATGTTTTTACACACTAATTAGTAAATGATTGACTCGTCAAAGAGTACTCAAAAATAAATAACCAAGACTAACAGATCCATAACTATGTTATGTTGTGAAATGAAAATCCCTTTGTAAGGCTTTTCCTCTGCATAGTAGAAACCAATCATATTAGAGAATTTACTGAGGGTGTAAGACTCAATGGAAATCAGTAAACAAAACTCGTTGACTATATCGTGCGATGAGTCAGAATAGGAAATTGAACATGGGTGTGCAATAGTGTCAGAAGAACATGATTGCAGATTTTATCATACAATACTTGTGCTGGGCATGGATGAGGTGTGCCTAAAATGAACTTGTCAAAATTGTAGACAAATGCCCTTTTGTGTAAATGTAAATAGGAGTGCTTGGTTCTCTATGGGGGATTTCACCAGAAGGTGAGATGTGTTATCGGGAGACAAAAGCCTGAGCTTTCCCCATTTAGTGCCACTGGTGGGTAAACAATTCCATCCCCTTTTATCAAGCAGTGTAAAAGCAGGGTAAACGTGTCGTGACCATCAACAAGATGGCAGGTAATGCGAGGTGGATTGTTTCCCAGACATATGGGGGATTGATTTAAAAAATAAAAAATGAAGTGGAAATATGTAACAAATTAACACATGGCGCTTACTAATTAAAAGTCTTTTGACGACCAAGATTAATGGCAAACAAACGCTCCTTTGACACAGAATAGAGTGATGTAATCCAATTACCCTGTTTTATATTACTGAATCATGCTCCCATGTGTTAGAATATGCTTTTTGGAAAGTCAATCAAAGAGGTTTGGTTTCTGACCTGCAGTTTGAGAAGCTGCTATGATGTCATACTTGCTTGTGTTTGATTAGAATAGAAAAAAGAGAGAGAGAAACCCTCTAGAAGCAAATAATCCAGTGTGCACCCCAAAAGATATGATGAATTTCCAGATGAAAAATGGTCACTTTTTGACTCATTCATGTTATACTTGGTCATTTCACCCATTATACCTTGATAAGAGCCCATTTTAAAGGTAATGGCAGAGTCAATACCCCTGGGCATGCTTTCACAGCTCTATGCTGGGAATTAGCTCTAATGTGTTGTTTTCACACATTCTTGGGACAAAAGAGATGACACATCTAGACTTCTGCTCTGAAAATAGTTTACCTTTCCACCTATATTATGGAAGCAAGGATTTGAACAGAGTAAAGGCTTTTGTTTGTGACTCCCTAAAGTGTTTTGAGATAAATATAGTACATCCAGTCCACCGCTGCATTATTGCTTTTCTAATCTTGGCTGCCTTTAAGACCAGAAAAGACCATATCTCATCGCGCATTGAATCGTCTCCAATTTCATAACTACGGTAATACCTTGACATACGAGTGTCCCAACATACGAGAAATTTGAGATAGGAGGAAAATCCCGAGCAAATTTTTGCCTTGAAATACGAGACAAATTTGAGATACGAGCATAGGAGATGGTTCGCGCATATGAGCAAATTGACCGCTTTACTGCTAATAAAATCAATGTTTGATGAACTGCACGTGACACTACAAATTCAAACTATCACACAGCTTATTCATGCTCAGCACACAATTCAACGTTACAAAATTATGGGTGCTAAACCCTTATTTTTATCTTTCTTTTCAATTGTCTGTGGGGAAATTGAGTGCACCAACTGTCAATAGGTTGTCGACAGAAACATGAAAATATTTGTAGTCATACAACAAATGCAAAGAAAAATGTTTTCTTTGTCAAAGTCATTCAGAGTAAATCAGCATGTGCACAATGCTCATCGATTGTTTTCCCCCCATCAACGTGATTGTACGCATGTATGCCTTTAAGCAGTTTTCTTTGACTGAGTGCAAAAGAATCAGCGTTAGTCGAAGGGCTCATTTGCCAGAATGTTGTTCAGGCAAGGTTTGTTGATTTGCCACTTTGTGGAATGTGAACATGAAAGGTTATATATGTTCATCTGCGCCTTGTAATTGACTGGCAACCAATGAAAGGTTGAAGTGGGCCTTTCATCCAAGGTCAATGGGGCTCGGCGAAAGCTCGTGACTCTGAACCGAATAATGTCTGGAGAAAATGAATAACTTGATGTCTGCACAAAGTCGACTGCTACAACAATGTCCATCCACCGCTCATCCTTGTCAGGGTGCTATATTCTATTCCAGCCAACTTCGGGGCAGAAAGCAGAGGTCATCCAATCTATTGTAGTGCACAAACAAAGACAGAATGGCATTTGCGCTCACATAACACCGCCACTCAGTGGGAATTGAACCCAACGCTGTCTGCCAGTGTACTGCGACGCTATCACAATGTTTTATCTATATCAAGGGTGTCAAACTCATTTTTTTGGCGCGGGCCACGTGGTAGTTTCAATTACATCTGGAGAGCCGTTATGTTTTCCAACTAGGCTGCCAAAATTAATCGATTTATAAATTGACAGCTTTCTCAATCGTGCTAATCGATACATCATTTTTGGACATTCAAATTAGTACAAATTGTTTGCAATTATTGATTTAAAATGAGGAAACACAGGAAATAATCTACAATCTTCATTTGAATTTCATCATAAAACAGAAAGTTGGCACTCATCATTTACTTTCTCGGGCCACACAAAATGATGCGGCGGGCCAGATTTGGCCCGCGGGCTGCCATTTTGACACCTGTGATCTATATGAAAGTGACTTTAGCGATAAAGCAAATATTAATACTTACAACTTTCAAGTAGCAACTTTCCCTATTAATGTGGATTGGACCTGGATATCCGTCATCAGCAATGAAATTCTAACAGTGGCTGATGTTACGATAAACTGGAGTAATTCAACTTCTCTGCCTGATCTGAAAACAATTGTGCTATCGTTCCTGCACATTACATTTAATGCTACTCATTATATCAATGGTTTTGTGCGCGGTTTATACTGTTATTTATTTACTATGATGCTACAGCAAGTCAATTTTCCCCACGGGGAATGAGGAATAAAGCACCATTCTATTATATTGCCAGTGAATGCATTAAATGGGCACATTTCTTTGAGATTTCCAAGCCACATCTGACACTAAAATAGTAATTACGGTCAAACCGAGAAAAACATATCAATTGTGAGGCGCAGCTCTTTGAGATTGTCCATCTTATTTTTTTTAAATGGCTACAGGACATCACTTGAAAATCAATCTGTATCTTTCACTTGAAGAATGGCTGACATCTTTGAAAAAGGTTATGTCATTAAAAAGCTGCAGAAGGAAACTGAACCCCCTCCAATAAAAAAAAACTTAGTTACAATCTGGCCCCATTACCTGTTATAACCACACATCTATGAGCAAAGTAGGAGAAATGCTGGTCACCATGGTGACATTTAAGAGAAAGCGTTTATGTCTATTGACACGTGATGCTCAAACTCAAGTGTGGACAGAGTAGCCAAAACAGCACCCACGTGACGTAAAAAGGAACAAAAAAACATAAATGTAGCACCTCACTCACCGCCACTTTTTCATTACAAAGCAGCTATACCGTGTATGGTCAGGTAAATCAGGCATGTATTTCCCCGTTCATTATGAGTGCCTATTATGACATCCCTATGCAACAGCTCAATCCTCAGAGGTAATTCACCACTTAACTATTCATCAAAGATAGAAGAGCCTAGGGGGTGGGGAGTGAAGTGCAATGTGATGTACAAATCACCAAGAGTGCATCTTCTAGTGGCATTTAAACAAGAATTGTCGACTCCAGGGCAGCAGGTGCTCAACATCTATTTGTTTGATCCTTTGGGGCACTGAAATCTGAGAATCAGAAAACCAGAAGTACACTGAAACAACATTTGGGGGGGAATTTTTTAACCAATAATTCAGCCCCTGAGCGTGTATTTTACCCTGAGGTAGAAATTGAAAGGCACCATGTGTATCATTAATGAACAATGTTGATTTTACTGAATTAAAAAAAAGCAAGATCTGTTCTCGTGTATGTCAATTCAAGGCTATAAACCAGGTTGATGTAAACGGTTAATCGTTCCGCTGGCAAAGCTTGACAGGTCAACCTGTACGTCAATCAATATCGAGGAGGGATCCACCAGCTGGCTTTTTTCCTTCCAATCAAGGACACGATCGACTGGAACGATCTTCTATCAATCGTGATTGATGTATTAGGTAGTAGGTATGTGGCAGGTGTAATGGTTAAACCAGCGTAATGATCTGGGTGTGTAACAGAACACGATTTGAGGTTGGATGTGAGACTATAGGAATCCGACTTGCTTGGATTTCTTCCAGTCTACCGAGTAATGGTAGTGGAAACCTGACATAATGAACCATGCAAACGGCAAGAAAACATTTGTGTCGTTGAAGCCAGTGAAATCGGGCTCCCTTCTGCTCTGATAAAGCTCTCAATACTCCGGAGAATTTGAGAAGGCAGAAATACATTGTGCCCGTGTTTGCTTGGCCGTGCAAAAAACAAAATGTTTATTCTTTGTCACTTCGCATTGATCCTGAGGAGAAAATACCACCTCCAATGTCCTAGCGAGAAAGGTGTCACATGTTAGCGAATGTCACTTGGGTCTTGAAAAACGACAGTAACAGCCTTAAATGCCTCCAGGGGCTTAAAAAACAAAATGTCAAGAATGGTGCTAGCATGATTCCCAGCTTTAACTGCATTTTCACAAAGGGTAATCATCATCATGTCTCTCGGGGTACCATTTCTCTGAACTCAGAGTGACCTATAAAGTTAAACAATTATAGTCCAATGCTCAAAACTGGTGTTATTTGTCTATTTCCCCTCATCTATTGTTCCTCCAGTCTCATCTTGTATCAATAAAGATTCAAAATAAAACCTTGAGACTTAAGACCTTTGCAAGATCATTGAATTCAGGACATTTTTTTGGCTTGTCCTTTTCTATTATTCATCTGATCGCATCAAAAATCAAATGTCAGCTCAAGAAATGTTGAAAGTAAGGCACATTTTGAAGATCTGCTGAAAAATGCATTGAACATATGTGTCCCATCATTTGGATCCCACTTCTTCCAATATTACGAAATCATATGCAACACCAGAGACAAACAGCAGGCAGCAGGCTGCCAACTTTCAAATCCAGCCCCTGCCTTTTGTGATCTTCGAACATAAGCCAGAAGCCCTCTATTAAATGCAACTCCATATGCATTTCTACCATATTCTCAAAACCTAGTATTTATCGGGAAGAGCGCTTGAGAAGCCAACTACCGGGGGGCATGGGCATTTTACATCACAAGTCATATCTGAGGCTTGTCTACAATATTGCTGATCAAGCAAAAGGTGAACAAAAGTCATTAGCATTGAAGAGAGGGGAACAAATGGTCCTCCAAGTATTTTCCACATGATCAAAAGATTACTGGATATGGCACTCTCTGTGTAGAACATTGGACCTAATGATGCAAGGTCACAGCCTAAGGGCTTTTCAAATGGAAGTATATTCCTTTCAGGTGGGAAAGTGAATGCTGAGCATTTGCACTCTCTGGGAATGCATATTGCATTTTGATTCTTTTTCCGCATGTGTGGATGTCCCATTTCTGAGGCCACCGGCAGTGGAAATAGATCTGACTGCAATATATACAGAGAGGTATTGAGATGGTAATTCTTGCTTGCTGAGGGTTTTGAAACGAGGTAACGAACGGATATTAGAACACAAAGGGTGAGGAAACTCATTTAGATAGATGCTATGACAACTGGTATTCTATTTCTCTTCAAAAAAAAAAATCATAGCCGATTTCAGACTTGCGGTACTTGAGAGAAACTTTTTGCTGTACTTGTTGTCGAGTAGCACTATCGTCTCAGGGAAATATACCGGTGTTAGATATTTAGCATGCTGGCTATCTGCCATTGTTACAATGAGATGGGAACCAAAATCAAATGAATTTATTCAGCGTCGCTAAAGGCGCACCAGAAAAAAAAAATTGAACGAGTACACTCGTTTACTTACTATTTTTCCATTGAGTCACACGCTCTCTGCCATCAAGTCATCCGTTTTTAAGAACGCTGATCCTCAACGTGACATAATTTTTTATATTTGTACCATTTCAGTCGTTATGGATCTGCGCAAGTCTTTTTTAATACTCTGTCAAGATTCCATCATTTAATTAGTGTATAAAATTCTGATAGTGGGACTATAAGAAAATATTATTACAATATAGTCGTGTAAAGTACCTCATTATGAAGTGTTATTTTCCATACTAATCATCCTGTTACAAAACAGCTTTTAATTTAGGGGGAGCAAGAAGGTTATATCATCTTTTGAGTCTTCTCACAAAAACTTTTAGTTATATGAGCAGTCCAATTGAGTGACGTCATTGATTTGATTGTCTCCATGACAACACATGCGGCGTTCAGGCTAAAGGAGGATCACCAGTAGGACAGATGGATGTGACAGCATCAGGCAGCAAACGCGCATCTTTCTCCTTCTACCGCTAAGATGAATTCTTCTCCACAACCTCCCGTGGATGACCATTACCGATCTACACTTTCACCAACCTTGGACATCGGTGCTGGAATCTACCTGCTGCTGATAAGTAAATTCATTTTATTTCAGCTTTGGTGCTTTTCATTTTGGGGTTGATGATTTCTAACACTTGGGAGCAAACCCCCTTTTTTGTGGCTTATTGGCCTTTTTCAACTCACTCAGACTTAATTAAGAAAGTAATTTATGCCTTTTTTAGTAGCATTGACCATGAAGAAGAAAACAGGAGAGAGAAATTCGCAGAGGGCTTCTTTTGATTATTGATAACAAATGTATTATTAAACTTGCTCGGGTATTGATAGAATAATGGAGTCTTAAAAAACTTTGTGAATGTCATACATAAGCAAGCACACATGATACAGAGCAGTTGAGTAACAGGGGACAATTGAAAGGGGTCTGGTGCATATTATGGACTGTTGTATAAGGCTGATGTAATGATCTTATCTGTTCAAAACGTACTCATTGAATTACATCAAAATCTATTTAAGGCTCGGACTTCTTTAATCGAATTGTGATAACTGGCCATTATTGCCGCACAATTCATTTTTCTCACTATTGGAAGAGCATGGGCAAATATTAACCAGGCATGCGCAATGTAATTTATCAAACGTGGGACGATTAGAATGAATTTATTTTGGGCGTTAAATGGCACATCCGAAAAGCAGGCAAATTGGTGCCAAGGTTGGGAAGAATAATTAAAGAGGGGATTACATAAAAGCCAATTTAAAAATGACTGCAAAATATCCACTAACCAGTAATACAATTTTGGAGCTGCGTCAAAATCCTGGCCAGCAAGCGTCTGACCCTTGGCCTACACATTGCAATTATAGGACAGTGAAAAGTTGGAATAGCCATCCTCAATATTCGGACAGAGCCTCCGGTGACATTACATAGTAGCAATACATTTTTTAAGTGCCTTTTGAGATACAATTCAATGCCAAAGAAACGATTACTTACCAAAAGCTATTGCCAATGGCATTACTATAGTCATCACTTACCTTTGTATTACTGGCGAGAGCCGTAGTCATGTCTGATGCTAATTTATTGCAATTTGAATAATGTAAAAGATAGATTTGATGTATTGTGTTGGCAGTAAAATGTACATATCATGAGCACAACAGAAAAGTGTGATTACCATGGCACCAAAAAAAAAGATGTCTACGGAATTACGGATTTACTGTTATATTTATCGATCATGTACAGTTGCCCTTGCCCTGATTCGTAATTTTAGTTTAGACCAACTTTGTCGTTTACAAAGTGTGCTGAGCTCTTTCAAAGTACATGCCAGCTAATTTTGCACTAAATGGAAAAAAAGCTTTTTCTTAAAACAGTTAAGCGCCTCTGAACTATGGCGTCACGACCCGTTTGGCACACATCACATTTGTTTTGCCTCACTGAAGGTGACTTAGGGCTCCATTTTAGTGACTAACGCAAACATAGGCCTTGCTGCTTTGTGCGAGGAGGCATTTAAAACCGGGGGTTGTTAATTTGGTTGACAGCAGGCAGGTACATTTAACGGGGGACATGGTCCCTTCATAACCAATGACAGCACCCCCTGGCAATCCCTTTAAATTTCATGCGCCGAGACATCTTAATTGGAGTTAAAAGTTGCGAGTGCTCTCATTTAATTCCATGGGACAAAATGTACTTTTAACTCTTGACGTCCCACTTCTGACACCAATGCCATTACAAGAGTATAAATTATACTGGAGAAAAAAATGTTCCATACATTGGGATTGAGGGAATAAGGACATACTGAGATGGTGGTTTTAATGGACTAAAAGGCGTCTTGGAGCCTGAGGAAGACTAGAAGGGAAAGCGAAGATTGCAATTTTGAAAATGTAGCTTGGATAAGAATCCCTCCAGACTACCTCAATGACTGTCTACCTCAAAAGAATGTCAATGGGAAACCCACTAGGAAAAAAATACTCTGAGAATGTGGATTTATTTAATCTATATTCATGTGGTGTATCGCAACATGTGGTATATTTGATTCTTGGTTAAATATAAAAAGTGCTCATGTAGCTATGAGGATTGGAGGGGTGGAATAAACCATTAGAACATACTTAGTCAAATATATGATATATTATCAACAGCCTATATTATTTAACTGTGCTAATCTTAGTTTTTTATACTCTGACAATTAAAATGTCAATGATCGACGACATTGATTGAATGAAACTGAAATAGAATAGCATATTATCATTGATTTGATACAATTTAGTATGATACAAAAAGGGCTTGAAGACACATGAAAGAATTGAAATCATTAAATAAGTAAAAAGTGGGGGGGGGGGGGAAATTATACATGATATTGCATACAAAAAGATGACAGTATGACCCAGAACAGCTTTTTAGACTTCTAAACACTTTGGCATATTGTATTTGTTAGGGGTAGGCTATAGATATAGTACGTGTATAGATATACGCATATACATAGTATGTAAAGATACATAACGAGTGATGCACTTACAAGTTATTGCACTTGATTCATGTTTGAAAGACTCCAGGGTCGTGTAATGGAATATATTTTGTAGATGCTACTAATGGTTGTTGCGTGAGTTGTTGGATCGAAGGAAGAAGCTATCCTTGAGTCTGTTTGGGCCAATTTTGAATGAGCTTTCACTCTCACAATTATTTGTTTGAAGAATATGGGAGTTGTCCTTGTGTTGGCTTTGTGCTGTGCAGAGGCAAAACAGTATATACATTTCAGCAATGTACTAACGTTGCACAGTGGGCAGAGGGCAATCAGTGATCTTTTGAGCTTTGTATGAAGAAACTCAAGGCTTTACAATTACACTATTGTATTGTAACCAGAAGAATTAAATACCTGTGTGTTTGCAGTGTAGTCACAGTTTTCTGTTCAAATGTTAGTATTGTGTTCTCCGGAGAGAAACCCAGAATACACTCGATGATGATTGATAAGCAGTAAAATAGCGTTAGGTTGATGACGATATCATTATTTCAGTATATTCATATTTTTAGTTTTTATATTCATATTTTTAGTCAAATGGGAACTGATTCAATAACAATAATACATAGAAATCTCACTTCATCTAAAAAGTGGACTCTAAACCTATTTTTTGACAATTTCAAAGCATCCTTTCAGATTTTTTTTAAACATTTATCTCTCTCAACTCATCTTCTGAACCGCTTTATCCTCATTAGGGTCAGGGGGTGCTGGAGCACCCTGAATTTGTGGCCAGCCAATCGCAGAGACCATGCACACTCATACCCATATCTAGGGGCAATTTAGAGTGCGCAATCAGCCTACAATGCATGTTTTTGGAATGTGGGAGGAAATCGGAGTACCCAGAGAAAACCCAGGCAGACCTGGGGAGAACATGCAAACTCCACACAGCTGGACCGACCTGGACTTGAACCCAGGACCCAGGAGCTGTGAGGCCGACGCGCTAACCACGCGCTCCACCGGGCCGCTCTATTAAAAAAAACATTTAACCTTCCGCTATTTTACTGCTTATCAAACATCAATTTAAACACGATTCAAAGTATAGGTTGAATACTAACTACGATCAAGTGAATAACACGCGCACTTAAGCCATTAGCAAATGAGAAAGTACACAAATCTGTCTTACCCCGACTTCTGTGTTGAATCTCAGCCTTGTTCTCCGTCGCGGGGAACCTCCTGGTTCTGGTGATGGCCTTTAATCGATCATCTCGAATGAAACCTCCCGAGCTTCTGAGCGTCAATCTGGCGGTGACGGATCTCGGCGCGGCGGTCACCATGTACCCGTTGGCCGTGGCCTCGGCCTGGAGCCATCGCTTCCTCGGAGGGGACGCCGCCTGCCTGTACTACGGACTGGCCGGCTTTTTCTTCGGCGTGGCCAGCATCATGAACCTCACACTTTTGGCCATCGTGCGCTTTGTGGTCTCCATGGATCTGCAATCGCCCAGTAAGTAGCCTATTTCGCAAACTTTATTCGATCGTTCTATTATTGTGAATAACTTGCGATGTCCTCGTGTCCAGATTACAAACAAATTGGATTCAATGGCTGTCAATGCGCACCTGCGCGCAATAGAGTGCTGACAGACACCCTTCCGAGCGGAAACTCTTTTTTTTTTCCTTCTAGAAGGCTTCAAAATTCCTCCATCAAAACAAAACTCAAAGCTGTTAACTAATACTACATTATATTCAGTGTAGTAATTTTAACAGTTGTTTGGAATGATGGCTAAAATTGTTTTAATTCATTTGGTAATAAAAACTTTTTTAGAGGAACACCAGATGTTCCCTTTTCTCCACTTGATGATAATCTAATCATAGCATAGATTTTTTTAATGCATTAAATATGCTTTTGTATATTTGTCCTCACTGACAGTTGAAGAATAAAGGCATTGTAAAGTCTGTGTGGACCACGGCTGCCATTAGAGGATGTCTATCAAAATGTAAAAAAAAAAAAAAAAGCCTACCAGAACATTCTAAGTTTGTTCAGGGCCCTTTAAATTGTAGCAGATGTGCTCTCGAGCCACATGCGGCATCATATTTTGTATATATACTATGGCTCTTTGCCTCTTATTTTTATTCTGTCTCAAAACACACTCAAATTGATCAGGGCCCATTAAAAGTAATGAATAAATTATGATTTAATAATATTTTGGCAGATTGGAGTTTTTTTTAGGATGATTCTGGGATAAGGTGTGGCTCTGCATATTGTGATGCAACAGGACATAATTAATTTATATGGATGTGATTATTATTCAGACAACAAAGTGAGCTGGCGTCAGGTGAAGATTCTGTGTTCGTGGTCCTGGCTGTACGCTCTCTTCTGGGCTCTCCTGCCCGTCCTGGGTTGGGGTCTTTACGGTCCGGAGCCTTTCGGCCTATCCTGCTCCCTGGCGTGGGGCCGCCTGCGACGCCAGGATTCCTCCTTCGTGGTTGCCATGTTCTCCTTCAACTTGGCTCTGCCGGCCGCCGTCATCATGTGCTGCTACTTCAGCATCGCCGTCAAACTCTACTTGGCCTACAGGAAGTCACGGATACACGGGCGGCGTGTGCCCAATGTGCTCAAGCTGCACCGCAGGTTGCTTATGGTCAGTATCCAAGAGGTGTCCAACTCATGAAGTTGAACCATGAAGTCGACAATGATTCACTATTGCGGGACGCACAAAGTGACACGGCGGGCCGGCACTTTGACACCTGTACCCTTAGGGCTTAGGTCTTCCAATTTTGACCAGAATGTTGACCCTCACACCCACTCTGTCCATGTGCTTTAGATGGCGGTGCTGATCAGTATGAGCTTCATCGTGTGCTGGTCCCCATACAGCATGGTGAGCATGTGGTCTGCCTTGGGGCCCGGGGACCCCATCCCGCCTCAACTCAGTCTTCTGCCCTGCATCTTCGCCAAAAGTTCCACAGTCTGCAACCCTGTCATCTACTACATTTTCAGCCAGAGCTTCAAAAGCGAGGTCAAGCGACTAGTGGGGTTCGGGCCCCGATTAAAGCCGTGTTGTGGCGGCGAGAACGCCGGAGGCGATCAGGTGGGGTCTCCATCAGGCTCCAAGAGAGCGACGGCGACCACGCTGGTGTGAAAAGAAATGAAGAACTAGACAATTACTGAATAACATCAATTACTGGGGTATGCATTGTAGTTTTGGCGGAGGTTTGGAGACCAAAACGCGAGTGAAGTGGATAATGGCGAACAAATTCCTGTTGGTTACTGACCTTTGCACACTTGTTGACTCACTGCAATGACATCTGGTGTACGTTCAAATGTGAGTCCATGACGACAATGAAATATTTTCCTCCAATATTTTTGGCATCACGGGCGTATTTGAACTCAGCGGCGTAAGGAGACAAATACAAACAAGTAATTAAAAGAACAACTCACCATTATGCTTAATGTTGTGATTGACAGTCGTGTGTGTGTGTGTTCTTCTGTATTTCCCAAGGAAATGACCTCAAACAATTATTTGTTCATTACAAATATATCCTTGTTCATATATAGCTGCCAATGATGAATCCTGTAAGGAGAAAAATGCTCTTCCAACAGATGAAAATATTAATAGGTGTTGTCTGTTCCATTTTTCTAGTAATAGTTTTTGGATGTCTAATTGAAAATGTATACTCTAAAGTTGAACTATTGCTACAAATGTTTGTTTACATCGGAAAAAAATCCTTTAAATTCTTATGCTGAAGGTATTTTATTTTTGTATTGAGTTCATTTTATTCAAATGTATTCATATGTAAAGCTTTGCAGTTCAAGGATTCAAGGAAATATCGGTGGTATTTCTTTTATCATTTTGAGTTTGTTTGTAAAAGTGAAAATACTATTAAAAATGACCCTGATACTTCTTCTAAATACCAGTATATTAGTAAACCTTAACATTCACGCATCGCAAAATCTTTTTCTTTAAGATTTGAAAAGCACATTGCAGTCCACTTGCAAATGGTCAGCGAATGTCAAAATTAGGTTGTGTATTTTAAATCAAAATTTGAGGCATATTTACAAATGTGATTGTACTAGTAATTAGAAACAAATTAACCTATACTATTGTAAATTCAATAAATCAACATTACATTGGCTACTCATGATAGTAAAGAGTTTTTACACTGCTCAGCTTTGTGTAGAATTGAATTCAAAATGATATACACAAAATACAAATATCGAAGTTTGAATGATTGATTATATTAGATGCTTGGTAAGGCGAATGACAAATCATTATGCTTCTAATCATGATCAACACTTGACAGTCGACAACTTTCCTGTCGAATAAAAACATCTTGAAAATAACAAACAGCAAGTTTTCTTCTTCACATGGCCTGTCTGATGTTCTCCAGGCTCTTGTGGATGTTGTCCACCACATCCACAGCAGCCTGAGGGATCCTGGTGCCTGGCCCAAAGATGGCGCTCACGCCACTCTTGTACAGGAAGTCGTAGTCCTGCGCACAAAAAAGTCCACCCACACCACTGTCAAGGTTTACTTTTAGACAAACAATTTAAAAAGATGGTTTTCACCTGTGGCGGAATGACGCCCCCACAGATGACCAGAATATCAGGTCGCCCCATCTTGCGGAGTTCCTTGACCAGTTCAGGCACCAAAGTTTTGTGGCCGGCGGCCAGCGTGCTGACGCCCACGCAATGCACGTCGGCGTCCACCGCTTGCTGCGCCACCTCCATGGGCGTCTGACAAGACCAGTATTATTTCTATTAATTGATTACATATTTGTAATATTTTCAAATCATGACTATCATTGCGTTCTCGATCCCTTTGCTCACGATATAAAAATATTTGGAGATTTTTCCAAACCTGAAACAGCGGCCCAATGTCCACGTCGAAGCCCAGGTCGGCGAACCCGGTGGCGATGACCTTGGCTCCTCGGTCATGGCCGTCTTGACCCATTTTGGCCACAAGGAGGCGAGGGTTCCGACCTTCGTGGCTCTTAAATTCAGCCACTCTGCATTTATTATTTTGGGGATGCAAAAAAATGTTAGAAAGAATATAAATGTGCTCAAAGAAGAATTATTATGTGTGGTTTGCGTGCATTCAAGTGTTAAAGTAGTCGAAACATGTACTAATTTCAGATAACGCGTTACAGTATGTTAAACTAACCTCCAATGGTCACCAAAAGGTATACCTATACCTATTCACAGCTTTATTTTGTTAAGGAACGCCAAATATAAACAACGGGTTGCTGTATTATCTTCTTAGTTGTTTGCGTACCTGTTGAGGGCCGAGGCAATCTCTTGGTGCTCGCCGTATTCACTGCGGTACGCTCCGCTTACCATGCGGCTGCTGGCCTTGTGCTCGCCAAACACTTTCTTCATGGCGTCTGTGATTTCACCTACAGAACATCTGCCCTCAACAATAAAAGAAAAATGATTTTTATAGTACTATAACTTGTTCTTATTTCCTGCAGCCCAAAGTACACCAAACCTGGCACGTGCCGCCTCCACAGCCAAACCCAGCAGGTTTCCCTCTTTGGTGCGCGCGCACTCCTCGATAGCAGCGAGGCACTTGAGGGCGGCATCCGCATCGCGACTCTCCCGCACCTGCCACAAAAACACGCATGTCATGAATTTGAAAGAACTAATCATGAACAAAAGAGTAATCAAATTAGGAGTCCTTGTGTCTTACCTTCTTCAACTTGTCGATCTGTTTCTGTCGAACTAAGGTGTTGTCAATAGCCAGCACCTCCACCGTTTCCTCCTTCTCTAATCGATACTTGTTCACCCCAACAATGACCTCCGAGCCTAAAAAAAAAGGCCAGCCAAATCAACGATGTTCCTGAATGTCACCAGTTGTGAAGATGAATGCACAACTTCAGCGAAACATTGCAAAGACAAGCGTGAGGTTGCGTTGGCGTACGCGAGTCGATGCGGGCCTGCCTCCGCGCCGCGCATTCCTCAATGCGTAGCTTCGGGATGCCCTCGGCCACCGCCCGTGCCATGCCGCCCATCTCCTCGATCTCTCGGATGAACTGCAAATACGTTTTTAAATCAACGACCAAATTCCTGATTTTCCAAATTAGATGGAGTCAATTGGCCGAGCATTTCCCACAAACCTTCAAGGCCGTGTTGTGAAGATCGTCGGTGAGGGATTCCATCATGTGCGAGCCCCCCCATGGGTCAGCCACTTTGGGGATCCCCGACTCTTCCTGGATGATGATCTGCGTATTGCGGGCGATGCGGGCGCTCTTGACAGTGGGCAGTCCCAAGGCTTCGTCAAACGAGTTGGTGTGGAGCGACTGCGTACCTCCGAACACGGCCGCCATGGCTTCGATCACCGTGCGGACCACGTTGTTGTACGGGTCCTGATAACAAATAGTTTGGGTATATTTGTCCTTGAATTTCACCCGATAGAAGGGTGGGTGTTGTGAGTGACTTACTTGCTCCGTGAGAGACCAACCGGACGTTTGGCAGTGAGTGCGCAGGAGGAGGGATTTGGTGTTTTGCGGCTGGAACATTTCCTGTAGTAGCGTGGACCACAACTTTCTGGCTGCCCGCAGTTTGGCAATCTCCATGTAGAAGTTCATGCCAATACCCCAAAAAAACGACAATCTGCATAGAGCATTAATAGACATACATGAGGGTTTGAAATAACAAACCAGCCACTTCAATACACCATGATGGTCGCCAGTCAATCAATCGTATCATACATTTTGACACTAACCATTCGTTTTCACATTTATATCAAAGGAAAATCCTCAGTAAGTCTACCGTGTATTTTTTTTTTAGAAAGATAGAGAAATTATTTATTTCAAACTAAATAGAATATTCAAACAAAAAGGTAAATCAGTTGAACTCACACATGTAAAACATCAATTTAAGAGAATTATCTTTTATGAAAAACAAACAAACCCTATTTGATTAAACTTTCAGAGAAACATATAAAGGCCTTACAAAAATTAATTGCGTCTTAATGTTCATTGGCACTTGACTAATGAAAAAAAAAACATTTAAAAAAAGGATTGCAGACAAAGGTGTCTATTGTAGCTGCCGTTTTTTCAGGCATTGGGAGAGAAATGTCTCAGGTCGCCTGGTCTATCAAAAGTAGATAATGGCTCTTCTATTCAGGTGCGTGAGTGACTGACATGCATGAATAGACTGCGCCCGCAGCAGCCTCGGTACAGCTTCACCCACCTGCGACATGCTGTTATTACAGTTATTGAATAGTGATGGCGAACGGGAAAAGATGTTATAGCGTGAAAGTCATTTCAAATGGAAGAATTTGCCCTTGTGTGAACTTTAGACTTGAATACAACACTGCACTCCAAAAACAAGTCTTTCACTTTATCTCTTGGGGAAGTTTAACCCGTCCACCCACCAACCCACTCAAATTCACCTCAACGTGTGCATTATTTAATAATAATTAATAAACTCTTCAAGGTTTCAAGGACCACTTTCATTTAACATTCATACGCCCCCTTTAGCTCAGATTGTAGAAGAGTACAAAATCTCCATTCACACTTATGCAGATGACACACAACACTACATTTTAGTCTCATCAGTTAGTGAATGTTAATGTATGAATTTCCCTTGCCTAATACATAGTATATTAGAAACATTTCTGGTTGTTTCATCATTACCTTGGCGCAAACTCGTCAATAGTCAAGCCGGCTTTGAGTCCCGTGCGACAGTATTCCAGCCCATTGGCGATGGTGTATGCCACTTCCAAGATGGCGTCAGCACCCGCCTCCTGAAGATGGTACCCGCTGATGGAGATGGAGTTGAACTTGGGCATGTGCTAGAAACACGCTCAAGCATTAGCATCAATAGCAGGGTAGTTAAAGACAAATACATTTTAATGGTGTTTTTTTATACCTGGGAGGTGTACGCAAAGATGTCAGCGATGGCATGCATGGAAGGTTCCGGTGGGAAAATATAAGTATTCCGCACCATGAACTCTTTCAAAATGTCATTCTGGATGGTGCCGGTGAGCTTGGCCTTGGAGACGCCCTGCTCCTCGCCCGTCACGATGAACATGGCCAGCACGGGGATGACAGCGCCGTTCATGGTCATGGACACGGACATCTTCTCCAAAGGGATGCCGTCAAACAGCATTTTCATGTCCTCCACCGTGTCGATGGCCACTCCGGCCATGCCCACGTCGCCATGCACTCGCGGGTTGTCCGAGTCATAGCCGCGGTGCGTGGGGAGGTCAAAGGCCACAGACAGGCCCTGCTGTCCGGCTGTGATGGGTTCAAAAAGAAACAACATCTTAGCATTTGGTAATGCGTGATATGTAATTCACAGTCACCTTGTCTGCCTTACCTTTAATGTTATCTCTGTAGAACTTGTTACTCTCCTCCACGGTACTGAAACCAGCATACTGCCTGATGGTCCAGGGTCTGCTGGTGTACATGGTGGGATAAGGCCCCCTAGTGTAGGGAAAAACTCCCGGTATCTCATCTGCGCTGGCAGCAGAGTCGGCCTTGGTGTAGACGGGCTTGATGTCAATGCCCTCAGGCGTGTGCCATATCAGGTCCTCGGGGTTCTTTCCCTTCAGTTGCTTCTTGGCCAGGATGGCCCACTGAGGGTGAAGCTCCACCTTATCCCGGGACGAGGTCGAGGTGTGGATCCCGCAGGTGCAGACGGGCGCTCGAACCAGGAGCCGGGCAGTGGCCACACATGCTCTATGTGCCATCAGCATGCTTCCTCTGGGCCTCACACGAGCATGAACGAACTAGTGAAGGTAATACAGACATGAATTGATAATACATTGCAGGCTAGTGATTACATATTTTTTTCAAAATTAGGGGAAAAAGGTTTCTTATAATGATACCCAATATCAAAAAGTATTTTTTTGTGAAAGTAGGTACGTTCCTTTAGTTTCTCAAAATATCTTTGAAGATGATGTGAACAAATAAAGCATATGTTTTGTTTACAAATAAATATACACGTTATTTAAAGCCGTTTTTGACTATTGATTTTCTATACTGTCCTGTGTTTCTCTTAACAATCGGAAAACGACATGACAACACGTCAATGAATAAAAACGACTGAATTGATCATTTTGTTAGCATTGCAAGCTAAAAACTAGGAAGTAACTTTCAAATAAGGGAATCGAAACAATAACAAACCTACGTGGTAACGATCACGTCAAACATTTGAACCTAAACATGTTCATCTGCGGCAAATTGAGACAATGTCAGATTTATGTTAGTAAAATAGAAAGTTAAGCTTGGGGTGCAACAGCAACGATGTGCATCTTAGCTAACAGTGGCAAAGGGATTTTTTTTTGACAAATTCTCAACAAAATAGAGCAACCACTCGTAGATCCAGTTTACTACGACAATACTGACCTTGTTTCTTTTGGTCTTTAAAGGTTGATAAAAGGCGTGTGTGAGTCCATCCAATGTACTTTCATAACATCCTCCATCATCCAATCGGAAGAGAGTTCATACACTGAACTATAAGACCGGAAAAAATTGGTGAGTGACTTCCTCTCTGGCGGCCATATTGGTACAGTAAATTTAAGACCTTGCTCTTAAGGTTGTGCGTAAATTTACCATGTTTAAGGTTATAACATTATAACAAATATTTCTGTAGCTTAAATTTAATGCTTAATCAAATCAATTAATTTCTAAAAGTAAATCATAATAATGAAACAAAGGACACAATGAAGTTGCCATGCCATTTTTATTGGTCAACAAATGATAAGCAGCAACAGTTCAGTACATCATCAGATTGGGGCAATTAGAGAAAAGACGTGCAGTAAATGCTTTTTTAAAAATTGGATGAGGGTGGGAATTAGCAAATACATGGCTAAGTTTTGGGGACAATTCAGCAGGAGATACCCTGATTAAAGTGGCAATGCAGTTATCTCAGTAGTGTATGTTATGGAAGGATTATGTATATATAGAAAATTCCAAAGTCATGATGGAGGGACTTTTGCAATGTGCTTATGCTCTGTTGCTAACACTGTAAGGCAGTGAGTGTTTAGATTGCAGTATGGTATGAAATTTAAATAATAAGTGGAACAAGAGTGTAGCCAGGGTTGGGTTGGGGAGTTTAGCACATCAACCAGGTCCCTGCACAATTAATTTCACTCCAGTTTGAGTAGCTCCACATCAAAAACCAGCGTAGCGTTAGAAGGGATAACGCCCGGGTGACCCGTGAGACCGTATGCAACGTCAGGCGTGCAAGTGAGCTTCACCCTCTGTCCCAGACTCATCTGAGGACACACAAATGCAACATCAATCAGCAATGGTTCAGTTCATTTCATTTACGCTTGTTTTTGTATCTGTAATGGAAATGTTTTTTTTTACTATTGATCAATTCACTTTAATATCATATTATTTATTTTTAGACCATTATTTGTTTGATGTATTTATATTCGATTATTTCTGCTATTTTTAATTTAAACATGAGATGACCAAGATGTCATTTTTTTATTTAGCCTATTACTGAAAACATGACAAAATTTTATTTTATTTATAGTTACAAATAAATGTTTTTAAAAAAGAATGACAAATAATATACCTTGTTTACATTTTATAGTGAGAAAAGTTGTTGTAAATAACTCTAAATGCCAATTATATATAATGTCACTTCCATTAATTTTAAGCAGGTTTGGGATTTCCCATACTAAAATCTGTCTTACTCTCATGTGCAGCAGAGGGAGCCATTGTACTTTCTTAAAAGTAAACTCAAGTTACAATCTTAAATGCAAGGAAATCTTGACTAATGTTTATATTGAAGAACATGGAGCTATTTTTGAGAATTGCGCTCCCCAATAGGCAAAAATAGGCAATGCATAAGAATGCAGTTCATTTATTAATTTCATCAAAATGTTCCCTATAAAGTCAAATAAAGGCAGTCTACACAACCATCTAGTGTAGCAGGTACTACTACAGTGACATGTTTACAAAGAATGTAATATTTTTTTCCTGACCTGAGCCACACCTTCTTCCCAGCCCTTGATCACCTCGTTGCGTCCAATCTTGAATTTGAAGGGCTTGTTTCTGTCTCGGGACGAATCAAATTTCTTGCCGTTCTGCAGCATACCTGTCAAAAAGAGGGAAATGGTCACTTTATTGGTGAGATTTGGGAACAAGGACTTTTTTTTTCATCATATTATCCCAGGAAATGATGGGAGGGGGACTCTTATCGAGATCTTGGGTCTGTTTCAATTTTCCCCAAAAATGCACAAAGACGGAATGCGAATCAGGAAGCAGTGGCCTGGTTTATTGGATTATTTTTAAAGTTAACAACTAGGCCACTTCTTGTCAGCATGTCGAGGGAGAAAGATAAGAAATGGAGGAACCCAGAAAAGGAAATATAGCTCAAACTGAGCTTTTTACTAAAGAAAATAAAAAATAACTTACACCACTGTAATCAGGACATACTTTTATCTAGCTCATGCTTGAAAAATTATGCTATTTCATAAATTAAGTGCTACCAGTTTGTTTCATTTTTAAGTTCATCACATTCACTCATGTCAAACTTTATTTCAATTAGAATGATTAGCCATTGCTTCCAGATGCAACCCTACTCCAGTAACAATTTAATTTAATTTAATTTATGTCACTGTGCACTCAACAAGGGTGAATAAGATGGGTCTTAAAGACGTTGCGCCAACGTCACAATTTAACGCCATAAACGGCGTCGCCTCTCCGCTTTCTCCGGCTGTCTAAATTTAGCGGCTTTTGCCATTTCTAGGAATAACGCAAGGGTCGCCAATCTAAGCTGGACCGGGATAGGTTCCAAACAAGGAAGACGGCAAGTGCAAGCTGATGGAGAGTCAGCACATGCTATGGTGAGTCCTACCATAGAATGATTAAGCCACAAGTCCATTAAATGGAAGGAAAAAAATGTGTTGAAAATATTGTGATCAACACCATCTGGTTACAAAACAAATCACAAATCTCAGTTTGCCGGGAAACTGTTTCAACCACTATTGGAAGGAATGGTCGCCAAAGTGGAGGGCAAAGTGGGACAGTTGTAGCAGGGCCCAAACAGGTGGGGGACCTTTGACACTCCCTGTCAACAAACAATGTTAGGGTTGTGGCAAAATCTCGCCTGCACTACCGCTTGTCCACTCCAAAGTCAGACTAGTTCGCTGATTTCGAAAAACTAGTTTGCCATAAAATTGCTTAAAAATGACATGCAGTCAAGCTGTATACCGAAAAAATGCTCCAACAGCTTCTTAAATTTAATCTATCAAACAAACTAAGAAACGGCAATGGAAACAAAGTTCGGGAATGGAGGTAAAGGCTTAACAAAAGCGCCAAATTTTGCTAAAACCCCAGAAACCCCACCCCATTTGGAATTAGACTGCAGCAGATGTCGTAAATCCTGCAAGTGCGACAGTGTGGTGTCTGGCACGTTTTTTTTAAGCCCAAAGGCAGTTTCTAACATTAGGAGGTGTGGAAAAAAAATCTTGACTGATCTTGCAGTTTAATTTATTAAACGGGGATGGCTTGCCATGATTGACATCTGAATTAAACCATTTTTTTAGGTATTGTAGCTTGCGCAATTTGGTAGAGCAAAATTCTAACAGGTGTGCTCACAATCTATTTAACCGTTGCAGTTGTTGAATCATGTATAATGACAGCAATTACTTGCCAATTTGCGGTTCACCCCCAAAAGATGAACCTTTTTGCGTGTGTTGAAATACTGTTTATTTTTTAATCAATCTTCTCTCTATAATTGCATTTTTTTTCATTTACCAATGACGGGCAGGTCTGAACTCTGCAATCCAACAACATGAATGGGGTATCGTCCCCTTAAATGTCTGCTAGAAAGTGTCACTCAAAACTCAGCATTATTAATAACAATATTTGCTCTTGTTATTGATGGGTACATAGGTGGGGTGGTAGTCGCCATCCCTTCCTGATCCTGCCGCTGCCGTTTACGACTCTCAACAGAAAGCTGTTTGGCTGCGTTGGCACAAAAACAGAGGGCAAAAAAAAAAAGCTTAAGAGCGAACAGAGGCGGGGTTATTTTTACTCCGCCATATCCTGTCTCGCCCCCCATCCCCCTCAGTCTAGAGGAGGTATCAGCGTGACACCCCCCCTACCCCGCACTAAAAAGAGGGTGGAAGAGAAAAGCTGCATGTCAGGCTTTATGTCTGAGCCCGCACTGCAGTGATTATGTCTACAAGAATGTAGCTTTAGGTGACTGGCGGGACTGCATATAACACGGGTGGGAAAACCGCAGTCTGTGGGTAGTGTAACGCTAACATTGGAGCCAGTCATGAAAAGGAACTCTATTAAGCCGTTAGCGTGATATACAATATGGCTTAGCTCAGCATTTGTTTTATCAGCTTATGGAGATGAACAGTTCTTTGTTATGATCATCACACATTGTCAATGACAAGCTATGACCACACCCTAAACTGAAATATCAAAATTTGGCCCATCTGTCTATCCGACCCAGTTCAATTTTATAAGCCATTGGTTGTGTTCCCCACAACGGGAAATAGCCAAACCCCTTTGAAAAACATCAACATCCAACCAGATTGGTACACCATCTGTGTATTTGGTATCATAGGTTTTTGACTAGAGTTTTCTCAATCTTGTCATGAACAAGCATGACAGATTTATTACGAGTTTTTGGAAAGGCAAGCTCCAGTTATTTTTGTGTATGCGTGTGTGTTGGGAATCACATTCACATGTAGGCGTGACATCATCGCAAACTCTTGGCTTGTTGCTTACACAGATACCCTTTTTGTCATTTGATCTTTATTTATCTTGGTCAAGAATACTCTAGCGATGTTGTAGTCTCATAAAAAAACTAAGTGTAATCACCTAGACTTGGGCTTAAAAATGTGCAGGAATATTAAGGGAAGTCACAGAATTTGCACAGGAATAAAATAATTTACAAAATTGAAGGTTGGCTCTTAATAGTGAATTTAAATATAGTTGGGATTTTGAACTAGAGTTGTGAGTGTCCCAACATACATTGGGTACTGTAACCCCCTCAACTGAGTAACTATTTTGGATATCTGCTCAAACAGAGTACTTTGGATTCTATTCTTGAATGTCAGTCTGCTGAATACTAATAACAGGTTAACAGGTCCACTCTATTACTGAAAACTCCATGTGCACGCGTGAGCGGTTTTCCCAAAAAATTCCTACCTCCCCATGTTTGGGAATGTCTGCCTCTCGCCTGAGTCACGGGAGGGTCAGCTGCACGCCATGTAAGCGAGCGTCTGTGCGTGTCTGTGTGGCTAAAAAACCCAAAGGGAAGACCACAAACAACCGTGGCCAGTGTCTCCAATGCACTTGGGATCAAGTGAGGACATCGGAATGTGACGGTTGTTTCCGATTGAAACAAAACAGCCACATACTAAGCAAGCAGTGTCTTATCTTTGATTCTATTTGGCCAACGGAAAGCCTTGGAGCGCCTGGCGTCCTAATACTATGGCTAACCGCTATCACCAGACTCCTTTCTCATGGGATCTTGGTTTTAATCTTTGCTCTTATAAAACACTAAGTGGACCAGTCTTTGACCCAAAGAGGAAACACGGGCGCTTACACGTAACAACCGTTTCATGTTATTTGACCGGCAGTCAAACTTTCACTGCATTGCTACACCCACATGCAAATGAGTAATGTCAACGTTCTTGCTCAGGTTAGATAATATTGGCGAGTGCGTTGGAACGTAGCCACGTGTTTATGATGAGTCCTCGGCGCACAGTCTGAGGCAATGTTTTTATAGCCGCATCATAAACCTGCTGATCCGCAGACGGGGCTGATACCATACGAGCGGTGCTTTTTGTTTTGTTTACTTTCTGTCTGACCTACTTGTCTGCGCCAAAGGCATGCGCTAACCCAAATGTGGTACCCCCTTGTCGCAGTGGTGCAGCTCACAAAAATTGGCCGGTACTAACAAAAGAGCCCCTACCGCACACAGAATTGAAATGCTCACATTCAGAGATTTGAATATTAATATTGATCTTCAATACAGTAGTATTATTAAACAAAAATATGCTTCATTTAAGATTCAATGAAGCATGAGATAACATGGAATGACAAAAGAAAACGTGAGACAACATAAGAGGACAATATCAAGGACATAGGACAATACAAGAGCATTTACAAAAAGCATGACTCACTCACCTATGTAATGAACAACACATGTCTGACCCTTCTTGGGAAATGTGCTTCCTATAGGGAAACAAAAAAAGACAGGAGTTATATGACAATGTTCCTTTCACTGATGAAATTGCAGTTCTAACTTTAATACCTGTAGTATGAGCAATGAAATGGTGTCTTTGAAATATAAGTTTTACGATTTTTCAAGCCAAACATATGTTTGGGGCGATTTTCTTTCTTTTTTCTTTGCTTTGACTTGCAAGGAATATTTAGAGGGGAAAAAACGCTGTTAAAATGGCAGTAAAATCAAATCACTTTACAACACGCAGCAGGTTATTAGATGGTACAAACAATTCAAACAAATAATACAACATGGCAATGATGGGCTAT
Organism: Stigmatopora argus; assembly: GCF_051989625.1. Classification (NCBI taxonomy): domain Eukaryota; kingdom Metazoa; phylum Chordata; class Actinopteri; order Syngnathiformes; family Syngnathidae; genus Stigmatopora; species Stigmatopora argus. Next base: position 8,350,625 of record NC_135405.1, on the reverse strand, counting down.
AAAAAGAAGTCCTATGGGATGTTGTACTTTGAATGGTGCGGCAAAACATGTTGACCAGAAATATAACACTCCCAAGATATGTTCTTTATCCTCTACAAAGAGCAATGTCGAATGCATCGATGTTTAAATGATGGTATTAAGGTACTTTTCCTATTGCACTTCGTTTTCTTGGATTTCATCGCAGGACTTTGCGGCCTTACCAATGTTTAGAAATGCCTGCTTAGCAGATTACCAAAAAGTCACATGGAATCCTGTTGGTTGGTTAGATTTTATAATCTTTTGGTATTTAACTCTATTCATACCTTTTATTAGTTTGTAGCGCTTTTGTAACTGTCAGATAATGTCTGTGGCGTCATTTTTTTCATGCTGTGAGAGATCTCGTTATTTTTCAGTTAAACATTGAAGACTTTTGTCAAAACAATCGTGTTGCCCTGCCATCCTGTTTCCTGCTTGGATGCACCTTCTGAAATCACCATGATGTAATAGCAATGTGTGAACATCTTCACAATGTTTTATTTAATGTACCATAAATTAGTTTGTCAATACGGCAATGCTAATGTGGTGTGGAAAGGCCTCCATGCCTCCATCAGGTGACTTAAGAATGCACAGCAGACAGAGCAGCCCAATTTCAATTGAAATCACACAATAAATGCATTAAAATGTATGTTAATGTAAGTCACAAGTGAGTGAGAGACCTGAAACAATAATTTTCATATTTTTAACGACACACTTTGAGCACAAACTGCAATTTGACAACGTAAATAATATAAAGGAATAAATATTAAAGTCTTGATGCAGTAAAAGGAAACAAATCAGACATTTTAAAAATTATAATCATGGTCAGCATGTGCGAGACAAATTGAAAATCTAGTAATACAACAAGGATCGGAGGCAATCAAGTACTATACCTCCAATAAAAACATATATTACACATATATATGAATACAGAAACATGACTATGACCATATTAGTGTCACGTCCAAGCGTTTGCAAACTCACAACCCCCCTCGGGGAGCAACTCACCATCACCGGGAGATATTGTCTCGACTTCCACACCCATGGTTCTGCAATAAGTCTTCAAGTTTTAGCCGTGGAACATAAGTCCTTCCTAGGCTATGTTTTCCTCGTATGGCCGCTAACCTTACAGATCGGTGTCCGCCGAAGGGCAGCATACAGTCGTCACCCGACCGCCGCCGAGAGCCTCCCACCGAGATATGAGTGGGGAACAAGCGGATTTTTCGATGTCTACTGGCTGCGGACTGTCACAAGATGGCGGCGCCACACTGCGGCGAAGCGGAGTATTTACTAAGCAAATGGGTGGTTGCGCGTTCTGATTACGGTTCTTTTCAGACCAAAGACCCGGCGCAGCGCGTACTACGTGTCCCCCTTGAGTGTTTAAATTGGAATCCGCTAGCAAGCGTTCCATCTGAATGGAAAAATATGTTGGAAATAAACCCGACTTGTTGCTAAACTACGCTTCCCATGATGGGTTTCTTGTGATGCAGTCTGAGAATCACTTCCGGGTTGAGACATGTAAACAGTAGTTCCCAAAAAAACGTGCTGTTCCGGACGATGATGCTCACCATGGCGTGAGTACTTCACAAAGTTAAAATTTACAAAGTACGTGTGGTTTATACAATGTTAGCGTACCTTATTTGTGTTCACATTCGCCAAATATAACGCTAGATCAGAGTATGTATGTTCCAAAATCCAATACACAACCCATTTTTTATAATCGTAGTATAGTTTTTAAAAGTTGTTGAACCCTGGGATTTCTCACCTGGAAACAATAGGGAAAATAACTATTTTTTACAAAATATGTATCTAAGCACAGTACTTTCGACTGATTGATCCCACTGATTAGTTGTTCAATGTTAAAGCTGTTTTGTGTGCCGAATCAAAATCTGATTTATGGGTGACCTTTAGATTGGCCAGCACATAGCAAAAGTTTTTGCATTGTTTTATTGTTATCGTGGAATATAATTTTCCCTGATGTAGCAAATATTACTGGTTAAACCCTGCACAGATCAATTCTAAATGTTCCCTGTATTTTAACTTCCCTTTGGAATTTTAATAATTATTTTTTCCCCTTCACAGATGCAAAATGGCTCCTCCCCTATACGTGATTAAGTGAGTAACGTCAGTGGCCTCGGGTCCTGAAAGGTCGCGAGTGTCGTGTGGAGGTCGTAGCGCTTTAATCGGCTATCAGGGCTCGACCCAACTCAGTCGAGCGGATTAAGGTGCCTACTTGGAAGGAAACCCAGCAGAGGTCCTTCGTCGGTTCTAATCTGAGGGACGAAGAGCTAGCGTCAGCTCCGATTTGTCGTGCCGCCTTCTCGCCGGGATGGACCTGGGCAAGGCCAAGCTGCTGCGGAGCGGCATCAACACACTGCACCAGGCCATCCACCCCGTCCACGGCGTTGCCTGGACCGACGGCAAGCAGGTGTGCCTGACAACGCTCTACTTTCAACGCGGCGAGGCAAAGTTTGGCGACACCAACGTCATCGGGCAGTTTGAGCACGTTTTGGGGCTCTTCTGGGGCCCGCTTTGTTGCCCCGACTCGCCCGCCCTACTGGCCGTGCAGCACAAGAAGCATGTTAGCGTGTGGCAGCTGCAGCTCAGTACGTTGGAACAGAACAAGCTGCTCTGCACGCAGACCTGCGAGATGAGCGAGCCCTTCCCGTTGCTCGCGCAGGGTTGCGTGTGGCACCCCAAAATGGACATTCTGGCCCTCTTGACTAAGCGGGATGCCTCAGTGCTATTCTCAGTGCGGGTAGACAACAGGAGGACCAAGGCGGATATTAAGGGTAGTGGTTTGATCCACTGTGCATGTTGGACTAAAGACGGCACCCGCTTGGTGGTGGCTATAGGTACCGCGCTCCACTCCTACATCTGGAACGACATCCACAAAAACCTGATGCCCTGCTCCTTCTGTCCCATTTTTGACATTGGGGGCTACATCTGCGCCATAGAGGCAACAGGGGACTCACAGGTTGCCGTGGCGACCGAGCTGCCATTGGAGAAGCTGTGCGGGTTGAACGCCAGCATGGTCTTTGACGTGGAGCCCTCACGGGACCAGACGCCGGAAAATGACCTTTCCCCAGACTCCAGACGGCTATCGTTCGACCTTTCCGAAAGGTCCCATACACCCACCTCGGGCCCTCTGGATCTCACCCACCTCCTGGCCAAGCATCGGCGGTCCGACCCCAGCCCGCTTATCCACCTGCGGCGGAAGGACGCCGTGACCGGCTCCGGTCAGGACGCCTCGCATCTGGTGCTGATCAACTACGAGCGCAAGGTGGTCACCACCCGCAAAGTCAGCATCCCGGGCATCCTGGTGCCGGATTTGGTAGCTTTCGATCCGCGCGCTTCCACCGTGGCCGTGGCCTCCAACACCTGCAACATGATGCTGGTGTACCGGATCACTACTTCGGCCATGCCTAACATCCAGCAGATTTCGCTGCAGGCCGGCGACAGGCCCAAGGGGGTGTGCTTCCTCAGCGACAAGGTGCTCCTGATGATGGTCGGCCGGCAGAAGTCTATCGACCCCGCCTTCCTTCCATCTTCTAACACGGAAAAGTACACACTGCGCCTGGTGACCAAAGAGCTTGACGGAGAGGGTGCCCCCTCCCTTCTTAATGCAGAGCCTACTTCGAATATGACAAGGATTAGGAGGCACTCAGACCACCAGCCCAAGGAGGACAAGGAACGAGTGGGGATAAAGGACTTGATTCTGCCCGGTTCGGGAGTAGTCCCCCGCTCACCCAGGAGCAGACGGAGACTCGTGGAAGAGGTGAGGAGTCCCGAGCCCACTCCCGAGCACAGCTGTGCGGATTTTTCCTCTTCGGAAAGAACCCCCTCAGTCGCCCCGGAGAATTTGGACCTGGGCCGCATGACTAGCCTGATGACAGGCGGCCCGGCCAGTAGGGACTCCAGCCGGGCCGGATCCCCTCGCCCAGAGACCCTCCCCAGCGGGTCTTCCAGGGAGAAGGGCCTGGAGCATCTCATCTTCAACATGGAGCGACTGTTCGCTCGCTTCGCCGATGTGCAGCATTGTCTGGGAGAGATCCGAGACTATGCTCAAAACGGCAAGAAGATTCCGAGCTCTTACCCGGCCGCCTCCGAGCCCCCTTATCTCAACATCACATGCCAGGTACCTTATGGGTAGTAACTATACTCCACATTATTTTGTAGTACTACTAAATGAGAACGTTGTAGGTGCTGCTCAAGGCCACAACTTGCATTCAGATGCTCACATAAAGACCACATTCACATTAAACTGAGTCCCGCCCCCTAAAATCTTACGCACGCATTTTTTGTGACTCAACTAGCCCAACATCCCCAAGTCTCCCGGAAGTTCCGGGAGTCTCCCTGATGACTGTTAGTCAGATAAAATATCCTGGAATTTGTTACTATGGGAGGGCCTTTTTTGTTTTTTGGGGGAAAATGTGAATGAGGCAAAATAATACTTGTGCAGCACAATAGAATAGCATACTTCCATTAGATTGTCTAAGTACACAAGAGGGGGATCCGTATTTTAGGGCCAATACACATCTCACCGAAATGCTATGAACTAAATTATTTCCACAATACACAAAGAACTATCATTAACGTAATAATGCAAGAGTGGACTGTTTATCTGTGCGGCACTTACGTATGTTCTTCAACCCGCAGAAGCAGCTGTCTGAGAATGTCTTCATCGACGAGCGTCGCCCTGTGCTGTTGTGCGATGGCAAGCTGTGTCTGCGTGCTGTTCTGGAGCTTTTCAACCTCACCGCTGTGGAGATGCTGCATGGTATGCAATTAGTATTATTGACTATGTCAGACCTCCAGTCATTCAGATCATCAGGTGTCCCATAACTGGTGAATTAATGGAATGATTTTGTTAAATTTATAAAGTGTATTAAAACATGACTGAATTTATTTATTTATTTAAAAAAAAACCTATTTTAGTAATGCATTTCACATCCACACACCTAGGCCATCTTATTTTTTAAAATGTTGATCAACCTCGGTATAAACATTGTTTTTCCTCATGCGTTTGAGTTATAATTGGATGTGATTAGCAGTCCGGTATGGATTAGAAGCTTTTAAACAGAAGCAGCTTAGTTCATTGGCATGTAACAACAGGCTGAAACCACAATGCGAACTTGCTGTCCGTTGGGTTTGTTGTTTTCAGGTCCCCTGTGGATTGTCCTGGTGGCCGACGCAGACGGCTTTGTGCCCCTGACCTTTAAGTCCAGAGACGAGCTCACCATACGTAACGGAAAGCGCAAATCTACTTTGCGCACCCCTGGAAGCCCAGAGACCTCTTGCCCACCCAGTCCAGTCCCCTGCAACAACCTCAACACCACCACAACTGAGGGTTCTACGGTTTTTGGGGTCTGACCAATTTGTCAATAAAGTAGTAGCAACACTTTGTTTCACTTGTCTTTCTCGTGATGAAGCGTCATTTTAGGAGCAAGCCCCAAAAAGTGCAAAATTATGTCCCCAATAGTTATGCGCGCTTTGTTTCTTTCTGTAAATTCGCGCTATCTAGCGGGCATGTGTGCACCTGCCTATTCATGATTTAGTTTATTTCTTGTTATATTTTGGAATGATTAAGCCTTAAACATTGGTCAACAGTGACCCGGGCAAGTTTTTTCAATGTTTGCAATACATTAATTTCAGTTTTCAAGGAAGTCTTAGATGAACTTGTTTTTAATCATTTTAAACATAAAAACACATTTTGAGTGTTGTGCATCAAAGGGTTAATCTAATCATTAGATTAACTATTTGATGCATAACAAAAACATTTGTTTTTATTTTAAAAGTAAGAATATTAGACAACATTAGATTCTAATGTTTATCCTATGCAACAGGTAATCACCCATTTTTCCCTTATTTTTCTATTTTGTCACTGATTACCGCTTTATAACTGTTGAACACGGAAGTATAATAATTTGGTTGAATGAAGAAAAAAACAGTTTTCTAATATAATATTAACCAGGCGATTCGCCTGAGTCGTAGGCCAGTTTCATTAACGAGTACATTCAACATGGCGGCGAAATTGACGTACGAAAACGCGTTCTTCGTGTTTCGTTTGGGCGTGATTGCGTCATTTTCCCCCCTCCTCCTTTTCAACTCTGACGTGGCTTTTTGACGGACAAGTATTCACATGTACGACCGTGGGTCGTCGCGATTGGTTGAAACTTCAAACGTGCTTTGACTTTCTGTCCTGCCCACTTGAGGCATGTCAACAGACAGGTGCCTAAATGCGGAGGAATCGTGTAAACAGCAAAAGAATAAGACGATTTGAAGTCAAAATCAGGTGAGAAACTAAAATTCACCCAGCGAAAATGATCAGTGGCGATCGGTCAGGACCAAGTGGGCAAATCAAGTGATCTCGAAACTTTGGTCACATCAAGAAAAACAAACAAACCAAAACATAAATTAGGTTAAACTATTTTTGGAATAATATTACTATACGTTATCATAATTCAATTTTAATATTTGGATATAATTCATGTTATTATAGCCAGTACAGTACTCAAATGATTCAAAATGTAGGACTTACAAAAGTATTTTTTTCCATAATGGTTAAAATTGTTATTAACAAACAAGTTAATTTTATGTAAATTAAATATATATTTTAATCAATTTATTTTGAGAAATTTTCTGTCAACAAAATTGAAAATATGGAAACAAAAATGAATAAATAATACACAGCTCCAATACATTCAAACTAACAGGGCTGGCAATTTATACTGCAAGGGGGTGATTGGACATGTATCACTGTCAATGGCAGCCACTAAGCAATGTTTTCATCTGTTTTCCTTCCAGTAGGTGATGCCGCAAGTGACCTTGACCACAGTTATGCAGCTTGTGCTGCTGCTATCAGCCTTCCCTGCTCAATACTTAATTTTGGAATGGAGCGGCAGCACAGTAGCACAGCGCTTCCACTCAATGGCACGGTATGGACCAAAAACTCCCATAATGCAATATATTTCCTGACTCGTTTTTCAAAAGGAGCGTAAAATTGTGGAGGGGGGAAAACAACAACATTGATCCATCTGAAAATTAAATCGTATTCCATTATAGACATTTCTAAAATGTTGTACCACTATTATTTTATTCACTCTTTAGACCATCTCCCAAAATCATTTGAATTGAGATTTGTACAATAGTACCCTAGTTAAAAGTAACAAGGAAAAGAAAGTTGTTGTTTTTTCCCCCCTGGATTTCTGCCCCTTTTAAGTGTTGTGGTGTTGACATTTAAGGTTGATTCATGTGTGGAAAGATTGGAGTTCTTACCTGAATGTTTCTGTATGGAGCAATTGGATCAATCTGCTGCTTTCCGAAGTGTGGTGAGTACTCCAAGAACATCTTCAATTCTTTAAAACGTGCATCTCAAAAGGCATCTCAAGTCCTTATCGTGTCGTTTGTGAAGGTCTGTGTCCGATATGGAAGAAGATGATGGAACCCAGTCGGTCGATATAAAAGCCATGATGCTCGACAATGATCAGGGGTTCTTTGGAGGTTTGCACCTTTATAATGGCACCCTCCAACAATTTTCTTTTTTTAGTTAAGGACCATCTGCCATTTAGAAAATGTTCTAAATCTCAAAATGAACTATAAATGAGCTTCGGGAATTTCCTCGTTTAATGGCGGCAGCGAGCTCACAGCAAATTATTTACAAATCAAATTAATTTGGAGTGATTTGATAAACAAGCATAATCTCCAATCAGATTACAAAGTAAAAATCAAGGTATCACTGTAGTACATTGGGGTGATGTTGACATCAGTTGTATGGGTGCCAAGTAGGCGGGGGCCATCTAAAATACTTATATTTTACTGCCTAATAGGATGTCATCAGTTACATCCTCAATGTAGATGATGGAATCCACACTTCCATGTGCTATACTTACCCGCATTAGCATTGGAGGTGATCCGATACACTGTGCGACTGAAGGAGCGAATGAAAATGTGTTTTTGTCATGACAGCATCTAAGGTGGCGCGCAGTCCACGACCGCCTTATGTCTTCCTGCGGGTGGGCGAAGTGGTGATGGAGCGTAGGAGCCACCAGGTGGGCGTGGTGGTGAGCTGGGACGCAGAGATGAGGGCACCACCCAAGTGGCTAGACTGGATCTACAGAAAATCAGAGGTCAGTTAGCATGATTACACAAAATTAAAAAAATGGAAAAAATGAATAACCCATAGCTTGAGTGGACATCTCTACAGGTTTTTAGGGTTTAAAAATATTTTAATGGTTTTATTTGCAATTTTGTTTGCTGGATTTATTTTGGCTCAAAGGCCAACAAGTTTAAGAAACCTGAGGTTAGATACAAGATGTTTACCTATTTTTATATGGGGTGAGCTGTCAATGCCTTTTTCTCTTTTAACCTGGAAACATTTTAATAATTGAAATCATATGATGATGTGTACTAACATAACCTATGACGTCTTATCTTTGGATAACTTTAAGGATGTTGCAGCAAAGACTCCTCATTACAAAGTTTACTTCGGTGGGCCAGGGGCTAACCATATAGTGGTGGCTTACCTGCCCCAGACTCAACTCAAACGCCTCACTGGAACCAGAGTAGGAGCGCAAAAATCACAATACAAGTCCAGACACAAAATATGTGACACGTAGTGATATTCATTGTTGTGTGTCTCCAGCCGAAAATTCCCAGTTTGGATAATTTCTTCAGTCATTTTGACGGCGACCGCTTTGTGCCTCAACCGTGGCTCAGAGAGATTTTCCCCGAGGACATCGATGATGGTTGATGAGGACAATTGTAACACAGAACTGGGCATGAATCTGATCCACCAGTACTAGTCCATTGAAACTGCAGCCATTTTGTCATAATTGTAAATACAATGTAACCTCGAAATAGGAACTTTGGGGTAATCTGTTACATGAGCACCATTTCTAAAGGGTTTTAGAATTAGTGTTTGACAGAATATTTTTATCATAGATCATTTAAATCAACTTAAATTGTGCAATAATTCTTGTGGCCTTCCTAAAAGTGTCCAAATGACTTGACCACTGTTAATATCAAAATGTTTTAAATGTTTAACCTGCACTATGGTCATGGAAAGAAATATAATTAATTAATAATTGGGAGTTGACCACATCAGGGTTTACATTGATATTGCAGGTTCCACTGTAATATAAAACAAAGGAGATTAGTAGTTTGTCCTATCCCACTTAGAATCTGATTATGCTTACATCATCATAAAATGTTTTTACACTGTGACAATGCATATACATGCACAGCTTTGAATGTATGATTATGATTGTGTGGCTTGAATTAAATGACAACCTTTATGGCAGGAAAAGAGTACCAGACCCATTGGTTATACAACTGCAATTTAGCAGGTGTTCATTGCATTACTTAGAAAAATGTGCCAAACCTCACCTGTAAACTACAACATCTTTTAGGAGAATTTCTTCTTATTTCCATCACGCATTCGGAAGTAGACGGACACCCGCGAGGAGGCAGTGATGCTGGGTATGCAAGGAAGGCAACCAGCCTGGGTGGAGGCAATATTTTGACCCAGTCTTCTTCTGCCGTCCTCATCATCATCGTCATCATCATCATTGTGGCTCTTCCACTCCCGTGTCTCCTCCTCTCGAACCAGGGTAGGCGCACCCAGGGTTTGCCCCAGCAATTGGCTGATTCTGCTGGCCTTCTGATGGGCATTCTCCACTGCTGAGACGCACACGCTCTGCCTAGACACATCCATATTTTAACTTATTATACTGGCATGTGAACAGGGGGTGTTGAAAATGTAGTTGTTACAGAGTATTTTTGTCAGTTAAGGTTAGGTAACCACGAAATCAACTCACAGTGTGTTTACCTGACATGGTTGAGACATTCGGTGCTGTGGAAAAATCGAGGCGGTCCCACCAAGACAGTTTTGTCCAATTTTTCCAGCAGGACACTACATGCTTGCTCCATCTTGTCAAAGTCAGAGAAAGTGACAGTCACCTGGAAAAATAGATCTCCAGATTAGGCCATTTTCTATATCATGCAGTTCAACGGATTGGGACTATACCTCTGCATTCATATGATACAATTCTTCATCCCGGTGAAGGAACTTTCTCACGGTGAGGTCATCTTCTCGGACTCCATGTTGTCTAGTCATAAAGGAACATGAGATGTTATTCCATGATCAATTCAGTGAAAGAGTGCAATTACCCATCTATGAAATTTCTAGACTTTAGCTTTAACCTATTACCTGACTGCTTGTAAAATGTATTCCAGCCGTCGTGACACGCTGGTGGTGGCCTCATTGACAGTCCCCTTGCTGTTGCCCACACTGAGCCGCACAGATGCTCTGTCTGCCGGGGAGCTAACCTCCGCCGTCCCTGTCACCTGGAGCTCCCGCACCAGGCTCCCGGCGGGGTTTTGTCCATTCCCAACCCGCGTCTGGACGATACCATGCTCGGGTTCAACCACGCCAATGGGCCTGACAGAAGGGATAGGCTGCGCTCCATCGGGAAATAGCCGGTACCGGTTGATCATCGCTGTCGCTGGCTTGCTACTAGTACCATGGCAATGGCTGAGAAATGCATTTTGGGATATGTAGTATTTCTTTCAATCAATATGAATTCGAATACTATTACTCTTTGCATGATAATATATTCATTATTTTGTCCCTATATATTAAAGACAGTTTTCATCATAACCCAATTCACACTTCCAAAAAAATACGCTGTTCCCCCCAAAATTAACCCCCTCGATTTCCAATGGTACATTCAAGATTGCTCAATTGTCTAAATCACTTATTAATAAACATACGAAATTATATGTTCACTTTCACTGACTTTCAATTTGGACCTAAAAAAAACTCAAATGGTGGTCATTGTTTTTATTTTTTTTAAATGTTCCCCAACAATAACTTTAATTTCAAGACACATTGCACATTTATACCACAAGACGGCGGTAATGCTCCTAAATTACATTTGTCAAACAGATGAAGCTGTGCTGTAGCACGAAAACAAAAAACGAAGAAGAGAGAAGCAATATGTCCTGATACAAAGGGGATAATTTATTATTATTATTATTGCACCAACGAGACATCATTTTTAATCTTTGCTTTCTCAATTTCACTAGAAAATAAGACATTCAGATGGTTGGACACAATGCAACAATGCTTTTTTGGCGCAATGAACGTAAGTTAGGCGTAAGCTGTGAAATGATCAATGTAATATTATGTTATCACTTATTGTAATTAAACCAAAAGCTGTTTATTTCCACTGTCGCGTTGAAATTTTCTATATTCAGAGTTAATTTGATCACAACAATGGGTGTGTTTAGTTCGATTTTAGAATTAAGTGTGTAGTCGCAAAAAAATAAGAAAAACGTGAAAAACTAATTTCCTAAATTTAGATTAATGCATATCCACCCATTGCATTCAAAATATGTTCTCAAATGTTAATTGATAATATAAGATCTGTGTTTGTTTACATCCAAAGGTTTGTCTGGTGAAACACATGCAACAAACTAAAGAAAAATATAGGGAAAAAGGCTAATTAATTATTTGGCAAATTTAGGGAAAGCATCACACATAATTAATCGTGTTAATTTTGATTCATTGTATTTTAAAAATAGGTGTTTAATTAATTACTGATATATTACCATTTATTTTTATGCCCATTTTCTGAATAACCACATCATTTCAACACAGAAGTATTTTTTTTCAAACAACTTTCTTAATGTAATCATGAATAGCTTATTCAAAATGCCATCGCAAAAGAGTTGCCTCAGCAACAAACCAAAAAGAACAAACATAATGAGGACCATCGAGTTAAAAAAAGAACTTATTGCCAAGTTTGAGAGCGGCACACGAGTGTCCGACCTGGCTACTCAGTACAACATGGCCAAGTCTACCATATCCACCATTTTGAAAAAGAAAGAAGCCATCAAAGCTGCCGATGTAGCAAAAGGAGTAAAAACGCTTACAAGCAGAAGACCTTGTCGAATGGAAGATGTGGAAAAACTTTTGCTTCAGTGGGTCACTGAGAGGCAGCAGAGGGGTGAAAAAGTGTCGGAGCCCATTATTTGCGAGCGGGCCCGTCAACTGTACAGTGACCTGACTCGCGACACCCCCGGGGAAAGCCCGGATGACTTTAAGGCGAGCAGGGGCTGGTTTGAAAACTTTAAAAAGAGAAGCGGGATCCGCTACGTGGTCAGGAAGAGGGAAACTCTCCGCACTGATAAAGAAGGTGCCAGGAAATTTGTGGAGGATTTTCAATCATTTGTCGCGAGGGAAGGCTTTCTACCCCAGCAAGTGTTTAACTGTGACGAAACTGGCCTTTTTTGGAAGAAGATGCCCAAAAGGACTTATATCAGTCGGGAAGAGAAAAGCCTCCCAGGACATAAGCCAATGAAGGATAGGCTGACTCTGTTACTCTGTAGTAATGCCAGCGGAGACCTTAAAATCAAACCTATGCTGGTGTACCACTCCGAAACACCGAGAGCTTTTAAAAAGAACAATGTGCAGAAGGGCAAGCTCAATGTCATGTGGAGGTCCAACCCCAAAGCGCTGGTCACGCGACAGTTCTTCACCGAGTGGTTCGAAGAGGTCTTTGCTCCCAGTGTAGCAGAATACCTGGCGGAGAAGAATATTCCTCTCAAGGCTCTTCTAGTCCTAGACGCCGCACTAGCTCAGCCGTCAGGCTTGGGAGACGATTGGCGTAGTGACCAGGAATTCATTACGGTGAAGTTTTTACCACCCAACACCACGCCCCTTCTACAACCCATGGACCAACAGCTCATCTGCAACTTCAAGAAGCTCTACACAAAAGCGCTTTTCCAACGGTGCTTTGAAGTGACCATGGAGACCAACCTGACCTTGAGAGAGTTTTGGAAGGACCATTTCAACATCCTCCACTGCTTAACTGTCCTGGAAAAAGCCTGGGATCAACTTAGCAAAAGGACGGTGCAGTCATCTTGGAGGAAATTATGGCCGGGCTCCTTGTTACCCAGGTTCTTTGAAAGCTTGGAGCCAGATCCTGCTCTGGAATTGGACGTGGTGGATGAGATTGTGTCTCTTGGAAAGTTCATGGGCCTGGAGGTAGACAGTGATGACGTGGAGGAACTGGTTGAAGAACACACTCTCGTGCTCTCCACCAACAACCAGACGGACGGTCCCCAACAAGGCATGACTGAGGACGTCACATCTGAGGAAGAAGACGCCAACTGGAACGACAAGATTCCAACCGCAGAAATTAAGGAACTGCTGGGTTACTGGGCAAAGACGCAAAGTCTGGTGGCCAAGTGGCACCCAAGGATCTCCATGGCGAAGAGGAACATTAACATGTTCGATGGCAACGTGGTGGAGGACTTTCGAGCTATCTTGAAAAGTCGCAAGAGGCAAGCGGCATTGAACAGTATCTTCTCCAATGAAGAGGCGAGTGGTGGAAGCAGTAGTAGTGGAAGTGAGTTACAAGCCTCCATTAGTGGAGTTAAGAGGAGAAAAAAAGACTGTACACTGAAACGCGGCTTTGATATGGTCCTTACAGAAGAGGACTTGCCATCCGCGGAGTAACGTAACTTCTGGTCACTTCCACTTCTACGCCATTATCATCATGTCTTTCATTTACATGGGTCTGAAGTATGTAATGACCTCAACAGTATTTAAAGTGTTTAATTGAAAAACAAAACAAAAGAAAGAGCCTCCTTGGAAGGAATTATGATGTTCTTCCAAGGGGACCACCCTATGGCATTTTGAGTCTCTCATTAGGTTCTTCAGGAAAGATATGGAGCAGAGATGGAGTAATTATCAGTAGAAATAGTACTTTTCTGAATTATCCACCTTATAACACCTCAATGGTACTTAACACTCATCATACATCATCCATAAGAGTAGATTGAACTCTTCATAACCCCAGTCATCCTAGTGCACATTCATGTGTCTTTACTGTTTAATATCTAATAACTACTCCCTTTTTAAATAGAAATTAGTTTCATGGTAATCAACAAGGATTTTTTGTCTTGTAAAGCAATTGATTTGGGACCTCTACAATGAGCGGGAAGTTGACCCCACATACTGGAAATTACAAAAAACAAAAAAACTTCCATTTGTTTGTGCTGTTTCAGTTTTTGAGATATTGAGGATTCTTTTTTGGGCGATGACGCCATTGTGAAGTAATGTGTACATATTGTTTTATATCATTTATCTAAACCTCGGAATTTGGTCATTTGTTCTCTGTACAGTATGTCAATGGGGAGATAAGCACCATGTGCAGAATAATTTATTGCACTTTGTTATTAAACTTGAATAGTGGGGTGTTTCCATCACTGTGTGTTTGTTTTGCTTTGTCATCTTTGTCAGAGCTAATAAAACTAATTGCAAGAAAGTACTGGCTCTCGTCTTTAAGTTACAACACAACACATTCGAAAACTGCTATTATAGCTTTTGAGATATTAACGATTATTCATTAAGAAAGTGGTGTCACAAGCCAGGGTGCCTCAATTTCCCATGGTTACGAAGGCCTCATCGCCTTGTAAATTGATTGTTAAATTACATACTCTTGATTTAAAGTAAATTGTTTTCTGTCGCTACTAGACCTGCTTCATTATTAGTGCCAGACTTAAAAAAAAATCATCAATATAATATTACAGTATATATACTTGTGACGTCTCAGTTTGTTCTGATTTTTGTCTTTCTTTTGAACAAAGCTTGGTGCCCGAAGTCAGTTGGGATAGGCCCCGGCACCCCCCACGACCTTTGTGTGGATACACGGTTCAGAAAATGAATGAATGAATGTTTACAATGCACAGCGTAATGGTTTTCTTTGTTGCTATTCATTCAATAAAATCTTAAAGGCCTATGAAATAAGACAAGACAAGAGCAAAAGCTACAGATCTAAAAACAAGCAATTTGAGGTAGGTACCATTTTAAAAGAAACATACTCCAAAAATACAAGCCATTATAACTCCACAAAAATATAAATTAAAACATTTGCTTGGTCCTCAAAATATGCACCACTATGAACATTTTAAATTGAAATTGCTACTGGCTCAAACACGGCACATGCAAATGGAATTGTTTTGTTTTGTTTCCAATATGAAGGGGGCGGGGCAACTCCACGCTAATGTGTTGGGGTCGTTTCTGCCGTGGTAGACCCACCCCCGCGCGGATGCAAATCGTGCACGCGCAGTGTTGTGAGGTGGCGCGGGGATGTCTGCACACACGTGCCTGCCTCCTTTGTCCCTTTTACAGCCAATGTTGGGAAATTGGAAGCTGACCCTACGGCCGCCTTTGTTATTTCCGAGCATCCCTTTAAGGGCTCTCATCTAGCGACGCTCGGCCAGTTTTCGTCTTCCCTGCTCACCTGAAAGGGTTCCCCCGGCTGGGCCGCCTTGTCAGGTGGCAGCCCTGTGTGTTTAGGTTTTTTATTTTATTTTTTTATTTTTTGCAACACCACTCTCACCACGTTCCTTCAACCCCAACTGGAGGTCCATGCTCCGTTTCTTTTGTCATCATGTGCCCAGCATCAGCAGCAACGGCTGCCAGTGAGAGCAGCACCTGCACCGTTGCCGCCGAAAGGGAGCCCGAGACTGATGCGGAGCAGGACAACCCCAGACTGGAGGTGAGTACTATACTTGTTTATATTCAAATTCAAAGGCAGCTTTAAGCATGAATCGTGATTTTAAAAAATGGAAAAATCTGTATATTTAATACTAATTAGATTATAGAGAAGGAAGTGGTGCGGACTTTTGTTCTTATTGTTTCCAAAAATAGGGTTCAATGTCCTATGGCAGTTTTAGAACGAAATGGCTTCTTTATATGGGGGACAAGCATCACTGTCTCCAGTTCAGTTGTATTAATCTTTGATCTGGAATACAGCTGCAGTAATTTAATTATAAAAGATAAATGACCAATAGTTCAAAAACACATTGAAGAGCCTGTATGTGTATATATGTCAGCCTTTTGCTGACATGTACTTGTTTGTTATGATCAATGTTCAACTCCTAATTTTCACTCCATTTCGAGACCAGTATTATTACTGAACAAATACTGAAATACGTCCATTTGAGGACTTTTTAATCCTTGCCAGGCTTCCTCAAAAAGCGTGACTAACTCATTATCCATGCACGAGACCGGTTCTACCCTGAGGTGAAGAAGAACACCACCAGCCTTACGGTACACAGCCACACTGCTCCCCCCCCGAGATCCTCTTCAAAGGCTTGGCATCGAAGATGGACTTGAAATAGCTTAGCATACGCGTTGACTTCATACAACATGCAAAGTCAGACAGACAATGCATTTTACGTGTCCACCATTCGTCTTCTTTCACTTCATCATAGTCTCTTATTCGTAATAAGCGGAGAGCGTGACACGTGTGGCCGTTCATGCATAAAGTATAGAGAAGCACTAACAGCGCCGAATATTTGACTAAATATTTCATATGCACAAGTCTCTGATTTGGAGCCATTTTTAGCTTCAAAGACATTTTCTCCCAAAGTCTCACAGTGAATCCGTTTTTTGGATACTTGGTGTTGTGTTTTTTGTTTTGATTTTTTAAAAAGACATTTCTGGCCTGGTTTTTGCGTTCCGCTTCTCAACTATACGGCCATCAACCACAACCTAGATATTTTTGACAGGTTAATATTTGTTCATTTCCATTCCCCTCACCTAATCGTTCATAGAGAAGAACACAATCATGTGTGGACAATTTAGAGTTTTCTTCTCTTTGCAGCTCCGTCCTGAGAAACAGTCCCTGCTGAAATCCTTATGTCAAGAGACCCACTGGAAATGCCTGCTGCTCTCCTTGCTCATGTACGGCTGTGTTGGAGCCGTGGCCTGGTGCCAGGTGACCACCGTCACTCGCCTCTCCTTCGACAGCGCTTACAAGGGTGACTCTATGATGTACCACGACAGTCCCTGCTCCGACGGCTACATCTACATCCCCTTAGCCTTCTTGCTCATGCTTTACGTGGTCTACCTGGTGGAGTGCTGGCACTGCCACACCAGGAACGAGCTTCAGTACAAAGTGGACGTGGAAAACGTCGCCGATCGAGTCCACAGGATGAAGCACGCCACCCCATGCATTTGGTGGAAGGCCATAAGCTACCACTACGTGAGGAGGACCCGGCAGGTGACGCGCTACCGCAACGGAGACGCGTACACCAGCACCCAGGTTTATCACGAACGGGTCAACACGCACGTGGCCGAAGCGGAGTTTGACTTCGGGAACTGCGGGGTGAAGGACATCTCCAAGCACCTGCGGGACCTGGAGTGCTTCGCCGTGACTAAAGTGAGATTCACCAAGTGCTTCAGCTTCGCCAACGTGGAATCAGAGAACTCTTACTTGACGCAGCGGGCCGGCTTTTTCACAGAGAACGAGGGGCTTGACGACTACATGGAAGCCCGTGAGGGGATGCACCTGAAGAACGTGGACTTTAAGGAGTACGTGATCGCGTTCGCCGACCCGCGTCGACTTCCCTGGTACGCGCTACATTCCACTTTTTGGACGGCGGCGGCTTTGACTCTCTCCTGGCCTTTGCGGGTGCTGACTGAGTACCGGACCGCCTGCGTCCACTACCACGTGGAGAAGCTCTTTGGTTTTGACTATGTGCCAGCGACGCCTTCTGAGGAGTGTCCTCAGCGCCGGCACGTCCCCCGGGTCAACACCTTCGACAGCACAGAGCTGGAGTGGCACATCCGCTCCAACCAGCAACTGGTGCCCAGCTACTCTGAGGCGGTCCTCATGGACCTGGCCCAGCTGTCGGGCAGCTGCCGGAACTACTCGCTTTGCCATCGCTACGGCGGCTACAGGCAGGACTGCCGGCGGTGCCACGGTGCAATCAGCAGCTCGTCCATCTTCTCCCGCAGCGCTCTGAGCATCTGCAACACGGCAAGCCCGCGCCTGCCCTTCAGCGCTAGTCGCTTCTCGTTGGGGCGGCTCTACGGCTCCAGGCGCAGCTGCCTATGGCGGAGTAGCGGGAGCCTGAACGAGGCATCCGGGCGCCCCAGCGAGAGCACGCATTGCCTGTCGGGCCGACAGAACGGCGAGGAGAGCCCCCCGGCGTACCAGGATGCGCTCTACTTTCCCGTTCTCATCGTCCACAGCAACGAAGGCTGCCTCAACCACGACCATCGCTCCTTGCACAGGAATGGTTCGTGCGTGGAGACTTCCATATGAGCCTCAAGGATGAGAGAAGGGTTGCAAACAGCTAACTTTTTTGGTCGATCGAGATACTGTGGCTTTAGAACAGGGGTGCTCAAACTTTGCCAACTTTACCCGATGGACCTTCTTTTTCCAGGCCAAAGCTCAGCAGTTATGTATGCTGATAATATACCTGATGCAAGCAGGACCCAACATAGTGTAGGCAGGTAGTAATCGTGCTTGGACTCACGATAGCGCTATTTCCCAGCTCAAGTCCCACATAAAACTTTACTGCAAATCCTATCCTTGGATCAAATGTTACTGTCATGCAATCTACCAATACTACCTTGGCGGGCGACTGGTTACTCACGTTCGACGTTTAGAAGCTACATGGAACTAAAAAGTACTAAAGTACTAATTGCTCTAAAGTTGGGTTGTTTTGCGCCATTGAGAAAGGCTGACATTGGCAGTGTTTTACACAAGGATTGCTTTTGAGAACCATTGACAAAGGTTTTAGACTGATGCTAATGATTCAAAATTAAGGCTAGACTTACATTCCATTGATATGACGTCTTTAGAAGTCCAACTTCAGAGCTGGGCTGGGTTTTTTAGATCAACTCTGGACTCAACCACTGTTTCACACAGTCAAAAGATGCCTGCAAATTCAAGAGAAAAATTGCTTCTTTGATATATTAACAGGCTACCGGAACTTTACATTGGTGCCACATCAAAACATTGCTCGATGCCTGAGAACAACGTCGAGATATCTTATAAGCAGAAATGGCTCGGTTCCGATGACATTACACTTCCTGCCTTGGTAAATATAGCAACACGCATTATTAATAATTCAGCAGAGGAGCGCTAAAGGACACAAGCACTGCCACATCAAGGTTTTTAAAATGACTGTACATTGTGTATAGACACCAATAACACTGTTAAAACGTGTAAATAAGAGACGATTTTCAACTAGGAAAATGTCAAAGTGAATACAGGGCAGTATTAGGTTGCAATGATTTGTTTTTAAGAATTTGCTACCTCTTTATTTAAGTGCCTATCAATTGAACTAACAACAAAAAACATCTGGTCCAATTTCCTCTAAATCGGGGGTGTCCAGACTAAATAACCAACAGAAATATAAAAAAGTAATGACGATCCATTGTAATGAATTGAGCTACCTTATTGATTTTCTTTTGACCTATTTTGCTGTCACTGGACGGTAATAGATGTCCAATCCATTTTGACTGAGGGGACTGCCAGCGACCACTGCTCGTCAAAATGGACTGGACGCCTATCGTCGTCAGTGGCAGCCAAAGATTCAGTACTGAAACACATGTATATGTGTAACATACATTTAGCCAATAAGCATCCTTTGAAATCTCCGAAAGCAACCCCTCAGACCAAAACGTTTGGACACCCCCGCTCTAAATCAACTACTCCATGCTTGTGGTTGTCTTTTGTGCATGTCCTCTTTTATCTGGAATACAATGAAAGTTTGTCCGTCTTCCTGCGGGATGCTGCTGCAGCTGCTGCTGCTGATGCATATCAGAGAGACAGGCTGGCTCTCAAAGACGCTGAAAATAGGCAGCGGCCCTGCACTCGCTACTGATAGTGTCACATGTAATAATAGGAGAAGATGGCTTTTTAAGACGTGGAGGCTGCGCTACGGATGTCAGGATGAGTTCGCCTGCACGTTCCAGAGGGATTCTTGGTGGGAATCGGGAGTGCCGCAACTTTTTGAATAGATAGAGTAAGACACTGCTTTCCGAGTTCCCTCCGAGTAAGGCATCACGATGTATCAAGTAGTTTAAAGTGGGCGTAGTGTTTTCACAAAATTTCCTTAATTTACGATGGGGTGCGTTAAGAATCAATTTGTTGTATGTATTTTAAATAAATGCAGTATTTTGAGCGGGTGTGATAAACTGTTTTGGTTAAGATTTTTCTTTGGAATTGGGCAGATTGCTGTTGTTGTTGTCCTACAACAGGGTCTCACTAACATTTTGTCAGCTACTACTTGGTTGCTGATGTTTCAAAGGGCTACCTACCAGAACTAAATAAAAAATGAGCTCAAATGACCTTTAAATACATATTGCTTTCAGGATATTTCTTAATAATTTACCAAGATAGTACATGACACGTCCATATGCTAAAATGTTTCTTCAGAAAAACTCTACAAGCCCAATTCCACTGAAGTTGGGATGTTGTGTAAAACATAAATGAAAACAGAAAACATTGATTCACGTATTATATTAGCTTTTTAACAGACAGTTCATCGTGGTGTCTTTGGCTTCTGACAAATAATCACTCAGGAATGTTTTTCAAGATGAATAAAGCAAAACATTTTTACACTCTACACAGTATGTAGCACGCTGTGGTTCAGTATATAGCTCACATTTAAGCAAGCATATGGGATGGCTAAGTATGAATTTTGGAAAGAAATTGTTGGATATAACTCATGCAATAATATTGGCTAAACTGGTATTTTTCCTTTCAATATGCTGGTGTTGAATTACTTGCATACATACTAACAAGCCAATCTAATTTCATGCATGATTTATACATTGATTTTAAGTTATTCTTTAGCAATTGCAAAAAAAATGGAGGATGTAAATAAGCACTGACATCTAGTTTATACGTCTGATTTTTTTAATTGTGTTATCAGTTTTAAGCACATTGTGCTGGATGATTTTTTTTAGCAACCATTTCTAGAGTCAATGTAAGGAAATGTTTATTCTACTATCAATATTTACTTTTAACTAGCTAGATGCTTGCAATTTTTTTACAAAAGGATGACATGAGTCTTTGGAGTGTTTTTTTGTACAGCTGTGTTGTATCCTTTTTACAGTACTAATCCAGTTGCAATAAACTAGAGGTACCAAAAAATTGCAACCAGACTAGAGCAGTCCATGAAAGACTGGAAAGTGATATATGACTGTTGGTAAATGCACTCAGCCCTTTACGATGTCATTACTCAGTTTGATTGGTAATGTCAAGTGCTCACTGCAATTTGTCTTTTCTGTGTACTAATCCGGACTACTAGGGTACTGTGCATGAATAGGGGGAGGAGGTTCCAATGTGACAATTGTACGAAAATAAACAACAATTGAAAGAGGCTCTACAGTAGCATTTCTGTCAAAAGCCCTGAATGATCAAGATATTGAATATCAATTCTATATGTCACACAAAGATCATGATAAACTGTTTTTTGGGTTAAAACTATATTGAAGCCAATTCTTCAGTCATGTCAGCTTTAATATTTAATATGAACTATACTCAATATTTAAGACAATAAAAGGTTATGATAGCTTTTGAGTAGACATGTAAATTAATTAGATGAGGGTACATTTACACATGTATACAAACTTATAATGTCAAATAAAAAGAATTAGTTGCATTCATACCAATATACAAATATTTCATATTGATGTTTTAGGGATTTGATATAAAAAAGGAAGTATTAATACATTTACAAGTCTAGTCTGTTTCCCTCTGATTTCCTATTGAGATAAATTACACTGATGTTAAATTTACAATTATTTCTTAACTATTTTTATTTCCAATAGTTTGAAGAAAATATTAATGAATTCAATAGCAATTTTTACACTTGGATTTACTCAATTAGACATCTTTGTTTATGTAGCAGATAACACGAGGTACTTTACATGACCGAGTACATTAAATAAACTGACCTTATTCACAATTCCTGCATCAAAAAAATGAATCAATGGAAACAAGGTACATCTTCATAAAGACCTCAATTACTGTTAGTTGAACTTTGCGCTTCAGATGGTGCCTATGGATACAAAAAGAGAAGGCAGGTTTGGTTTTTCAGATTCGTTACGTTGTGAAAATCATAATAATAAAGTAGCTCAGAAGTGACTTTAGATGGCTTGCGTCTACAATACCTCTCCATCTTCTTGTGGCTCATCAGCTGGTGCTTCTTGTACCTCGCCATCTGGGGCCTCGTCATTTTGTGCTTCTTCCACTTGCTCATCTTGAGCTTGAACCTCTTCCTCATTTCCCTGTACTTGTTCCTGTTCCTCTTTTTGTTCCTCTTCCTCCCCCTCTTTCTCTTCCTCTGAACTGTCATGAATGTCAACCACCTGGTTGACAGTGGATTCTCTCATGATGGCACCAACTGTCTGGTTGGTGGCGCAGGTGTTCTTGTTGGTGCAAACCACCTGGTTGATGATGGAGGCGCTCTCTGCGTTCACGTCGGTCAGATTCACATCGCATTCCGTTAAGCTGCTGTTTTGCGCTATGGCCTCCGCCAGAGCGTTGCCTCCGTCCTGCTCGCCAACAGAGAGAAAACATAAGTATAATTAGAGAAATCTTGGTATTTTAGTGCGTACTCCAGACTTATTCTTGCCTCGTTTTTGGCGGGATTTTAAAGAACAGGTGAAATGATTCCGAAACGTGCATGTTTTAGTATTTTGTATGGAGAAATTTGAAACGTGGACTTTAAAATGTCCTCCAAATGGAATGATCCAGATGTCTCATACTCACCACACCCAGTTTGTTGCATGAAAGGTTGATGGTCTTCAGCGTTTGGTTCTTAAGCAGCACTTCCGACAGCGTGAGGGCAGTGGGCTCAGTCACGAGGTTGGCAGCCAGGTGAAGATGAAGAAGCGTATAGTTTTTCATCAAGGCCCTTCCGATGGCTTGCCCGCCCTCGTCGCCCACTCGGTTGATTCTTAGGTTGAGCAACAAAAGTGTGCAGTTGGCCGGTAAGGCGTCAGCGATGGCGATGGCTCCCGCATCTCGAATGACGTTGTCGCTCAAATTCAGGCTCTCCAGTTTGGTGCTATTGAGTATCCTGCCAACACACTTGGCCCCTTTGTCGCCAATCAAGTTGTGGGAAAGGTTTAGTTCTCTCAGGGAGGGATGCCCCACCAGATGTTTAGTCAGCAACTTGCATTTCGCATCGTCAATGTGACTTTCGTAGAGTCGTAATACCTGCGGAATAATTAAACCAATGTCACAAAAAAACTATACACAGACTGAATTTCACTGACAAATGAACTTTGTGTAAAATTTGCACCTATTTTTTTAACAAAAAGTTAATATTATATTAAATAGCACTGAGGTAACGCAAAGTTGAATGATACTTTGTTATCAAATGGAGAATTCATCCATTTATACTAAGTAGATGAACAAGATTAGAAACCAACATGTGCAATATTGTTTTTTTAAAGGTCTGACTCCCATGACTCATGGTCGTGCAAAATGTGACTTTACCTTCAAAGTCTTGCACGCTTGAATAGCTATAGCGAGAGTCTCGGAGTCCCGCTGAGCCATTTCGAACATCTTCCACTCAAAGTTCATCCCGCATTGTTTGACCCAGTAGGTCAAGTGTAACTCCTCCAGCCACGGCAGCTTGGTCAAGAGAGCGCGGAAGTCGAAGTGTTCCATGTGAGCTGCGTCCGAGTCAGTCTCGCTATGCCAGTCCACGTTGTCTCCGAGTCCCACCATGCCCTCCTTAATGGGTGGCAGCATTTGGCTGATGTTGAGCCTCTTCACGTAGGCCTCGCACAGCGGGATCTCATCGTTGACTATCTTGGAGGAGGTCGTCTCCGGAATGAACTGCTCGATGATATTTTCCAGGTGCCTCTCAAAGAACATGCGCTTCCAGCTGTGGTCGTAGTTGGACACGTCACAAATGTCCCAGCGTTGTTCACAGCATCGCCGCCAATAGACGCCATCCGAGACCAAGTTGGCAGTCACAGAAAGGGGCAGCGAGGGCGACAGTTTCTCTTGCACAAAGTTTTTCTGTCTGGGCGTGAGCTCTTCGTAGATGGGGGTATCTGCCACAGATGGAGGTTCAAATCAGTGCCAAAAAAATAATGTCATGGAATATTTAGCACAATAGTACAGAAAACAATACCTTCAAAGTTTCTCACAATACATTCCAGGCAGAGGGTTGAGAGAAAAGGCACAAGACTCAAGGACCAGGTTGGATTTTCAGCAATGATCCTCCTCAATTTCCTGCTGTCCACAGTCAGCGTTGGGCCTGCAGTGAGTCTCGACATAATTGCACACAGATTGCGCAAGACTGCAAATAAAGGTAAAGAAAAATGATAATGATGTCAACTGCTTTTATTCTGCACTAATCAGAGGCAAATGTCTTTCCACATTTGTGACAGCCAATTGTAGATTTACAGGTTGGAATAGATGGGCTTAATAAATATATATTGAGGAATAATGAAACTATGTGGTCATTACACGCTAGTCTTTCTTGGAAAAGGTATTACTATATATAAAACAATTCATCAAATCCAAACCTCCTTTCTGTTTTTAATTAAGTATATAACTACTTTCCATCCTTGAAATGTATTATGTGGCTTAGTAGCCTTACTAAAAGCCCTTGTTGCTTTTTTCCCCATTTTGTTTCTTTCATTTTTAATGGATGATTGACTCTTAGCATTTTTTCAGTTTGTAGTTCAAGTGCTTTCTTCCTGAATTGTGCAAAAATCAACTGGCAATTTGCATCGAGTACACCAAAAACTAAAAGCAAGACTTCAAATTATTACCTTACCTGAAATGCCAATGTTTTGATTCCTTGCAGTGTCACAAGTCCAGCAAATGTTTATTTTTTTATTTCAAGCCTCGTTCAGGTTCAAGATCAGTACTTTTGGGAATGATTCATCTGCCACCTTTCCCTGAGATGCACAAAGCATAAATAGTTATTTGACAAGAAAACTAAGACATTTCTATAAAGAGCCATATTTGAAAACCATAAGCTTTATGATGATAATCGATATTTTTTTTAGCTTGTTTTTTAAACTCGTTTTTCAAACCTACACGATGGATACTCAATGCATTATAAATTATAACAATAGGATAATTAAATATTTAAAGTCACTTGCGAAGTCATACCTGTAGTTTCAGAAGGCTATGTTGCCATAGTTACCAGATGCACTTCAGCCAATAAAACGGCAAAACACTGCTTCTCAAAGGATAATAGTGGTAATGCAACTTGGCAGAAGTAAACTCAAACCAAACAACAATTTGGCCGTAACAAATGGCAGTGTATAAAACATCATAATTCATACACAATATTAACATTAAACAACATAACATGAAAATGCCAGGGTGGCATATGAACAGGATTTTTTTATTTCTTTACTAGGAAAATATCCATTTTGGCAACAGATTTGACACAGATCTAAACAGATGTGCTTTTAAAATGTCCCAGGGTTCTCAGACGGGCTCCTCAACAGTTAGGAAAGTTCCGCTTGTCCCAGTGCCCCCCCCTTCCATTTTTCCATTCTTGAATCATCATTTTTTTTATTTTATTTTTTAAATAGCTGCGCAGATGATGTGGGTGGGGTCCCTCACTGTTGTGGTCAAGCTGGTAGCTAGCTAGACTGGCTATTGAGTCTCCAGAGTTGAGGTCTCTGTAAATCATATGAAAACATAAGCCAACATGACATTATAAATAATGTATCAATATATTTTTTCCCAGTTAAAAATCTGAATGTGATTCGTTCATTTGGGAAAAGAAACGCTATATACGCTACATTAAGAAAAACTGTTTTTGTTACCTCAAGTTTTGTAACTATTGCAGGTAAGTCTGGCTCATATAAATATATTGTTATATGCTGTAAATTGTAATTTTAGTGTCACTGTCTTGATCTCTAAACTTACAGTCACTGATGGCGAATCCGCCGAGAGGCCGAGCGTGTCCTCTGAGGGATCTCCACAGTGCCCTCGCTACTCTCATCACTGCTGCTCTGGCTCTCACTCTCTTGAACTTGGCTCACAGTCACATGTGCAGCGGCAGCTACGGGCAAACTAAGCAAAAAAAACGTTGCGCTTGGCATGGGAAGAAATATTCATCTGACGAATTGGCCCGCAAATCAATGAGAGCTTGGACGTCCCTGCTTTAGCAGGAAAAAAAAAAAGTTTAGATTGTGGATCAAGTTAACCTACCACTCTCCTTTCCTCTGCAAAATAAGCTGTTGACGTCTGGCCTTCATATCCAAGCTGAGGTTCTCCACCATGCTGTCGATACAGTTGTCCAGCGCCAGGCAACGTGTCTGAGACTCAATGGCCTGTCGGCAAATGGGGCACTCCTCTTTCTTTTTACGCCACTGATTGATGCAGTAGTAGCAGAAGCTGTGAGCGCAATTCAAGATGACGGCCTGATGATAACAAACAGAAAAGGTGGCATTTTTTGTTTGTTTGTTGACAAACACAATCAAATGTGAGGTACCTCAAAAAACAGCTCAGAGCAGATGATGCATTGAAGTTCGTTTTCAAGGACCTCAGTTACTTGGGAGACAACTTCCTCCTTCTGGGCCCTTGCTTTTTCTTTTTCCTCCTGGAAAAAGAGAGAGTAAAAAATAAAAATAAAAAGATGTGAGCTAAAAATTTTTTTTAAAAAAACTACTGCTTTGCAGTTTACCCACCTTAGTCTCTTTGAGCTCCATGTTTTTGGCAATGAGATTCTCTTCGAACATACGCTGGGCGAGCAAAAGTTCATCAATTATTTTCTTCCGCTAAAGGGTGTTGAGAACAAAGTGGACATTGAAAATAAAAAGCCAATATTCCAATGGGTTCTCACTCGCATGTCATGTATTTAGTGATTACCTCCTTCAAGCCGTCGTCCAGCTGTTTTTCCATGTGCTCTCTTTCCTGCTGTGTTTTCTCAGCCTAGAAATCCATAAAATAACCATACACATAAATATACCTTATTTAGGTCAATTTGGCAGGGTAGGCAATATGATCAATTTTCATACTTAAAGGGAGTCCCCACTCTAAAAAAAAATACAACGATGCTTTGAATTTGGCTGCTTATGCGGAAGTCAGCTCTCTTAAGTGTATTCCTTGAGTTTCACGTGGTGCTTCAGACAAAACAAAATGTGTCATAACATAAAAAAGGTTCAGACTCTTTGTGTTCTCACCTCTTGTTGCTTCCTAGTTTCACTTAAGGATCTTTCAAATGTCTCCATTTGTTGCATCTTGGTTTGAAGGGTCTTCAGCTGCTCTTCTACGGCCTTAATTTGCTCTCCCCTGAATGGGTTGGCCGACTGGGTTTCACCGTCCAGTGATGCCACCTGCCTGCGTGTGTTATCCACCTGCTCCCTGAGCATCAATATGTTCTGACTGTACCTGAAAGAGGAAGAAAAAGAGATGTGTTAAGAGCAGGTCTGACAAGTACTAGAGCAGATTTACGTGAATGTGATTTGACAAAAGGATAAGATTTCTGTGTTTACAGTATGAGCACAAATGTCACAAATCTAAAGCCAATTAAAATTGTTTGAGGGAAATTGTGGAAAATGATTATACAACTATGTATATAACTACTCGTCATATAATTACACAATGACTCTTTGCAGTCTTTGTTTTCTTTTTAAAATCAAACTGATAACACAAGGCAACACATTTCTGTTATTTTAGGTTTGACAGCTGATCATAAATAACTTTTGGTTGTGGAATCCAAAACTGATCAGGATTACATTTCTCTTTTTTTGGCTGAAGTGCGTACTGCAACTACTCAACACTTTAGTCGTGTTTTGTGACAAATGAGAGACAGAAACATACATCTGAAAGTTGTCCATGTCCCCAATACCGCCACAGCTCTGGATTGCTCCATTTAAATGTGGATTGGGAGCTGGCTCCTGCAGCTGTGGATGCCTTTGGTGCTTGGTTGGAGGCATCGGACATGGGTTTGCCAATGACTTGTCCGTATTTGAGCAGCGGAACAATTTGGCCTCTGAGGTAGATGGTTCCACTTCTTCAACGGCCAACTTCCTTTTGGATGTGTTTGCTACGAGCACTGCTGTTGTCGTCTCTTGCTGTGTTTTTGCCAATTTGTGTATAATTTCTCTGAGGGGTCGCTGCACAAGTATGTAGTCATACTCCACTTTGGATCCCATGATTGGAACACCAAGGTGTATGGAGTCACCAAGTTTAAGCAGGTGGGCTTCTTGAGCGGGTAGGCGGATTCCATTCACCCACACACCATTGAGACTCTGTCAGTGATCAAAAAGATAAAACTTTATTTAAAGGAAACCACATGACTAGTATAAAGTGTCTTGTAACAGTCGCACTTGCCTATGAGTCATATATTCTGATAATTTGCAAAATCAACTACTGCTGCAGAGTCAAGTAATTTTTTGGTTGGTTGGCTAAATTTATTGACGTGGCATTTTTGTGTAAAGAATTAGTGCAGTCTTTTTGTAACGCCTATAAAAAATTTCACTTAAATAGTATTACTAATTATCTGCTATATATATTAACTGGAATTGCTGACCGATACAACTAGTGTTTTACAAAGAAAAATCATAACAATTTTCAAACATCCAAACTTTTTCATACCACTGCATCACCATCAACGGCACCCAATGAGTTGAAGTTATACATTTTATACCACGAAAGAAACTTAATTGAAATCCAAATCCCAAAAATGTATACCTTGTTGTCTGTGACTGTCCACTGTCCATCTTCCCTTTGTGAAAAAATGCAGTGCAGCCTGGAAATCATTAATGGGCAGCTCGGAGACAACAACTGATAGGTGACGTCTAAAGAACGGCCAATCGTAACCTAAACACAACAATATTTGCAGTCAATATCACGGTTTTTATCATATTTAATTTTGTGTGTGAATGGAGAAGGGCAGGCTTATAGTATGCTGAATGACAACAGGTCATGTTGTTAGGATAGCTAATGACGGTAGCAACGTGTAATGTACCTCTGTGTTTTCTAACAAACGAAGCCAGTCTGAATTCATCCCAACTCTCATCAAACACACAACTTCTAAGTCCATATTTTCACCCTTGTCCTCCGGAAGACGATCCGTCATTGTGTTTTTATTCATTTTTATGTCTTCTGAGCATGTCCATCCCGATCTAATTTTGTGAGGCTTGTAGTACAGCTGCGCACAATTCCGTGTACACACAAGACCGGAAACTTGGCGAATATTTTCAAGATAAAAGCAGTTCACAATTCTAATTCGAATACACTTTGGAGATGCTGGCAACCTTTTAGTTGCTGATGAATAAAGGAGGAAATGTATCCATGTACTTTTTCGATTAATAGTATTTTAGATCTTTCTTTAGTTATTGAATTTTCAAAGAAACTTAAAATGACACAAAATCGTCAATTTCTTTTCAATGTTGTGTTGTATCCTTGTTGTGTTCTGTTTCAATGTGTTTCACCTGTATTAATTTATGTATATATTTTGATTGTTTTGTGGCATCTCCGTGCCTTAAATTGCGCGCACCGTAGTACGAGGCGGGACTTCCGGCGGTTTCCCCCTCCTCGCGGATGGGACTTTTAGTGGGAACACCGAGCAAACAGATATAGGGCTTGGTCGGTTCCCCTCTCGGCCAGGTTGTCATCGGTCGGAGAGTGAATCAGTGCGGCCCCGAACTGCTACAGTCAGTCTGGCATAGGAGGCGCTCCGAGCCCCGAAGAAGCCCCCGTAGATGAACATCGTCCTCGGCTATGCTGCCCTGAGTGCGCCGCCGGTACCCGCCCTGCCAACATGTCTGATGTCAACAAGACGCTACAAAAATGGCAAGCCAGTTTCCGAAAAGGCACAGATTTTGACTCCTGGGGACAATTAGTGGAGGCTATAGACGAATACCAAATGTAAGTGGATGTCTTGCCTTTCTCGTGCACGCACACGCACGCGTGCATGCCGCCCTCCATGGGTGGGAGTCAACCGGGAGCTCTCACAAGTTGACCCCCGAGCTGTCATGCACACCTCGGGCCGCGTTTGAAATGAATTTTCCCCAACGCATGACGTGATCTTGGCGTTTGTTGTTTGCGCGTGCGTTGTAGTCTCCTCCCACATCAACGTCCGCGCGCGCGCGCGTGTAAATAAATGTGCGTGCGCGTTGCTCTGTGCAGAAATTCACCAACAATATTCCTCAGAGTATTGAGAAATATCAGCCACACCCTCTCATTGTTATGGGTGGGTTTCCTGTGGGTTGAGAGGAAATACTTGACAATAAAAAGGTCCCATCCCTCAGGAAAAGCCAAATGAATCGTTTTTTTTACCCCTATTCTCGAATAAGCGTAAAATTTCACGTGTAAGTTTGAGGTTGGGACCCATTTCTGTAGGATCACACTTGGGTGTCATGTGTACCACTATTTCAGTTATTAAATGTTTTTTTTAAATTCTCATTTAATCTCCAGACTCGCACGGCAACTGCAAAAAGAAGTGCAGTCATCAAATTCATCAGACTTCACTGAGGAGCAAAAGGTTTCAAATTTCTTCATCTGAACAAAAAAATAAATAATAATCATGCCTTCATCACTGATGTCATGCTTTCCCCCAATTGTAGAAAACTTTAGGAAAAATTGCAACATGCTTGGAGATGAGGAGTGTCAGTTTGCAGGTTTGTGGCAGAGTTGAGCTGTGCTAAAACTTTTGAAATTATTGATGTTGCTGTGAAATTTAGAATTATGCTGACATTTGTAATTCTGTACTATGTGTTCAGTGCACACAGTCAACAGAGGAGTTCAAGTTGGAAGATATAAAGAAACTGGAAAGCAGTGAGTGCCATTAGTTTGCAGTTTTCTCATGCTCATTATTTTTATCACAGGGAAAACTGCATCTTTTCTGTCTGTAGTCATCAAGAACATATTGACGTACAACCAGGAATTTCCCTTCGATGTCCAACCAGTGCCTTTAAGGTAATGATCATTTTTCAGTGTATCTTTTGTTATTGAATTGAACGGAATGCTTTTGTCAAAATATTTACGAAAAATGCAGTTTTATTGTAATAAATTCAATATTATATCTTGAAACCTAAAAATCTTGGGAGGAAAAGTAACCTCAGTCCTGATTTCATTTAAACACAACATGCATAACATTTACAAGGACAAAAATTTCAAAACAAAATTTCAAAACAAACTTTTCCTAACAACAAAATACAATTGAAAATGACTAAGCTGCATTAAATGCTTTTTTTCCTCGTACATCCTCATCAGAAAGATCCTCGCTCCTGGTGAAGAAGAGAACTTGGAGTTAGAAGAAGATGCTGTGGCAGTCGCCGGTTCCATAGAAGCGTTCCCCCCGAGAGCTCCGGGTACTTTGAAAGCAAAACAAACTTGGCGGCCCCTCTGCCTGCAAACTTTCATTTTGATGTGGCCGTTTGTGTTTTCTGTCCTGTCGGCGCTGTGCATGGCTTCACCACTCATTCTTGCCTGCCTGCCTGCCTACCTGCCTGCTTTATTCACAGTATTACAAGGTAGGACCTTATCAAAAAAGCTACCATATACTTATTAATATGCAATGAGATATTTTTTTTGTATGTGTCGCTGGTAAATGCCACTAGGAAAAAGGGTAACAAAATAAGAAAATTCCCTTTATCCACTACGAAATATGATTCTAGATGTCCTGAGATCAACACAAAAAGTCATTTTAACTTGGTTAAACACATTTTTGTGATTTTGGAATGTTGACATCATTATCCTCCGCAGGCACCTTGTTGCCCCGATTGCCCTCCGAGCCAGGAATGACGCTGCTGACTGTTAGAATAGAAAAAATAGGTCTCAAAGATGCAGGGCAATGCATCGACCCTTACATGACTATTAGCGTCAAAGGTACTGAGCCACGATATCAGCATTTGCTTTTGATGTCATTTTCCTTGTCAGGAAAAAAAATCTGGTCCCTAATCTGTTTCTTTGGGTGCAGATGTGAATGGGGTAGATTTGAACCCTGTGCAGGACACCCCCGTGGCCACTAAAAAGGAAGACATCTACATCCACTTCAGTATGGACATCGAGATCCAAAGGCATCTGGAAAAACTACCTAAAGGTAGCAGAATGAGCAAAATGTCCAAAAGTTTCAAAATTTAAAACATGTGATCTTAATATATTCAGGAACTGCGTTTTTGTGAGGCTCAATAACACTTAGTTAATGCATATAATTGGAAGGACTGTACTATTTTGAGTTTTCGGGTGAGAAGCACATCTTTTGGTTTTAATCGGAAAAAATACGGAGTTTGGCATGCATGTGTGCAGGATGATGTTTTAATCTGAATTTGGTATCTCCAGGGGCAGCTATTTTCCTTGAATTCAAGCACTACAAACCCAAGAAGAGGTTTACCAGCACAAAATGTTTTGCCTTCTTGGAAATGGATGAAATCAAGCCTGGACCCATTGTGATTGAGCTGTAAGTCACGCCTGGACATCAGTCCATTGCTAGTAAAGTCCTCTTATAACCATCATACAAGTCCTCACATACCGGATACACACTTTCATAATAATGACTTCATTTTGTCCCAATTTTTGGAATTTGCAGGTACAAGAAGCCCACTGACTACAAGAGGAAGAAACTTCAGCTCCTCACAAAGAAGCCACTTTATCTTCATCTTCATCAAACCTTGCACAAGGACAGCTAAGCCGACCACGAGGCATCCAATCACACCCAATACAGCACTACTAAATCATATAATTTTTTTCTCCCCTCTGGATATATTAACAGAGTAAAGGAACTGAAGCAGAAGGTGGTCACGTCCACAGATTTCTTTCCTAAATGTTTTTTTTTTGTTAAATAACATACTCTCGTGCAAAACTGTTCGGGACTGAATGCCACGCCGCAACATTTTTAACCCAAAGCGTCGGGTCGGACTCCAAACGAGGTTATGTCAACACGAGGTGCTCAACTATCACTTGTTTGCACTGGTGGACCTTGAAACTGAAGTGTGCAAATCATCTGCCAAAAAATGGAAGTCATGTGTAGCACGCATTGAGCTGGGCCATTGATTAAATCATTTAAAAAGGCAGTCATTGACAAATTGATTCTAAGAATGAGTTTACATGGATGCATTTTGGTGCTAGGTAATTTACACAGATCATTTTAATTAACATCAGTAGATGAAATAGAAATTAAAATTGAGCATACTGAAATTCAACAAAATCTGTCTTAAAATGATGAAAAATGCTGAGCGGTTCAGCATGTGCACGTTAATGCAATAAATTTTTTGAAAAGGTAGCAAAAATAAACTAATACTTCTTTGTTCAAGCTTCACCTCCTCACCACTTATAACAAAGCTAAATAAACGTATGTAATCATGAAAAAATATTTTAAATAAACCCTGGTTTAAGATGCTTCAACTGTAATACTGACGTTACTAATGAAAAAACACAGCATGAACTGTAATTTGAAAAAAATACAAAGCAAATAATTTCCAGTTCCAAGATCAAGACCTTCCACGAATTTTTCATTTATAAAATAACTAATAACTATTTAGAAACATTTTGATAAATGATCAATGGCATCCAGCAAAACCTGCAAAAAACGTGGATGTGTAGCCTCTAAATGTAATATTTAAATAATTAATTTTTGTATGTTTTTACGTGTCTGGGTTTCAGCTATGCCACTTCACCAAATTGGTTGTACTGTGCTAAAAAAAGATGTATCAAAAAGAAAATAGATCGATTAAAAAAAAGCTATCCATCAAGTTTAATAGTTAAGATGAAGGATTCTTTCTACGAGTTATTTGAGATAACTTTTCAAAAACATTTTTCCACATTTCTATTCAGATCACCACACATTTTCAAAGACATTTGGAAAAAATGACTAATGACAGATTAACAGACAAAAACCTGATATTCCAGAGTTAATATCGGGTAGTGTTTGACATTTGGCAGCTATTTGACTGGCGCTATATGGACAATAAAGTCAGCATTTAATTAGACTTTATGGGGTCGCTCTTCAAAAATCATGACATTTCGATTAAGTGGTGCCATTATTCATTCTTTATCGTGTCTTTGACCTTTTATTTTCCTGATCATGTCAGGTAGCATTTGTGGACAAATGATTGGACAATTGTGTTGGCCTTTGTTAAATTTAATTTGAATGTCATATTCGTATGCACAAGATATGAATGGATGCAATGTGGTTTGCATGTTATCTGGGATTTGGGCACTTCCCCCACTTACTGTGCTTTTTTAAAATTTTAATTAAAAAATGATTGATGTTACCTTATTTTTTTTTTATCTCAATGGATTTTGATTGCAATACTTGATTTTAGATTTTATTTTTGTAATGTTCAGGGCTGTAAATGACCTGTGAGATACATTAACGGATGAAAATGCAGTAATTGTATGTGTGGACATGTGGTATGAATGCTTGAACTGATAAGACTGACCGGGGAATTTGATCCAAATATTCATTTCTAATAAACAGAAAGGCATTTCAATTACTGAGTTGTTTTGTAACTTTAAATACACACCGCGCTCAAAAACTAATCTTTTGTGTGCAAATATAACTGAAGAAAAATTGATTTGCGCTTTAACCACTATGTAGAATGTGAGTATACTTTTGCTCTTCTACTCATCTGTCTTGACAGCATTCAATTTTGTTTACCTACATTTTAGCCTATTTTAGTTCCTTATTCACTCAAGAATGTAAGCAAAAATCTGTTGTAAGCAAGTTATACTTATCTTGTAACGAAGAGGGACAGTTTTTGCATTCTTTATTATTAAAACATTTCTACGAACATAGTAAAATAAGTTATACATCTGGCCATCAAATTACACATTTACAGTTGGCTCCAGAGGATAGTTATGGGCAGAAAAAAAAAGTGAAATGCTAGAAGCTAAACCTCTCTCTATTACCACTTTTAAAACATTTCCACAGGAAATGACATTTATAAACCTTTAAAAACCACTATTATATATTTTTCAAAAATGCAAATCCTTTGACAATGAATTATTGCACAATAAAATGTTACAAAAAAGTGGCAACCCTTTCAGTTCTTGAGTACATGGAATTTCCATGCAACCGTTAATGGTTTGATTTAAGGACCATATTTTATAAATAGCATTTGTTTTATTTCATGCCTGAAAATATGATAGTGATGGGATATATTGGACAATCTGGATTTACACACGTTTTTGGGGAGTGTGTATGCAGCCATAACTGGTGGCATTTTTCTTTACCTTTTTGTTTTATGGCTCGACCATGGTCATCCTCGAGTCCTGAGAGTCCTCCTGCTTTGGGGGCACAGCTCCTACCGATCTGTGGGGGGCATCGGCTGGAGGCTGAGCAAAGGCTTCGCTGTGACGAAGTTGTGGCGGGACACCCGGCGGCAGGTCCGCCGGGTGACTGCTGTGCTCGCGCGGTCCTGGAAAGCGCATGTCAGGCGGGAACGGGGGGCGAGGTCCCATAGGCCCACGGGGACCTATAAAAGTAAGGGAAAAAGTCTTTTAATCATTTGTTTTTCATTTCAAAATAAAATTAAATATTTTGTTTTAATTATGTTCAATAATAAAGTGGAAAACAGAAAATATTTCTAGTTATTTTTAGATTTTTTTCATAACTAAAAAACACAAAAGAAAAAAATGGGATTAAAAATTGCAATTATGTATTAAAAAAATACATCAGGAATATCCATCCATAATCTTCATTTGAATTTGATCTGTATTAAGAAATGGACTGTTGTCATCCAGCCAAAGGAGACTATTAAGCACCCAACATACCATGTTGCATCGGCCCAAAATGATGAGGCGGAGGTGGACGGAAAGGTGGTGGCGGAGGACCCCGAGGATCGATGATGTGACCTGGACCAAGCCTTGGGTGGAATGAGTGCCCGTTGGCGGGTCGAGGTGGAAAGTCTCCTCCCATCGGCCCAGGCAAAGGCATCCCTGGGTGGCCGTTGGCGGACAGCGGTGGTCCAGGAGGGAGAGGAACATTCGGAGGGAGTGCGCGGGGTCCAGGTCTTGGATGGTAGAGGGGTGGCCTTGGAGGTCTGTAGGGACCACTGGATGGCATGCGGTTGTGCGGTCCTGGAGGGAAGTGTGGATCGTGTGGCCCAGGACCGGGCGGTCCCTGACTAATGGGGCCAGGAGAGTCCCTGATGGGTGATGTTATGAAAGATGCCGGGCCCTGAGACAGAGAACAAGTGTGCTGATGTGGATCAACTTAATGCGCCTGGGAGAAAGCATTAGTGTACCATAACTTCTCAAGTAGTGGCTGGTAAAGATTCTATAAATAACAAAAATATACTAGGGCAGGGGTGGACAAATTATTTCACAAAGGGGCAAAGTGGGTGTGGGTTTTGTTTTCACCATGTTAAAACAAGTGTAAAATTTGAAATGGTGAATTTTCCAAATGGGTCTTTTCTAATTGAGAGACTGAAGCCACTACTTGAGAATACAATAAATTTGAAAAAAAAGTAAAAGCCAGGTCACTTAAGTCCTCTAACCCACGACCAACCATGATGATTAGGAAAAAAGAACACTGCATGTTGTGGTAATGTTAAAAACACTCAAATCACAACATGCAGTAAGGCCTGTTAAAACAAAATCCAGGTGAGGTTAAAACGGGATGGGGGGCGGCTCTTGCTCACACCTCGCACAGAGACCCCAAAACAGCCTCTTTACTCACTGCCTCAGGAGCCTCTTTGGAGGCATCAGCCTCGGCATCACTCTCGTCTTTTATGAGTGGATCTACTGTTCGTGTCTGCTTAACAGCAAGGACATATGCAAAGGAAATCAAGGTAGAGGACTAGGAATGGGAAGACACAAATACACTTTCCTGATATATAGCCCTGGAAGAAATTGGATTCGCGTATTTCACGCTATACTCAAACAATTGACCAAATGTGCCTTCTCAGCTCAACTACAAAGACTCGGCTGTAAATGTCACTGCAACATAGTTCATCCAGCCTTATTTATCTTGTGTAATCAATATGAGGAAGTCAACATACAGCTGAATTGATAGGTGATGTCCCATGCATCAGCTGCAAGCACATAAATTAAAGCGCTGTTGATATTTACAAGTCTACCACAATTTATTTTCTATACATAAATTTGTTGGTGGTATGTAAAGGTACAATGGAATTTTTAAATACACATGCCTCACAAAAAGAGAAGCATTTTGAAGTCTGTAAAACCTCAATAATCAAAATTTAATGGATGTATTACGCCCAATGTAAAAAAAAAGGCAAAAAATGAGGTGTTCGTATTAAAAAATTTGAGTGACTTACAGAACCATCCATGTTGGCAGGTGATGAACTGCGAGGGCCCGACATGTCTAAAAAGGAAGAACAATAAATTGAAAAATGGGTACCATACAAATGTTTAAGCAATGAATTTCTGTAAGAAGAAAAAAATATTTAATTGCAATAAAGCAAACGACTACTGAATGTTATTTTTTGGGTTAATTTGTGATGTTATTTTTTATTCATTATTTGTGATAAAATAGGCCATTTAATAA
This sequence comes from Stigmatopora argus, assembly GCF_051989625.1. NCBI lineage: Eukaryota > Metazoa > Chordata > Actinopteri > Syngnathiformes > Syngnathidae > Stigmatopora > Stigmatopora argus. The sequence continues at coordinate 8,313,338 of NC_135405.1, read as the reverse complement.
GAAAAATGAAGTCACTCTGCTTAAGTGGCCGTAATGTAACAAACATGCAGAATGTAACCCGGAACGTACCAATCCCAGGATAACGACTGTGTGGATCCGATGGAGGCCGTGGACCTGAGGGTTGACAAAGAAAAGATGTTGCGAAATAAGTACAATTGATTTCCCCTGCAGATAGTGCCAGAAGCTCTTCTTATGGGGTAGAAAGAAGAACAGGGTAAAGGGCGGGAATAAAAGTGTAGAAGATTTACTAACACAAGTCAAACAATAAGAAAGAAATGCACCCTGGAGGCTCTTAGAAAACAAAATGATACATAGAAACACTGAAGCAAGAGGAAGTGAAAACGCAGATTTTCGAGAAGGGAACAGTTTAGGTTCAAGTTTAAGATGGCAAAAATGGATGTGACCAAACAAAAAGAAGCAAAGAGTTGGAGAAGGGTTAAAAAAATTTGATGGACAAGGCTGAAGTTGAGGAATAGATGACCAAAAGGGGTACATCAACATCAGAGAAGGAACCCACTAAACTCACCGTACGGGTCAACTCTTCGCCCCACTGGGGCCGACGGAGGGCGCCTAGGACCCTCAATCATTAATGGTGGAGATGGTGCCCCCCCACTCACTGGGGAGGGCCCGTAAGAATCACCTGTTGTGATCAAACCAGTCATTTATCACAAGAATAAAAGAGGCTACCACTAAATAAATAACAAGCATAAGTCTGCAATTAAGTATTCAGCGTTGATACCCAAAAAATGGGCTATAAAGTTTCAATAGCATTGGTTCATTAAAAAAAACAGAGGAGTAGGACTTCAAAGTTAGTGTCCACAAGAAGAACAAGAGCAACTTGAGTGGTGACTTGACAGGCATTAAGCCTGTAATAAATAATGAGGACTTCATGAAATATTGTATGTTGATAATGTATGTGGTAATAAACTGTTGAAAAGATGTATGTATGTTTAACAAGTGTTAGCTGCCAATGTGTACACGTTGGAGCTAATGTAAACTCAATGTTTTGATTTAAATATGTCTGTGTTTTGTGTACTTTTAGTACAAAGTTGTATATTAGATATGACAGCAAACAAACCACCATGATGACTAGATAAGACACCATGTGGCTCGCTCACCTTGTCGAGGGCCAGCAGCTTGTCCCGAGTTGGGCCTGAACAGAGGAGCACGGCGCTCATTCAGCTGCGAGGTCAGTGCTGCCAACCTATGAGGAAGGAAGCAGCAAAACATTTAACTTGCCATTCTTTCATATCTAAAAGCCACATTTTGATGCCTTACATTTCGCGCAGTTTGGACGATTCAAGCTTTTCCTGATTCAAAGCTCGCTCGCCATTACGAGCGTTCACCTACATGAGATGAATTTCACATTCAAATTGTGATGGTACAAGCATTCCTCAAAGAGCTGAAAATGTTTTTGAACATACCCAGTTGGAGTGCGTCTTGTTTTCCTGTTCTTTTATCTACAAGAAAACACAATGCAACTCAGTAGTGATTAACATTAGAAAAAAATGTTGCTGTATTATCTTAGTGGAGGTCTACCTGTTCTTTGTAGACTTCTTCAGTCTTCTTCATTTGCTCTTCCATCTCATTGATGCGCTGACGTAGAATTTTGACCTGCTCCTCTGCCTCCACAGCTTTTCCGCCCACCTCGGACAGCATGCTCTCTTTGCTGCGACGTTCAAGCTCCTCCTTGGTGAGCCTCCTGTGAATGGGGGAAAAAAAGGCAACATTGAAAAAGGCTCAGCATGGTTGGCTAAGTTTATAGTGGGACATCACGCTGGGTGCAATCACTAACAAAAATCAAGCCCTGTGCCTCAAACACACCATGAAATAACCTGTTTCTGAAGATATTTCATTCACTTTTAATGAGATTACTTACTGCTGCAGGGCATTTTCTTTTTGCTGATACATTTCCACCATAATTTCATTCTTTTGCTGGAGTATGTTGAACTGGTTTTCCACGTGGCTCTTCTCACTTTTGAGGGTTGCGATGCTATGTTCAAACTCCTGGTGTTTTTCTGTCATACAACAAAGTCAGACTCCTGAACTTGACTGGGCCAATATTTTATCAAAATCTTTCACGATTCTACACACCTTCCAGATCCCTTCTATTCTTTTCCTCATTAAGCAGTTTGGACATGAATCGGTCCCGCTCCTCTTCAATTACTGCGAGTGTGGTTTGAACCTAGATCATAACAACAATGGTTAAGGACTACATACGAATATTTTTTGTAATTCTGCCGGAATTATGTTGAGTTTAGTCGCGTTACCCTTGCGACATCCATCATCTGTTTGATCCTATTCTTCACCGCAGTTTTTTTATCTATACAAGCAAAAGCGTTCATGTCATTACTTTAGGAAAAGGTTTCTAAAATGTCAGTCTTTCTTAAACTGGACTTACCAGGTGCTACTTCGCCATTCACTAGTACCCGACCGTCACTTTTTTGCATCTCGCAGGCATCAAGATCGGCCAAAAGCTCAGACAAGACCTGTCAGCAGAAAAGTCTTAGTGTGAGTTGATAATTCTATAAATTTCTTAAGTGATCGTTGAGAAACGCCCCAACAGGCATAAAAATTAAGTACAAACCTCCACATTGTGATCTTTGAGCACCACAGAGTCCTCCAACTCTTTCTGAGATTTCTGATAGCCTTTAATTTGCTCAGTCAGTGTCACATGTTTGTCCTCAAACCCTTTAAGGGTTACTTTAAGCTAAGAAATAAGGGGGCAAAAAAGCATTTTTAAAACAAGAAAACTGAGCAACAATGGCATGTGTACATCTTAAAACAAGACCAGAATATCTTAAAATTTCAACTCATCTGATGCACGTTCAGAAATCACAAGTCACTTTTTTTCCTCCCCAAACTTACTTGGGCAGTCAATTCAAACTACTAATGTAGGAAATTGTGAAAACCCAAGTAAAATTGAAGGCATCAGTGAGAATAAGATTTCGTGACAAATAGCAATCAGGAACAAGACTTCTGTTGGCAACAGGCTAGGTAGGTTAAGAAGATTAAAATGATTTGAACAATCTCAGGGCCAGAAAATAAACCACTGTAGCAAAATAGGCTTAAAAAATAATGTGCAAAATACAGTTTTATCATTCTTGCCACATATCATGCAAAGTCAAGTCATATTGTGTTGGATCATGCAGAAGAAAAGCATGTTCACACAAAAATGACTATAATAATTGTAGAGTTTGGACTTGGGCAAAAAAACCAAGTTTAAAATGAAAGCTTCTAACCTAGCATATACATGGCAAATGTTGTTTATTTGGGTCGCTTACATTTTTATTTTCTTCTTTCATTGCTGCGTAATCTTTAGCAAGGCATTTGTGCTGAACACTGTGTGCATCTTCCCGGATCTTGGCCTCATCCAAAAGGACAGTCGTCTGCGGGGAAAACCGTGTTCCATTTATAGTAAGACTCCTTGAAATCAAATGCGTTGAGATGATTATGTAACTCTTTGCACCTTAGCTAGGGCTTCCTGCACTTTTTTTCTGCTCAGCTCAAGCTTCTCGTTTGACTTCTCCAATTTTTGAATCTGTTCAAAGATCAGTTTACAAAGTAAATTAGACAGCTTAAATGACATGAATAAATAAGAATAAAAATATTTACATATATGAATAACACACCCTGTTTCCAATTTGTACTGAGTTTCCTTTCTCTTCGTCGAGTTGTTTTTGGTATGTCTTCTTTTCCTCGAGCATTCTCTCATACTTTTTTCCGGCCTCCAAAACTTGACTCTAAAAAAAGTTGGGAAAAAACAAAACAAAAGGAATTGAATTTAACGTGGTTATTATAATCAACAATAACATTAGGTTTGATGCATTACCTCCAATTTTTTCATCTTTTTCATTGTACAACTAACAGTCTCTTTAGACTCCTTTTGGGTTTCTTTTAGGTCTTCAGTCTTTTTAAAAAGAAAAAAAGAAAAACAATTAGATATTTGACAAAAATGCGTTATTCTAGTGTGTTTAGATTTTATTCTCAGTTTACTTGTTTCTGGAGTTCAGACATCCGGGTCAGTGCATCATTTTTCTCTCTCTTAAGTGCTTGGATTTGATCAGCCAGTTGTTTCTCATCCACTTAAAATACATATAAATTAGCTATAAATGATCTGCACAATTAAAGTTCTTAAAATTAAAGTATACTTACCAAGATATTCCCTTTTCTTTACCTGCAAGGCAATACCAAGCCTTTAATATATTAATAATCAAAACACTATTAATCAGTAGGATTGGATTTGGCATAATAATTGTCATAGGAATGCAATAGAGCATGAGGCGTCATTAGCATGGCAAAATAAAACTTACTGCTAGTACAGTTTTCCAGAAGAAGATGGTGAAGGTCAGTATACCAACTACAACAGTGATAATAACAGCCTGCCAAGGACAGCCAAAAAAGGTTTCTGCTGGCTTCCACTCTTCTGGCAATTGTGAAATTATCTGAGAACATACACGGAAACAAGCAGTTAAAGTCATTTATTAGGAGAAATGAGACAAAAATTCAATATGTGCCATGTAACCAAAACTAAAGCATCAAGTGTCTCGAATAAATAGTTCATTGGCAAGATTATACCAAGCCTCAAAATGGGTCTCACTTTACCAAATCAAAAATACTTGGATAAAATGACAAACATAAAATGCATAATTGCACTCTTATTAGACATAAAATGCCACCGATTGACAATTGGTTTGAGAGTCCGGGGAATGTGTAAATCATTAACGAAAGAGGTTAGTCAAACACGTTTGTGTTTATGAACACGTCAGCGCATCACCACAATTCGTTTGTCTTGGGCCAAATGATCAAATCTGATTTTTTATACTTACATTTTGAAGCAGCTTTAGAAAGAACATGTATGTGTGCTGCAGATCCCCGAGCGATCGTGCTAGGATATCGCTCTCCATGTCGCTCTTTATTCTTGACAACAAGCCAACTGGCTCAAGTATACTAGTTTAGCAGAGGCTAGCTTCTAAGATCATGGAAATGCAGGTCTATGATGCTAAGAAATCAACGGTGCTAAAGGCCTACATGGGTGAATACCAAGGAAATACGGGGGAAATACAACAGAGTATGAAGCGATGGGTGCGCTAAAGGTAATTAGCATCTAACACGTATCGTCACGATGGGGCAATCAGACCCGGACAGGTTCCGCTATAAGTAGCAACACAGGTACGAGGCTAGTTTAAAAGAAATGGTTGTTGTAGGTATATGGATGAGTGTCAATAGAATTATCCATGCTGAAATAAACCCGGTGTATGAATAGCAGATAGCCAAGCACCGGCTGCGATGAACTTCAGCCTCAACGCCAGTCAACAAGACAGAGGGAGGGCGTGCCTGATACGTTCAAGTTAACTCGGAAATGTTTCGTGTTTTGCTGACGTTTTCTACAAAGTACCTCATCGCAATACGCGAGTCAGTAGGGGAAAAAGTCTAATAAGATATCATTTACAAATTTGCCAACTCTGCTTTAAAACTGAAAACATGAAAATCTTGTGAAAATTCGCTGGAGTTTTACTTTTCTGAGGTAAGACTTGTAATCAATTTTCTTTAGTCAATGTTGGATTTAACTACATTACACAGTGTTTTGCAAAAAAAAAAAGTTAAGTGTGCTCTCATTTAAAAACATTCATTGCACTTTATAGTGTGTTGGGTTGTCCTTAAAAGCATGCTGTGTTTTAAGGTATTTATCATCATTTGATACTTTGGAAACACGGATGAAACAAATGTTTAGCTCTGATACTTACAAGAATGGTCCATTCTGCTATTTTAGTCTTGATCATTGCAACTGCACAACCCATAAAAGTGAACACTTCTGAGAGCAATGCCTTTTCTTCCTCATGTAATTCAGATAACGGCTCAAAGGAGTCCACGGACCCTACAAGTGAGGAAAAATGAATGTTTCTTGGAGGTACATGTTCTATATAAACAGAACACTATCTACAAATCCTATAACAGTTACAACTAAGAATTATTAAAATTGATGTAAAATGTACTTCTACATTAATCTTGTGTATTACCATCGATAAAAAAACATGCAGTTCTAGTTTTATTACAAACCAGAAAATTTATGGAAAAATTGTTGGTGTAATTGGTTTAAAATGACGAACCTGAGAGTGAGTGCTCCACCTCACTAAGACCCTTGTCTAAGGAACTTTCCAGAGAGGCTTGAGGAAACTTTTGCAGCTCATTGGATGGGCTGAACCGTTGCTGATTTTCTTGGTTGTTATTGAAGTGTCCACCATCTGCCCCCACACTATTATCTGTCCCGGTATGCCCCTCGTCAAAGAAGATTTGAACTTCTTTTTCACTCTCTGCTGCTTCTTTGCCATGCTCTGCTTCTGTATAGTTAACATCAATCTCCATCTTGGGCATGTCAGCTTCATTCTCTGGCATGTCAGCTTCATTCTCTTGCATGTCAGCTTCATTCTCTGGCATGTCAGGTTCCTTCTCTGGCATGTCAGGTTCCTTCTCGGGCATGTCACTTTCAGTCTCCACTTCCATACTGTCAGGCATATTATCTTTGACGCTCACATCAGGTTTGTCTTCAATGACTAAAAACAAAATAAAATGTAGTTATAGAACAGAGATATTTAGGGCACATTAGGGTGAAATACTAAGCTACACAAGTATGGATGGTCAAAAGGGCTGTATAAATTTATATGAATTGATTTTCTGAAGGTAAAGATCAATTTATGAGGCCTCTGCAATGACACCGTAATTTTGTCCGATAAATCAACGGTGTAAAGTCTACTGTCAATTGAATTATTAATTTCACCTTAAAAAAATACTGGCCTACCTTGGTCATTATCTACTTCCACTTTTTCTTCTGCCAAAGGAGTGCTATCCCCTGCTAAAGAATACTTTTGTCTTAGACTAAATGCCAACTCCTGGAAGTCATCCAGTATTTCAGTTTCATCATCAATCATCTCCATTCTCTGTTCATCATCATACTTGGAGTGACGGCTATCCAGCATCTTCTCAATTTCATCCAAAATTGTATTTTCAGAGGCTTCCAAAATGTTCTCAAGTGCCTCCTCTAGGTCTTGCACTGTCCCTGAATGTGTGAGACGGGCAGCTTTTAATTCCGTGTCCAGGTCTGAAAACATAGACTCCACCTTGAAGAGATTTTGGAGACCTAGAAACTTTTGCAAACGTGCCATCTTCTCTTCAGCATAATAATCCTGCAACAGTGTCAGCCTTAGCACACTGTCACTGTAGACCGGCTGGGAAATTGAATTGCCGTGTGGACTTGCAGTTGGTACGGCATTGTTGGTGTCCACGTCATACGACTGCGAGACAGAAAGTGCATTTTCATCTTCAAGTAGTTCTTGTCTTTCCTCATATTTCTCTAGATCCATCTCTGTGATTTCCTCATTTAAATGAAGTTGTTCCTGAGCAATCTGTGAATCACCCTGCTGATCATTTTCAAAATCTACATGTAAGCCCTGATGCATTAGAATGCTGTTTTCCACTTCCTTATCCTCACGCTTGCTAATTGGATGAAGGGATTGAGTCTTTTCTGATGGCAAATCACTGCTACCCCCAGGGGTGATTAATTCTTCAGGCATTTCAATTTCCATTTCACTAAAAGATTCTTGTAATTTCCCATTTTCCTTCATTACAATGCTACTGTCATGTAAATATTCTGTAGTTACTTCTTCAATCACCTCTTTGGTAGTGCCATCTTTCTCTGTTACTTTATTCTGGGCTGCTTTGTTTGATACAATAGTACTGGGAACTTTACTCTCATCTTGACCTATTGGCATATCTGTAATTTTTGGTGTTTCATCAGTAGTTTCCTCAGGTTTGATCACTTGGCCACCATCTTCATCCTCTTGATCAAACAGAAGTTCCTCAACCACTGTTTCTATAGGATCATTGTGAGGAAAATCTGGTGTAGGGATCTGATCTAGGTTCTCTGGGGCTTCCTGCTCTACAGAGACTGAATCAAGTGACCCTGTATAAAATCGATCTAGGTTCTCTGGGTTTTCATTTCTTCCAGAAAATGAATCCCTTGGGTCTTTTTCAATTATTTTTGGTTCATTGTCTTCTTGCGGTTCCACATAATTCGGAGCTGTTTCCAACTCGGGTCCTTGCTCCCAATCTCTTTCTGCATTTATTTCTTTTTCAGTTGACTCTTCGTCCCTCACATGTGAAAATGTTTTCTCAAATATCTTTGATATGACCTTGTCAGCCTGTTTGGATTCCCCTTCGCTTGCAATTTCGGGGCTATCAACATGTTCTTCCTCTGACATCGATAGCAATAGAGTTGGACTGATGTCGTCTGCATTACCGTGTAGTTCAGAATGATCGTCAAACACTTCGTCTGCCTCCTGTTCGTTTGATGTCACTTTAGTAGTGTCTTCAGCATCTGTAGTAACAGCATCAAAAGTTGATCCAAAACTAGTTTTCAACTCAGAGATTTTCTCTCCTTGAGAAGTTGAGTCTGTGATGTGTTCTAACGCAATATCATCACTGGGTAGTGATTTGTCTTCATGAACATCTTTGATTTCATGCTTCTTCAACTCCACGTTTTCAAGAAAAGTGTCACTGGCCGTTATTGGCTCATTCCTCACTTCTTCAGCAGTAGTTTCAGTGTCAATGGGTGTAAGTTGGGTGTCAGGCACTTTATCTTGAAATTTATTTTGTACACCAAGTTCGAGAAAAGAGGCACTTTGATCGTCTGGGTCCATCCTGTCATCCTCAACCCTTGTTTCCCTGTCAATCAGCATCTCCTCTTCTAGTGGGTTTGTTTCTTCTGGCTTGTGGGTTTTGTCAGAATTCTCTTTATTTTCAATGATACCCTCCTCATTTGAAAAACCTAGCAGTGAATCTATATCGTAGTTGTCAAATTGGTCAAATCCTGTGTCGAAACAGACAAAATCTGTTTCCTGTAAAGGAGACAGAAAACAATTGAGTTCCTTTAGCACCGTTTTCCCAAATAAACTCAAATGCAAATATTGTATGAGGATGATTTTTTTAAGTCAACATGTTCTACCTGTGCTTGAGCTTCAACTTCTTTATCCGTATACACATGGTTGACAGCCAGTAGGTCCATTGGGAAATAACCAAAGTTACTCCCAGCCTGTGGAAAAGGGGTACACGGATTAAGTGACAGAATTCTATTGGACGTTCAATTAAAGAATACAATTTACTGTACTCACGCTGCCAGCCCAAATGTCAGCCCTTTCTCCTGACAATTTATAGTATACATAAACCGTTTCAGATTTCTTGAATGACAGGAACCGACAGTCTGGCCCTGTAAAATCTTCAACTGCTTTTCCCCGACACAGAAGCACTGATAAAAAGAAAATGCGAGGCGTTAAGGGAGTCCAAAATATAACAATGAACACATTTGAAAGAAAAATTACAGTACTGCCTTTATTACAGAGGTCAGTGATCTGATAAAGAGAAATTGATTTCCAAATGTGGTAGTGAAACAAAGAACAAAAATCGATCACATTGATAAAAGGTCAGTGTAACCCCTAACCCTAAAACTAACCCTTAACCTAACCCTAAACGTTAGGGTGTCTTTACCGCGCGGTAAATGTGTGTTGGTGGAGGGACACATGGAAAACATAGGGGCTCTGGTGTAGATAAAACCCGTGCTGAATCTACTCAGCTTTTGACCAGATTTTTGTTGTTTATTTAGGTTTCTATTAGTTGCTAATATTAGCTAGCCAGTAAGCAGGCCGTAGCTAAAACCAAGGCAAAAAGCCAACGTAGGCTGCAGCAAGGCGAATAACCTTTACCACCGATCGACAAACATTCACTTGAAGCAAACCTGCCAGCAACAACACAGTTGTCGCAAAGATAAAACAAAAGTTATCAGCGTTATCGCTGTCACAAATATCGACTGTCAACAGGTCAAGAAGATAAGGCTCGGTTTATGGCTAGCTGCTCATGGATGGAGACGAGCGGTACCCGTGAGCTTCTGCTTCACTAAAACTTACTGCTGCACTCCTCGTCGGCGCATCTTTTTAAGTCGGAAAATCGCTTCTCCAGGGCGGCGGTGGAAATAAAATTAAATAAAAGTAATAAAAAACCTTTCCGATAAAAGTGTTTGGCTGCCATGCTGGCAGGTTTGGTTGCGAGCAATAGCTCAGGGCTGAGAGGCGACACGTCAGCAAGCAGATCAGATCCGGATGGGTGTAGGCAACGCCACTTACTGACAGGGTGGACATTTTTTTGTTTTCTTTGCCTAAAATTACCATTTTAATGTGCCTTTATTGCACAACACGATACAGTTATTAAAGTTGCGGATTTTTTTTTGCCAATATACACTATGTTACACCCATCTGAAAGTTATTTTGGATTTAATTTGATCATTTCCCTATGATATAATTGTTATTTTAAGTTTGACAGTATCCATGCACACAATAGTACAAAATTGCTTAACACGTGCTAATATTTACTCTTCAAATTTCTACAGTTCCAGGCTGATTGCCATAATATTGAAAGCATGATTTGTTTAGGAAGCAGTTGCACCATAATGACACAGTAGACAGCAAGGTTATCACTTATCACAAAAACAACATTAATGTCATCAATATGATCATAAAAATAGAGCGATTGCTGGTTTTGCCAGATAACTTCTGCACAATAATGTACAATTATACTTTTAAACGTCTTCTTGCCTTAAATATCTCCTTCACATGGCCACAAACACACATTGCAAATATGACCAGAAGAGGGAGGTATACTACAATCATAAAATGGTAACTGCCAAAACACAGTAGAAGAAGATCTTCCTCTCTCTCTGTGTAATAAACATTGCATGACGCGCTCTCAACAATAATACATTGAAAATGCATATTTTCGCCCACTATGAAACATGAAGAAAGTAAACTTTTAATTCACGTGGAAGGCGCTGGTATTGTAAGTGCTTACTTTTCTCCGAGCAGGTAGAAAACATTTGGATCTTTAAAAAAAACAATAGTTTCTCACTCTGTGACTGCCTGAACGTTAAAGGTTGGTTTAATGCTTTATTATATGACATTACTTTGCAACTTCAGCAATCTACGAACTAGTTGCTTAACAATACACGTGTTTTTCAACCCTAAGGTGGAAAGTGTTCCAAGGATCAGTGTTGTAACTAAAGGTATACTATCTAAAAGTTGAATCCCAACTGCCTTTACAATGGATGACGGTGAAAATGAACTCCGGTCCCCAATATTCTTTGATGACTGCAACGATCCATTAAACAATCTCGTGCCAAAAAAAGAGAAAAAGTCAGGGCTTCCCCTGGCAGAACCATTTTTAGTAGGTAAGCAGGACATACACTTCCCATCCACAACATTTGGCACACAATGACAGTATATTATCATCCTCAAATAACTCAATAAAATTCAGTTCCTTATCCCATGCAACTTCAGAGACTCAAAGGGAATCAGGCTTTCACCAAACCACAAGGCTTTGTCTCGAGAGAATCAGAGAGGCCATGCTGCATCATAGATGGCAAGAAGCAGCAGAATACATGGAGTTTTACCCTCAAATAATGGAGGACAAAACTGGTGGCGTGGAACAGTACAACAGAGAGGTCTGTTCATGTAAGCGCCTAATGTACAACAACGAGGCCTTTAGAAAACAAACCAAGAAAAAAAATGAAGGGTGTTTGTTTTTTCAGATGATCTGGAGAATTGGCATTGAAATCCTCCAACATCTTCCCAAAGCAGAGATGGACGACTACAATATCATCTATGAGCGAATTAAACATTCAGGCATTAAAAATTACCTGATGGTACTTCAACATCCCTGTGTAGACTGTCTCTCAGTGAAAGATAACTGTACTTACAAAATTGTTGTCGTCCTCACATGTAAAGATCACCCTGGAACATTGCTTCTACTTAATGCTTCATGGCCATATCGAAAATGCTAAGCATCACCTATTGGAGGCTGAAAGCTGGAGATATGGCAGAGAGTCGGCACGTCAACTTCAGAAGACTATAATGATCCAGGCCTACAGGAGTTTCTTGGATTACATTATCTGGTGCGACAAGAAAAGTTCATCCTCCAACACCAGTAAGGCAGCACATGTCATTATAGATTGTTAATCTCATTAATCAATGAGCCACAAATTGTGAGAATGCCTGCCTCGCATTGGAATTAATGAGTAGATGAACATTTTTAGTTTTTAAGATGTAACAGTAATTTTGTTTTGTCTTGTACTGTGAAGGTTCAACAATCCCTGAAAACAGAAAAGACGTGCACACCTATTTTAGGCAAGCTTCTGTCAATCTAAAGGAGATTTTAAACCATCCTGGTGTCTGGGATCCATTCATTCTCAGTTATGTCGAGGTAAACCAACATCTTTTAACTTTTACTTTAATATGTGCGTTACCAATTTTAAATCTTTTATGTAGTCATATTGTAATGAAATACTTGGGAACATTGGACAGATGCTGGAATTTTATGAAGATTTGGAGGAGGCGGGGAAAGTCCTTCACAATTACGCACATGATGAGTCGTTCCCGGCAAATCCCAACGCACAAGTCTATCTGTACCAGTATTTGCTGAGACACAATGCACCAGAGAGGAAATTGCTGAATGTTTTAAAGGTGTGGTACCAATTTAAGGAGTACAGTCTGATAAAAAAAATATTGTAACTCTTCCTTTTCTCTTACCATCAGAAACTCCATTCTTTAGTTCCAAGCCATGGGCTGATGTTTGACTACACTTCCCTTTTGCTCCTCTCAGGTATTTTGACATGAACAGTTTAAAACACATTCACACTCAAGTAAACAAATAACCAGTTCTCAATTTATTATAGGTCGTATCATAGTCATATAAAAAAAATCTTACTATTGTAGAGGGTTTTTTTGTATGTTAGTGAAAGCACTGATAAAGCTATAGCAATGAATATGACGTCTCTTTTATCTTTTTCAGGGAAGGCAAGATACATCCAAAAAGCTCTTGGAGTCATCCTTGACATGCTGGATTACGCCTGCTGGAGAGTGAGCATGGATGCGTGGAAAGGTTTAAAGGATGTTATTGACAAATTACAGCTACAGTAAGTCACTGATCATAATGCATTCAATTGACCTAATGCCAAGAAGATTGTCAGTGTGGTCTCCAACTGTCATCTCCATTGCGTATGTTAAAACAGTGAGGGGTGGAAGGGAGTTGTTGCTGAGAAGATGGCAACAAGAAAAGAATGGTGGCTTGCATCGCATTTTACAAGATTCCATGCAGCTGAAGATGCCCGGGAAAGACCTGAGCTATTGGCGGTAAAGGCATCACTCATCAAGATCCTCTGTCCAGGTAAGAAATCATTTATTCATTTAAAGGATTAGGAAATAGCTGTTTTTCTTTTGCTCTGATAAGCCATTTTCCCCTTGCTTTTGAAATAGAGAGTGCTCAAAATCTTAGAAAATGTGAATCAAATCAGGGCATGTCAGTGGGTGTCTCCCAGTGACTTGATTTATTATTCATTTTCCTCACGATGAAAAAACAGGGATCTGTTGGTTCATTAAATATAGATTGAAACATTTCTACATAGGAGTATGAAACCGAAGACATTAACTATCTAATGCAATACTGTTGTAGCCTTTGAAAACAGCTATATACTCCCAACTGCATTTTTTTGTTTTGATTTTAAAACTATAAGCATTGTAATGATTAATTAAACATTTGCAAATGTGTTTTATACATATTTCAAGTTAAGCAATCGATTTTATCATCTATAATTTGTTGCACTGCTCATTTGTACTTTTTTTTCCCTTCTAGAAATAACGCTCACATACCCTGCTGGACAAATAACGAGTGGTGAGACAACTTGAGGAATAGAAATCATTTATTTACTAATTAAAATCCATTGAAGTGCAATACAGTGGTACCGTCTTTTTCCACTTCGGGGCGCAAGTGCACAGTTTTTTTGTATGACTATGTGTTTGCAATGACCACCTTTTCTGTGCAGAAAGCACATTTAGCTCCAAGACAGCCCTTGGGTATTTCATTTTTTGTAACATTTTGTTGGAAGTCTTCCTCTGTCCTCGACTGACTTTTGCTGCACCAATGATGCTACAAATCAGCATCTACACACAGCACACAAAGCCTCTGTTCACCCTGTTGTCATGAGAGATTACTCATCCAGCTCAGACCTCACAACAACCTAGTGTGCTTTAATTTGGACTAAGATGACAGACTGTTGACAGACCCTTGTGTGTCGTAATGATTGTAAATGACAAACAGGCTAATATCTGAGAAATCTTTGAAAGTGTGGTTAAGTCCAGTCAAAAATATGTCAATATAGAGCACGCGCAATAAATTACGGTTATATCGCAGGCTAAGACCACATTTTGTTGTGCATTTCATCTCATTGTATGATGACAAAGTCATGGCTTTTCGATTAGTGTTTACTCATCTGTTTTTTTGGACCAAACTATGAAATAAAGTCTGTATGGAGCAGCATGCCAATTTAATAAATGAAAGTGTTTTGTGTTGATTCCGCTCACTTGAATTGGCCTGCCGCAATTTTGGCTGCGCAGCGTGACCACGTGTTTGTGTGTATGTTGCTCTATAAACCATAAGCCCAGAGCACTAGCTTGACCAGAGAAGCATCTGCGTAAGAATTTGAGGATAAAAGTCGCATGTCATTAAAAACTCAAAGCTCCAGTCACCACTCTGTCTCATGACATGCTCAGCATTTTAAATTAAAATGGTTTCTTTCTATCCATAATTACACTAGATTGAAATATTTGAATTGCACAAATAGGAAATTGTCAATTTACATGTCACAAATGTTTGCTTCGGCTTGCATAAGCAAACTCAGCTTCCACATGGATACACATCTACTAATTACAAAGAAGTTTGTATGTTTTCTCTGTTTTTATTCATCAGTAAGAATTATGCAAAAACTGCATATGCTATCAACACCATAGAATGTGGAGCGGTCTATTTGGATTAAATGATCATGATCTGACTGAGCGGAAACGATTGTTGACTAATTTGGTTCTGGAGCAGTTGAAGCAAATCGGAGAGTGCTTTTTCCTGCAACCCACAGGGGTGCTGTTGATTAGGTCTCAACTCTCATGCAGAACATTGAATTAACTGAGATGTTGAGCTCAAAAGATCATCTATGACAACTCCTTAATCTGTTGATTAAACATTGGCATATGTACACGAGTTTCAAATATTCTGCAACAGTCCCACCACAGTGTTTTTGTGGCAGATTTTTTCATACTGATATGTTATACTTTCTTACTGGAATACCCTTCAAATTAATTTAGGTTTTATTTCTTTTTTAATGAATGAATGGTTCGATAATAGTTTGGGAAGAGCTTATTTATTGAACAGAAGGAGAGTATTAAACACAAAAAAAGGTGCAATACATTAGAATCTGCTTTTGAATGTACCTTACAAAGACACTATGAAATACTATGTACAGTATGCTAGACCATGGCAGACTTTTGTTTTCAAGTATGTTTACAATGTGTGCTCTATTGAGTTTAAATGTAGCGTGTTTGATAGTGGCAAATTATACATTGATTTTTCTTTCTTGTGTATTTTTTTGTAATATATCTCACCAGACTAATGGAGGTTCACTGCACTTATATGATTAATAACTCAGGTAATTTATCAATTGAATGAAAAGCAAAACCATACCTGTCAGCAAAATCCCTAACGTACACAATAACTGGACAAACGATTTACAATATCAAAAGAAATAAGTCAACATTAAA